>NW_026611625.1:2542300-3177875 GCF_027946475.1 Didymosphaeria variabile | reverse complement strand
GTTCCATCTGATGTTGCCTACTTTAAGGACATAGTTGTTGTACGTCGATTGCGTCGCTGGATTTGTCTTAATTTGGTTCTCTGTCGTAACACCAGGACCATCAATGCTATTTCCGTATGCGAGGCATGCCATTATGAAAACTCGCGAGTGTTTTGTAAGGGTACAAAGGACGGGAATACCGGTGGAGATTGGACAGCGACTAAGTTCCGACACTGGACAGTATCAGGGATCTTATATCGGCCCGCCAGCCTCATCCTTCTTGGCTCTGTTGCCTAAATCCTCAGCCTTGCGCAGGAAAATCCAGTATGCCATGGCTATCCACATGGTACCGCTCTTGCTTTGATCCGTGCCCACGGATTCCAGGAGCGGTAGACTTCATGTTTGCATGATCAACGAGCAGCTTCCTCAAGGGCCTTATGAAGGGTTCCACACATGAAAGTCGCTATACCTTGGTGGGCGAAGTTTCTTGCAGTTTTCTCGTTGCAGCGAGATCGACTTTCATTGGCTGGAGGTAACAGGGATTGATATGATTTTAGCCACGTCACTGATTCACCGATCCACCGACCCACGCATGCGTCGCTTCACAACTCAACACAAGCGTACTTCGGCCGCTCGGCCTTATTACAGCTCTCAACATTCGCATATGAGTCACAAGATCAAACTCAAGAAAGTGGTGTTTCACGATTCATCTCCAGGAGCTTTTCTCAGCAGTCCAGGTAAGTTTTGCTGTCCCTATAAAGAACATAATCGGATAATGGAATCACATCAGATCACAGGTAATTCTTCTTGAATCTATGAGACAAGGTCCGGCGCTAAAGATGCGCACTGAAGCGTTATGTCCTCGCTGTCAAAAACTTCCTTTGGACAAATTACTTTACGGTCCTTACGATGCGAAACTCGCCGAAACCTTTTTTCGTATGCTTCATGAAGTCTGGACTATGCGGATGTGTCAGTTCTGTCTCTTAGTCAAAGAACTTCTCGCGAGTCACTACGGAAAGCAGTACATTGATGCGAAGCTTGCGCAAGGATACGACCAAGAACTCTGTCTGTATCGAGACCCACTTGACCTATCTTTCCACACGTACGGTATACGTGATCACGCCGAGAAAGAGATGTCCTTCTGTATTCAGATCGACTGCTATACTCCAGACGCTTTTCGAGGCAATCTAGCGGCCCATTTCCGTCGCGAGGACAGGAGACGAGATGATGACAAGACTAGAGACTGGGTGATGCCTTCTATATTTGCTGTCAAACATCAAATTGACTACGCTGGTGGAAATTTAGAAGGCATTCCTATCGAACAACCTGGTCGCCTTGTGGACCAGAAGAAGATAGATTGGGCCTTCCTCAGACGGTGGGACGCTGCATGCTTACATCATGGCGTGGGAACTCGAAAGCATGGGGATCAGCAACTGTGCAGTTCGGACTCCGACTACCGCTCCCGGATGAGAGTTATTGATGTTGAAAGAGCCTGTATTATGCATTGCCCACCTAATGCTCCTTATGTCGCACTTAGCTATCAATGGGGCTCAGACCAAAACCTAAAGTTGAAGAAGAACAACATCTCTCAGCTAGAAGCTCCAGGCTTCTTTGACAGTCCGGAAGGCCAACCTGCGCAAACCATTGAGGACGCTATAATGACCGTCCGTAAGCTTGGTTACAAATACGCCTGGGTTGACGCACTTTGCATTGTGGTAACTCTCTTCCCCTCGATTTGTCGCAGAACAGGACGCTAACTTTTGTGCTAGCAAGACGATGTCGACAATGTGACCTTGAACGTCGATCAGATGGATCAGATCTATCGAGGAGCACACCTCACCGTCATAGCTGCTGCAGGCAAGGATGCGTATTACGGTCTTCCAGGAGTCTCCACAAGACCCAGAGCAGAGGGACAACTCAAAGCTACCATCAATGGCACACTGGTGTCGAGTATGTTAGAGACTGGGCAGGGTGCCATCGATTTCTCAAGGTGGATTACTAGGGCCTGGACTTGGTAAGCAACCCTATTAGCAGCAATTTGTTGTTCTTCCCTAATGATCCTAAAGTAAGTGCTTTGTCAGATATCCAGTCATAGTCCCGACACGATTATGGAAAACAACCGCGCCATAAGTTATTCATATCAAGTCATCTCAAGGTGAAAAACTAACGACAAGAATACCGGCATAGATCAAGAACGTCTTCTCTCAAATCGGCTTCTCAGTTTTACAGACTCCCAAGTCTTCTTCAACTGCTCCAAAGGATGCAATTTTCAGGAACAGTATCATTTCATCCCTGGCTTGACTGCCACATATACATTGACGGATCCTCAAGCCTCGTTCGATTTCGAAAACCGCGATTTGTGGGAGCTGTACGCCATTGCTGTATCAGAGTACACTACACGAGCGATGTCGAACCCCTTGGACAAGGTGCGCGCTTTCAACGGAATTTTGAAATTCCTTGAAGGACCTTTTGGAGCACCCTTCTTCTTTGGGTTACCCACAAATCTGTTCGAAGTTGCATTACTTTGGAAACCTCGTGGACCTTGCAGCCGTACTGCTCTTGGCTTCCCCAGTTGGTCTTGGGCCGGCTGGGATGCCGAGGTAGTCTACGAGCTGACAGACTCTATGAGTAACGTATGCGAATGCTTGATTAGCCAAGCTACTATAACAATACCGAAAACAAATCTCGAACTTATGTCCTGCACAACACTGCAACCGCAGATCTTCCTTGGTTGGCATCGCCAATTTGACGACGATTCACTTGCGATTCATTATACAAACACCGATCCTGACTTCGCACACTACCAATACCCCCGACCTATGCGACGTGTGCCTGAAACACAGTTTACTCAATTCGCATCGTTGCGCTCGCCGATGTTGCGTGTTACTGCCAAAACAGCTACATTTACCTTGACAGAAAAGCACTCGCACATGAGGGACGTTCATACGCGCCTGAAAACACCCTGCAAAGAGGGATGTCACGAACTCTGCTATCTCGCCATCTTAGACCAAGAGGAACATACAGCAGGCACGATCATTGTAGGCGGAGATCTTCTCCCGCAGCTTGTGAACAGAACCCACAAATTCGTCGCCATCGCGCGATCGACGCTATCTCGCATGGATGACGACCCATCGTGGGATGCCGAGACTGAAAGGTTCAAATTATGGACAGAGCAAAACCCTGAGTCCCGATCGCGCAAATTAGAAGAAACGATCGCCGTCTCGGCAATACCCGAGCCAGGCTCAAAGTTCGATTGGTCGAGAGGAGATGATGAAGATGACGACGAAGCGTTCAAGAGAAATTTCATTCCACCAAACGATGACTTCTTTGACAACAGGTATTTCAGTGACAAGGTTTATTGGCCGGCAGTTCATGTGTTGTTGCTCTCGCAGGAGAAGGACGGCGTTGTTGAGCGATTAGGCGTTGGGAAGATTCACGTTGATGCCTTTGAGCCTATCGCAAGATTGGAAGAGGTATTGCTAGGTTGACAACAGTGGCGTTAAGCAAGAACGTACAGGAGGAACATTGGTAAATGGATGACAGGCAGTATTTGATAACCTCTACCTTACATATGAACCGGTTTGCATCTATGTTTCCACAGCTCGGAGGCTGGCGCCAGAACCCTTTATCGCTATCTCCGCCACATTCGATGCAGTCACCTCGTGGCACGCAATACGGGAGTAGTAGGCAAGACATTTGGCCGGACTCATGTGTACAGCCTAAAGCCTAGAAACTGGCGCCAGGATCTCTTCGACTAGGTCCACCGCATTTGACGCACATCCGTAGGAGGACTGGTATCCAGCACCACCTGCGCCGTAATTGTGCACCACCCACATGCCCTCAATGCGTTCTTTTTCCACTCTCGTACCTCCCTCTCGTACCGGTCTCAAGCCCACGCCATGCCGAATGATATCCAGATTCTCAATCCCCTTCCCTCCTGTGAGTGTAGGGCACGCCGCGACCGCTCTCTTCATGATACGCACGGCTAAGTTCGGATCGACTTGGGATTCCCAATTGCCTTTCTGGTAACAACCGCCCAGGATAGTGCCCCCACCAGCGGCTCGAGTCATTATGTAGCATGCATCGCCGTCGCCATCATCCGTTCCGGAGAAATCCATCATCTTGCCGGCATCATTTCGTACAACGACTATCTGTCCGCGCGCTGGAACAACGGTCTTGTCTTCAACGCCACCCAGTAGGGACGCCCCGAGGCCAGTGCAATTGATCACAATATTGGCCTTCCCCAAAGGAGCGAAGTGCGCAGCTTCGCGGATATGCTTGAACGTTGCTCGCTTGAAAATCACACCGTTATTGAGACACTGCGACACCAGCCAGGGGAGGTAGATGGCCGTGTTGATGCAAACCGATGTAAAGGATGTGGCTGAGTCAATTCCCGGTGCGAGGCTATCCTTGGGAAGCACACGAAACTGTCAGGCTCTATCAGCAATTGATAGCTCTAATAGTCATCCAATGTGTACTGACATTTGGGACAACATCTTTGAACCACGGATTGGGAGACAGGAGCTCAGCAAACCAATCTGCCGTTGCAGATCCAACGTCCTTCGCCCGGCTGTGGATTTCGCATTCTGCAATGTTATTAGGTTCCCCGAAAGCTAAGTATTATATGTTGTGGCATGGGTAATAATACCTTGAAAATGCACTCCAGCACCTGGATGGTTTTGCGCGAGATCGGCCAGCGGTCCCCAGGTTGCCTCGTCCCACTGCGCACTCTTCGTACCTCCCATCGACACACTGTCAGAGCGTGTCAAAACCGGGTGTAATACACAGCAGGATGACAACGTACGGCATGTAATTTGCTCCAGCCCAAGGCGAAGCGTATTCTATGTCATAATCACCAGGCATGTGCTTCGCAGCCACCACGATCCTGTACCGCGAGCTCTTGGACAGAAGCAATGCTGTTGTTAGGCCAGCGACACCAGCGCTGTGAACCATCCATCATCGTCATTTACAGATGCACAGGTAGTTGGTATCGGAGGCTTACCCTATCACGCAGACAGCTTTCTTGTCCATCTTATCCGTTTTGCGTCCACAATCCCGGCTGAAGCAACAATTATGGTTGGAGATGGAATGCTCCGCACAACTGATCGCTCTATTGGGCTCCCTCTGACGGTACCTAGGTAGGAATCAATCAGTCTCGTGACACGCGTGTGCGCCTCAAGTAGCCGCGTCGGCATACCCCGCACTTAAGCTTCCGCAAGCGGACCCACTTACCGAGATCCGTGCAGTCCCCTTTTTAGGAATTTCACGATATCTGCCAGACAACATGTCTGCGATATTCTTTCAAGCAGTCGAGCTACGACCGTGACTTCGATTTTCGATGGGCCGGTGATGGAGCCGCTCTTTTGACCCCTCTACGCACATTACCAATCTCTACGTTGCTGTTCATTGCGAACGAAGGGATACTCATACTCAGGGGCACCTGCACTACACGACGCACATTAGAAAAAAGCACACACTTCTACTATCCCCATGTCCGAGCAATCCGATGCAAGCCAAGCTCCGGCAACGCTAGAGCCAAGAGTATGCGACACGTGTATCTCGTAAGACCCCACGAGGCGTGCACTGAGCAAGTGAATCAACTAATGTTGGCCCAGCAAGAAAGTAAAATGTATGTCTAGTGCACGCCATCATCGAACCTATCTATAATGGCGTAGACGGACGCTGACGAGCGCATCTCCGCTGGATTAGGTGATCGTAAACGTCCTGTCTGCTCTCGTTGCGCTAAAGGCGGGCTCACTTGCATGTACTCTGCGGTGAAGCGAAGACCTGGTCCACCTCTAGGCTCTCGCTATGGACCAAGGCAAACACAGCCCTTGGAAGGTACTGAAGGCTCAGACACAGCACATCTTAGCTGCAACACTGCCTTCTCACCACAGCCACGCGAAGATATTTCTGGTGGATACTCTTTAATTGGAAGAAGCCTGCGCTGTTCCTCTACAGGAGGTTATTCTTCCACTACAGATGCTGCATTTCTCCAAGAAACCTTTATCTCTCCACCGTTGGCGGCCTTGAGTAACCCAGGGCGTGGTCACTGCTCCCGCAACAATGAATTAGAAGAAGCAAGCCGTGTCGATATCACTGGAGAGGAAGAGGGCAGGCTGTAAGTTATCTCTCAGTCCTGTATGCGTGTAACATTCTGGGAAACGGCTAACTGTCGGGCGCTGCCAAATAGGGCTCAAGTCTTCCTGGACAGCATCCTAGACGCGGTACCGATATTTTCTCGCACTCGCTTCCTCCCTGATCTACATGCGTCCTTATTTGGGCGCGACCTTGTCAATGCATTATTATTCATCACCGCCAAACTCACGGGCTTCCGTTTCGCAGCCGAGCATGTGGACATCGACGCTCAGATTGACTTCATACTGAGGTCTACGCTTATCCAAGAGGATGCTACACTTGACTCGGCAAGCCTTGATAATTTCCGAATTGGCTGTTTACTATCTTTCTATGAATTCCACCAGTATCCCGGCCACCAAGCTTGGATGAGAATCGGCAACTTAGCACGTATGGCCTTCTGGATCGGTCTCGATCGCTTGGACAACGACAGAGGCTCGTCAGCTGGGTTACCGAGTGGGTTTGAAAGCATGAATCAGCTCGAGATGGAGGATTGGCGCTCCGTGTGGTGGTTCATTTATCGGCTCGATTCGTACGCAAGTCTGTCATCGGGAACTCCGTATCTCATCGATGAGACTCTCGTCCGGACATCACTACTTTCGGATTCTCGACAGCTGAACATGTGCCCTGTGAGGGAATTTCATTCGCGGCTGTTTTTGCCTCGTAAGGCTGACACTCTCGACATTCTCGCATCAAAAGTAAGCCGCGGGACCGATGCAAGCTACACGGTGCTCATGAATCTGCACGTGATTTCGACAACTATCCTGCGTCAGGTTGGGCGCGCACTACAGGTTCGAATGCTGGATCCAACCTCGGTCACGCAGGACGAGCTCAATGCATTGGAGCAACAGCTTTACACACTCCGTTTATCGCTGCCTATCAACTATTTCAATCCGACACGCAATGTCTTCCAGAACGAAACAAGGGCAGAACATCACGCGCGATTGGTCACCGTTTTACATCAGCTGGTCGCGCGACTTCTCGTTTCCATCGCCAAGTGCTCCTGCCTGGCCGAGGGACCTGAGTGGCTCTCAAGTTGGCAGCAGGTGCTTGAGGCGGGCCAGGACATTGCCCACGTATCCGAGAAGTGGGACAGCGTCTTCATTCTCAGCGCGGATCCTGCCGTGACCTTGATCTGCTTCACAGCGCTTATCTTCCTTGACTTGCATAAGAAGTATGCAGGAACAGCAGCAGAACCCGGTTTCCTCTCGAACATCGTGCAGTGCGAAAAGATACTACTTCTGCTACTGGAGCAGTTTGCCACGAAATGGGCTTTACCAAGGCTTCTTGTCTGTAAGTTCCAGCATTGTTTCCCCAAGCAAACCTTGCTTGTCACCGAGTTTGGGGTTCTTTGAAGGCTCACTGTGATCACAGTGTCATTCAAGAGCTTCAGCGAAATCATGCCAAGCGCATTCTCATATTCCGAGGTCCAGGCTGTCCTTCGCCGATTCGAAGCGCCGCTACATCCCAGATGGCTACAATTCCTCTCGTCAGCACAGGTTTAGGTTGGGAGAACGCATTTTTCTGTAAGAGATCTAGAATCAACGTGACATTATGCTAAGGCAGACAGCAACAGTAATGCGTGCTACATCTAGACGGACCGACCAATCAGACACTCTTGCGACGCTAGCCTGTATGTGTCTTAGCTCACTAAAAGTTCCTCCGAGTGAGCATGTTGCTCCGAACTCTAGGGAGAGCGTCACTAGCGCCACCGAGCCTCCCGTAGATCGTCTACTCCATATTCGGGGTATTCAGGTTCCGCGCGTTCACCCAGCCGCAAATCTGTCCTGAACCGAGTCTTCCGCTGGAGCAGGCACACAAGAATGCTGTAGAAGTAATGTGCCAAGGCCACGGCTCTAGCTGCTCCGTTCTTCAGCTGGCACAAATAAATATGTCCCATAGTCTGCTTAGGTTTGGGCTTGTCCTGTCATATTGCGCTCGACTATTCCCACTTCGTGTACCCACCGCATTCATCGTACAGAGACCACGCCCAACATCAATTGACACAACGGGGACGGGGACAGCTTCTGTACATTAATATGTCCCAGTTCAGCAGACTCATCCGCTTTGAAGGCGAAGGGTCTGACGTTGGGCCTTTCTTCGCCGACCTTGGCTCTGACCCGGACACCGCGATCCCGAGGCCTGGAATGCAACTGTCTGCGTTTCGCTCCATCGAGGACCTTGTTGCTGGAAAGGCGGAGCCACAGATCGTAGGATTGGGCAAGGTAGACTTTCCCTAATGCATCATTATTCTAATGCCTACGAGAGGACAGAGAGTAGCCTGCTAACTTAAGCTACATAGATCCTTGCGCCACTTCCAAAGGATGGCATTCCGGTCTACTGCGTGGGCCTCAACTTTCGCACACATGCCAAAGAAGCAGATGTACGTACCCCGAGCATTTGGACAGTAGATTCGATATTCGTCACGCAAACAGCTGAACCACGCGCAGCTGGCCATTCCATCCTACCCGCCTCTTTGGACGAAGCCGGCCAAGTCCATTGCTGCACCCGACGAGACCATTCCGATCAATGACTTCTGCGCCAAGAGCTTGTTAGACTATGAGGTTCGTCAGGCCGCCTCTCCTCTGCATTTTCGAGAGCAACAAAGCTGACCGCGTGGCGAATCACCGTAGGGCGAAATGGTCTTCGTCACCTCAAAGGACTGCCGCGACGTGAAGCCCAGCGAGGCCGGGAGCTATATCCTAGGCTACACTGTAGGCAACGACCTATCGTGCCGCATGTTCCAGCTCCAGAAGAACTGCGCCGGGCAATTCTTCTTCGCTAAGGCTTTTGATAAATTCGCTCCTCTGGGCCCTACATTGATCAGCCCGGAGATGTATGCCAAAACCCTGAGCCACAAGCTAGTTGTTAAGGTCAACGGCGAAGTGCGGCAAGATGTTGACCTTGCTGAGGACATGATTTTCTCTCCGGAGAAGATCCTCAGCCATATGAGCCAGGGTAAGTCCAGCCCTGAGAGACCAACTGATCCGTCCCCAAATATTTGGTTGGAATAAGCCAGAAAGACATTGGCTGACGAATCTGCTGTACCAGGTACCACCATACCGGCAGGAACAGCCGTAATGACAGGCACGGGCGCAGGGGTCGGGGCATTCCGCAAACCGAAGACTTTCCTACAAGACGGCGACGTGATGGAGGTGCATATGGAAGGCGTTGGTACCCTTAGAAACAAGCTCCAATTTGAGTAAGCGCTTGATCTCCCGTCGCACCACGAACGCTCGGCAGCTTGCCCTATGTTCTTTGCCTTTGTAGTCTGTGTTTGCACTGCTGACGGATTACCCCCGACTAAAAGGATCACACATCTCACACGGATTATTGTCTTTATCCAGAATATAGTTATTAGGCTGGCCACGAGATGGTAACATGATTGACTCGTCGGGCGTTATTAGAGGAAGATAGACCCAAAGGCCACGACGGCTTTGTAGGACTAGCAATGACTTCTGCGATACCTTAGTGTAGGCATAGAAATAGATCACCTGGTTTATGACGAGGAAGGGTCAGTGAAGACATATACGTAATTACGCTACTCGCATCAACAAGTGACGACACGTACTAAAAGGATAGATAATACCAACGAAAGAATGCCGTATGGGAAATGGCACGAATACTATTATGGCCCCATATCGCATAGAGCCATGATATTCGTTGTGCAATCTTTGGCTAGGTACATAAGAAGAAGGTTTCGCCGGCTCGACACACACTGCACTCAGCTTTAGTGTTCTTACATGAACGCATCTTTTGCTGCGCATCATATCTGGCAGACGGTAGGTCGATTACATACAGAGCGTAGAAATCGAGGTTGTCCCTGCTCTTCTCCGACAACAATTCATATTACTACTTAAAGCTACCTGCCGAGCATTGCGTCGAAAATCTAATTGCATAAATCCTGTTCATTACTCAGTTCGCTGCCTAAGCTGCTCCAGAGCCTTTCCGAGAGTGTTCGCGTCGGGCACGCAGGCGAAGCAGAAGAAATCCGGCCGCACTATAGCATATCTCGTGGCAGAGCCTAGGCGACGGGCAAAGGCATCCGGATCATACCCCACGGGAGGTCGCCGCGGTAGCCGAACGTTGGTGGCAGGCCAGAAGATAGGCGGAGTATTCGCGCAAAGTTCATCTGCCGGCTTTCCGAAGGTCATCGCCTCGGGGCGAGAAGGCGAGAAGACGACAATGGATTGTCTCGAAATGATGATTGGGTCGATGCCCGCCACATCCAATGCCTTTTGAGCGCCTTGGACAAGCTGAGAGCCAGAGGGGTCGGCTTTTGTGGACATAATGATGAGGGTTAGAATGGAGTGATGCGGACGGACGATTTCGTCCGACTGTACCGGCGCCTCATTGATGGATGACTGAAGGTAGATCTGGGCTAAGCGCGAGCCGCCGCGCAGTTCCGCCGTATGAAAACCTTCCGAGACCTTGCTAAATCCTTCCACCTCCTTGTAACGCTGCGGATCGGGCAGCTTGGGCATCAGAGGCATCGCGTCGATGCTTCGATGGAGCCGGAGCACCGAGCGTATCCAGATGTTGGGAAGCTTGTTGACCAGGTGGCCGTTGAATATAGAGAACATAGCGGCATTGTCTACGCTACTTCGCCTCTCCAGAGCCCATGCCTGGAGCAATCTGTCGCTGGCTGAATCACTGCTTCTTAATAGCAAAGCAAGCCTCCAAGCCAGCTGGTGAGCATCACGCACGCCACTGGCGATGCCTTGTCCAGCGAACGGAGGAAACACATGAGCCGCATCTCCAATGAGGATGGTTCGTTTGTCGAACCAGCGGTTCACAGTCTTGTGGACGAACTTGAACGGTCGACAGCGCATTACTCGGATGCAGTCACTCGGATAGGTGATGGGTTTGTCAAAGGCTTCCCCACGTCGCCCGACAGAGCGCGTGACCATGGGGAATATGCAATCCCAAAGCAGAGCCTCAGAATCTTTGCCCTCGTCCTCGTCCTCAAGACAAAACTCATGGCGCCATGTCCGATCGCCGTGCGGCCCGAAGCGGCCTGTAGCCGTCGCTCTATCATTCAGGCGGCAAAAATGCCATGATTTAGGCCAGAACAGATCATAGACCTCGTCCGAAGAGTAGTTGAGCTTCCAGAGGGGAAATTCGGGGTGCGTTTCGGGCGTGGGCAGGGTCAAATGGAGGTTCGCTGCCACCCACGTGCCGCTGTACGTGTAGGTACCCTCTTCCTGCCGGATACCGGCCCGCGGCTCTAGGAAGTGCTTTCGGACGATGCCCGTCTTTCCATCAGCGCCGACGAGCCATTGACATTGGATCTGGCGTTTCTCGCCTTGCGCGTTGTCGTCCTCGTACTCAACGATCGGTGGATCCTCGCTTGACCGACCAACGACGGTACACCCTTCGCGTAGGCTGCACCATTGAGGTATGCGTTGGACTGCGTTTCGAAGGGCGCTCTCTGTGAGAGGTGAGTAAGAGAAATTTATCCATTCACATCACGTACCAAGCTTTGGCTGACTCTGCAGCATGCCCTGAGCGGCCACTTGCTCCAACGTGTTCTTAATGCCAACGTCGATAGCATAAAAGGGAGAATCGGTTATCGAACCCTGGTGAAAGATGATTTGGTCGACCACTGTCGTTCACGATTGTCAGCGTTCATGTGCTCCAGCTTGTGGTTTGCGCGTTCCGAGGCACGCTTGTCCTGAGCGTACCGTGGCCAATCTTGTGCATGTCATCTTCGATCCCAAGGTCTTGCAGGATGCGCACAGCATCACCAGTGAGGTAGACACCTCGTGGATCTTCCGTGATGCCCTTTGTTTTCTCGAGTATGACAACCTGTTCATAGATTAGTTTAGTCCAGTGTCATTTTTCATCCTCTTGCGCCACTCTACAAAGGATTGAAGTTGACTCACACGAATCTTTAACATGGCCAGCGTCAGGCCAAGAACTAGACCCGATGGGCCAGCACCGACAATGACAACTTGAGTGTCCTCCATAGTGACTGTCTGATGGGCAGCGCGATATGACTTCGAGCTTATACAGGCGCAGTGTTAGGTCAAGATGAGGTGGTTTGAGTAGGTAATTGCGTACAGGTAGTAAGAAGATGATATAGAAGAGTTGAAAGGCACTACAAGGGCAATTTAAAACCCATCGTAATGAAGCACAGTCGGCCGCAAAGACTTCGTTCCGAGAAAGACAGTCTAGAGAGCATGCTTTCCTCAGTCATGAGCGACATTCAGTCGCCGTCGGTTCGGCCTCCACTTTCGTGTTTGAAGCACAGTCCTAGTCCTGTCTTTCGGAAGCGTGACGTGGTGAGGGAGGTGGCGCGGACGTGGCGAGAAGCAGCTGTCGGGAGAACTTTCGCCTCACCTAGAGACTTGTGCTACCGAAACAATTATGCATGTGAGTTGTGAATATGAACGCAATGATCACCCTGATAGCAATTTCTCCTTCGGAATAGGTTACACCTCTCGTGGCCTCTGCTCCGATCCTACTGATTCTGGTTCTGTGCCTGGGATCCCCAAGACTCGGCGTCGATTTTTTGATGTCCACAGCTCCCCCCAATCATCTCGCGACAATGTCATCGATCAATTCTCCGCTTCGGCTGCCAATCGGCTGCGATGCGGCTCGGTGTCGAAGAATCGCCTGGTATGTATACGGTCGGTGCGTCGGTGGGGCAAGTTCCCAAAGATGCTCCGGTCGGAGGAACTTTCGCTACATTAGCCTGAGCGGGGAAGATCTGCACCTTGCAGATCCCTAAGTGCGCCCGCGATAGACCCACTAATGGAAAGGTAGTTGGCAACGAAAACAAGTGGACCAGCCTTCTGAAGCACGTAGGCAGAATTTATGGCGTATTTTCCGTTGCCTTCGTCCGGGATGGCTCGGGGCGTGGAGTGTGCGGTTAGCCACCACCCGTATATAGAGCCCCGTTGACATTATCACGTTGGAATTTTCACTTCCAGAGAGAATGCCGTCCCTCCTGGAAATCATTCTCAAATTATTCACACGGCTTCCCCGATTTATACGCGAAGCCCTCATACCCAACATGCGTCTTCCAGAAGTCAAGAACGACCCAAGGAAGGTTCAACTCGCCCGCATCGCGTACGTACATTTCGAGCATCCGGACCTTGATCGATTCTGTAAATTCGCCTACGACTTTGGTTTTGTGGAAGAGCGAAGGACTAGCGACAGGGTCTACTTTCGTGGCTATGGGAAGGATCCTTATGTGTATGTCGCCTCACAGAGCAAGGACGGCGTGCCGCGATTCCTCGGTCCAGCCTTCGTTGCCGCTTCCTCTGCCGAGTTCGAGAAAGCAGCACGGATAGACGGTGCGACTCGTGGCTCGTTAAAGGATACCCCGGGCGGTGGTGAAATTGTAACTTTTCGACGAGTCGATGATACATACTTCCATGTCGTTTTCGGCCAGACGGAGCGCGAGACGGGACCTACGGAACCTACAGCCACCCATGAGCAACAGGGCCCCTTTAACAAACCGTTTGAAAAGCCAAGACTAGGTGAGCATATCCGATTCATCCTCGCGTCACCCATTCGCAGCTAATGCTATGCCACAGGCCGATTTCAGCGATACCATCCTGGCCCAGCTCTTGTACACAAGCTAGGTCATTTCGGCTACGCCTGTCCTTCCTTCGACACTGAGTTTGCATGGTACACCGAAAACTTCAACTTCGTCCCCTCCGACGTCTTATACCACTGGGACTTCTCGAACATGGATGTTCTAACATTCATGCACCTGGACCTGGGCGAGGAGTACTCGGACCACCACTGCTTCTTCATGCAGCGAGCCGAACCGAACGTTAAGAAGACCTACGTTCATCACACATCGTTCGAAGTCGCTGATTTTGATACTCAACTCATCGCCCACGACTGGCTGGCGAAAAAAGGCTGGAAGAGCGTGTGGGGCGTCGGTCGGCACGTCTTGGGCAGTCAAATCTTCGACTACTGGGGCGATCCTAGCGGCTTTAAGATAGAGCACTACGCAGATGGTGACCTCGTGAACACTCATACTAAGACGTCGAGGGATGTCGTAGGGCCTTTCTCTGTGTGGGGTCCTGAAGTGCCTAAGGACTTCGGCGGCAAGGGCGTGTAGAGGTGGTGAATACAGTCTTATGTAGCTGATTCCACGGTATTCTCTTGGACCTACACTGCGAAGAGATTATGAATCTCATTGTATTCCTTCTATGTAATCATTGAATCTACATCGTCTTAATTGAATTTATGACTAAGTATTACTTTTGAGGCAAATGAAAAGTTTACCTAGGTTACAATTTCCTATAGACCCTTACATTAGGAAACGAGAAACGAGCCGGAAGTCCATCGCATGAAGCCCTCCTTCCCAAATCTGGTCTCTAATACTGCCTTCGCGAATTCATCAACTTCTTCCGGCGGGACTTTCAATAACGACTCTGCATCAATTCGTCCGATAAAGCGCACATCTCGTTCCATACACATCTCCATCCAGAGCGTCGCTGAATTGGCTGACCAAAGCCCTTCACGAGTCGTGATCATGACATCACCATAGCACAATGCCCAACCTTGTTTGAACCCATCGTAGGACGCACCGATACCTCGAGCGACGAGCCATGTTCTTCTTAGACTTTCCGAGATGATCCAAGACCGCCACAGCCGCTCATCGAAAGAGACTGATTCCAGGAGAGTAGACGATTCGTTCGGCGAGACCTGCTCTACCAATGCTGCGCTTGCCTTCTCGAAGATGCGATCCAGCAGGGCCGCTAGTATCGGGGCTCGCTCCTCAGCAAGATGGCGGGAACGTATGTCACCATCAAACAAGCCAATTATCTGGTATGCAAGCAGTGCATGAATGCAAGCAAGGTTCCTCAGCACATTGCTTGACGTGTTGCTTTCATCAGCTTTGGATACTAGAGCAGTTGCTTGGTCATTCACCGCCCGTAGCACTATTTCCGTGGTCGCCGCAGTCTTGTTGATGTATGCAGAGAACGTCGTGAATGCAACTTCAAGGCATGAAGGGAGGTGATCTCCATACAACTGTGCATGGATGAACATGTTGTTGCCAGTAGTGACCCAGTCTCTCATCCAACTTTCAATTAGTCGTACAAATGTTTTCAGATCGAGGACATCGAAGTTCGGCGGTAAGGGCATGGGGGTGTGGTCGATCAGGAACGTCTCCGGTGCTGTGAACCACTCTGCGCGGGGATCAGAGGCCAGAGACAAGTGCGTCGTATCGGCAACATCCAGCGCCGGGTCCGGTAGAGCTTCAGCAAGTGGTGTGTCATTACCGAAATACACCAACTCAAGCATGTTGGGAGCGATGGTAGTACACTCTTCCTCACTCGTCAAGATTGGTACGAAACTGGAAGGCTTCCGAGGTGGATACACGCATGCCAGCTTCTTCCTCCGGCAAAGCCGGCATGCTCGCGGGTTCTGGTCGCATTTGCGCTTGGCCTCGTTGCACCGGATGCAAGACCTGCCGGTGCCGGTTGTGGGCATCAAGGCTATTGACAAGAGCGTTGATGATGGAGGAACATTTGGAGACAGTGCCCAGGTGTGCTGCGGTGAAGGGTGATTTGTCAAGCTTACCCTGCGGGCACTAACCTAAAGCGACTAGCGTCCGCAACGCACCCGCAGTTCGACGGGCCGCAATGTACCGCCGAAGCAATGCATCTTTTTGAATGTCTAGGCTCAGGGCAGACCTATAAATATTGAAGGGATCATGTCCGGATCTCAGGAAGTGCAGCATTGTTCCTGTATCTCAATCATCGCTTTGTCCGTTTCGATTGTCTTTCTATTCCCATAGGTCGCCCTGCAGCCCCATCGAAATGGATCCATCCAAGATGAAAGCTGCATTTATGGAGCTGATGGAGACAGACTTCACCCCAACAGTCCACACAAGCGTTTACCCAGCCATCTCGCCCACACGGCCTGAACTGAGTCAGTCTGGGCGAGTTGTACTGATCACCGGAGGCGGCAGTGGTGTCGGAAAGGCGATCGCTGAGAATTTCGTGCTTGCTTCTGCCTCTCATGTCGCTATAGTTGGAAGGCGCTTGGAGGTCCTGCAAGCCACCGCTGCAGAGCTCAAAAACAGCGCAGCGGCAGCAGGTAGCTCGTGTGAGATGCTGACGTACCAGGGCGACATAACGAGCAAGTCCGACGTCAATTCAATATTCGATGATCTCGCATCAAAAAGGCTAGCTGTCGATGTACTGGTCATGAATGCCGCCAAAATTGGGGATTTCACCCCCTTGATGGAGCTTGGTATGGACGAGCTCTGGACGTTTATTGAAACGAACGTCAAAGCCCCAATGATCCTGGCTGAACGGTTTCTCAAACAGAATCCGAAAAAGAAGAAGGCATGTTCCAATACTTGACGAGCTACTCCTGCTAATGCTTCCGATAGTATCTCGTCAACGTCACCACTGCCGCTATCCATCAAGAGCATCATCCGTTAGCAAAACACTTGGCGCCTTACGTCCTCAGCAAGTCTGCGGGCACACATTTTGTACAGCTTCTTGCAAACCAAACCCCACGGGAACAGCTACAGGTTGTCAGCATGCATCCGGGAACTATCTTTGCAGACGGCTTCAAAAGCGCAGGGATAACAGAAGATATGTTACCATTTGATCAACGTAAGTGTGTACCAGATCTTATAGGAGCTTAGTGACCAACACACACACAGCTGATCTTCCGGGTGCATTTGCGGTCTGGGCCGCATCGGAAGAGGCTGCTTTTGTGCATAACCGGATCGTATGGGCAGCCTGGGATGTGGAAGAGTGGGCTCGCGGCGATGTGAGGAAGCTAATCGAGGAAGATGATAACTACCTCAGAATAGGCGTGGGCGGGTTTGCGTTGGGCAAGCGTGCGAAGGGGCATTGAGCTAGAATGGCCTGCTAGTCCATAGTGCGATCTTCTTATTTCTAAACCATATAAGATACGCACTTGCCCCGGGTTGAGATTTTCGAGGTACGGCCATCCATGGAACTCCACACTCGGATTGTGAATAGAACCCATGTGTGCACTTTATCGTCTTCCCATGGGCAGAATCAGTGGCACTGGATGTCGGCACCGGTACCTAACTAAGTATTGGAAGACTATTGTGAGGATAGAGTGGCAAGTAGTATAGGCCGCTAAGCCTTTTTTTTCTTGCGTGTCGCGATTGAGGTATCCTGCTGAAGATACTATTAGTAACGCACATTCGAATCAGATAGCCCCTTTTCATCACGATTGGACTTTATCCAGCAGGCTTGGCAGAATCTGCGAGAGATGAGGTCTAGATTTAACGAGGTGCGGGGTCACCTGAGTGGCCAATCGCATCTATATGCAAGTCGATCGATGTACACCCTTCAGAACCTGGATATTACGTTGTACATGGAAGGCTATGCAATGTCACCCATAAATCATCAGCCTGGTTCCTCACCGAATGGATTTGCTGTAATAACTCAAGGCGTTCTTCTCTATGTAATCGATGACCTGATTGGGGAAAGGTCACGAATAGACCAAGCCTTCAGGAAAGCTATCTGGCGGCTTCCGCTTCAAGTTTTTGGTCGCTATTAATAAGTCACAGGTGTTGTATACGCCAGGGGGCCAAGCCACGGTTGATTATATAATCCTAGAGAGTGCTGCTGCGACTTGCGCGTAAGATGCATCAACATAGTAACGTAGAATGATCGATAGGCTATGAGCAGGAGCAAACATGAAGGCTACATAGCGAAAGAGTTTGAACAGAGGATTATCGTCAATAGATGAGACAAAGTCACAGAGCCTTGCAACGAGCCCGTTTCAGTCTTTCCATATGGCCCAAGTACAATATTGGTTCATCCATGTGTTTCGTCTGGCGCCTTGCGTCTCGTATCCAGCATTACCTCTCCTCTCTTCTCTCCCTTTTCAATTATAAATCTTCGCCTTTCTTCTTTAGTCTCCAGTTTCTCATACTCGCGACCTAGATCAGAGTCGATGTAGATAGCGTAGATGTGATTCTGATGAACCAAGCCGTAACCGTTTATATCAGAATGCTGCGAAGGGTGTGGGGAAGTATTTTGCTGCTGCGCTGGAGATTCAGACACTTGTTGGTTGTTTGACAACTCTGAGGTTTCGTCTTGAGGTGTTGAAACACTGTGAGAGGGTTGATTTGCAGACATAGCGAAAAGAGTGCTATCCTAGGGTAGTGAGTTGCGGGAATGTGTGGAATGATCAAGCTCATAGGTATTCTAGGCTACATAAGCGCTACTGCGGACTGGAGATTCAGATGCAGCATGCACGAGAGTTAATGCGGACACAGCGATTATTACTGGACTCGTCATGGTATCGTGTGCGGTCCTGCACATGTGGGATTGACCGTATCAGGCTGCATGTCGCCATGATTCGCTTGCGGCACTCGCGCGACACATAAACCTTGTAAGACAACATATGCGCGCGACGAATCGCACGCGAAGACTCCAAAATGTACTAAGGAGCGATCGACGATCCCATTCCAAGAGGTATGCCACACAGGGATTAATGACCCTATGCGAACGCTTGAAATTTGCCGTCTGAAGAAGTCTGAGTTGGGCAGATGAAGTGCAAATGCGAACAGCGTGGACGTAACTGGTCCCTGAACCAAAAATCCTATATCGACTTTATATAAGGAATGAGTGGGTGTGCTTCCGACTTTAAAGGCTACGAGAATAGTCTAGAATGACGATTACCGTTGTGGAAACATGAAGAACGATTCAACAGGCCGCTCTTGACTTCCAACTTTTTGCCCTGTTGACAATCTGTGGGTCACTCCTAAGAGCATAGATATTAGCATTTCGAAGAATCCGATTGCATTTGGCTCCATTAATGGCCCGAGGCCTAGTCCCGCTTCGCACGGTCACGACCAGTAACAACAGCCTTAACGTTGTCAGCCTCGGAAGAGCCTGGGAATTTACACAAGGCACACGAAAGAGTGCTACGGAACTCTTTAGATCCTTTGGATAGGGTGTAAGGAGTGTAAATGTGATTATATACAGGTACTGTATTCCCGCCTCTGTGTACGCGCGAAGAAAACGATCACAGCGAGGATGACGTCTTGTTTATTGCCGTGTAGTTCAATGCCGACAACGCGCAGCCATGCTGTAACCCTTGCTCCCATTGTCGAGACAGTCTGTCTATGCTACATATGCAGCTGCTACCGAGTTCTCCAGACTACTGAAACTTGAAGCCAACAGCTTGTTTGCGGAAGACACCTTGGGGATCGTACTTGGCCGAGACCCCCCTAGCTGCTTCATTGGCCGCTTCGCCGTAGCTCCGCGCAGGCTGCTGCCAGTATGCTGCGTAGTTGATGTACTTAAATGTATGCAGTGCATTTTCTCCAGCGGCCGCAGCTTCCATCCTATCCATAGTATCCTTAGCAACGTTGGTGATCCGCTCACTATCGTTAGTCTCATGCCAGTAGATAGAGATAATGACAATGAGATGATCTTTGTGTAGCTCATCATCCACTTGGAGTCCCATGCCGTTGGGATTGTCCTTACTCTGGGGAGGGAATTGCTGGTACGTCAAGACCGAGGTGACATTCGGGGAGTCAGAGATCAAGAGCGTGGCTTCACGCCAGATGCTGTTAATCTTTTTACCAACCGAGGGCGAGAACTTGATGGTGGTAGTCACGTAGACGGCGCTAAGAAATTCGTTAAGCAAACGAATAAGGCTAGCACGAGGTCAGGCTTACTATTGGTCTAGCGGTTGCCAGCCTTGCAGCTCGAGAGCAAAGTTCTTCGTGGTGTCCAGTCTCATTGTGTTGGTACCCTCTACCTGTGGTTGGATATTCTCGAAACCTGCCAAACCGACTGGATGTTCTGCCTCCTGTAGATACACCATGTTATTGCTGATCATAAAGCTCTTTTGAGCTCCAAAGAATAGGTAGCTCTGCACGATTGCCGCATGAGGATCGTATTTGCCGTTCTTGAGATCAGACCATGCCTGCAGCTGAGCATCCTCGCTAGACTCAGGGTAAAGAATACCGCCACCCCAGTAAGTGCTTCTTTCATGCGTCTTGATGTCAAAGCGCGTTACGATACCAAAGTTGCCTTGACCGCCGCGAACGGCACGGAACAAGTCCGCATTTTCATTTGCGTTTGCGCAAAGAATTCCTCTGGGTGTGACGATCTCCATATTCACGACATTTTCGGATGCGAAGCCCAGCTCAGGAGCGAAAAAGGATAGACCACCTATAGCAAATTAGTGAATGAGGAGCGTGTTCGCAATCTACCTACCACCGGTGATGAAGCCACCGACCCCGACTGATGATTCACGCGACCCCACCGCAGCTCTTCCTGTCTTTTCCAAATAGTCATAAACGTCACCCCACTTGGCCCCAGTACCGACGGCTAAAATATTACTGTGACCCTCTACTCGCTCAATTTTGTTGAGACCACGTAGGTCGATTGTGATGCCGTCGTCGACGTTCGATTGATGCGGGTTAGGTGTATGCCCACCACTGCGAATCGCAAATTTTACACCTGTGTCTGACGCGAGAACGTTTACAATTGCTTCTATATCTTCAGCACTGTTCGGCTCGAGGATACATGCTGGGGTCTGCCTTGCGGTTCGAAAGAAGTAAGACCCCACGCTGGAATCGTATTCGGAGCTCCCAGGCAAGAAAACTTTGCCTGGAAGCACTACAGAGAACTTGCAACAAACACTTGTGGCATTACGAGATGTGTTGGGCTGTGAGGATGAGGAGTCCATGATTGCTTGGCTGTGGGAGGGGATGAAAATGTTGGCGATTAGGAAGATTTATGTAACACGCTGCATCATCTTCATAAGTACCGGTCCAACAGAGACATTTGCCTGGAAGGCGAATTCGATATATTGATTGGATAGTTGGCACCTGTAACACTAAGAGAAATTGGACATGCGGCACTGTCCCATACCTGCCTGTCGGTGCTTACGCGCAATAGACGGCTGAGCCACTTTGTAGGGATCTGTTGGGATTGGATACAGGTTTTGAAAGTATGCATGCTTGTTTTCTTGCTTAAGTGCTGACACTAATCTAGAGGCGATTTTCAAAACTCGGGTTGATGGGCCCAATTGGTTCGAGATGATGCAGATTCCAGGCTGTTTGAGCTTTGTAGCGTAAAGTAGTGGCGCATCGCGCGTAATTTATGTGCTCGTATTGCTTTTCCGCTCTCTACTAGGATCGATGTCTGTGATTCGGCAGAGAATATGTCGCTCGTTGGTGCCAAGTGGCTGTGCCTCTTGAACTTATGCACGTCTTACCGCGATGTCTTTCCTAGCAGACCGTGCCGTTGCCTTGGTACTAGCATGACAAGATTCTGCTGTGTGCCATCTCCAGGATGAAGCCCAGTTTTCAAAGAAAAGTCTACCACCGCGCCTGCAGATATGATCTTGGAAGATTAGCGCTCCTGTTTTGGGCCCCCGGCTGTGTCTAGGCTGAGTCACAACGCAGTGTTCCTCGTTCTTTGTATTTTGCGGCAAAGCATCTGAGACAGGACAACCGCCACCACCCTATTTACGACTGTCTGTAGGCTCTACCTCCAAAATCTCTTCAGGTCAGGATCGCGTTGCTGCCTCCGAGCAACAATTGCGCACTTCACTTCAATCCACCATACAGGTCACCGAGACACTGACAGCTATCTTCCGCTGTGTTCTCTACGCGGTCTGCGCCCGGGTAGGACCGTTATTCAGTATCTAACACACGTGCTAAGTATTCTGCTAGGCCGTCATTGTATACGGATATCGCACCTTTCTTCACCCACTGCACTCCTTGCCTGGACCTTTAGTGACAGCCTTTACGGATTGGTATGGGGCATACTTTGCCATTCGCCGGAGATCGAAGCTGCAGATTTACCGCAACCACCAGAGATATGGTATGCGGCCAAGACGACTTTCAAGCGAGCATGACTGAGTTGCAACTAGGACCGGTATATCGCCACGGACCGAACAAGATCCTCTTCAATTCAGCGAAGGCCCTGCATGGTAAATTGTAACCCGCGTCTTTCGAGCCCGCTCACTGATAGCAACATCACAGAAATATATCAAAGAGACCGCTTGCTCAAGAGCCGCGCGTATCTTGTGACGCAGCCCTTTCCAGACGTATTCAATCTGTTCAACGTCATCGACAAACGGTTCCATCGAATCAAGCGACGGTTGGTCGGGCAGGGCATAAATGATCGGGCCATGCGAGAATTTGAACCTCTCATGCTCGGCCACATTGATACGTTCGTGAGGGAGCTAGCGAAGTCGTGCGAGGGCGAGAGTACCATTGTTGACATGACAGATCGATGCAGATACCTCGGTCTTCACATCATCGGTCAACTCGGCTTCGGCACCGCTCTCGATCTGCAAACATCGTCTGAAAACCGATCATGTTTGCAGGCATGGACACGTCGAACTTCACGTCCAACCTCGACATGCAATTCCCGATGTTGAAAAGAGCTGGTATGGAGTTGCTTCTGTACCCATTCATACTGACTAGCCAGATGGCGTACTACAAAAAGGTCCGCGATTTCATTGTTGCACGTCGTGCGGAGGGAAAGCATGCGAGGAGAGATCTATACTCGTTTGTGGTGGACATCAAGGACCCTGAGACAGGAGAAGGATTGCGGTTGCGCGACATATGGTCCGAAGCGGCCTTCTTTGTACCAGCGGGTATGTATCATGTTTTGAACTCCAAGCCATCCGCGCACATGAATCTGATTTGATTATATACATAGGTGGCGACACGACTTCTACAGCCTTGACAGCCGCATTGTTCTATCTCTCGCGCTACCCAGAATGCTACAAGCGCCTCGCCAACGAGATTCGCAATGCATTCACATCGGGCGTAGAAATCCGCCACGGCACGAAGCTTTCTGGCTGCACCTACCTCCGCGCCTGTATCGACGAGGCGATGCGAATCACCCCACCCATAGCCACCACGCTCTGGCGCCAGCTTCCTGAGTCCGATAATGAGCAGCTTTTCGTTGTCGAAGGCCAAGTCATACCTCCTGGCACTGAAGTCGGCGTGAACATCTACACCATGCACCATAATGAAGAATATTTCCCAGATTCGTATTGCTTCAAGCCTGAGCGTTGGCTGGATGAGTCACTGGGGAGGAAGAAACTTATGCACGATGCCTTTACGCCGTTCTCGATCGGATCACGCGGTTGTGGTGGCAAAGCAATGGCGTACCAGGAAGCGAGTATTGCTATTGCGAAGACCTTCTGGTACTTGGACTTTGAGCGTCCGGCGCATGACATGAAGGCAGATCGGGTGGGCGAGATCACGCAATATAGCGGAAAGCCAGAATTGGAGGCCTTAGATCAGTTTGCCTCTGTTCACAGAGGCCCAAATCTCGTATTTCGACTGAGAGATGAGGCAAGAGATGAGCTCTTTGAGACGGAGAAACTGAGCTATAGTACGATACTAGAACTACACTCTTGACAGTTCCTTTGGTAGAAGAAGAAGGATACAGGCGCGACGAACCACCACGGGTATGATCTTGCTAGGTGACACGTCTTTGGGGGAATGAATGCTTTCGAAGAAGGCAACACGGAAATTACGATACGAGAATATGTCTCCATCTTTCGCAATGACGATGCTCTCATCCAAAAACCCGTGGCCTATTCCCACCATTCTGGAGGACTCCGATCCTACAAGCTGGGCTCCTGTACGCTGTCATACTAAGTTATTGCAGAGTCCATAACATATTTGTGATGCGAGTGAGCGACCAAGACAGCCAGCAGCCTTTCATTAATTTCACCTTTTCTCGGGCACCGGTCAATAGTCTTATCGTCTGGGCGATGGTGCTAAAAGATACAGGTAAAGAATGAAGGTCGCGTAAACATACCATTAGTTAATACAGGATTGTGGTCATTGCTGAGCACAATCGTGGTCTTGCCCATGAAGGTAACTCGCGAAAGGTTCATCAAGCCATCAAGATTGCACAAGATGCATACAGGATTCATAGAAGAGGGTGGGGAGATCGAAAGCCAGTAGGAATACAACAGTCTACGATAATGATGGCTTGTTATGGGTGAGTTACTTGTCTACGCTAGACGCTGTTCAGTGCCACGAAAGGTTTAGGGTAAAGGTCGGTCGAGCGCTCGTACGAGGCGGCCGATATTCGTGGCCCGGCAGCAATGTGCCGAGCTAGGTAAGTAGCAGGATACCCCAGAATATAACCCACGGCGCGGCATCAGGATGGTCCGGTGTAGCCAGTGGAAAGAGATCTAGCCGAAGCGACGTCTCGCCTACCGTATCTTGGTCAGCAGGAGCGCGTTATTTACGAAGGATCGGCCTCCCTGTTGTGCGCGGGCCACCGACACTACTTACGACTAACACCAGAGTAAGAGCACAGCAACTCACCACCATACCTAATCGCTATTAGAATGGGGACGGGCATTCGTTTGCTGAGTACCATGCTTGGTAACACGGAGGTCAACCGTAATGTTATTTAGGACCCGAGCGGACGAATTAGTAAGAACCGACTGAGCTTCACCTGTCCCCACCAGTATGGTAGCAGCCACAACTGCAACAGCAATAGGCTGTACCGTACGACTATGTGATTCACGAAAAGCGTGCCACTCCTGGCCATGCGCTCAGCTCCTTGAGTATGATGTACGCCTCTCTATAAAAATTGCGTGATGCCCGTGAAACCTAGGAAACGTTACGTGATCGAAATGGCAGAAACGTGGAGGCCAGAATACTACATGCAATAGTCTCCAACGGTGCAGGTCAGTGCATGTCAGTGCGCTGAGATCATTCATGCGTGGCAGAGGATCTTGTTTTTACTGTATATTGCCTATCTAGCTATAGTTCCTATGCACTATGGCTGAATAGGTAAGAAAATGGAGCTGTTTGTATTATTTATTAATTAAGTAAGATAAGCTAGTACTACGTAGAAAGACCGCGAAAGGGTGCGCATGAATGATCTAAGTGCACTGGCCGGCACCGTCGGAGACTATTGCATGTAGGAGGCGACAGGAATGGATACCCTGTTCTTGAACGCCTTGGCGCTTCAACTTACTGTGTACACAGAACGTCCCGCTAGTCATATACAGTATATAGTAGCATCTGACTGTATCTTATGCTCCTTCCTATAGATCTGCGTCTCCAATAGCTGTCACATGCGACATCACGAGGGCTGATGACGGATTGACTGGTTTGGGGGCTCAACGCTATGGTTAAAAGGAATGCGTTCGGGTACGTGCTTGTGGTTCAAACAAGCCACAAGCATGGATAAGGTTTGGTTCTTTGTGATTAGGATGGTCGATATATATGTGATGCTTGATTTGGTTCCCGATTGCGACCACGTCTTCCCGCATGAAGCCATGATCAACGCTACAGTGGAGTAGGCGCTAGATCCTTTCTCTCGTATGTAAGCGGACGAGGAGAACTGTTTCACTGCGATGCTTGATCGACCAACCAAGAGACATACAATTCGTCAGCTCGCCACGATGCGCATATCGCGATGGCCAACATGCCACTAATGTTACCCACAGCTTGCATGGGCTAACAAGACTGACACAAACAGTGGGTTTGCCAGGGTAGGAGTACGCTGGTCCGCGACACGAAGTAAGTACACACTGTAATGCTTGCTCGATTGCATGGCAGTCGGTAAGGTATATAACAAAGCTCCAGCACTCTCCACAATTTGACATTCTCAGACGACAACAGTACAAAGTGTTGCAAGCCTTCCGCACCACTGATTACGACCATCAATCGGGATATCATTATCATGAAAACATTCACTTCTACTCTCCTCACTTTGGGCTCCGTGAGCACCATCGCC
This sequence comes from Didymosphaeria variabile, assembly GCF_027946475.1. Classification (NCBI taxonomy): domain Eukaryota; kingdom Fungi; phylum Ascomycota; class Dothideomycetes; order Pleosporales; family Didymosphaeriaceae; genus Didymosphaeria; species Didymosphaeria variabile. Next base: position 3,152,040 of record NW_026611625.1, on the reverse strand, counting down.
ACTGCGGTCGCCATCGACTTCTACGCCAACAGAGGATGTGGCATCTTCAGCTATAGTATTGACACGCCTTCCGAAATTGGATGCACCACTCTTCCAGAGACTGTCTCTGGCTTGATCCTTAGAACGGACATCCCAGACGGCAACTGCTTGATTAATCTCTTCAACGATGAGTCCTGCATGGGCAATTCGGTCCAGAACTTCTTGAACGGAGACACACAAACGGGTAAGTGAATTTCACTGTGGATGACAGCGAGCTTTATGCTTACGCAGCGGTAGATGTGTGTCTTGAGGCGCCGGACTTGTACGTGGCGTACTCAGCTACAGGATGTTAAATGGCTAAGCTTCATGATCTGGCTCCACTGTTAGTGTCGATATGTACGAGCGATTGGAATCGCGTGAAGTTGCACATTCGTTAGTCCTCTCAAATAAAAAGACACATGAGTCCTGGCTTTGTATCATATCTTGAAGGCATCCACCAATACAATCGCGTCCAAATCGTTAATATCTTCACATGGCCACTCGTTCCAGATGATCACAATGGTGAGGGCGTCAGCACCCTCAGCGAGGTGAATAATTATGCCTTCGATCCCATTGCGAATTACCGTCGATTGAGGCTTTAGCATACGCGCATCGTATGGTGTTGCGGCTCCCTATTCTTGCGCGGGTGGCGTTGGCATAAGGACAACGGCAAGGACAGTGGCAAAGACAACTACGCGCCTTAATTGGAGATCAACTTACTATTCCCGCGTTACTTAAGTCTCCAGTTGTTCCAAGGCATTGTTTTGAGCACCTTCTTCCGATATTTGTTCTTCGCCTCAACGTCCGCTTCTATGCCTCCTAGCAACTGTATTACCTCCTTACTTTGTCCACACGCTTTTGCCGAGTGCAGCAATGTCTCCCCGTTGTTGTTTTTTGTCGCAAGGTCTGCTCCACGATCTATTAGCAGCTGAACTACTGCCTTAACTCGGTCTCGGCCTAAAGAAAAGACTACCCGGTGCAGCACTGTATTCCCATCATTGTCTTTCGCCTCAAGGTCTGCTCCAAGGTTAACCAGTAGCTGCACCACTGCCTTGTGCACTTTCTTAGATAAGACTGCTAAGTGCAGCACTGTGTTCCCATAGTTATCCGTTGCCTCAAGGTCTGCTCCAAGGTCTACTAGTAGCTGCACCGCTGCCTTGTCCATTTCCCAAGCTGAGGTTGCCTGGTGTGGCACCGTCGACCCAATCTTTTCCTTCGCCTCAAGGTCTGCTCCAATGTCTACTAATAGCCGTATTAACGCGTGATTTTCGTCGCAAGCTGCATAGCTCAGCGCCGTCACTCCATAATTATCCTTTGCGTTAACGTCCGCTCCATGGTCTACTAGTAGCCGCACTATCGCCAGATTCCCTTGAATAACTACACAGTGCAGTGCCGTTTTCCCGGTGTGGTCTTTCTTGTTCACACGCCGGTGGTACCTAGGCCACCAGCTCTGCTTTGCCAGTAACGCTTCTACCCATGGTATGGCCTCCAAATGACACGCCATATGCAGCAACGGGATATGATAGTCGTCGCCGAATCCTTTTATCTCATCGTAGGTCTCCCACCAGTGTACGCGCAAAGAAGAATCCTTTTCTAAGAAAATACCATATGGATTAAAGAGCTTTGCAGCGAGCGCAGAATATCTTCTTGCATGCCAAGGCCAGCTGAGCGTTGCATACCGCAACAGCGGAGACTCTTAATGGCCTGGCTTAGTGTCTAGGTCGATGGCTATATGCTATAAGCCGCTCTGTGCTATGCAGTTAATGCATTTTCGCGTGAGCTCGAGGTGCGAGGGTTCTACGATAAGTTAAAATGATTCCAGAACTGTGTCACTGTCGCGCTCTTTCCACAGCAGGTAATCTCACGCTGACTGGTGGATAAAGCTAACCCACCGCTTTTGTACCTTCAGCAGCAGCCTGTATAGAGCAACAGCGTTACGGAACGCTTGCTCTACAGTTATTTAAGGTAAAGTGGCTTAGACGCCTACCGCCGCTGCTAGCTCGTGTAGCTATAGAGGGCGAGCGGCCAGCGTCACCTACTATAAAATTAATCGGCTTAATTCTCTCTGCTTATTAGGGATCCGCAGCAGCATGCGGCTGTATATTGCTGGAAGACCACTTGGTATGTCTTTAAGAACTTTCTAGATTTTGGAGCACGTCTGCTTCTGCGATAGCTTGTGAACCGCAAAGCCCACCTAAAGAAACGTCCCTTTAGCGCGTTTAAGGAGAGCTGTCTATGTCTAGGATTAAAAGCTATCGTCGAAGCCTTTAATTCTGGATAGCTCCTCGACTTAGGCAGAGATAAATAGTTTGATATTACCCGCTACCTTCTTATTATTGTTGGGGTCTAGCCTTACTCTTGGGCAGCCTCGCAGGCCAGGCACGTCTCAGCTAACTATCGCTAGCTTAAACCTATCTCTAGTTAACGGGGTCTTACCAGTGAGCAGACTTACAAGCCGTGGCAAGAACAATCTTAGCGTGCTTTCCTCGCACTCGTTAAGCCCATTAAGCACGCAGAACATCATCTTAAGATTAACGTTGGCAATAAGCTTGCTGAAGATAAGCCATAGCGTCTCTAAGGAAGACATTGTTTGCTGTTCCCTTTCAGGCGTCTTGAAATAGGGCAGTGCGTGCTTAACTAGCTGCGGACGCTTAATTATAATCTAGCGCACCAGGCTCCGTAGCACAGTAACAGCCATGTTGCGCTTCTTATCCTAGGCGTTGCAGAAGAAGAATACCAGCTCTGCGTTAGCTTTTCGCGCAGTGTGCTTCTCTAGCTCCTCTGTTAAAACACGGAAATCATCGTCTTGCCTTTGCCTGGGCCGCCCGAGATCTACAGGAGACGCGTGTCGTCACTCTCATTACCATTGCCATCGCCATCGCCGTTCAGCTAGGCCCGGTAACGCTCGTTGCGTGTAATCCACTCGCAGGTGCCGGCGACTCTCGTACCTTTCGCGCTGATCACGCTCTCACGGTCGACGTAAGGATCGGTGAGGAAGAGCGCGTCGCGACACGCGATGGCCGCTTGTTCTGTCGGGTCCAACCCTAATAGCTGTGTTAGCAATTGCCAGCACAACGCAAGCAGACCAGTGCGCTTTACCAAATCTGTTTCCGTTGCTGGCATAGTTGATGGTTCCAAGGTTGAGACCGCCGAAGCTCTGGCCGCCATTGGTTGCGGCCGTGCCTTGAACGGATAGAGACTGCGGTAGAGAGCCGCTAGCCATCGCACAACAGCAGCGTCTCTGCGCTGATGAGATGTGTGCAGGATACGTTTTTCAAGCCATATCGATGGCCCTGCCTTGCAATGTAGAACCAGCTGAGTACTCGTTTCTCATCAGGCTGATCGCAAGTACAGCGCCAAGATATGCACGACGATTGGCTGCGACCCCTCAGCAACGGTGCAGCTGCGCCTCAGCTAAAGCTGTAGCCTTAGTCGCTATAGATGTCTCCCCAACGCTACAGTCCATAAATTGCGATAACTGGCTATCCTAATGCTACTCGGAATCACTGTCCCGCTGCTCCAAGTCTTCTCTCGTTATAATGGTGGATCCTCTCAGCATCACTGTCTCCGTTGTAGGCATCACCACGGCGGCCCTTCAGAGTATTCAGTTCCTCATTCAGACTATCGACAAGATCAAAGATGATCCCGACACTATCAAAGGTGTTAGCACAGATCTTCACGTAATTCAGCCTGTTTTGCAAAATCTGGTCAAATTGGCGCAAGACAATTCTTCGCCAATCATTCTCAGCGAACAGATCACACACGCTGTTGAAAAGTGCGAAAGAGCATGCGGGACATTCCGATTGCAAATCCAGCACTGGCTAGAACGTTCCACGGAAGACAAGATTTTCTGGATTGACAGGTGGAGAGTTGGACTGTTCGGGCTCGAGCGGATCAAGACATTTAGAGCGCAGTTAAGTGACTGCAAAGGCACCCTTAGCATCGCCCTCTCTACAGCCACAATGTAACAGCTGCATGTTTTGCAAGTCGGTGTGTTCTGCTCTGACACCTTCCAGCATTACAACATCCCGTCAAGAGCATTTGATGCAAGAAATGAAAGACATGATGCTCCAACAAAACGAACTTGTTATTCAGCAGCAGATCGCCCGGGCAGATGTTGAAACGAGGGAGATACAGCTCAGAATGCAGCAACTCCCCGCAGGCAATGACAACGAATTGGCAACTACAACACCACAACTCAGAGAATGTGAACCGAGTAGAGGGGAGCTTCTTCACGAGCTTGGGAAACGGCATACCGCCAATCAATCCTTCATAAAGATGTGCGAGGAAGCGCTTTCCCAAACCCACTACCAGCGAACAGGGGAGAAACTCAAGGGTGTCAGAGCGACAAACAACAGCTCGACTATCACGGGTTTCATCAACACCTCTGGAGAAGAGTCAAAGATCGATCAGGACATTTCGGACGTCACCGCCGACAACTTCAGTATTGCAGTTGCCGGAGTCGTGAAGAATCTGGATTTCAAGAATTTGCGTCCCAGCGGCCCAGATAAAGTTTAAAAAGATCGGTAGATTGACCGAGGGTCAGGTCTTGCGAACACAGTGCTTTCGCTAAAAACACATGCAACACCTTGCCTGCTCATTGTCACGTGCTGTAACGCTTCTAAATCACGTGATCCGCAAGAATCAGGATCTGCTTATGACCGCGGAGGCCGGAAGCTATCCAATAACGTCTCTCTATGTCGTAATGCTTTGCCAATGCTTCCCTAGAACACAACGTCCTGGAAGACTGTTTGAGGTGTGACTGAAGTCACCTGACTGATGATCTGTTGTTGCTATAGGCGGACTTGTCAGCCTTTGGCCTTATTACCAACGCTAGGCCGGAAGCATGGAGAGGTGAGGACCGAACGCGAGCTCCCTCGATAGACCATCAGTGAGAAACCCATGGATACCCAATCTCCTGCCAACACAGCGGCCCGCTAAAGACTACTTCCCTGCGTCCTTTCCCGCTGCACCAATGCTCAATCCCTCCATGTCTCAGTCCATTCGTCGACCACTCCTTGGCCACAGCGCATGGTATGTCTACCTACTAACGATCCTTTGCATTATCCCCACCCAGTTTCAGTATCACAACCTTGTTCCCTGACTGCGCCATCCGTGTTAACCGGGCCGCGGCTATGGCATCGCTTGAAGCGGCGACTTGCATATGCGAGCTTTCACGTATCATTCCATAGAGGGTAGAAGAAACGCAAGGACACTAGGTCTGCACAACATGTGTATGTAAGACAAATGTTCCGCGGGGTCTCATGCGAAGTCCCATGTTTTACACGTCGGCAAGCTGTGCTAATCAATCAACTTGCCGAATTCGAAGCTGATCTTCGTCATTTCCTTGGGCAATCGCATAGCGCTTCTCCCAACCCAACCTCAATCCCCACCTCCTCCCCTCGCCACAACAGCTATGGACTGAATTGTACCTTTCCATCTGTTGCATCCCGCGGAACTGGGCCGATCGCGAGAACTCATCCTGTGAATTCAATATTCGGCAGCGAAGAGGGCCACGCCACCTGATAAACCATATGTTAAACGAACCTATTCGCACGTAAGGCGCCTGTCATCGATGGTGGTACATGTTAAAATCCCGCTAGTTCCACACGTTACGAGATAGCCACCATATCCTACACCAATGGCTGCCTCAGACAGTTAAATCAATCCATCCCATTGTAAAATACTGCTCCTGGGGGCGCTTGCTTCAACAGTACAATGGTAGCCGCTTTCTTGCGGCTCTGGGCCAGTGTATTACGTGCGCGTAGTTGAACGTCGTGACCAGGAGCGAGCAACGAGCGTGAAACAGGACCCTCGCGCAACATCCTAGCATGGTGACGTGCGGCCCGTTCCGAGGACGATCCTAGTAACGCAGCGACTTAAAATACCCCGCAATATAATCCGCACTGACTACGTTTCGCTTGCCGCTCCACTGCACTCCCTCGTATCGAAATTTCCGCAGTGTCCGCAAGGGGAAGGTGTCCATCCCCGGTATCTTGGTAACGGTAGGTCTCAGCGTTCTTCCTGAATTACCATGACGTTTCTTACGACGTGTCCATGCAGTGATGCTGCACTTATCATGGATGGTCTGATGTCTCTGAAGTTTGCCATCTGGAGCGGGAACGCACGCTCGTATGTTGTGCCACGAAAATGAAAATAGCGTTTCGGTGTCCTTTTTGAGCAAGATCGACGATGTCGGACAGCATGACCACAGCAAAGCTCGGGGATAAGCCAGCCCCCAACTTTTCTTTTACTTTTCTACAAGCATGTATCCAGAATATCCAAGTAATCGTAATCCGGATACGAAAAGAACATTGTGCATGGTTTGAGTAGCTGAGAGACGATAGCAACGAATTCCAATTTAGTATTCCTGTCAACCTTGAGAAACGGCGCAGAGGACGTGGAGTCGTTGGACCCATAATTGCACAGTAGATGACAGAAGGATTAATTCCCGTTTCTACTAGGATACTATTGCGCAATGTTTAGATGAGCTTGTTTTCCCCGCACCTACAAGGAGCTTCCCAGGTCGTGCTTTCTAGACCGAACTTAGTCTGAACCCGATTGCTCGGGAAGGGTGGGTCCCGATTCCGGGCCGATGCGAACCATTCCCGCAGGTGCACTATCAATCTCGGCTTCTACACAGCGCTTGAAACCAACGGCTGGATCGGCTATCCAATCGCCCCCAAGATGTATTTCGAAATCATCACGGTGGTTCTTTGTAGGTCGTGCGTGAAAGGAAAATTTCGATAGTTTATTCAAAATGTTTTGTACTTTCGGCAGAGATAGTCTAGAAACGTACCAGCACGGCATGATCTAACATAGGATATCGCTGCGGAACACTTCAATCCAGAGCCTCGTACATTGGTGGCCTTACAGTATGTGCACCCGGTGTCAAAAACAGTTACCGGTAGGAATGATGATAACTACGATCATTGAGCCAAGATACCTTTACCGGCTGCACGTAAGAACCAACGGGGTGTATGTACGACTCCAACATCCCGTAGGATTGTGTAGGCCTGCATGGAATACTGGAGCATAATCTCTACGTGATGCCGTGGCATTGTGAAGGGGGGTGAGGTAGTGACCAAGTGTACCCACACTTCAACCCATACCTCCGTTCGTTTCGCCCAACCGCGACTCCGTGATAGACCATATTGCTTGTCCTTCAGAAAATGGCTGGGAACAACCCTATTGCGTCGGGCAGCTGAGCAGGTCTCTCGCCGTAAGCGCTGCGCGCCCCATTCTTGTGACGTCCCGTAATGTTGCATTGGCTGTACATCTTGCCACGAGCAGTGGAGACCATCCACTCCTACAGTGAGACTTGATTCTATGGTCGCTTCACCTTTGTTACGCAAGGGTATGCGACTTTGGTCGGGCTTCTTTGCTCCTTGGGATGTGTAACATCGCTGGGTGTGTCCCCTCTCACATAAAAGACGCCTTCACCCTCACAATGTTGATTAACTTCCTCGTTCCACAGCCTCCTCATCGAACCCGACACACACATCATCCCACTTGCACCCTTATCCTTCGTATCCAAAGCATTCATCACGCAAGATGTCTATGGAAACGACCAAGAAGGAGGCTCCTCCTCAGTTCCGCCGCAGCGCCACCGCTCAAAGCAGTATTCCGCAGGTGTCGAAAGCCGGACTCCGCATTGAACTTCTTCACTTCATTGGTGAATTCTTCGGCACTTTCATGTTTCTGTTCATGGCCTTCGCCGGCTGTCAGATTGGCGGGAGCAGTGCTTCACTTGCTACGAACCTTAAAACAGGAGGTGGCACACCACCGGACGCATCGAAGTTGCTCTACATATCGTTCGCTTTCGGGATGGCCCTCGCTATCAACGTCTGGACATGGGCGCACGTCAGCGGTGCCATGTTCAATCCAGCTGTGAGTCCCCTCTGTTATCAAGTCAACTTCTATAGACAAGGACATGAACTAACCTTTGCAGGTCACTTTCGCCTTGACTCTGACCAAGGTGGTCCCCATCGCGCGCGCTGCCCACGTCATCGTCGCCCAGTTGCTTGCAGGTATTTGCGCTGCAGCTGTTGTCGCTGGCCTACTGCCCGGCGCTTCGACCGTCTCCACACATCTCGAGCCTACGACATCGATCCCCCAGGGCCTGTTCCTCGAGGTCTTTGCCACATTCCAGCTTGTCATTGTGATCTTCATGGTCGCTATCGAGAGGAATGCTGAGCCGCTTCTTGCTCCTTTCGCCATCGGCCTAGCCCTATTCGTTTCCGAGCTAGGCACTGTCTACTACACAGGCGGCAGTCTCAACCCCGCTCGTAGCTTGGGCCCAGCGGTCATTGAAGGATTCGATGGCTATCACTGGATCTATTGGGTTGGGCCGCTATTCGGAGCTGGACTTGCCGCCGCTTTGTACTCTGGTGTGAAGGCCCTCGGATACTCACAGACACGCCGGGATGGCTTGGACGCCGAAGAGTGGCAGGCTCGTTCCTAAGTCATCTTCGGTCCGTATCAAGGAACGAAACTCTACTGGCAGACGGTTTGACGGTCTCTTGTCAGCATCAAAGACCACGTGCGACATTATGGGGCAAGCTTCTCAGGTTAGTTTGACTCTCAGGTTAGTTGGCAGAACAGGTTGTATATTTGGAAGCAGGATTGGTGCTCTCCTAGCGCTGAAGCAAGGCGTTTGGGCAGAATGAACATGTCAAGTGGTGGGTCTTCAGCACAGCACACATATGTAGTCAGACAATTATTTCATATTTTCCACGACGTGTTTCGGCTCTATGTTATAGTGGACTTACCGGTCAAACTCCTAAACTTGATAGAGGCGACCCCGAAGCCAGTGGATTTCCCAAGCCTTCTACAAAAACATCGCCCAACATCTTGGCTCCGAACGAGCTCACATCTACACCCACTCTATCATTGAGTTCCTTCTTCGCAGCACCGCCACTTCCATCCATTAAGCGACAGAAAAACATCGGAAATCTCTTCAGTGGCGGGATCCGCTTCCTCGCTCATGTCCACAATGCACTCGCACGATCAGCAGCCATAGGGAACGTGTCTCGCATCAAAATCGTCGGGAATGAGTCTGCATTAGCCGATATCGCAGAAACGTACACCAAAGACCTGTATTGCCCCGCTCTCGGTGCTACGTAGAAAAGAAGCAATTGCAACCCCGCGTCGGACAAGTATCTTGGCATTCGGTGGGCGGCGCAGCTTGACCAGCAGGCGAGGTTGAACACGGTGGGCACGAAGGTGGGCGAGATTATTGCCGCGAATAGAGAGTTTAAGGCTGACAGGAAAGACTTCTGCAAGGACGTCCAAAACGACTATTGTCGATATCAAGGACATCCATGTAGCAAGTGTGACGTTTCTCTTCGATCATTAAGATATGTTAGCTGATGAACACGTCTTTTCCCGCTACAATTCCAGTGTTGACGTTTGTTACATTGCAATACTATTCCCGAAGAATAGGGTTCGAATTCGTCAACTTTCGTCATACCGTTATTTCAACGGCACTGTGCGTTGCTCACACCAATACGGGAATTGGTGTTGGACCAACAGGCTGTCGACTTGATCCAATATTAGCTTGATGCATAGTCCTTGCTCCCCAATGGTCTGGGTAATCCACCGCTGAGTGGAACACCTGCCAATTTGCCCACATGATAATGTCGCCCTCTTCTACCTTCGGATTCATGATGTATTCCGGCTTCAACACGCGTTGCTGAATGTTCGCCAACCACTCTCGAATCTCAACAACATCGTCAATGACTCTCGGATCTTCATCAACTGATGACCGCATGAACGCCCGCCGTACACATATACCGTGGACCATGAATGCGCGCTCGCCAGTGACAGGGTTGACCCACACCATCGGATATCGCTTGATGTCCTTCTCTTCATAAGGAGATAGCTCCTCAAGTTTCTTCTCCCTTCCCTGACTTACAAGTCCGAGGCCAGTGCTTTGGCTCTTACAATCGCTCATCCATTGGTACGGATGCGGCGCGTACTCTACCCACGAGTGGTCTGCGATCATTTTCTCGTCGTCTGTCATGAGATCGTACGTCTGTACATTGCTGAAAAAGGCAGTGAGCCCGGGCTCGGTTGTCATACTGTGCCCGCTCGCGTCGTCCCAATGAATGGTGACATTAGGCTGAGTGGGTCGCTTGAAACAGCGCAGAGTTGTGAACAAGGCTGGGTCACGCGCGTATAGTGGCGCGTCTAAGTGCCATCTTTGAAACCGTGTGTGACCCTGAGCATATATTTCGTCTGAAACCTTGTCGTTGTGCCAAGCGTGTAAGACTTCTTTGCGGATCGTGGTTTCTTTGAGGCCGAAGTGATCAGGACCCTGGTAGCCTTTTCCAATTATTCGAACGTTCTCGGCTCCTGGCACACTATACACGTCACGTCCCTTCTGCGCTCGATGTTAGCTATAAAACACGCGCAAATTAAGGAGTATCAAATTTACCGAGAGAAGACCGCCTTGCTTGTTGAAAGTCTTAAGATCGCCGTGAGAGTGTACCAGTGGTGCTTTTGGATCAAATCGGGTAACTAGCTCCCATTGCTTGATGGGTCGAACATGCTTCTGGCCCTTAACGACCACCAACTTGTATGTCCAGATAGCGTCTGCCAGTGCTTTCACGTCGGAATCTATGGTCATATTCAGCACGAATGGGACAAGAAGGCGTCAAGTGCTGACCGCTGATGTCTTCAAGATCAAGTCCATCGATTACAGCGCCAAAGTTGTGCTTCTCGATCGATGTCTTCTTCATGGGTGTCGCGATGAACGTAGGCTTAGGAGCCATAATCAATGGAGTCATGATTGCGAAGCAAAAAGTTGTGGACTTGGCTTGAGATCGAAGCTAATGATATCACTCGTATAAACCTCATACAGCTGCTCTAATCAATCATTGCCTATACATATTCACAGAGTTCAACGAGCATGACCAGTCCTTCCCTGACATGCACCATTCGCCGTGAATGCGAAGATAGGACTGAGGTAGTAGCCTCGGCCGAGGGTTAGGTTTGGGTGTCTTATCGATATCAATGTGAACGGCCGAGGCTACGTCCAAATCGGCGTAGCCTCGGATGGCACTCGGGTTGTCATCAGGAATTGGGGTAAAGCAAGCGAGCCACTCGGATTTAGCCATGCAACACTGAAGCAGCTTACGTAGTTGCCAGAATGTAGGGGGGGATGTCAGCAAGACAACAAGATTCGATCTTGCCAAAACAGCGAACAATCCCCATTCAGCCAACGCTACAATGGCTTCCAAGACAAAATACGTGGAGCGCGAGATTCCCCAGGTAGGTAGGCTGTGTCCAAGTGTGGCCTGAGGCGATCATTAACTAGTTGTATAGATTTCTCTTCACGATTTCGAGCATCGCATCGATGACATCTCTGCAGAAATGTGCGCTGCCGCAGAGAGCGTTGGCTTCTTCGCCGTGAAAGACCATGGCCTTTCCGAAGACGAAGTACAATCCATGTTCTCCGTCTCGGAATCGTTCTTCAGCCTGCCCGATACCACGAAAGCGACAGTACCGTGGAGTCCGCAAAATGTGGGCTGGGAGAAGATGTCGCAGGTACGGCCCTCGACCGGCGCAGCCGACACTAAAGAATCATACCAGCTCCAATTTGGCGAGAACATGGCACAGTCGTGAATTACAGAACATGAGTTACCTGACTTTAAGGAGAATAGCTTGAAGTTTATGCATCGCGTGCAAGGAGTCTCGGAAAAGCTCATGTTGTGCCTTGCGCGGGGGCTGGGCTTCGACGACGATTACTTCGTCAGGTATCACGACGTCAGTCGGCCGGACTCGCAGTCGACGCTTCGCTTGCTCCATTACTACGAGACTCCCAAGACCAACGACGGCATAATCCGACACCGTGCAGGAGCGCATGCTGATTGGGGCTTTTTAACTCTTCTTTTCCAGCAGTCTGGTCAATCTGGGCTCGAGATTTGTCCAGGTCGCGAAGTGGTCACCGAATACGCTCTCGGTGATGAGTGGACCAAGGTCGAATTTCAACCTGGTCTCATTGTCTGCAATATCGGCGATCTACTGATGAGCTGGAGCGACGATCGCTTTAAGAGTACGTATCACCGGGTGAAGGCACCATCTGAGGAAGGTGATTACTTTGGGGAGAGATACAGCATTGCGTTCTTTAACCAGCCAGTCAAGGATGCGATTATCCAGGGACCCAAAAAGAAGTATCCCGCTGTAACCGGAGAGGAGTTCAATAGAGCAGCCATGGAAAAATATTACGGAGCCTTGAAGGAGAAATTGAAGGCGAAGGAGAATACAAAGGTGGCAGAAATGAAGGTCCTGCCTGTAGAGGCTGTCGCATGATTTTCTAAAAGCCCAATTCAATTTCATGCCAAATTTAATGGACCATCATCTTACAAAAAGGTCAACTTTCGGCACCAGGGATCATGTATATGGACACTGCGTTTTGAGATGGAGTGAATTTGTTGATGTACATATGATTCATGCCGTTTTCCGAGCCTCGCGTCCCCGCGCGTCCCTTAGCTGAAAAAGCGATCCCAGCCTCGCGCATCATTCGATTTCTTTGTGCGGGCATTATTCCTTCCCTTGCTCCCAATCTAATATTGCGAATTACAGCAACATGGGATTGGCTAGGATTGATTCACATCGCCATCTCTATCCTGACTTATCAGTTCAACGCGTTTCATCTGCATATAGAACGTGCACGATATAAGGGTCTACACGTTATGACATCTGGGCTGCATAGATTCACGAGCTAAAATATACAGTTGCGCTGGCTTGTATTCATTTATCCGGAAGGGTGATCGCTCGCCGCGACATTGCATTGGTGCATAACTCTAGGCCCGTACGACTTCGGAAACTCGGTCTACGCAGGGAAATCAGTAATCACTTCACAGGTTTTGGATGTAGATTTGGATAATTTGACGTACGATGCTATGCCATAAGGCCCTATTGTACCACAAGATCACATCTTGCTCCTGATGCGGATGCGCATAGATGTTCTCCGGTCGCAAGACCGGTCGCATAATTCTCCAGACATGTTAGTACCATGAAGTAGAGGGTTCATTGAAATAACTAGAACTTACTTGTCCATGAAAGCACGCACCTCTGCGAGGTTCTCAACCACAGTCTCCCCTCCATCAGGGCTGTTCTTGAGATACAGCTTATATGCGCCCTGTCCATGCACCTGTAATGACTTTTCGCCCGTCTTAGGATTCGTCCATACCATCGGGTACACACAAATCTTGCTCTTGTCCCACTTTGGTAATTCTTCAAGTGGCTTTTCAAGACCCTCAGTCTCAATCGAATGTCCGAGTCGTGTGCTGTGCGCTGTCGACATCCATGCAAAAGCGTGTGGCGCATACTCGATCTTACTGTTGAGAATAATCTGCCGCGTTTCTTCATCCAGAAGCGCCAATGCTCGGCTACCAGCTACCATGGCCGTCGCACCAGGTGCCATCTTCATCTCGGTTCCCGCTTCGTCTTCCCAGCGCACAGTGACATCAGGACCCTTGGGAGTTCGCACAGCAAGAAGACAACCAACACGCGGCGGTGGGATGTTGTACAGCGAGCCGTCAAAATGCCATTGGTAGAAACGCGATGCACCAGCCTCGCGTTCCTCTGCGGGAATATGCGGCGGTAGATGGAATTCTTCGTGGTCTATTCCTTGTACTTCGAACCCGGGAGGGAAACCGAAGTGTCCATCGGGAAGAGCGCCACGACCAAGAATGTGTACTTGCGGTTGTTCTGGTAGCGCAGGTCGCTTTGGAATACCGTAGAAGTCAACACCATCGTGACTCGTGAGAAATGGGTCGTGACCATGAGCGAAGCCGCCGGTCGTTTCTTTGGGATCGAAACTGTCGATATGGATTAGCGTAGATAGATTATAGAGTCGGCGTATACTTACTTTGCTGTCAATATGTACTGTTGTTGTGGCCTCAGCATAGCGGGTTGCTCCTTGAAAACGAGCAATTTGTGCTTATGAAGCGCATCGGAAATCAAGTCAAAGTCAGCATCGGTAAATCTGTTCAGGTCGATGCCATAGACTTCAGCTCCAAAATCAACCCCGCTAGATTCCGCGTGCACTATAGGCACAACGCGTCCAGCCGTTGTATCAGAATGGGGAAGACTAATCTGCTGTTTTGGCGGCGTGATGCGGATCTTGGTGACTTCATCCTCGGTAACAGTAGCAGTGATGACCATGATGTTACTTTGTATTGAAGAACGACGGGTAACTGTTTTCGTAGCTCCAGATGGCCTGGAGTAGAAGTTCTATTTCATATGTTGTCGTGGCTATGACCACAAGTGACCAATTCGGGCTTAGCTACATGCCTCGGAAGTATTCCATCAGCATCGAAAGGAAGCAGATAAGAAACTCGTCTCAAGCATCAGTCGTTAAGACCGATTGATGCGATCGAGCTGCGTCCGACTATCGAGGAAGCGTGCTCCATGGATTTACACGCGAAGATAGCGCACCCATTTCTCGGCCGAGCATCCTTGCACGGCAGCGTAGCGGATTTACCCGACCCTGATCGATTCGATTATTAGTTACGTGTGTTACGATGAGAGAAGGAATTCTTACCTGAGAGTGAAAATAAGGTTTGCTTTCGAAAGAGGCGCAATATACCGACGATGACCTTACGAGCACTCGAATCGAAGTACTACACAACTAGGGAAGGCACCATTCTGCACTATTTCCAAACCGGAAGCCTCTCGGGACCTCTGCTACTCTGCCTCCACGGACTCGGTGGTTCCAGCGATACATTCACTCCTCTCCTGCCACATCTCCCCTCAAATCGTAACATAATCCTACTCGACTTTCCGGGCTTTGGAGGTTCCCTTCTCAAACTATCGGCAGGTAGAATTTCTGTGGCCAGTTATGTCGCAGACGTGGGCGAGCTCATCGCGGCTTTACAAGGAGCTCCGGAAATGTCGCGAGATACCGTCATCATTGGACATTCTCTGGGTGCGATCGTTGCTCTACAGTACGCAGCGAAATATCCGGAGGCAATTGGTGGATTAGCGCTCCTCGGAGTTGGTGTGGCGGCAGGACACATCCCAGCAGCCCGGCAGCGCATGTGCGATCTTGCGACGGCAGTGAGATCAAAAGGCATTGCATTTGCAGCTGATATTGCTACCAAGTCGAACTTCTACGAGGATACGTGCGTAAAGCCTCCAATCATCGTTTTAGAGAGGGCAATAACTTAGGATATAGGCTTGAACGAATAGTGGATCCGTCCACGCGAGAGGAAGTGAGACGTGCGGTGCTCGCCGCTGACCCAGAAGCATATGCACAAACATGCGAAGCGATCGTTGATCTAGAACATAAAGATCCACAATATGGGAAGATCGTCTCACCAGTTGTTTTTGTTGCAGGAGATCGCGATATGATCAGTCCAGTACAGCGTTCGCAGGACATCAGCGTGCTACTGGGCGGTACCAGCTGGATCAAGGTTGTCCGAAGTGGGCACCAGCCTATCCTTGAAGATTTGCAGGGTGTCAAGCAGGCGATTGATAAGCTTTTGAGCAGTGTTGCATTGTGTTCTGCGGCGAGGGCGTTGAGAGATCCATGAAGCAGTCCTTTGTCTTCTCTAAATGAGTCTTTCCGTTGTATTGCGCACCAAGTCGACATTTGCGCCATGCTCCTAAATTCTCAATCTACGCCCCACCTGTTTAGGGACCTGTGAATTCGTGATTGGCTAGGTATAGAAGGTTTTCAAATCCATTATCTTCATTGAACCCTGGGGCTACAAAAGAGAAATTGTAGTTGAGGAGTGTTAAGTCGGTATTGTAGGTTTGCGACGGTTGATTCTGAGTATGAATCGAAGGAGGCTCCTGCGAAGCTACTGTCCCTAGATCATGGCGCTGAAGTGAACCTTGTTCATGGAACTGTTTAACGAACGCTGGTACGCTGAAACCTTTGATGGCAGTACCATCTCGACGCCGTTTAGTACCCTGGAAAGCTAGAGCATTCTTCGAAATCTCCACCTGGAGAGCTTCCAATAGCTTTGTTCCCCGTGAGGCAATCGTACTATTGCTGCAAGAGTGCAACATGCTGACCATCGTGCCCACCAAATCACAGTGTTCGTCGTATTCTTGCGACCTCTGATCTTGGTGAAGTATATCCAGTGAAAGAATGATACCAGCGGCTACTGCAAAAGCTTGATGAATCCACAATATCGGCCCATCTTCTTTGACTACCAGTTTATACTCCCTGACGATGGTTTTGGACGCAGCAATGCACGTGCGCCGCGTGAAAGCAAAGGCTGGGTTCGTGAAGCTGGCAGACAAGAAGGATCGATGAATCATGATGATCTTGTGGCTGGAGCTTATTGCCAAAGCTCGTCGCGCCCACGGTATCCAGTCCGGCCAATTCGACTCCAACGGGACGGCACTCAGAAAGGCAGGTCGTTTGTTGATTGCCAAAGTTCGAAGTCGCGCATCCCACTTCAAGACTTGCTCATACTTCGTGTATGGTGTGTTGCATGACATTAGCGCGTCTTGTAGTTGAGGCATGATCGCGGCGATATCGTAGAGGAACCGACAGTAGGAAGTGATAGTGGGTTCCGATGTTGGCAAAGAGACAAGGTCATGGTCATGGCAATTCATTGGAGGCTCGGAGGTCGTATAGAGAGGATTAACAAGATAGCTTTCAGAGAAAGGGATGCCGAACCAGTCTTGACTGCACAGTTGTGTCCAAACTCGTCGACTTATCTCTTTCTCTGTCTTGCTACCTGTTATTTCTGGGCCAAGTCGATGAAGTCCCAGGGATTGGGCGACTCGCACGGCAGCAGCAAGGTGTATGCTTTGCGAACTGCTAAAACCGAGCAGATGTGCTGCAATAGTGGCGGTGGCAATTGCCTGGCATGAGAATATGCTGAGATTGGAGGTGTAGTCGCCACGGTTGAGACAGGTGGTAATTGCTTGGAACCAGCGTCTTGACAATGTGGTTTGTTCCGCATCACGGAATCCCCACGACTGCACTTGCGCTGGCGGCGCACATGTCAAGCTCCCAGTCATGACTGAAAACAACAATGCTACCCATTGCAAGTCCACCTCTGATCCGGTGAGCTGGCCACCAAGGCGACCCCAAAAGGTTTGTAGTTGGTCCATGAAAGTTGGAGCGTAGAACGACCCATGATACCAAAGTAAAGCATTGCAGTGATAGTTGACAAGCTGCCGCACTTGGACCTCACTCGGTAGCAAGAGTTGAATGACGGCAAGCGATGAGCAATCCTCAAAGATATCTGGCTCGTTCTCATGGCAGTCGTTCCTGTCCACTTCTGGCGATGCAACGGCTGGTAAACCTGGGTCTTTCCTTCTACCCCAGGCCAGGAATTCCAGAATAGACGCTGCATCTTGAGCGACAGAGTCATGTCCGCTTCGTTCTGGAGGACTTTCGATTCCGTCAAGATGCGGTCCTGTGGCGGCGTCGTAGCCTTCGACGATTTCTTTGTGGCGACGATCATGTGGCGTTCCGACATCGATGGTGGGCGACTCTACCCGAATACCATTTTCGAGGTCGCTCACTTTACGCCGCAAGTACTCAAGCTCGAGATCTCGTGAATTGGCACTTGACGGTGATGGCAAAGTGTCATTGCCGATGTTGATACCGCATGTTGCTTGCTCACCCCTGCAGCTCAGCGAATTAATGAACGTCCCAAGGCCTGGTGAACACCTATGACGTACCTTCGCGCACAATTCGTGCATGGCACATGTCCTGTTTCCCGAGAACTGCATTTCACCTTCCTCCGCGTGCATGCGATGCACGCAAGCCTCGCCCGAGGTGCTGTCGTGGCCATTTTGCGGGGGTGGGGGCGAGAAAGCTAGACGGACGATCTCGGCCAATCAAGATACAGCCGATGAAGCCGAGAAAGCCCACAGCCAAAGCTTCCACTCCCTCCCTATTACTGCTGCGATAACAATGTTCAGGTGCAGTTCGCCCGAGCTATGAGTGTCCGATGATGCCGTCGAATGCGCGCCATGAACAATCGTTCATCTTAGCATCGCTCGCAGTCTACTGTGATAATGGTATCTGGGCCGAGCTACTGATAACGCATCACCCCGGATAAAGTCGAGATAAGAGCCTAGCGCATACTTACCATCAAGTCATTCACAACTGCGGCATCAAATACAGCTTCGCTGACCAGCGGAATGGCAACAAGCAGCGGTATTGTTGCTGGGCATTCTAATGGACCGCTTGAAGATCAAAGAACGAGGACATGCAGCGGCCCGAAAAGTTCGCTTGCGTGTCACACAACCGTCCAGCTGGAAGCTACCGAAGCAGTCGAGTAGTATTGCACCACACGATGTCTGGACCAATGCGGACATGGATCCCGTGCCTCCGGAGAGGAGAACCTGGGGGAGAGGCGCCTTCGTTGCTTACTGGGTTTCGGACCTGGTCACCATTTCGACGTGGAGCACCGGTTCGGCCATCGTTACCTTAGGTATGCCTGAACAGGTCTTGCACAACATGCGATAATGCTGACTGGGTATCATAGGCCTCTCTGCTACCGATGCCGTGCTCATCACTTTGGTCGCTGGCATCTGCAATGCCGTGCCAACGGTCTTCAACGGTGCCATCGGTGCCGATCTGCATGTCCCCTTTCCGATCGCTTCTAGAGCGAGCCACGGATACTGGTTCAGTTACTTTGCTGTTGTAAGCAGAGGCATCTTGGCTATGTTTTGGTTCGGTGTTCATACTGGATATGGGGGTACTTGTGTCTCGGCCGTGCGTTGCTTCCCTTCGCCACAGAGTGCTGTGCTAACTTGAAATCAAGATGCTCACTGCTATCTGGCCCAGTTTCAAGACTCTACCGAATCACTTGCCCGCATCTGCAGGTCTCAGCACCGCTGGAATGATATCGTACTTCTTATATTGGCTGATTCAAGCTCCAATGCTCCTCATACCTACTCATAAGCTGCAGTATCTGTTCTGGGTCAAGACTGTTTTGATGCCGCCAGTCGCCATCGGTATGGTAAGCTGCCGCTTGTCTAATTACTATACCTGACCTAATTTATTCCATGCTAACGATATGCGGTAGACTATCTGGGTGGCGCTGAAAGCAGGTGGCAACGGAGCTTTCTTTAACCAACAGCCCAAGGTTCATGGAAGTGAGCGCGTATGGCTGTGGCTCTCGAGTATGACTAGTGTTACTGGTGGATATAGCACTCTCGCAGTAAACATCTCGGACTTCTCACGCTTCAGCAAAGACCGACATGCCCATTACTGGCAGATACCGACGATACCGCTTTTGAAAACCTTGACAGCCCTCATGGGCATCATCTCCGCGTCTGCCGCACAGCAGATATGGGGTACACCATATTGGACACCAATACAGATAATCGACAAGTGGCAAGGCACTCCAGGCGGTCGTGCTGCAGCATTCTTCTGCGCAGCTATCTGGCTTCTCAGTCAGGTCAGCGTGAATGTCAGCGCGAACGCCGTCTCCTTCGCCAATGATGTCACGACCATAGCTCCCAAATGGTTCAACGTCCGACGCGGAACCATACTCGTCTCCATAGTCGGCAGCTGGGCATTATGTCCATGGATTATTGTCTCCTCGGGCAAAACCTTTCTCAACTTCATGAGCGCATACGCAATCTTTATGGCTCCGATGGCCGGAATATTATTTGCTGACTACTGGTTGGTAAAACACAGGAAATATGACGTCCCTGCGCTCTACGACCCACGGGGAATCTATCGGTACGGGAAGTACGGCAGTAACTGGCGGGCCGTCGCGGCGATTTTCATTACGATCATTCCACTGCTTCCTGCCTTAGCCAACAAGGTCAATCCCAACATCCGTCTCCAGCAAGGTCTCAAAAATCTTTTTACCATCAACTGGCTCTATGGGTTCTTCCTGTCTATCTTTTTATATTACACTTTGAACTTGTTCTTTCCCGACAAACCCTCATTGATACCCAAGGTCATTACAGGATTCGAGTATGTTCACGGCGTAGAGGTTGATGCGGAGACTTCTTCAAGTGACGGAAAGGGCGAAGACAGTGTGAAGGGAAAGGCCGAGGCAAAATCGGCAGAGGTACCGGGTGCTTGAAGTTCTTTTGCTTTCCTTAGGTAACTTCCCAAGCCAGAGCTGTTACAGAAGTGTTGAGGCCGGATGTAAGATTGCATTACATGTCACCTATCACCCAAGTGACGGAGTTTGATCGACTTGATAGCCTGCACCTAGGACATCTCGGTACTACTGTCACGTGTTCCACCCAAGCTGTCTGTTAGTACTGTTAGCGATACAGGGTGCCTTGCTGCGGCTGTTAGTGATGCGAGCTACCACGCAATTGTACTGGAACCCTGGCGAAGCTTAACTTCGCTATTTTTACTGTTGCGACATCTATCACATGCCGCGTATGAATGTTTCAGGTCACTATTAGTTGATGTGAGGAAGTCAACCACAAATGGCCGCGAGATGCAACCTACAACCCGCAATCCAGGACATACAATAGACCACCGTTCCACCACCAGCGCGGTGGCACAGAGAGTTCTCACAGGCGTACACTCAAGGCGGGTAATTATCCTCCATGCAGCTCACAATACTGGTTCCGAATAACTGTGTTGAGATGCACTTAGCTATACTTAGAAAACTGTACGGAGACTTTAATGGTGATGATGTTCATCATAGATAACCTTACTGCTATCAATTGTAAAATAATATTGAGTAATGTTGAGCATGTTACGTAGCTTAGAAACCATAGGTAGATTAGTACCCCTGATCTATTGAATTTCTATTCTATCGTGATATAACTCCCATTACACGCGATCGAAAATTGTCATTCCAACTTGTGGGACGATTTCAGGGTTTCGCCGGAATCTCTCTCAGTGTTGGGGCCCAAGCTCATTGGCCGGGTGTACCGCAGCATGTGTACTTCCGTGCAGTGATCTTCGCCAATCTAGGAAACTGGATGGAGGAACGTTTATTGGTGGCGCCGGTCGCACCGCATGTGCGCAGGTGTGATGAGCCTTGCACGCAGGGGCACGCGTGACTCTCCTAGTGCCTTGGCGTGAACGGCGGCGCGACGTGGGACTTCAAAAGTGCGGCTACACACTGCGAGGAGATGCACAAGAACTATTGAGCTCCTCCGCCAACATCACAAGAGCTTCGTGCATTATGAAGATCTCTGTGCAGCTGGCCTTGAGCCTGGGTCCCCTGTTTGTCCATTATGTCAGCTCGACGCCAATTCAGAGTTCCGGGCTTTCGGCGGGTACGTTCACCGATACGTAAACAGTATTTGACTAACTGTCTTGTCTAGCGCGAGAAGGATCGTTCCCGCCGCTAATGGAAGCGACCGTTGAGACACTTATGGCAGGGCTGAATAACGAACAGTTCACTAGTGTGGACCTGGTCAAGGTGCGAATGACTATTCTTTGGGAGAATCGTCAATGGCCACGACAAGGTCCCTATAGTCCCGGGAACATCAAGCCGACATGCAATCAAGCCTTACGACTAGAGCATTTGTTCCACTTACCCGTTGGATTGTATGGCTTTCTCAGCCATCCCATTAACGAATTCTACAGGCGTACCTTCGCCGGATCGCAGAAGTGAACGATAAGCTGCATGTTGTCAATGAAGTAAATCCCGATGCTATAGCAATTGCCGCCGCGTTGGACTCTGAACGGCTATCCGGGTGCATTCGTGGGCGAGTAACTCCAATGTCAGCAACATTACCATCCCGCTGAACCCCGCAGGCCCCTCCATGGGATCCCCATCATCATCAAGGATAACATAGCGACATTTGATAAGATGAATACTACCGGTCAGTTTGTAAGATCTCTAGATTGCGGGGAGAGGGTTTCCACTGATACTCCAGAAGCTGGTTCATGGGCTCTTCTTGGAGCCATGGTCCCCAGAGACTCGACGGTTGTGGAGAAGCTGCGAGCTGTAGGAGCTATCATTCTTGGAAAGGCAAACCTCAGCCAATGGGCCGATTGGCGATCGCGAAACTCTAGTAATGGCTGGTCAGCCATCGGCGGCCAAGTGTACGGCCCTTACTGGCCCGCCGAAGATCCGAACGGGAGCTCGAGTGGCAGTGCGGTAGCGGCCGCTCTTGGGCTGGCATTGGGCTGCCTGGGCACCGAAACAGATGGTTCCATCATGTCGCCAGCTTCGCTTGAGAATCTCGTCGGAATCAAACCAAGTAAGTAACTCTTCGCGGGCAACATGCACTCCCACGATACTGATACGAATTGTGGGCGTTGGTCTAACGTCGAGACACTTGGTTATACCAATAAGTGAGCATCAAGACAGCGTTGGGCCTATGACAAAAACGGTGAAGGACGCGGCTCACATCCTGCAAGCCATTGCTGGCGTTGATCCATACGATAATTACACCTCGGCCATACCGGGCAATGGAAGCATCCCCGACTACATTGCCGCCTGCAACATCTCTGCTCTATCCGGTGCCCGAATCGGAGTTCCTCGCAACGTTCTCTCGCTCTACTCTGACAATACGACGGGTCCATTAACTGACGCCTTCGAGCGAGCATTACTAATTCTTCAAGAAGCGGGAGCTATCATCGTCGATAATAGCAATTTTACCGCTGCAGAAGAGTTCAAGAACTCGACCTTACCCACTGAAATCCTCAATGCTGACTTTGTCGTGAATTTGGAGGGTTATCTTGACCTGCTAATAGAAAACCCTTCTAATATTACTTCGTTGGAGAGCCTGAGGAATTTCACACAATCTTTTCCGCTCGAAGATTATCCCACCAGAGATACGGGGGTCTGGGACCAAGCGCTAGCGAACTGGAACAACACAGATCCTCGCTTCTGGCCGGCATATCAGAAGAACATGTATTATGGTGGAGAAGGTGGTTTGCTCGGCGCGATTGAACGCAACGTTCTTGACGCCGTGGTTCTCCCAACGAAATTCGGACACAGTTTCGCAGCAGTTGTAGGGACGCCCGCGATCACGGTGCCCTTGGGCTCGTACCCGGCGGATACCCCGATCGTGAAGAATGACTGGGGATTGGTTGAGCTGGCACCAAATCTTCCGTGAGTCTTGTGAGCAGCAGGCTTCCTTGAAAGTTCACCCGGTCTGACGTGTCTTCCATAGTTTTGGAATCAGCTTCCTGGGCTCAAAGTTCACGGAAAGCACTCTCATTGGGCTTGCTTACGCTTTTGAACAGCGGACCAAGGTGAGGGACCAGATACAGCCTTACATCGCCCCGACTACTGAGCTCGCCACCATCGTGGGCTACTAAATACCGCCACAAGTCACACGGACCCTGCGGGGAGCAGCGCACATAACATGTAGTAAAAAAGGTCGAGGAGCACGATCCTGCTTTGAGCTGATCCTGCAATGCTTGAAGGCTAAACGTGCACTTTCGCTCTCTGGGGGTATCACGCCCGCTCGCCCTCGCTAAACGATAAAGAGTCGACCGGACGCGCGCCTGGTGGGGGTATTTTTGATCCACGTACAACAATATGTCTTCTCTATAAATGACGTATAACCTATAATATATCCGCGAACGCTCGACGCACATTTGCCCGTAGCCATTTGCATGCCTCGCTGATTCTATAATGGACTGTTATATTGATCAGAAGAACTTCGATAGCGAGATGATCGACTCGTCAGTATTGAGGCTCAGCACACCTCGAGTTCCAGTAGTGTTGTTCCCCGACTCCGTGGTTAACCCAGGCTTATCGAGGATCAAATGCACGTCAACATGGGGCGGACCTTCCATGATCGCCGTGTATCTTCGTAATATTTAGTGCAGACGGGGAGAAGCGCATGATAAGGTGGGGACTGAGCAGCGGCCTTGTCGGGAAATCCCTCACCTTGCGCGAAGTGAGGGTTGCCAAGCGAAGTGCAACACCCACGAACCGAGCCAATCGAAGATCCAACAAGCTACTGTCTGGAAAGGCAACGAAAGTGGGGACGACTGAGCCGTTTCTAACGGGAAGGCGCTGACCCGGCTATTCGAGCAAGGCCGAATCGCAGCGCATTTATCGTGGCTCGCGATAGGCCTAATCTCGCCAGTGGCTTAGAGACCGCACAAAGTGAAGCGCAAACCGGACAAGGCACGAATAAGCATCCGATTCGGGTCACCACGCGTGAATAATATACGAGCTTCGGAATGCACCCAGCCACCCCACATTGACTTTTGCTGACGGTCACACCCGTGTAGGTCTGACAAGATAGCAGACCAGGGCCAATAGGCAGCCAAATAAAACCTAGGCCGCGGATTAGCCCTGCCTTTGATCGCGAGAGGGACATTATACGTACGGCTGACAGAAGGAAACAGTATCCAGCAGGCAACTGGTTTGCCCCTCGCACTGTGTATGTCCAGGCCATGATTGGTCCTCCAAGCAGATCGCCCACGACATCAAGCATGCTCACAAAAGAAAAGAAACTGGCGTGATTGGCTTTGCCGACGATGTACGAGCCGAGCAACTGAAGCGAAGCCTCGAGGCCTTCACCAAGGCCTCCAACCGTCATACCTGTCGTGCCGTCAAATGAAGACTGATCTTTGGTAGCGAGGATGGAAATTACCTATGCAAAGCACGGCGAAAGTTCTACTTTGCCATTGCAGGAGAAAGCCGACGACAATGTCGATCAGGCTAACTCGTATCACCCAGATATCCTTAGCCGGGCTCACGAGGCAAAATTGTCGCGTGATGACTGGAATGAGGACGGTAAGCGCAAATGTAGCACTGATTGCGTTGTAAATACGAAGCCACACTGTCTGGTAAAGCCGCTTGTTGAAGATTTCAGAGGCGTATTGGAACGCCATCCCTTCACTTGCGAATCCGATTTTTTTGACAACGAAACAGGCGAATACAGCCACCAGCGCTGGATGTTCCAAGTATCTCCATACCTTGCTGCTGCGTATCAGGTGAAATACGTAATGAAGTGAGATTGGAGAAGTCTCCATTCGTGAGCTTCTCGTGGGGCTGCTCGATAAAGAGCGCGCATCGTCCGCTTCAGAGCTTGAATGACCTGCATCCGGCCGCCGTAAAAAAGGCGAAGTCTCTGGCAGGAGTCGAGCCAGTTTGAGCCTCACACATAGAGCTACGATTGCTATTGCAAAGGGTGCCCATAGATGGTTTTCCATTAGAAGAGATCCAACGGGAGGACCTATTAGGCGGCTGGCGTGTGTGAGTGCGTGCAGATACAACAGAGCTCGCGCCCTGTACCATTCATTAGTTCATGGTAGGTATACTATACCCACTGCCTCACCTTTCGTTCCAAGGTACCATGTCGGAAAAAGTCGTGAAGATCATGGAAAGCTCTACACTTCCACCCCCTCCGAGGAATAGGAATACGGACGAAAGCCAGATGCCTTCAACGGGAATTCCCGTGGGGGAGAGGCCTAAAATTGGTGAATGACAAGTTGAAATGATCCAGAGGCATACATACAGACAAGCATAACCCAGCATAATGAAAGCAGCTGCCCTATGATGCTTAGGGTCATTACGAAGCGTCTACCGCGTGAATTTGCCAGTGCCCCATAAGACAAGGCCGTGAGAAGGCCTTGGCGGGTTAGTGCAAGACTCGTTGCGTAAGCTGGCAAGGCACTCACACGGCAGAGAGTCAAAAGTCCACTTGTACCCCATCACAATAGCAAGCTTGTCTTGCACGGCGGGATACTTGCAAGCAACATCGCCAGGCTGACCGACGTCGAAGCCGTTGTCTCGACAGGCGGCACGTTCTATGAGTTGGACCATCGGCAACTCAAGGAGGCTGGCCGAGAATTGGAAGAGAACCTTGAGAGAGAACACGCATGCGAAGAAACGGGGATGGTGAGTGAAATTGAAAGCGCTCGGTGATGGCTCTCCTTCTGGAGATGGCGTTTCGCTCGAGCGACGGCCCTCCTGGAGAAATGGCTCAAACTCCATATTCGAGTGGAGGACTGCGGCATACGTGGGCTGCGCAACCCAGTCGCACTTAGGATGCAGGACTGCGCCTCCTTATGAGGCCGCGGATCGATGCATTCGCATCTGCCCTTGTTGCTGGATACTGGGTGTCGGAGATGGGAGTGAAAAGGCAAAGGCGCTAGTAGACGTCGTGGGGGGCACGGCCACGGCCCGCCCGCTGCGCTGGGGCGGTGCGGGTCCCTTCCGTCTTATCTTGAAACAGGGGCACAGGGGACACGACAGGGCCACCAGAACCAACCACCGGCCTTTCTTACTTATGGATCTGCAGTGCTCATCATTGTTGATCCCGACCCCGTCCCTTTTTGGGCATGCGTCTGATATTTGTTGGGCTCAAATTCTCTGCCTTCGTGCTACCTTCTACGTCAAAACGAGGAAATGCGTGGCTATGCGACTCGCACTACCGGTGATTCGGAATGGGAAAGTGGATGGGAGCTTCGCGACTGGGCCATCACCATATCATCCTTGACCACTATGAGGGCCAACACGTA
Organism: Didymosphaeria variabile; assembly: GCF_027946475.1. Classification (NCBI taxonomy): domain Eukaryota; kingdom Fungi; phylum Ascomycota; class Dothideomycetes; order Pleosporales; family Didymosphaeriaceae; genus Didymosphaeria; species Didymosphaeria variabile. Next base: position 3,125,666 of record NW_026611625.1, on the reverse strand, counting down.
ACCCTGGTCCCTTTCACATCACTATGAGGCAGAATTGTAGGGTGATCACTCCTTCTTAAGCATTGATCCATGGATCAAGAGCTCTCTTCGCCCCACTTCCTACTCCCAAGTCCATGGTATCGCCTAAGCTGTCTTTTACTTCGCGTCAATCTTGCCAACAGCCGTAACTCGAACACCAGGTACTTGCTCAATCACCCCTGCCACCATGGCTATCTTGTGGATCCTTCTCTCCACCCGTTGGAGCTTGTCGAGTGTGCAAGCTGCTTTGAACGTCTTCATCTCTGTCCTCGGCACTGTCGGACTACGGTCATTTTCCCGCTTCTGGTGGCGTCGAGGAAGCGCAACGTTGCTCCGTGAAAAAGGTAGCATTCCACTGCGTGCGCTATATACCTTCACAGGCCCTGGGGATGCCTGGGACCTTGTCGCCATCCTACGTACCCGGGTCTTCGAAAAGGAGAATTGGCATCTGCTTGCACAACTCATTGTGGTACTGACTATTACGGCTACATGCATGTTCTCTGGCCCAATCGCCAAAATTTCACTTCGAAATGGTCAGACCATCCAACAAAGGGACCTCAAGGTGATGCAGACGATGAAAGGCGCTGGAGGTTTCTCGAATCTGCTATATGCCAATGTGTTATGGAACGATACGATTCAGAGCTTGGATCGCGCCAATTTTCCGACAACTCAAATGCTCGATTATCTGCCGCCTTCTACCGAACCCTGGACATACGTAGCAAATGAATGGGATCCAACATGGAGCGTGGCCTGCAACGAAACTCACGAAACAATATTACCCAACGTTGTGGCAGCCGGGAATCATAGCATCTACGAACCGCTCCAACTCTACAGCGCATTCCGACAGACTTTCAGTTCGGCTTGGCTGGATAAATCGAGATATAAGATAACCGACAACTTCGACAGCTGGGCAACGTGGACGGACCCGCAGAAACAGCTGAAGCATGTACTCTGGTTTGTCATCATCCAATCAGACCCTGAAGTGGAGGACCGAATGTACACCAACAGAGATACGCTTGAGCTGTCCCTTACTGTGTTTCACGCCCAAAACTTTTCAGCGAAGGCCACAGACAAAGGAATGACAGGGGAGGAAACATGGATGCCGTTTGGTCCGATTCAAAAGGCATCCTATGCGCGAGTAGAGTGCACAATCACTCGTAAATTTAAAGTTCTAGACGAAAATTCTATACCCTGGGTTTGGCTAAATGACACGGACTCGATCGCCATGGGCTACAGAGCTTACTGGGAATATGACCTAGAAAAGGCTGCTGGAAGAGGCGCAGCTGTCACAACACCTTCACCTCGAGATATATTCAGGTTCTATCAAGCCTATGTGGTTGCTGCGAACACCAATCATAGCGTTCCTACGCCTAGGAAGGTGAGCGTCTGGGTTGACACCGTCCAGCTATCAGTGGTCTTCCTCATCTTTCTCCTTCTCCTGTCTCTGATGACTTTTGGGGGCGCCGGCCGGCACTTCTTCTTCTTAGGGCGGAACAAGACTCAAATTGCGAGAATGTACGTCCCAGACGGCAAGATCGAGTGGATGATACATGCAGCGAAAAGTTCGGAGGTTCGGCTTGAAGATGAGGCGATCGAAGAGATCAAGTTCGAAGACCGAGACCACTTCCGCGCTGGCGTCTTTGGACGCCCAGGCTTCGAAAACATCGACGATACCTTGCCCGCCCCCAAATTGGCTAGGGTGTACTCGAGTAGAATTTCGATCTCGAATGCAACGCCGAGTATCAGGAGCAGCAGGTCCAAGGTCCGATCAATATCTCCATCCGTCGTTCCGTCCAGGTCTTCCTCTATGATTGTGCAGCCGATCGATGAAGAGCACAGAAGCGATCTCCAGCACATTCCAAGCTTTACAAGCGCCGATGGTTTGTTGGACATTGTGGTTTCACCTGCGCACAGCAACGCTAACGTCCTTCCCATCCACCCTGTTTCCTCTATGGACACGAATATGTTAGACCCTCATGTTCCTGCAAGGGTCCCCTCAGTCGATAACGCCTCCAGGGTGGACAAGAGCGGCCACTCGTTCGAACACAAAGCGGATGCACCAAAGGGGAATTTCCCATACTCTAACATACCGGTGTGAATCAGTATTGTGGATGAACTGTTACCATCGTATTAAAAGTTCCAGTGAGCATCTTCGATGACAGTCCATTTTCCTTCACAAGATGTGTTCCCTTCCTTTGTTCTATTCGATGATTCACTTGCGCGAAGATGATGCCCTGTTCTTGGATTCTACTTATAGGAGTTATGGAACTGAGCTTTGTACGACTCTCGCGATGTTTGACGGCCTCATATATATGTACTCTCTATCGTACATCTCAGGGTTTAGGAGCACGACTAACGACGAAAGTCGAGGGACCAGTCGTAAAGTAGCGGATTAGCCGAGGGTAGTTGCACGTGTGTAATCAAGCATACTGCCGGCAGTAGCGGCTGACCAGAGACGCCTTCTAGCACTCTCAAGGGTTCCAAGGGTCCCATTGGCCGCCATGTTAAGGTGCGAGTAGTGCAGGGATTGTCACCCAGGCCACTCCAGGTGGGCTTGCTAGCGCGTACTACCTGGCTGCCCATAACCGCAATCAGAGATCGTCGATCAAGCAGCCTGATGAGCAGTTGCCATGCAGGAAGGCTGACTGGACACCTTATTAAACGGTATATAGCAGGCGACAACGCATGTTGAACCACTCCAGCCCGTTTCGAGCGTCCTTTGCATTATGCTGCAACATGTGGACAACACCTCAATGTACCTCTTGGACAGAGATCCATTATGGAGCACCCTGAAGCCATACGAGCTCAAGTTCGACCCTCCACCGGGATTTCCTAAATCCAACGCCGTACCGCGCAAAAATGATGGAATAGTAGTGAAAGATATCCGGGGAAGGGAGGCCGACTTCTCTATTGAGAAGAATGGTTTTGCGATTATGGGTGTGGACTCTGATATCACGGTGCAAGATTTCGTACGATGTGACGGCGACGAGCTGGCGAAGCGGTACTTCAAGCCCCTCGCGGATACATTGAAGGCGTTTCTTCGTGCTGATAGAATCCAAATCATCGATTTCAAGGTGATATTGTTCTTCTTTCCTAAGACGCGCTCTTCGTTCTCTGACTTGCATTTCCCGTAGGTCCGCAAGAGCCACCCCGACTTTCCCATTTCAACGGGCGAGAACTACGAATTCTCGCAGCCTGCTACCCTCCTCCATATTGGTATGTTGGGATTCATGTCGCGTTGCGCGACGCATCTACTGACGTATCTTGAAGATACGAGCCCGGCGACGACTACTGAACTCGTCTCTCGGTTTAATCCAGAGTCCCCGGAACTGCTCACCAGACGGTATCAATATGTAAAGTGAGCTCAGATCAAGCCCATTTACCGTGTGTCCTCACATGCTGGGCAGCGTCTGGAAGCCTCTGACTGGCCCCGTCCGGAGCTGGCCCCTCGCTGTTTGCGATTCTTCGACAGTCAATGCCGCAAAAGATTTGCAAGCCCGTGATATCGTCTTTCCCGACGGAGCGCTGGAGACTTTCCAGGTCCACCCTTCATCCGCGTATAAGTTCTACTACTTGTCACAGCAGCAGACCGACGAAACGATGGTCATGCCACAGTCGGATTCTGCAGGGCTTACCGGTAGGTTTCCTCCTTTCCATACTTACAGTCCTCGCTCACAGCCCGTGAAAGGGGTGCCGCACACCGCTTTCCCGAATCCGTGGGCGGCAGGCGAGACTGGAGGCCGGGAGAGCATTGAAAGTCGAGCCCTTGTCTACTACAAGGATTAAGGAGGATAATTGAGAGAGTGCAGCTACCATAACCGAGTCAAATTGCATGTACATAAGAACGACTGTTGGAGGATGAACGAGCTTATTCCAATTGGATTTACAGGAGTAATAAAGCATCTCAATTTGTCCTGGCACCGGTCCAACCTGTTATCAAAATCGCTGTGACCAAGAAATACCGTACATGACGGGCGACGCATCGCTCTATTCCCCGCCCTCAGCCGTGTCGTACCAGAGTCCCTTGGCTTTCGGGCTCTGGGTTTCCTCCTTCCACTTGCCCCAAGCGCCTTGGCCACCGAGAATGATCGGCTTTCCTTTTTCGAAACCGTCACTGTCGGGCTTCGCTTTGATGTCGTTGCCGCTGCCTCGCAAATTCGCCAGCATGGGCTTCCAAGGCTGTTCTTGTTGCGTGGTTGAAGGCATGTTGTCTCGATAGGCGGGTTCCTGCGGATGTTAGGACGTGCACATCAAGACGACTAAGTTGACAGACGAACTGTTCTTAAGCTGAGGTGGGTGTGAAAGGGCAGGGACTGTGTTTATGTTCTTGTTGGGTATGGTAATCTTTGGCGGGACAAGCAACGACTAGGACAAGCAGTTTCTTATACTTAAAATAAGAGGGGCCCTCAAGCCTGGACTGCCGATCACTCAATGGTTTGTCGAACTGGGTAGCCTTGCTGAGATGATCTTCCCAGACTGCAGCCATGGAAAATACAGACAGGCGCATGAAGCCATTGCGCAGGGCGCGCGTGGCAAGGATGGGACAAGTCAGGCCCATCATAGGCGAAAAAGCAATTTGCTCGTAATATCGCACCATTCTGTACTGATGGATGAATGGTTGTCGTACATAATGGCTAACGGTGAGGCTCAAGAAGACAAATGAAGGGAAGCTCGGAGCCTTGTGGACGGCGCACATTAACCAATTATTGCGCGGCTCCACCCGCCATGTTAGCTCTCTACCCTGCTTGCGCGGCATGGGACCGAATGCTTGTCTCAAAGTCATTCCATGATTTGTCGAAAAAGCGGGGTTTGCATATCGGAAAACGCCATGGGATAGACTGCTACATGCACGCGTGGGATGCGTTCTTTTTGAGACCGGGACGGTGCCAATGGGAGGCTCCCTTAGCTAGCATACAATTTATGAGGCTCTTTCCTTTCCTTTTCAGGGTCGAATGAATGCCCACCTCCGATAAAGCGCTTCGATGAGAAGTCCTTGACCTATTAGATGTCTTAAGTTAAGCTCGACGTAACTGAAATGAAAGCCACAACTAATTACGCATAATCGATGATCCCAGTGAACAGTGTTCTCTAACTTGTCACTACTAACCATTTTCAGCACTTTCGGGACCAGCCCACGTCTGTCTGCCTTGTTGACGTGGCAGGCAAGTCTTCCGGTGAAGCGGAGCTGCACCCGCTCCAAGTTACACGTCGCTTGCAAAACCAGCTTTCCCTCCCAGCGCGCTGCGAAAATCTCCTTGCACCACTCTTAGCAGCCGCCTTAGCAAACTGAGCTAAATGTTGAACGAGGGTGGTACTTGTGGCTCTATCAAGTGGCGATCTTTTAAGCTGCGCCACATGTACCTCTCTACTCTCCCATAATCTATGCAATTCGAAACATCCACAGTGTGTGTTCTATTATGGCCATGCGCCCTAAAGGTCATGGGCCATTACTATGCGTTGACTATAGCAATCCCAAACAAAGCGTGCTACTCCAGTTCCATTGCCATCTGTGAGATCTCCTTCCGTAGTGACAGGTTTGAGCATCTATCGTATGCACTAGGAGGCTACTCGAGCAGACCGCCTAAGGCATCCTTGAGACTATGAATTAGACACATTGTCTGAAAGGTGCATAGGAGAATACTCACTCAAATGAAGATGGCACCAGCTTGGAGCTGGATATCACTTGTGGACATGCCGCCATTCGAAACGGTGCAAATAGTGAGTTTCCAAGTTTGCCATGTGATATCACTGCTATGTGTCACCGGGTCCTGATTTTTAGGTACGGGCCCCGACGGTCCTGCAGGCGTTGGCTTCTCGGCAATGATGTTACGCCTTTGCGCGCCTTCTGGAGGAAAGGGGTCCCGGTTGGACAACTTCTCCACGAGCTGACGTTCTGGATCATCTCCCATAGCTTACATTACTCTACCGGTCACAGTGGCGGGCGGCCCGAAGCTGAAGGTCTCATCGAGAAACTCTACGTCAATGTCTGCCATGCACAGAGACCTAAATGAAGTAGGCTCGGTCGTGATAAAAGCCTTGAGAGAACCAACCACGTACGACGCATATCTGAGTTCAGAAGGAATTGTTGGTGCGGATGTGATCCTCCTGTCGAATGAAGGATGCGGGTGCTGCGAAAGAAACAGTTTTGGAGGATCCAATAGCCGTCCTGAGTCGCGAGAGAAGTCGGTAAATTCACGCCATTTTGAGCATCGTCGCACGGAGAATCTGGAATATCAGGAGCCTGGGCATGTGTCAAACATACGTCCTCAATGTGTCTCGTGCGCACTTACCCCAAGATATTCCCAGTCTATATCTACACCATCCAGTTCGTGTTCTTCAATGAATGCAACAATGTTCTTCGTGAATAGCTCGCGATTGGCAGGCTGTACACCCTGGCGCAAGATGAAGTATGTGCCTGGCATCTTGCCGAAATCCCATCTGTCAAAGGGCATGATCCTCTTGGCATCTTTCATCTGATTTAATATCTCGAATTGCTCTCTAACGGTCTCGCCAGTGATTTCAGGTACGAATGTGCCTTGTGTAATGTTGGCAAAGGCGAAGTGGATATGCGTGTAGGTCCTGGGGTCCTGTTCGACCGACATTGTGAAGCTACAAAAAGAAAATGAAGTCAGCAACTCTGCTCCCTAATAGAAGAATCTGATTCATGGGAGCCTGAGTGTCTGGCCCCGGCTCTTGCTCTAATCTTGTTCGCGACGACTTGAGGCATCCACATAGCCAGTACGTTGGACAGAGCATGCGCAGTGTGCTATAGGACAGGGCATCAACTTTGCGGACAAGTAACGTGTCATTTGCGATTGAAAGTTCCATGATTCGAAATAAGCGACCGTGATCTTGCTCCCAGCTGTAGGCCCTCAATGGTGTCTCTACCGCAATTGCTGATGCATCCGCTTTGGTGACCAGAAGTACCAGGTGCACCAGATTCGGACTCTCTCATAGTACAATAGTCATCCGTGGTTCCGCACTGACCCCATATGTTGTAGTAGAGGTTTAGAGGGCACGGGTTGAGCTCGCTCATGTTCGTGCTGAAGGCGGTTTTGACAGTGTCTGGCATCATAGGTCCACATACAGCGTTCGGTACGGTGGCAGGCATAGGCGCATTTCCCTCGCTGACGCACATGAGGAAGTCGCGGAAGAATTTCTCCGGATCACAGCCGTTCCAGCCCCAGTTGTTCTTGTCAAATTCTTCAGAATCTTCACGTTCGCGGTCGTGAGCAACAGCGATGCTAGCACAACCTTTGTCTGTCTATGTGAGGTGAGTCGCGCAATTGCCATCGGCATCCGGCTTTAGTTTTAGGTCAGGTCGTTCCCCGGCGGTGCAACAGACCCGTTGACCTTCCATGAAGGAAGAGCAAAGGCTTTCCTTGGTGTTGGCTTTCAAAAAGTCCTGTCAACCTATAGCGCATTTCAATGGGAGCGTATTGCAATCGTCTCCAGCTACGACGGTCCTGAGCTTGCACATCCCGTCAGCATTACCGGGCGGCAGGGTACTAGGCAAGGTTCCCGAACTGTCACAAATTGTTTCATCTTTGGCCATTGTTGTGCAAAGATCGTCGCGGTTATATTCCTTCAGCTGAGTCGAAGAGATGCCGCATCTAGAGGCGATAGCTGCGCAACCATCCCCAGCCTCCACGACGGTGGTTTCGCAATCGGCCCTAACGGCGAGGCGAGACCTAGCACTCAATTGAGGGACCGATCGAGAGGATGCACCGATGGGGCTTTGGCTTTGAGTGCTATTGGTGCCGTTGTTAGAGGGAACTTCGGCTACCCCAGGAATGCGAAGCGGGATTTCCATCCTGTCATGGTCCTTCTTTCGGCAATTTAATTACGTGCTTTTAGGTGACGTTTGTAGGAATAGCTTTAGTAGAACTTATGAGTGTTCTATCAAGTAGTAATACTTAGCATAGACCTATAGTATATGATACAGCTACTTAATAGCACTAAGTAATTACTTACTATAGTTAAACTCTATATTACCTACCTTATATCAATATTCTATATCTATCCTTCTATATCTATCTTAGTTCCAGGTATATCAACACGTTTTATAAAGACATATCACGAGCTCCGTGCGGAAGGTGCATTTTGGCTTATATAGTTCTAGTTTAAAGTGATGTATTCGAGTTCCATATAAGCAAGTCTCCTTCCCTAGTAGCCTCTAGCTCTAAGACCCAAAGCAGGCGTTGGGTCAGCTATGGGGCCAAACAAGTGTTGGTCAAAAGCTTGTCTATTACCGTCTTGAGCGAACCAGCCATCCATCTGGATAGAAGGCTTGGCGATTATGGTTCGCCCACGAGCGACCATGGACTGCACCCTTATCTGTGAAGAAATAGACCACATTGCGAAGATAGTCGTCAATGTGGAAGGACGGGCTGCGGATACTCAGGCTCGAAGTCATTAGCAGCAGCATAGAGCCTTTGGGGATAGCATGGCCGAAGAATTGCGTGTCACCATAGCCTCGCGATCAAGTGCCGGCGTCGGTCCCCCGCACCGTAGAATCTCCTCAACGACGGCATTAAGGTATGGCGCCCGGAGGGCCTCCCCGACGGACGGACGGAAAACCTGAGTCTTGGCTACCTAGGGGACAGGCAGCTTGCAGCCGCAGTCATTCCTGTATCGGGCCATGGTCGGTGAGATACTTAACGCCCCGTTCGACGATTGTGCTCATGGTGTCATCACCGCCTATATTAAAGCCGAACAGCTGCATGCGAGGTCAGTAATAAGCACAGCCTAACTGTGTTCCATATGCAACTTGCCTCGCCGCGCATGGCAGGGGAGAAGAAGTCGGGCCGCCGCCCTACATCCTCGGCCGAACCATGTGCTCCACTGCACTAGCGACTGTTTACTGGTTGTGCGTCTTCTAGATTTGGGCCACAGCGGCCCGTACCGGTAACTCCCTAACGCGACGCGCCGCAGTGTAGGGCTAAGCGAGAGCAGCCCCGAGTTCAGCTTCATCCACAGCCACCCTTCCACTTGCCCCACGGCCGCCATAAGGCCGAGCGTCGCTGCACCCAGAAGTGCCGGCGAGTGCATCGATCAAAGACTGCATACGATGTGGGGCCAGCTTAGTTCAAACGCGAAGCCGAAGACATTAAGTAGTCTCCCTGAATGCGCTGGGCTTAATAAGCATCTTTTGTATTGCTCCGCTCACAATAGCCAGTTCGGATAGGACGAAAATTCTTCGATTGGACTTCAGTTTCATGTCGTAGTTGCTACTACGAACTCGCTCATTCGTTTCATGGTGGGTTTTGCTGGGTCAGGTGTGGCTTGTCGAGTCGACACTTGTTTCTCTAAATCCACCGAGTGTAAAGGTGCGCTTTGCCTGCCAGCGCACATTGCTTGCTAAGGTGCAGCAAATGTGCATATATAACCGCCAGGTCTAACAAATATAATCATAAGACTAAGAATTATATAGTACCTCCATGCCTAGTAGAACATGCTCGGCGTTATCTGAGTAACTAGATTATTGTAAAGGGAGTAAAACCTCACGGAATACATGAACACGACTTGAGTACAGAAAAATGACAGGCTGCGTTATGAACAGTTTGTAACACTTGTTATCAGACCACACTGAAAGAAGCACAACTTGAAAGGACTTCAACTAAACTCTTTCCATGCCACGGACCGGAGATTCATCTCGAGGGCTGTCCGTGAATCTAGCCGAAAGTTGCGCCATGCGATCCTTCATCTCCATCGTCGTCCCATCAAGGACCTCCAAAACATAATCTAGGGATTGAATCGTTGCCATCACATTTCCATGAGCGGCATTGCCACGCTGAACATCTGTGTGGCTAGTGCTTTGGGGTGTCGACTGCAGTTTCGTCTTATGCTGGGTTGCGAGCGTTTGTAGCCGGTGACTCGCGGTAGCCGTCGAGCTCATGACGTCGAAGAGGAGGGACGAAGAGACAAAATGCTGCTCAATGCTACCTGGCCGGGGTTGGATGGCCAGGGCCCATTGGTATTGGGGAGAGGGTAACCGGTCCGATGGTAATGAGCGGATGGATTCATTTCCGACTGAGGCGCTCGAGGTATTTCTGGAGACGATGTCGTGCTGCTCGTTAATGATGTTGGCCACGGAACGGATGTTGGCTGCAATTACGAGATAAATATCAGGGTCGGCGGTGGTCATGTGGCGGTAACAATTAAAGAATTCACCCCAAGTTTCGAAGGCGTCTTCCGCAGCTACTATAGCGTCCTGAAGCTGGGCCCTTGTTCTATGGGTATCGATGACTAGACGAGAGAGGGCACGAGGCTGTCTGCTCAGACAGCTACACGTCTGCGAGGAAGATTGTGGGTCAAAACTACCGCGATGCGTCGGGAACCGTGCCATGCCGGGATCGTTGCGAGGTGACAACTTGCTTTTCGGGCTCGTCTCTCGTAATTGCGGTGATGTTGAAGCATTCATTTGTTTGTCGTTGAACCACGCGATGCTGATAGGGGCCATCGGACCGGCCAAATTTGCGAACCAGGCTGAGCGTTCGATTAGTTCGATGGAGGTAAAGGGATTCATCGAAACCTACATTCTGTAGCCGGTGTAGAAGGCCCCAACTCCGGATTTTCAGAGGTGATTTGCGATGATTGCGAGGTATCCCCACCTCCTTCGAAGTTGCCATCGGTTTCCTGAGTTATGACACCACTCATGAGGATCTCATTCATGTCAAGGCCAAACCCGAAGTCCCCCAAGGGTGGCCCCTGTATGCTATCCAAGAGCTCAGGCGAATTGGGCCGACTGTCCTGGTTTTGCATGAGCGTAGCTGCATGTGCTTGTGAGGCCTCTAGAAGAGTGCTGGTCGTCTGGGTTTCCGATCTCTCTGGACGAAATTGTTGAATCATGTTTAAAGTTTTTTTGTTTCTCGCTCCTCGAGGGCGACCTGTATGGTTTGAAACACTACGAACGCATGGTATGTTGATAGCTTCGCACCTAGCGCAGGAAGTGCCTCCAGAACACTTGATCTTAGAGTGATGACAGAAATCGCAGGCAAAACGAAGCCTTTGAGGCATTAATACTGATTGATTAACGAAAAGTGTCAGCTCTGGGTACGCAGCTAGATGGAGGCGAAGGCATATGAATGTCCGGTTGATGGGACGGGCCGAGCCGGACAAGCATACTCTATTCTTAAATGGTTGATAAGCACCCTGGACGTTAGCTTTAGGTTGAACCAAACCTAATGTTTCATGGTTATAGGGGTAGTTATCCTATATGGGTCGCCATAACGCCTTTCCAGTAGCTTAAGAGCGTAATAGGGAGATATTTAATGTCGTAGGCTTATAAGGATTTAAGCTTATTATTACGTTAGACTATAATATTTAACCTCTAGATTTTAACTTTCATTCTAGTAGTTAAAAGGTTTATTTATTTCTTATAAAATCTAAGAGTTATTCTTACTATATTAGTAACTACTTCCATATACTATTAAGTTGGCATTATAATTATCTTATTTTATAAGGTACTAGTACTATTATGTGTATTATAATCTATGATTTTATTAGATTTAATACCTAAGAGGGAGTTAGAACCTTATTTTAGATTATAGTTATTACTTATAATTAGTTACTATATATATAAGAGATTATGTAAAAAAACTATTAGAATAATAATAGGTAGACTAGAGAGTTACTATATAGTATACTATAGGTACTAGACCTCTCCTAGACTACTATATAGATTATTAAAAGTTATTATTTATTAAATCTAGAAAGGGTAGCTAGTCCTAAATAGGTTAGGGTTAGTTCTTAGATAAGACTTATAGAGGGAAGGAAGAAGGGGTTCTTATTAATATAAAAGTATTTTATAAAGTATAATAAGTTAATAAGGAGGCTAAAGTAAATCTAAATAATAGATTAAAACTTAGGTTAAATATAAGTATAAGGTCCCTATACTTTATACTCCTATATACTTAGCTTAAGTAGTAGTTAACTATTACTTATTAACTATTACTTATTAACTATTAGTTATATATCTAGTAGTTAATTATTACTTATTAACTATTAGTTATATATCTAGTAGTTAATTATTACTTATTAACTATTAGTTACGTAATATCCTTTTAGCGCCTAGTAGTATAGTTAAAATATATACTCTACTTAGGTAAGCTAATAGTAAGTAGTATTATAATATAAAATAAGGTCCTAACCCTTACTTAGGTCTAGATTCTAATATTATCCCCCTTTTTTTTAGATTTATTCTTAAATTACGTATCCCTTAGTTACTATTATATAAGTATAAGCCCTATATCTATTAATCTAGTAGGTACCTATAATGCCTTCTAACTCCTATTTTTACTAACTCTATTTATATAACAAAATTCTTAGAGCTAATATAACTATAGAAACCCTCTATATTAAGTGTACTATAAAATATATTCTATATTATATTATACCTAATTCTAGTTTAAAGTATACTAAGTATATTTATATTAGAAAGCTATATATAGATATATCTTAGTCCTCTTTAGATAAAACTTATAAAGAGTATAAGAAGAAGGTTAAAGAAGATAAGAAAGAACTAGTAATTATAATTACTTAGTTATTATAGAATAAGAGAATTTTAGTATAGGCTAAAGAGTATATATATAAGAAGGCCTTATATTTTATAAATAAGCTAGCTAAGAATAGTAAAGAGATAAATATAGTATTCTCTAACTATATTATTACTAATACCTTAGTTAGATTTTCTCCTACTATATAGTTAATAATAGACCTTATTAATAGTATAGCTACTTTACCTATTTCTAGCTTTTAGTACGTATTTATCTATAGTATTTCTAGATCTTTTACTAATAGTTTTATAGATAGCTAATAGGTTTTTATATATTTTTACTATATAGGTATCCTTTCTATTTAATAAGGTATTACCCTTATTACTAATTTATTATAATCACGGTAGGACTAAGTAAGGCGAGTAGGGAGAATATTACTAATATTCTAAGTATTAAAGGTAAGCTAGATTAAGCCCTATAGGCTAGCTAAATAGGTAGCTTATATTATTTATTATATAAGAAGGTCTAGTATAAGTAGGAGACCCTAGGGACCTTAAAGACCCTAGGGACCTTAGGGGGCCCTAGAACCTTAGAGTCTAGGTAGAATCTCTAAAATAATAAAGAATAGTATATAGTCTAAAGGGACTTTAGTATCTTTTCTATTTTTTATAGTTAACTTTTATAGTTAAAATTAAAGTATATCTTCTATATAAGATCTATTAGCCTTCTTATATAATTATTACCTTACCTACTATAGTAAGGTTAAAATATTCTAATATCTATTATTATCTATCTATTCCTAACTACTAAATATCTATAAGACCGGCCTAGATTAGGTATATAGAAACCCCTTATAATATAATTATAGTCTAGAATTACTTTAATTTTATACTTATTTTCTTTCTCTAGCTAATAGTAGAAGGTTATCTTAACTAGTATTTTAGAATCTAATAGCTCTAATAGTAATATATAGAATACTAGGTATATTTTTATATCTAGTGGTAATTCTAGCTTATAGTTTACTAGTAATATTTATTTAGAAATATAAAATAGTCTAATTTTAATATAATCTAGTTTTTTATATTTTTTCTTCTAGGTTTAAAGATTCTTTATAAGTAGATATACTTTATCCCCTTCTTTAGCTAAGGTACTATTTTTTATTTTTAGTTTAAGTATAAAATTACTTACTATTAAGCTTTCTTAAGGTATCTTTAGAGTTCTTAGTATATTTTTTTATTTTTTTTACTATATCTATGGCTTCTTTTACGTTAATTATTATATAGAATATTTAGTTAAATAGATATAGGTATCTCCTATAGTTTATATAGAATAGTGTAAATCCTAATATTACTAATATTTTATTATTATAGGCTAACTATACTATTAGTAGTAAAGAAACCTAGTTATTCTTCTAACTATTATAGTAGATACGTAGGTACGTTTTTATTATCTAGTTTATATATTCTATTTATCTATCTATTTATAAATAATACGCCGTTAATAGTTTTCTTTTTATTTTAATAAGCGCCTATAATAGGGCCTCTAGGACTCTATTACTAGCTATAGCCCTATTAGGGTTCTAGTAAGAGATAAGTAGTATATAGGGTTATATAGATTATATATAGTATAAATATTAATTAATTACTACTATAAAAATATATTACTAAAGACTTAATAGTAATCTTCTATAAGAAAACTAGATATAGAGAACTATATTATAGATTAATAATAAAGGCTTACCTAGTAGTAATCTATTATCTCTATATACTACTATCTAATAATAGCTCTATAGGCTCTATCTATAGATTTTATAGATCTAGGCTCTATAGCTCTATTCTATAGATTTATAGATCTAATTACGTAACTTTCTTATATATTTATATTATACTTAGTATCTAACCTATAATTATATTCTTCCCCTATATAATCTAATTAGTTACTACTATTATTAGTATAGTAGCTATAATACTATCTCCCCCTTTTAAGTTTTTAGCCTAAAGATTAATCTATTATAGAGGTAGTACTATATTAGTAGGGTAAGCCCTATTATAAGTTAGGTTATTATTACCCTTTATACCTTCTTATAAAACTAATAAATAACTTATACTTACTAATAAAATTAGTTATTATAGATTCCTTACTATACCTTATTCTTACTATAATTAGTTAAAGATTCTATATAAGATTTTACTATATAATATACCTAGGCGCCTTACCTATAAAGCTTATATTAGTTCTAATATTTATAGTTTTTATAATATTAATAGTATTTTAGTAGCTAAAAGTATATTATCTACTATTATAGTTCTATCTATATTAATTATCTATAGTGTATAGCACTAGTTATTTCTAAGCTAAAATTTAAGCTAAACTTATTAAGGCTAAAAAAGCCTAGAAAGAGATTTTAGATACCCTTACTACTACCTAGGTAAAGGTATTATAGTTATAAAAATAGAAGGAGCTTCTTAATAAATAAAAGAATTATTAGTTAGTATTTTTAGAGGCTAAGCTAGATTAGAAAAAAATAAAGCTAAAAGCTACTAGTCTATAAAATAGTTCTAAGGAGGATAAAGTAGTTTTTTAAAATACTACTTATACCTTCTCTAATAGTAGTAATCTTTATAATTTACTATAAGGTAGTCTAACTCTTAGTTTAATATCTCTAGGCTTCCTTTAAAAGATTATTTTAACTAAAATTCTTCTAACTTCTTAAGATAGTTAAAATTACTTTCTAGTTTCTAGGTATTATTTTATAGGTTCCCTTTCTTATTATATTCTAGCTATTTAACTTTATCGTAGCTCTAACTATTTACTAGTTAGTACCTATTAATACTTACTACTTTCTACTCTTCTTACTATTCCCTATATATATCTACTTTATAAACTATAGGTTCTATATTCTATAGTGCCTTTTCTAGTAAGGCTATATAGAACACTATAAGGGGCTAGGTGCTTAGTAAGCTAAAATAGCTAGAGTAAAACTTTTTATAGATTAATAAGGTTTCTATCTATATTCTAGCTTAGGTTTTATACTTTAATATAAGCTTAGTTACCCCTATTAAGCTTCTAAGGTTTAATAAGCTTAGTTACCCCTATTAAGCTTTTAAGGTTTAATAAGCTTAGTTACCCCTATTAAGCTTCTAAGGTTTAGATAACTAAGTACTTAAGGAGGCTCTTAGCCTCTTATATAGTCTATTTAATCTATCCTTCTTTTTAATAAATATAAAGGGGCTTACTACTAGTAACTTTAATAGTCTAATATATCTCTTTACTAGGTGTATCTTAATAAATTTATATTTTTTATAGAGTTCTTTTCCTATCTTACTATATAGTAGTTTAAAGGGTAGTATCTTCCCTTCTTCTAGGTTAATTATATAATTCTAGGGCTAATATTCTAGTAGATTTACTTTTTCTTTCTTTTTATAAATATATATATCTATACTTTATACTCTTTTAGTACTTTTAAGGGTATACTTTCTTTCTTCTTCTTATACTTTATAATCTAGTAGTTTCTACTAGCATCTACTAAGAATAGTTTTTATTTTTTAACTTTCTATTATAAGTCTATATTATTAATAGTACTCTTATCTACTATTAATCTCTACTATTACATAGGCTTAGCCTATAGTATATATTTATAGTATTCTAAGGATAGTATTTTTAAACCCTAATTAATATATAGGTTATGCTTCCTTAACTAGGGTAACCCTAATATAATATTATACCTAAATCTATTTAGTATATTAAGCGTAATTATCTCCTTATATCTATAGATCTAAAGTATAGTAGTAACTTTATAAGTAATTTATAGTATATTTAGTATTTAACTTTTATTTATAATATAGATAGGATAGGCTTTATCCTTAAGTATTAGCTAGAGTCCTACTTATAGTACTACCTTTTAGAATATAAAGTTTTCTAATATACCTAAATCTAGTAGTGCCCTAATTTATATTTTATTAAGCTAAACTAGTAGCTTAATTAGTACTTTACTATTAATAGTATTTAATTCTCTAATAGTGTCTTCTTACCTATCTATTAATTATTAAGGGTTTCTTAGGCCTTATAGGCTAGAATTTAGTCTAAAAAAGAACTATTCTTCTTAGAAGCTAGGTAGTCTATATTTCCTTATTATTATTTCTTTTATTTCTACCCTTCTCTTCTTCTACTATAGTTATCTTTCTACTATAGTTTTTCTTTAGAAGCTTTACTATCTTATACTATACTTATTTTTATATAAATATTAATAACTATTCTTATTTAGTTAGGGTTTTTACTAAATCTATAGATATATTTATTATCCTAGTACCTACTATAGTTAATATTTAAGTAAGTTTACTATCTATTCTAGGTATATATTCTATTATAGAGTATACTAGTTACTATATTCTATATATTATTTATACTTAGGAAGTATAGCCTTTCTTATTTATTCTATAAATATTTATTATATTTATTAATTAGGTAATTATACTATTTCTAGTAGTATTATTACTTATATAGTAGTTATTTATCTCTATATAATTCCTTAGCTCTATAGTAGATTAGGCACTAGTTATATTTATATATAGTCTATTAGATACTTAAGTGCTATAGATTTTAGTAGTCTAGGTAGTACTTTAGTAAATAATCTAGGTCCTTATTATAGAAGTCTTTACTAGGGTTTTATTATATATATCTATATTCTACCTATTACCTATCTTCTTTTATAATAATTTCTAGTTAGCGTTTATTATAAGCTTCTAGTGGTATAGAGAATAATAGTAAGATTATTATAGGTAATAATAATATATCTCTATTTTATAGTTAGATTAGTAGTTTATCTAAGTATTCTTATATATTTACTCTATTAGTAAAGATTACTTTCTTACCTTTAAATTATAGGTAAGGTGTTAGTATTTATTTAACTTTCTTATTTATTTTTTTAGATTATTCTTCTTCTACGTCCTTATAAAGTTATAAATTAGTTAATAACTCTAATCTAGATTTATTATTAAGTATAAGATTACTAATAGTATTTATAATAGTCTATTCTTTATTCTTAATTTCCTTTATTAGGGTAGTAAGTACGTTTAATTATCTAATAACCTTATTCTTAGATCTATAGTTCCTAGTAATATAGCCTAGTTTACTATATATAAAATATATATAAGTCTTAGTCCCCTATTATTAGGTTCTATCTAAGATACGCGTATTAGGCTTATAAAAGCCTAATCCTTTTTCTTTTTTTTTACCTAAGTAGTTAAACTAGATATCTTCTATTAACTAGTATCTATAGGAGTCTTATAATATATATTAAGGTTCTTTTAGTAGTACCCTATAGACTATAGGTACTAGTTATCTAAAACTAATATTCTTTAGGTTATATTAAAATTCCTATTATAGTGTAAACTATTCTCTATTAATTCTAATTAATTTATTATATAATTTATTAAGGGTTCTAATAATTCCTCTACTATATAGAAGTTCTTCTCTTAGAGGTTTCTTAAGACCTTATTTATATATTATTATTAGTAACTTATTATTCTAGTTAAGTTATATAGCGTTCTTACGGAATTCTACTATATACTTAGCTACTAATTATTATTATATTATAGTTTAGATATTTTATACTATAATAGGTACCTTATTAGCAATTCTAAATATCTATTTAAGGTATTTCTTAAAGTTAGTATAGTCTTTAATAATATTAACTATATCTATATAGTTATCTATATATTCTTCTTCTTTATTATTATGGTCTATTTCTAGATACTTAGTTATATAAGGTTAAATCTATTCTCTAGCATTACCTTATATATAAGTAGCTGCGAAGATAACCTTTTATTTATCTTTAGGTTATTTATTAAGTTTAAAGAAATAGAGGTCTAACTAAAGAAGCTAGATATTAGTATACTTTCTATTACTATAATATAAATTAGGTTTATATGCTTTACTCTTAGAGTTACCTATTAGAGTAATAGTATTATCTAAAGCTATAGAAGAAGTAGGAGTCCTTATAGTTATATTAAGGGTGTTTAAAATGTTTAATCTAGGAAGGGTAGCTAGTCCTAAATAGGTTAAGGTTAGTTCTTAGGCAAGACTTACTAAGGGGAGGAAGAAGGGATTCTTATTAATATAGAAATATCTTATAAAGTGTAATAAGTTAATAAGGAAGGCCTAAGTAAATCTAAATAATAGATTAAAACTTAGGTTAAATATAAGTATAAAGGTTTATCCTTATATTTCTATATAGAGATCTTACTTAGTTGCTTAGGAGCCCTAAATAGCTAAGTAAGTTATGTAACTACTATCTAAGTAACTTAGCGCGTTTTTATTTTATTATAACCCTAGTTATTACATCTTCTACCTTTATAAGTGCCTAAACTTCCCTACTATTATCTAGTTTATAACACTAGCCTATCCCTTCTATAGATATATATCTATTAAATTAGCTATTATATAATACTATAAAATAGATATAGTAGTTATATTTAGTATATAGCTTAGTAAGCTTTCTATAGAGCATTTAAACTAGCTTAGAGTAGTTATTATTTATAGCCCTTTTAGTTTTTAAGTATAAAGGTACGCGTAATACTATAGTTACTAAGAGATAATAAATAAAAAGACCTATAAGTAGTAAGGAATAAAAAGCCTCTTTAAATTATTAAATATAGTACTAACTAGTATTAGTTTCTAGACCTTATAGCTTACTTATTTCTACTATATAGTCCTTTACTTAGGTGCTTACTACTTTAATATTAGTATTTTATATAGGCTTATTATAATAAATTTTCTTTTCTAAGTTATAGTTAGATTATTACCTAAATAGATATAGAATTTAGAGCTATAATAAGACTTAGTGTAGTACTCTAATTTAGTAATTATAGTTTTAGGCGTGTGTATTCTTAATCTTATAAAATAAAAAATAGGTTAGAATACTTTCTATAATATAAAAATAGCTCTTAGTAGAGCTAGTACTTTTATAAATATTTAGTTATTAGACCTCTATAGTTATAGAAGCTCTATAAATAATATATTATTTAAGTTAGGTAATTAGTAGTTTTTATACCCTATAGTAGATAAACTATACCTATTTTAATAGCTAGTTCTACTTTTTTTTCTCTAATAGAGCTTACTACTTTATATAGCACTAATATAATATCTTTACCCTTTAGTTTTCTATTTCCTCTAAAGAGTATATTATAAAATATTTTTATAACCTCTCTATAGACTATATCTACTAATGGCTATTAATAGCCAATAATATATATAATTCTAGTAACCTAAAATCTACTAATAATATAAATAACCTTATCTCTTAGTCTTACTACTCTATTAATAGCTATTAAGTAAACTAAAAAATATACTAGCCTTACGCACTCTAAGTTTATTTTAGAGATATTATATACTATTATTATATTTTAGGTAAGATATTTAGTATTATTCTACTTCTAGAATACTAGCCTACTCTTTAATAGATTAGTATAATTTATTAGTCTATAGTAAGTAAAGTAAGTAATACTATAATATTCTAGGCTTTAAATAATATAGCTAGTGCTTAGATAATTATATATATCTAATAAGAAGTAAGTAGAAAGTACTTATAAAATTACTTTCTTTTTATCTTTAACTCTATAAAGTGTAGGGAGGTTAGAAGTAGTTATTATAGTTACTAGTAATATACTATTACTATAGATATTACTTTTCTATAACTACTCTTACCTATATATAAGAGCCTTAATTAATAGTATATAGGATAAAAGCTCTCTCTTAAAAAGATTTTTATTAGATCTAGGCCTATAGTTTCCTATAGTATAGAAGGGTATTAAGCTAGCTAACCTAGTTCTAATTTACTAGATTCTTAGAAGGCCTTACTTTACCTACTATACTATAAAGTTATATACTATAAAAACGTCTCTTAGATAAACCTACTAAAGCTAATTTAGATATTTCTATAGCTTTCTATTACTAGAGTTAAGGCCTTCTTAGTCTATCTTTTACTACCTATTTAGCTATCTCTAGGCGTCTAACGCTAATAGCTTAGGCATATTAATACTCTTAATTTCTAATAATAAGATAACTATTATATAACTACTAATAGTAGTAATATTAACTATAGTAATAGGCCCTTCTATTATGTATATATATATTTTGGCTAGTGTTAGGCTAAGAAGGAACCGCTTATAACTAGGAATATTATAGATATTTTAGACGTATAGCTCGAATACTACCATATTATCTTAATGCTATTATTAAGTATATTTTATAATAAGTAGGTTATCTTGCCTAGGAAGAGAAGCATTTATCTTATTAAGATAGTTTTAGAAATAACTAGCTATCTCTAGATATACCTAGCTTAGAGTTAAGAGGTTACTTTAGTTACTAATAATCTAACTAAGGATAATAGTCTACTCTCTCTTAAGAATCTGCAGCGCCTACTCTAGTAACCTAAGTTAAAGATAAACCAAGTATGCTAAGGTGGCGAGTCTAGAGAAATACGACACGGTATACTGTTAATTACTACGTTGGAGAGATCTGTTCGAGATGGTCGGTAGTAGGTTAATGGCATTCCCGGTAAGTTCTGCGGCATGATTCAGTTTTCCTAATAAGCCTAGAACGTCCACACATTGCGCCGCAGCTTGAACACGATAGAAGGGTATGCTGTTTTCGCATTTCCAAGCACAAGAATACGAGTCGCCAGACTTTTCCAGGTCGACCATGTCGCCTGTTCGCTCGTATCGACTTCTAAGTTTGTTTCCAAGGTTGTTTAACCAGGCCGCCCGATCAGGATGGTTGTCTGGCGCGGAGTTGATGGCCTGCTGGGCTGTCTGGATAGCAGCTTCTAGGTCGGCCATATTGCCTGTTCGCTCATACCGGCTTGCCAACATTACTCCATATATGGAGAGATGAGTCGGAAGCGTATCGCTACTTACAGGTGTGCGTTTGACTGACTCTGCGGCCATGGCAACAGCGGCATCAATCAAATCTAGT
This sequence comes from Didymosphaeria variabile, assembly GCF_027946475.1. Classification (NCBI taxonomy): domain Eukaryota; kingdom Fungi; phylum Ascomycota; class Dothideomycetes; order Pleosporales; family Didymosphaeriaceae; genus Didymosphaeria; species Didymosphaeria variabile. Next base: position 3,104,178 of record NW_026611625.1, on the reverse strand, counting down.
TTGTCGGTGCGGATATGCTCCTTGTACGCCTGCACAGCCATTTGGGCCAAAAGCTCTGTTGGCTCGATGCCGTCATCTTGCATTTGCTTGAATAGTTGCGACAGCTCGCTATTCTCCATCGCCGTATCTTCGTCCATCATGTGTAAAAGATGGCGCATCCAATTTGCTGTGGAACAGGCGCAAGTCTATCTGGAGCGCGTGCAGGAAATGAGACGAACTCACGTACAGCCTGCCTGTCCAGCTGTCGTGGCGGGGCTGTGCATGTGGCGCTGGCTCTGCCAGGGAGTGGCTGAGCACTTGGCGTCTCACATTGTGCAGGCAGTGAAAGTGGAATGCATTTAACTCGTACACGACTCTCTCCAACCCTCAACCTATTCCAATAGATGAGATTTGACATTATATCCACTGCAATTATGACACTGAGCATTATCTCGTCGGACTTCTTCCTTCCCCTAAGTTCCGTCAAACTTGGGCGGCTAGTAAAGTCCGTCGAATTCCTAGCCTGAACTACCACGATCCACCCTACCGGCAGGCTCCTGAAGAAAAACCCATCGTTCGTAGCCAGTATGCGAGAATGTCGCAAGGCGAAAACAGTGCTGGCTTTACGGCAAAGCTGACATCACTTATGTCATCCGGATTCTCAAAGCGAGCGAACACCAAGGTGCGAATCGAGACGAACGCTGTTAAAACTTATACACTGGACAACTCAGAAGCCTGGTTCAGGGAGGCTACAAACTTTGACGATACTAGAAGATGGATAGAGCGTTCTCTTAGTGGGGATGGAATCTATCTCGTCATTGGCTTTCACACTGTGACGGGCGCTCGCATTGTGCACGAGTCGGTCGAAGGACACCAACTCGCCGGTGAGGCAACTCTACCTGTTGGCCTTTCGCTCGCGGCCGTCGGAGCTATCGCACCGCTTGGTGGTATCTTCGACCCTACTGTGGCTGGACACCAGAAGGTTTTGGATGGATCGAAGACCCAGTTTGTCGCGCCTGGAGAGCAGATTTGTGTCTTGCAATATTGCAAAATCTCTTGTCGTTGGCTGCATAGTAAAAATATTGACAACCTCAAGCTGTCCGAAGTGCCGCGGTGGACAGCCAAAGAGAGTTGGCGGAAGGCGAGCGTTGATGAGACAAAAGATGAACCCGATATTCTAGAGGTAGAAACTGAGGAATTGGAGCAGCTTGAGGGAGACTGGGAGAAAGCAGAAGAAGAGAATGGAGGCCAAGTTTTACTGATGCAATGTGTTGAAGAAGGCGATGACTTTTGAGAGGAGCTGCTTCGCATAGCAATTTGCTCAGCCAGTTCGGTGGGTCACACTCTAGGTAGTTAGTTTCAGTCATTACGTTTAATTAGCAAGTAGGAAGAAGCATGTATAATACTTGCGCGTTAATACAAATCATCAAAGGATCGCTGTGATAGACGAGATTCCTGGCCAATGTCTGTGGTGTGATAGCCGAATTAGGTCCCTTGATTCCTTGCACTACGTTAACGCTACCTTACTTTCTGACTGTATTATCAGCTCCTACGTCATCGTCACTAGTCCAAAAGTCAACATCAATCACTCTAACGCTAAAGCACGACTACTTGTAGCCCGCAAATGGGGAGGTATTGAAAATTGTCAATGAGCCAACGCTTGTACCGTCATGCCGTGTCACTTTGGCCAGGAGGGGATCCCAGGTTTCTGGGAGACACATACGACACGCACACATGCAGGTATCACCAAGCAAATACAACAAGGAATAAAAACTTGAATCGGCATTCGCTAGAGATGCAATAGCATAGCTAAGAATTCTAGCAGACGATAGAGTAATTATCTTAGTATGTTATTAGTACCTTCCGAAGGGTATTAAGCTTTATGGGCCCAATAAGTCCAAATTCTTGCCAGTCGCCGTCGGTATAATACGATGGAGTCTGTGGACCATAGCCCATGCTGAAAATATGGTCGATATTTGCTTTGACCGCGTTAAAAAGTGACGTAGTCACCTCTACCTCCATCAAGTTGCTGCCAGATACGACAAGGTCCGAAACTTCGACCACGGGATTCGTCGGGTCGATAACGGGAACTTGCTTCCCGTTTAACCATGCCTTCATCGTATGTAGGACAGGCCCGAAGTCTATTAGAATGGCCGTCGAGCCGTCGACTGATATCTCGAAGCGGGTGCGGTATGTACCTACGCCGCTGATATGTTCGATTCCAGGGATCTGTGTCCAGGGTGCTAGATGATCTAGCGTGCCTACATTTACGGTTGTGATGTTGCCTTCAAGCGAGGCATGATCTGGTCCATGAGCTTCGACTGTGAGATTCCAAGAGTCTAGAGCCGTACTCTTTTGCCATGTTGTGTTGCCAGCTGGAAGTTCAACTTGCGAACCGTTGCTCAAAGTCATCCATGCTGAGGCATTGTCAGAAACCAATGCCTCCAAGCTACCTTCTTCGGTAAGATGAACGGTCTTGATGTTGAGGGAATGGGCGATCACGTGCTCTTTTTGTTGTGCTCCAGAGCCAACCATGAATGCGACTATCTTCGTTTGATTGGACCGTAATTCAACTCCCAAGACGACGTTGGTAGATTCTCTTTGGAAAACGCCCAATCGGAGCTGGTTTCCGGTCCAAGAATCCAGAATGTAGGGCACTAAGTCTCCGCCGACAGCGAAGGTGATGTTGAACACGCCGTCGGCGCCCTGGTTGTACAAATAGACATACTCTGAGCGCGAGTTGGTGTCAACGGTCCAGAAGGTGTAAAGTTGCGACGCATTGGATGCAAGGTCTACCTGGGCGCGGGGAAGTATTCCATCTGCAGCAATTGTAGACGCAGAAAAACTCTCGAGGTCAATGACCCGGACGCTCTTGTATCCTAGGAGCTCGTTGATATTTTCTGAAACTTGCCGCTGTCCAGTCATCCCGACTGTGGTGTTCGGGATCGTGCCCACAAGATAAATCCGTAGCCCGTTCTGTGCAAATTTTATTAATGCAGCAGAAGCATTCGGCGTTATCTGTGCCTGGTTGTAGATGACCAATGCCTTGAATGCAGGTCCCTCGGGAGCGAGAACCCCATCAACGACCGCAGCTTTCTCAGAGGCTAGGTTTTCCGGGCCCAGGTACTCGAATGTATATCCTTGTACATATTAGCTGGGCCATTACCTATAATTTTCGTTTGACTCACCGTATTTGTTCATATCGAACCCAGAATAAATCTCTGCAAATGTGAAGGGAATCTTGAAGTAGTAAAAAGCAATGTCCACTTTCGGTGCGCCGGATTGCATCGTCATACTGTTCCTTGCCGAGTATGTAAGGAGGTCATCGAGATGCTGCCACGCCGGCTGTCGGTGGTTCCACAACTCACTATATGTGTACTGGAAGGGTGTATAGCCAGGCCATGTGGTATTGAAATATTCGCCGCTGTAAGCATACCCATGGATCACCATCGTGTTCACGCCCGCTGCATAGGATCCATCGAATTGTGCCTTCAATTCGGGGATGCGAAGTTTGTAAGCCCCACCGAGCACGGCGCCAATCTCCGTCGAGATAACATTCCGCCCTGCAAGATGAGCCGCGCCGGTGAACTGCCGATAGAGGTCGATATTCTCAGCAAAGCCAAGAGATTCGAGTTCTGGTATCTGCACATGCGATACAGCTTCCGCCTGTAAAGTATTAGAACTTAGCTTCAGTCGGTCCACGGGTCTAAATGGGACATGCTACAACAGCTTCATAAACTGATATCGAAAAACTTACCATGTCAATTGGCATGTTATATCCAGGTTGGTTAGACAGCTGAATTCCTTTATATGAAGCCCAATTGTTGTAATGTTCCACATAGTCTACATAACCTTGACTGAGCGCGCTCTTGTAGTCCTGCACGTAGGGACCTCCATCGGTGACGTATTCGCCAAGCGTATAGGTGATGTTGTACGGAGGGAGGAACCCACCCCATGCATTTGTTGCATGGAACAGAAGGGGTAAGTATGGAGTGATGCTGTATCCGTGGAGTTCTTCGAACCGCGTGAATAGATCAGGCGTCCAGGGCAGAGCGGCTTGCATTTCCATGCTGTCCTCCCAGGCTTAAATGACATGTCAGTCTAAGTGTGCAAACAAGCGATGCAGCACTCACTATACCCGCCAATCTCCCTCACGAGCGTAGCTATACCTTCGTCGGACAATATCTGCTGATCCCAGAAATCTGTCATTTTTTTGGCACCGTTAGCACTCCAGTGGTCCACCATCCATGAGCCATTTCCTAATGCTGTTGTGGCATTCAGGATCGACACGCAACTCCGCTGATTGGTGTAACGCTCGTAGATGGCGAATATGACCCATGTTCCGTTGCCTTGAGGAGCAGTCCATGTCAGTCTGCCCTTGTCTGTGACGTTGGTCAGATCAATCAGAGACTTTTCGTCCAGAACAGACAAGTAGAAATATTCCGCGAGAAGGATTGTATCAAGGGCTCTCCCGGCAACTACGGCTATCAGCTCAGACGGTCCCCAGAGCTCCGGGACATTCATAAAGCCCGTTAATTGATTGAACTCAACCACAGGCTCCGGAACTTTGCCGGAGAAGGTGGCTCCAGGTTGAATCGTCGTGTTTCCATACACGAGCTCTTTAGCTAGGCCAGGACCTTGGACGGCTGATGGCACACCGGCGCCTTGATTCGCGCCGAGGGCGAAGTCAAACGACAAGTGTAGTGCAGCTGTTTCATTCAAGGCAGCATAGAACAATTTCCTGAAAGCGACTGTGCCGAAGCCATAGATGGACCAGTCAGTCACTGCAGGACCTAGGCCGTAATTGTAAAATGGCAGAAATTCGAGGCCACCACCTCCGACAGCCGCGATCCGGTGGATATCATCCTCTACAGAGCTGTGGTTGACGGATGCGTCAGGCAGCCTAACTCTTCTCAGCGGGCACCTGGAAATGATTTGTGGGATACACACCAGTATCGGAATTTTGGGCGGTATTGGGTGGGCGGATTCTTGAATTGGGCGGTAGCATTTGTTCCCCTGATTTTGTTGACGGCAAACACCTGGCCTACAAGCGTCAAGGACGCGAGAAGGCGCACAGGCTTCATTGCTTAGCTTAGCATCTAGCACTCGCTTGCGGGCAGGCCCATCCTTATATCTTCACGTGCCTGGTTTCGTCATTCCGTCAGACTCCCCTTTCCAGAAGTGCGGGAACAGCTCGGCGGACAATAATCCGACTTCGCGGACAGCCTGCATTGACCTGGGCAAGCTTAAATTTGAAGGACCTGCTAGTGCCGAAGCAAGATGCCCGAGCTTTTGCCGTGTCCAACCGCTAAGCCCTATATACGCTATGTATACGAATACGAATACAATAGACGCTTGGGCAGTGTAAGGATGAAACGCCTACGTGATCTTGTATACGAAAGAACATGCTCAGGGCATGACAACGGCACCAGTCCGCCGGCTGTTTGGCTTGAGCCAGAAACAAGGATCGTACTCGAAGCAACGTCATTTCTGTATTCTATTCACTGCTAGTTCGTCTATTCGGTTGATTCCGTTCTAGCTACTACCGGTCGCTATGTACTCTCTCCAAGCAGGCCTATGCTTCACATAGCTATGCGCGTGCAGTGACTAGTATAGTCTAATTATCACCTATGAAGCTTCCGAAGATATTACAATTGAATATGCGATCATACAACTGCCTAAACATAAACATACCTATTGCTTCAAGTCAGTTCACGGCGAACCACGGAGACGAAAGAAAATGCGCTACAGCCGCCAGAGGTCTATTTAGGTGCGGTAACTTCGGTCGAGTAACAAAATAAATTATACTACAGTATTACTAGAGGACCTATACGGAGCGTCTAATCCTCTATTATAGTAAACCTATATTATAGACCACCCTTTAACGTCTCTAATAGATTTACTAGGATAGGAGTTTAACCTTATTACTAGTTAGCTACTTTTTAATATCGCCTATATACTAGATAAGAAGGATAAACATAGTAGTTACTATCTATATAGCGTTAAATATATATAGAAAGACCTTATATAATATAAGATAACTACTATTACCCTAGAGGTACTTAATAATATAGAAGATGCTTTAGATAAGAATAAAAGTGCTAATAATATATAGAATAGTAAAATAGCGCTTTTAGTTTACTAAATAGGGACCTGTGGATTCCTTTAACTACGTAAAGTAATACTAGAATAATATAGCTATTATAAGAAAGAATATATAAATAATAATCTATATAAATAGTTAAGTAATAATAATCTTCTTACCTATATAATTAAAGCTCTAAGGTGCCTATTACCTATACACTACTACCTCTAGCTTAGAGGGTAAAGGAGATAATATTACTTATAATAAATATTCTTATTACCTAGATAATAGGTATAAGAGATAGTTACTTAGTATATAAGGTATAAATAAGGCGTCTAATAATTATATAAATTAAGGTAACGTAGAGTGCTAGAGTAATAAGAATAAGAATTACCTAGATAATAAAGCCTCTAATTAAGGTGTTATAGTAGGACTAAATACGACTATAATACACAATAGTCTAAACTAGATATATTATTAGGTTACTAATATTAATAAGGGGAAAGGCGCGTCCTACAATAGCTACTAATAGTAAAAGTGGTAAAGTAGAGAGTATAATACTATACTAGGCACTAGGTGTATAGTATAGAGAGGATTATAAACATAGTAGTAGTAGTAATAGTAGTAGGGAGTAATAGCGTGTAGTAGTAGAGTCTAAAATTGCAGGCGCTCGTGTTGTCCGCCATTATTGTAACCCGTGAGCTGCGAGCGAAAGGCAGGGCGGCATATACGATATATACTCACAATGTTGAACACAATATGACAAAACGTATACACGCGTATGAATATCACATTTTTACGGCGCAAGGGGCAGACGTGGGCCGCTAATGTTGAGTGGCGCAGGTCATCCATGGATATGGTATCTTTGCGTCATTGGCCGTCAGTGCGGAGCCATCCTGATTGAGTTAGAGCTGCCTCGCAAGCGCTTTATCTTTGGGCTCAAGATAGAATAGAGCACGCCATGCAAGCGACCAATGAGAAAGCGCGCACGCCTAAGCCGACATTTAACCTTCGTCAAACGCGTATGTTTCTGATCGAACGGTGGCAACAACGTGAGATCATCTAGACACGAGTGGTGCGGTCTAGATGAGTTGCAGCGCTTGCAGTGTATGCCCTGACGCGATCACAGCCGGGTTATGTACAGGAAAAACCCAGCAACCGAGAGCTTCGTCTAAGACGGCCTCGAGGCGAAGCAGCGGCGCGGCAAGCGGTGGAAGCGGAAGCGAAGACAAATTGGACGATGTAGATGTAGAATCTGAACAGGCTGACGAGAGGGTTGTCGAGCTGGAAGGTAGATTGTGGCGCGGTGATTGTTTTTACAACTTCGCGGGAGTCCGAGGGCCCTGACAGACTGATTGTCAACCTTTGTGTCCGCTAGAAAATAATCGCGTTGCGACGGGCTTGCTTCAAAAAATTACTGGGGAAGCCTCGGTTGGATTAGAAGTTAATCTACATCGACATGTGAGACAAAATATAGGATCTGACCGATCTTCCATCTGCACTTCAGCAAATATCTACATTGTGGGGGCACCCATTGGACCAACGCCCAGATTTTATAGGACAGGATTAAACTACGCTTCGGCGTTCAGGCATTGTACGTAAGGACGAAAGACTTCCCCCCTGTAATTCGGAAGGTCCCATTCCCGGCCACGACCTCGCCGTTCACCTTGAAAGTACCTCCATTATATCCATCTTGCTGTGATGAAGGTAGAACGACCGTGCCGGTGGTGGAGTTGGGGCTCGTCACTTCTAGCCTGGTTATGACGCATCTTGTAGCATTCCAAGCGACGAAGATCTCACCTCCTGGCACGGGAACCCTGCCGCTAGCCCACTTCAGGTCAAGCGTCACTGGAGCGACTCGCCATTCAGTGTACCCTGGAGCTACGGGCTTCACTCCCAAGACATGATCGCTGAGCTCCCCTGTGGGACCTGCAGCCCAACCGTGGCAGAGGCTAGTGATCCGCCCAAGCGCAGGCGCACCGGTTGCGTCCAAGGTCTCCCAGAAGCATCCAGTATAATTAGCTCCCTTAGGGTCGGCCATTGGCCACCATAGGCTTTTCAACAGATCCATGGCCGTCTCGCCGTCGTTGACCTCAAGTGCGGCACGAAGGTGATAGGCGCTTGCATAGGGACTGATGAACTTCGCGAACCCAGCTCCGATCGTTTCGTTTGAGAAAGCAAGAGGACCTTTTGGTGTGGAAAGCTGCTTTAGGGTACTCAGAACGCGGGATGAAGTGTGGTTGAATTTGGTCACACCAGCGAGAATGGCCAGAGCATTCGAGTCCTGTCCGAAGCCATTCTCGATTGACTGTGAAAGGTAGTATGCGTTGAGTTGATTCGACCAAAGGTTCTGGTCGATCGCGGTTCGCAGCGCATTAAGACGAGAAACGTATGGCGCGATGTCGACGCCGCCGTCCGCAAGAAGCCGAGTGCATTCCTGGAGTGCGTATGCATAGACCATATTGAATTTGGTGACAACACCTGCTTGTGTCGGATCGTAATAATTCCAGTCGCCGCCAAAGATAGGGTTGGTGATGTTCAATAACCCCGTTTCAAGCAGAACTTGAGAGTGTGCCCAGTCCAGCATGCGCACAGCTCTTGGTGCCCACTCTTTTGGTATACTAACATCGCCAGTGCGCATGTAGAAATTTGCAGCTGCGGTGAGGAGGTTAAAAGAGTAGCCAATCAACCCAGTAATGTTGGCATCAATAGGAGTGGAAAGCGGTTCTTGTTGGATCTTTGCCGTGGGTGCAAAGAATCCTGGGGTCAATTGGTAGGATCCGATAAGATCGAGCGTGCCTTTAATGTAGCTGATGCCATAGGTACTCGACAGCGAGGATACCAGGGCAATATCCAGATCGCCTGCATACGCAATGCGATCACGCTTCGAGCCGTCCACCGTCGTATCCTGGGGATTTGTCCCCATCAGGAAGTCTGGTAAGAAAGTCTCATCCGTCAAAGACGCTGAATAGATTATCTGACCTGTCGGGGTCGTAGCAGACAAGTTTCGGAAAATGGCAGAGTGGCCGAATGACGCGCCTAACCCGAAGGATCCGACGAAGGCAGAGGTTTGCGAAAATTGAAGAACTGGAAACTTGTTGAAAGATACGGCGATGTTGGTAACATCCACAGTGGCCTCGACTTTGTACCAGGAACCGAGAGTTATATTTGCCGGCAACGTTGCGAATGCAAGTGGAGGAGAATCCTCGGTGGAACCGAGGTGTGCCGAGATCGATTTATTTGCTATATTGCAAAAGATGTAGATTCCAGAGTTGAGAGTATCAGCAAGCACAGAGAATCCTAGTCCTTTGAAAAGGGGCTTAACTTCGAATGCAAGTTGATAACTCATCAACATAGCAGCGACGCTGCCTGACAGCACTTGAGGGGCTTGGCTCTCAACCAAAGCACCCTCGGAGGAAACCTGCCAGAACGCAGGAATGGAGTTTGCGGGGATGTCGTTTAGTTGAACAGTTCGCGCTCCGACCTTCCAAATTTGATTGAGGTGCTCGTCCGAGGTCTCGAAATATCCCGGCAGTTGATCAAGGGATGTGGTCGGGATTGTGGGCTTCACACCGACGTTCCTCAGTACCAGTTCGCCTGTTGTCGAGAGGTTGAGTTTCTGGTATCTGAAGCCTCCCTGAAGAAGTCGATTGGTATGTAGCATGGGCCCAGTGACATTATATTGATTGACTCTGTAGTTGTCCATAGCTGCAGCCAAAGCGAGGGGGCCATCGCTCTGCAACATGTATCAGTGTAGGCTTCGAGCACTCGTAGTGTAGGACTCACCGTGTAGAAACTGTCCAGTACCGATTTAGTCTCGCTATACGTGATATCCAGACCCGACGTGTCGCCAGTAGCTGAAAGGACTTCGAAAGTGGGACGGCCCTCGACATTAGCCCCATAGTCAAGGACTACTACGTCCGGAGTCGAAGTGGTGCATTTGAGAGTGATAGTATTATTTGACCCAAATATCGTCGGTAGGTTGCCTTTTGGTACTGCTACCGCTTCAGCAGCTGTCAGACAAGCCAGCAGGGCTAGTGTAGAGAAACCCATGATATGGTCGTACTCCTCGATGAGGATTGATCAAATGAAAGCAGGACGCAGAAGGGGAGGAAGAGAATACCCATGCAACCATAGCAAGGCTGTTGCAATGCAAATATACGAAACCGTGAATGATTTTTTTTCTCCGTTTATTCTCTCCGAGAGAGGACTACGTGCTAGAGGCTTGGTGATGCAATCTCCGATATTGTTTGGGTATAGCTTCAGGTCGCCTTTGTCACTGTGCTAAGCCACACGTGACGTATCTAGCGATCGCGTGTTCGCTATCTTCGTATTTGGAACGCTCTGATTTGTCCCGCCACGTTCCCACTCGCCACGGCTTTATTCGGCACAAATATTGAACGACGCGGTTCAAGCACAAGCCAGCCACGGGCAGTTGCGTCTGCCTAGCCGTGAATGGGCCTTGGCTCTTAGCATCGTAACCTATTTTCGTCTCATTCCTCCCAGAACATTACCTTTGAGTGTCTGGCAATACACAATTCATCTTGGTAATGGATTCATCCTTACAACCGCTGTGGCCCTCATTACTCAACATACCACCTTCGCGGATAGTTCAGCTCTCAGCATCCAACAACTGTCGCGAGAACTCCTCCGCCACGCAACAGGTAGAGCATAGTGAATCAGGCCCTACCTTACCGATGATACATCTTTGGCCGAATACTGACTTCTGTAGGAGAGACGTATGACCAGAAGTAATTAATACGCAACATACTGTATGGGTGCGTACAGCCACGTCTAGAAGCGTATGGGTGCGTATAGCCACGTTTGGAAGCGTATTGGCTGTTTGCTGATTGGTTTCCTTGCCCCTCTGATCGGCGCCGCTAAAGGTTTTGCGGCGCGATGCCGAGCCTCCGGCTCCTGCAAGGCGGAAAGAAATTCCTTGCCTGGATCGGTCGCAAAGCGCAACGTGCGAAGGGCTGTGTCGTCGCCAAGCTTGCCCTCTCGCGTGGCTATGAAAAGTGGCATGCTTGCCGCGATCTCTCAAGCAGCTCGTCGGTAGACCTAGCTTGCGTGCTTGGTGAAATCTTGCTGGCAGATTGTCCGTCGTCGTACACAGTAAATTGTGAAGTCACTCCCTACTAGGGATAACGGCAGCATAGGATTGTATTGCTAGTCAAACGGCCGATGACGCTAGGTCTACCGAAACACAAAATATCCTCAGGTCATGCAGCCCGTGCACCGGGCCTACAAAACGGTGGACCATGTCCTCGTCTATGCGGCGCGCATTTTGCTTGGTCCCACGATTATATATCTTATGTGAAACCCCTTATATCGTAGTTATAGTAATGGCCGATAACATAGGCGCCTTTAACTTTAGGCTCTATTACTATACGCTATTACTACCTACTACTATTACTACTACTACTATCTTTATAATCCTCTCTATATTATATACCTAGTGCTTAGTATAATATTACACTCTCTACTTTACTATATTTACTATTAGTAGCTACTATAAGTAGTATCTTTTACCTTAGTAGTATTAATATAGCTAACTATGTCCCTAGTCTAGTTTATTAGCTACTATAGTTATATCTAGTCTTACTATAATACTACTTTAATTAGAGGCTTTATTATCTAGGTAATTTTTATTCTTATTACTCTAGCCCTTTACATAGCTTCTATTTATATAATCCTTAGTTACCTTATTTATACCCTATAAGCTAAGTAACTATCCCTTATACCTATTATCTAGATAATAAGAATTTTTATTACTTATAATATTATTTTCTTTACCCTCTAAGCTAGGGGAGGTAGTATATAGTTAGTAGGTATATTAGAGCTCTATTATATAAGTAAGAAAATTATTATTATAGGTCTACTTATTTAAACTATTATATTTAGCTTTTTCCTTATAATAGCTATACTTTTCTAGTATTACTTTATGTATTCTAGTATATCTAAAAATTCTAAAATAGTTAATTAGAAGTACTACTTTACTATTTTATATATTATTAGTATTTTAATTCTTATCTAAAGTATCTTCTATATAATTAAGTACTTCTAGAGTAATAGTAGTTATCTTATCTCCTATAAAGTCTTTTTATATATATTTAATACTTTATTAATAGTAGCTATTTATTAGGATCTAGGCCTAAGTAAGGGTTAGGACCTTATTTTATATTATAATAATACTTACTATTAGCTTACCTAGGTAGAGTACACATTTTAACTATACTACTAGGTGCTAAGAGAATGCTATATAACTAATAGTTAATAAGTAATAGTTAACTATTAGATATATAACTAATAGTTAATAAGTAATAGTTAATAAATAATAGTTAACTACTACCTAAGCTAAGTATATAGGAACGTAAGTATAAAGACCTTATACTTATATTTAACCTAAGTTTTAATCTATTATTTAGATTTACTTAGGCCTCCCTTATTAACTTATTACACTTTATAAGATACTTTTATATTAATAAGAACCCTTTCTTTTTCCCTTAGTAAGTCTTACCTAAGAACTAATTCTAATCTATTTAGGATTAGCTACCCTTTCTAGACTTAATATCTTAAATACCCTTAATATAACTATAAGGACTTCTACTTCTTTTATAGCTCTAGATAATATTACTATTACTCTAATAGGTAACTCTAAGAGTAAGATATATAAACCTAATTTATATTATAGTAATAGAAAGTATACTAATATCTAGCTTCTTTAGTTAGACCTCTATTTCTTTAAACTTAATAAATAACCTAAAGATAAAAGGAAGGTTATCTTTATAACTACTTATATATAAGGTAATACTAGAGAATAGATTTAACCCTATATAACTAAGTATATAGAAATAGACTATAATAATAAAGATAAAGAATATATAGATAACTATATAGACGTAGTTAATATTATTAAAGACTATACTAACTTTAAGAAATATCTTAAGTAGATATTTAGAATTACTAATAAGGTACCTATTATAGTATAAAATATCTAAACTATCCTATAATAATAATTAGTAGCTAAGTATATAGTAGAGTTCTATAAGAATACTATATAACTTAACTAGAATAATAAGTTACTAATAATAATATATAAATAAGGTCTTAAGAAACCTCTAAGAGAAGAACTTCTATATAGTAGAGGAATTATTAGAACCCTTAATAAATTATATAATAAATTAATTAGAATTAATAGAGAATAGTTTACACTATAATAGGAATTTTAATATAACCTAAGAAATATTAGTTTTAGATAACTAGTACCTATAGTCTATAGGGTGCCACTAAAAGAACTATAATATATATTATAAGACTCCTATAGATACTAGCTAATAGAAGATATCTAGTTTAATTACTTAGGTAAAGGAAAAGGAAAAGAATTAGGCTTTTATAAGCCTAATATACGTATCTTAGATAGAACCTAATACTATAGGACTAAGACTATATATATTTTATATATAGTAAACTAGGCCATATTACTAGAAACTATAGATCTAAGAATAAGGTTATTAGATAGTTAAATATACTAACTATCCTAATAAAGGAAATTAAGAATAAAGAATAGACTATTATAAATACTATTAGTAATTTTATACTTAATAATAAATCTAGATTAGAGTTATTAACTAATTTATAACTTTATAAGGACGTAGAAGAAGAATAATCTAAAAAAATAAATAAAGAAGTTAAATAAATACTAATACCTTACCTATAGTTTAAAGGTAAAGAAGTAATCTTTACTAATAGAGTAAATATATAGAAATACTTAGATAAACTACTAATCTAACTATAAAATAGAGATATATTATTATTATCTATAATAATCTTACTACTATTCTCTATACTACTAGAAGCTTATAATAAACGCCAACTAGAAATTATTATAAAAGAAGATAGATAATAGGTAGATTATAGATATATATAATAAAACCCTAGTAAAAACTTCTATAATAAGAACCTAGATTATTTATAGAAGTACTACCTAGACCACTAAAACCTATAGTACTTAAATCTCTAATAGATTAAATATAAATATAACTAGTGCCTAATTTACTATAGAGCTAAGAAGCTATATAAAAGTAAATAACTACTATATAAGTAATAATACTACTAGAAATAGTATAATTACCTAATTAATAAATATAATAAATATCTATAGAATAAGTAAGAAAAGTTATACTTCCTAAATATAAATAATATATAGAATATAGTAACTAGTACACTCTATAATAGAATATATACCTAAGATAGATAGTAAACTTACTTAAATATTAATTATAGTAGGCACTAGAATAATAAATATATTTATAGATTTAGTAAGAACCCTAACTAACTAAGAATAGTTATTAATATTTATATAGAAATAAGTATAGTATAAAAAGGTAAAGCTTCTAAAGAGAAACTATAGTAGAAAGATAACTATAGTAGAAAAAGAGAAGGGTAGAAATAAAAGAAATAATAATAAGGAAATATAGACTATCTAGCTTCTAAGAAGAATAGTTCTTTTTTAGACTAAATTCTAGCCTATAAGGCCTAAGAAACCCTTAATAATTAATAGATAGGTAAGAAGACACTATTAGAGAATTAAATACTATTAATAGTAAAGTATTAATTAAGCTACTAGTTTAGCTTAATAAAATATAAATTAGGGCACTACTAGATTTAGGTATATTAGAAAACTTTATATTCTAAGAAATAGTACTATAAGTAGAACTCTAGCTAATACTTAAGGATAAAGCTTATCCTATCTATATTATAAATAAAAGTTAAATACTAAATATACTATATATATAATAGGGCCTCTAGGACTCTGTCACTAGCCGTGGCCCTGTTGGGGTTCTAGTGAGAGATAAGTAGCGTGTAGGGTTATATAGATTACGTAGAGTATAAACGTTAATTAATTACTACTATAAGAGTGTGTTACTAAAGATTTAAGAGTAATCTTCTATAAGGAAACTAGATATAGAGAACTATATTATAGATTAATAATAAAGGCTTACCCTATGGTAATCTGTTATCTCTATATACTACTATCTAATAGTGGCTCTATAGGCTCTACCTATAGATCCTATAGATTCTACAGATCTAGGCTCTATGGCTCTATTCCACAGATCTATAAATCTAATTACGTAACTTTCTTACATGCCCATATTATGCTTAGCATCTAACCTATAATTATATTCTTCCCCTATATAATCTAATTAGTCACTACTATTATTAACGTAATACCTATAATTCTATTATAGTGTAGTAGCTATAACACTATTTCCCCCTTCTAAGTCTTTGGCCCAAAGATTAATCTATTGCAGGGGTAGTGCTATATTAGTGGGGTAAGCCCTATTATAAGTTAGGTTGTTGTTGCCCTCTATGCCTTTTTGTAAAACTAATAAACGACTTACGCTTACTAATAAAATTAGTTATTATGGATTCCTTACTATGCCTTACTCTTGCTATAATTAATTAAAAATTCTATATAAGCTTTCTCTGCATAATACGCCTAGGCGTCCCACTTATAAAGCTTATATTTATTTAAATGTCTATAGTTCTTGCAATGTTAATAGCATCTTAGTAGCTAAGAGTATATTATCTACCACTATTATTCTATCTATACTAATTATTTATAGTACGTAACACTGGTCGCTCCTAAGCTAAAATTTAAGCCAAACTTATTAAGGCTAAAAAAGCTTAGGAGGAGATTCTAGATGCCCTTATTACTACCTAAGCGAAGGTATTACGGTTACGGAAATAGAAGGAGCTTCTTAATAAGTAGGAGGATTATTAGTTAGTGTTCCTAGAGGCCGAATTAGATTAGGAAGAAGTAGAGCTAAAGGCCACTAGTCTATAGAATAGTCCTAAGGAGGGTAAAGTAGTCTCTTAAGACACTACTTATACCTTCTCTAATAGTGGCGTTCTTTATAATTTACTATAAGGTGGTCTAACTTTTAGTCTAATATCTCTAGGCTTCCTTTAAGAGATTAGTTTAACTAAAATTCTTCTAACTTCTTAGGGTAGTTAAGATTACCTTCTAGTTCCTAGGTATTATCCTATAGGTTCCCTTTTCTATCGCGTTCTAGCCATTTAACCTTATAGTAGTTTTAACTATTTACTAGTTAGTGTCTATTAATGCTTACTACTTCCTATTCTTCTTACTATTCTCCGTATGTGTCTACTTTATAAACCATAGATTCTACGTCTTATAGTGCCTTTTCTAGTAAGGCTATATAGAACACTAGGTGTATTTTTATATTATTTAGAAGACATAGTTTAAACAAAACTAGGGTAATCTATTTAAGGACTTTGTACAGTCCTATCTTTAGATAGTCTAGTTTATTTAATAGTTATTTACTAGTAATATTTTTTTATAGTAGCTAGACTTTCTCTCCCTTCTCTAGCGCAGGCGCGGGCTTATACTTAAGATTATAGTATTTGCCCATCCTTCCTTATAGGAATATAGCATCTTACTAGAGTTAGGTATAGATTTATGTAATTTCCTTTACCTAATCTTCTCTATCTACGCTCTAGGATCTCATTATCCTAGGCACTTAATAAGCTACTAGGTTAAATCCATAGTTTATAAAGA
Source organism: Didymosphaeria variabile (assembly GCF_027946475.1). Taxonomy (NCBI): domain Eukaryota; kingdom Fungi; phylum Ascomycota; class Dothideomycetes; order Pleosporales; family Didymosphaeriaceae; genus Didymosphaeria; species Didymosphaeria variabile. The sequence goes on along the minus strand of NW_026611625.1, from coordinate 3,087,529 downwards.
ACAGTGAGACTCCAGTAGCACTATATTATAAGCTATTATAGGCTAATTATGCTATAGGGAGCAACCCCACCTAGTTATTTTATTAGTAGTTTAGGTAATACCTAAGGAATTATTCTACTATCTAGTTTATTCTTTTAGTCTAGCTATCTATTTATAGATAGTATACCGTAGATATACTATATTTAATACCTATAAGGGCGAATACTATCTACTAGAATTTAGATGTAAAGCATACATCTCTATTAGTAATAATCTTATTAGGGGCACTATGCTGTGCTATTACTATAGAGGTAAACTAGAATACCATATATTCCACTTTACTAACTTCCTTATGTGGTAAGAAGTAAGCGTACTTAGTTATTTTATTAATAATAACTATTACTCTATTATATTCGACTTTGTTGTCTAGGTCCTTAGACTTTAGTAATCCTATTATAAAGTCTATTATAACAACTCCCTATAGTCTATTTAGTACTTCTATAGGTTATAATTGCCTATATAGTGCGTGCCTATTTAGTTTATTTCTATAGCAGTCCGCGCAATCCCTAAGGACCTCTATAACTATTTGCTAGGCTTAAGGGAAGTAGTAGTTCCTTATTAGTTATTCTAGTGTTTATTTAATTCCTTAGTGGCCGTGTGCTAGCACCTTATAGAATTATTATATAAATTCTCTCTAGATCTTTACTAGAATAAAGATCCTACTAAAGACCTTATATATATTATCTTTATACTTTATTCCTACCAGTAAGTAGCTTATACTTTCCTTATTAATCGCAGTTTCCTTCTAGATCTAATTAAGCCATACGCTGGCTTATATTTCTACTATTACTATAAGCTTAGGTACGTTATATATAATAGTACTATTAGCGTTAAACTTAAGTAAGGCTCCTAATACCTCTACCTTTCTTTAGAGGTCTAGTTATCTACTTAGGGTATTAGCTCTAAGGTTTTCCATTCCTCTAGTATATATAATCTTAAAGTTATACATTAATAAGGTCTATACCTATCTTACTTACCTAGGGGTAAGGGCTTTATTAGTTATAAATCCTATTAGGTTCTTATAATCTAAGAACATAGGTGTCTAATATTTAGCCCCTTAGAGATACGTTCTCTATTCCTTAAAGGCTTTAACTATCGCTAACATTTCCTTATTATAGATATCGTAGTTAAGCTCCACAGCCTTTATCTTTTAGGAATAATAGCTGCATAGGTGTTTCTTATCTATTTTTAGGTCTTACTAGAGTAAGCATACTCCTATAGTAAAATTTAACGCATTAGTTTCAAGTATTACTAGGTAGCGCGGGTTAAAGATCTATAGAATAGGTTCCTTTATAAACTCTTCTTTTAGCTAATCTATTACTTATTAGTACTTATCTATCTACTTAAAAGGGACTTCCTTTTTAGTTAACCTTATAAGTGGTTCTGTAATTCTAGTCTACCCTAGGATAAACTTCCTATAATAATTATAAAATCCTAGGAAGGACTAAACATCTTTAATACACTTAGGGGTTCCCTACTTAGAGACCTCCTATAGTTTAGTTTATTTAATCTTAAGTTTCCCTAGTTTGACCACAAACCCTAAAAAGATAGTTTAGGTTACATAGAACTTACATTTCTTAAGCTTAAGGTATAGCTTAGCCTTACTTATTTATTTAAGCACTTCCTTAACGTGCCCTTTATGTTATTATTTATTTATTAAATAGATTAGTATATTATCTAGGTATGCTATTGCATATTCTCCCAGGCATCCTCTTAAGATAGTATTAATTCGTCGCTAGAATACTACTAGAGCGTTAGTGAGCCTAAAGGGCATAACCTTATATTTAAAGAGTCCTAGCTTAGTTTAGAAGGCTGTCTTCTATTCCTTACCTTCCTTTATCCTAATTTAGTGGTATGCATTTTTAATATCTAAGCGTATAAAGATCTTTATATCTTATAACTAATCTTATAGGTCCGAGATTAGTGGTAACAGGTATTAATCTTTCTTAGTTATAGTATTAGTTTTCCTAAAATTTATACAAAACTATGGTTTAGGGTTATCTTTCTTTTCTATAAACGTAACTCTATAAGCCATAGAAGATTTAGAAGGTTAAATATATCCTTATTTAAGGTTATTTTTAATATATTATTTAGTGACCTTAAATTCCTTTTCTATAGTCTTATAAACTAGTCCCTATATAGGTTATTCTCCTTCTTCTAGCTTAATTTCACAGTCCTAGTCTACATGTTCTAGTAAGTAACCTTCTAGTTTGTTAAAGATGTCTGCAAACTCCTAGTATTATTCTAGGATACCTAGAATTTATTCTTTACTAGCGGCCAGCTAATAAGGGTACTTAATTCCTTTAGTTCCCTAATAAATAATTAGGTTAACTTACCTTAGCTATGGCATCCTAAGGATCACATCCTACTAGTTATCTATTTTGGCCAAATCTATAGTAAAATTGTTAATTACTAATTTATCTAATAGGAAGGTTCCTAGTGTGGTTTCTATATTAATTTATTCCTAGAACGGTAGCCCCTTAATATTATATAGGGTCCATTATTCCCTTTTATTTATATAGCGGAGCCCTTCTTCCTCTATAAAGTCCTTTAATATAAAGTTCTAGGTAGCTCTACTATTAATTATAGCTTAGATAGGTCTCCCTTAGTACTCTCTATTAAGTATTATATATGGCCTAAGTATCCCTCTAAGGGCTTCTTTGCCCTTTAGCCAATACTTAGTCTAGATTTTTATTACCACGTGCTTTAGGCACTTATTTTCTAGGTATTTATACTATAGTCGTCCCTTAACACACTTATGTGGTAGGAGGGGTCCTAGAGCTAGTACTAGGTATCTACTAATCTTCTTTTCTAGATGCTATCTGTGTACTTCGTCCCTTTAAATAAGATTATTGTATAGGTTATCTATTATTTAGATTAGGAAGGCGTGGTGTTTCTTCTTTAGTGCTAGGTGTATTAGATAGTTATCTACTATATATAACGTCCATAAGAGTTTGTAATACGCTAGATATTTAGTTAGTGTTTAGGGGTTATCCCCCTCTATAGGTTTAATTTTATTCTCCAAACGTTCTTCTTTAATTAGAATCTAGTATTTTATTATAATTTAGGGTGTATGTGCTTTATCTACCTATCTAATTTTATTAGCTATTTAAGCCTAGGTTTAACTATCTAGCATCTCTGCCGCTAGAATTATGTTCCTTTTAACCCACTTATTAAAGCTAGTAAACTTGGTATTTCTTAGGAACTAGACCTTCTAGTTTTTATAGACTTTGTAGATTATTTCTCTATATAAATTTCTGTAATAGAAGCGCATTCCCTTAACTTACTACCTAAAGTTGGCTAACCTAATTATCTTTACTACCTTAAGGGCTAGTCCTTCTAGCTAGAAGTACTCCGTTCCTCTAATATGGACGTTCTTTCTAGGAGACATAGGTGCTTCCTACACTAGTAATAAGGAGAAAGGCTCCTCTCCTTAGAGGGTTAACTAAGATAGGGTGTTAATTAATTTATCTAAACTACTTTTCTATTCCTCTTTATCTAATTCACTATCTAAGTCGCTTATGTTAAAGAATCCTAGGACTTGGGCATTTTGTTCCTTAAGCTATAGAATTATTTATCCTTCTTAGGTTACCGCTAACTTTTTACCTATTAGCTAGTATCCCGTATCTTTCTTTATCTTTATATGCGATGTGTACGTATCCTAGGAGCACTTAGCCTAATAGGTGGCCTTATATTCTTTACTACTAGCTAGTTTCTCCTTAGTGTCCCTTAAGGTTTCTTATTTCCTTAGTTCCTCTTTAGTACCTTTTATAGACTTATCCTGGCTTTTACTTAGGTAGTTCCTAGCTATGTAACCTTTCTTACTATAGCTAAAGTAGGCGCCTTCTTTACGTTACTTCTCCTTTATTATATCCTAACTTAATCCCTTTTCTTTATTAGTATCTAAGACTATTAGGTTCCCTTTATTATAGGTTTTATAGTTTTAGCTATTTGCGCTATGTCCGCTCCCTCCCTTATTATCTTATTTCTATAGGAATAACTCGTTGTTTACTTAGACGGCTTATTTAATTATTATAGGTAGAGTTATTAGTTTCTCTATTCTAATTATTTTGTACCTAATATCTAACTTTAGTTCTTTATAGAACCTTTATATTAGGGCCCTTTCTCTATAGTCTAAGACCTTATTAGCTAGCTGCTTAAATGCTGATACGTAAGCTGCTACTATCTTGGTTTATTAGAGTTTTAAAAGTTTCTGTTTAGCTATACGTTCCGCATTAATGTTACTAAAGGTTAACCGTAGTTTTTCCTTAAAGTAAGCATAGCTTACGAAGATAAGGTTGGTTTCTATTTTCTAGTTATTAACTTGGCTTGTTCTCTAATCTATAAGATAACTATTAAACTAGTCCATTGCTTTTCTAGTAAAGTAGGTAGCCACATAGGCTACCTTCTAGTCTTTATCCCTAAGATATTCTTAATTTAGATCTAGGTAAAGAGATATTAAGGCTAGGAATCCCCTAAGTTTAGTTTAAGTACTGTTAAACTTCTCTAGATCTGCAAGTTTTAGTGGTCTATTCCTTATTTAGAGTTCTATCTACTAAATCTATTTCTTTATAGTGTTGTTAGCTCCTCCTGCCGTTTCTTCTAACATAACTCTTACTTACTTAACTAATTACTTATAAGCTTCCTTGGCCCTAGTATTCTCTTTATTAAGGTAGTTAAGTTATTCCTTTATCTAGACTAGGTCTATTAGGTCTAATAATGTTAGTCGGTTTACTATAGAAGCCATTATTAATACTAGTAATCTAGGTACGTACCTATAGAGACTCTTAAGACACGATTATTAAAGTGTAATAGGGCCTCTAGGACTCTATTACTAGCTGTGGCCCTATTAGGGTTCTGGTAAGAGATGAGTAGCGTATAGGGTTATATAGATTACGTAGAGTATAAATATTAATTAATCACTACTATAAGAGTGTGTTACTAAAGACTTAAGAGTAATCTTCTGTAAGGAAACTAGATATAGAGAACTATATTATAGATTAATAATAAAGGCTTACTCTATAGTAATCCGTTATCTCTATATACTACTATCTAATGGTGGCTCTATAGGCTCTGCCTACAGATCCTATAGATCCTATAGATCTAGGCTCTATAGCTCTATTCTATAGATCTATAGATCTAATTACGTAACTTTCTTACGTGCCTATATTATGCTTAGCATCTAACCCATAATTATATTCTTCCCCTATATAATCCGATTGGTTACTACTGTTATTAACGTAATACCCGTAATTCCGTTGCAGTGTAGTAGCCATAATATTACTACTACCTATAAGCTCTATAATTACTAGCTTAGACTATACTAGGTAAGTAGTAGTATATAATACGGCTATATATTCTACCTCCATTATTAATTTCGTAATATAGGCTTATTATTTTAATAACTAAGTAATAGTAGAGCTGCTAAGTCTTAGTATATACCCTAAGAATAACTTTATATTATCTAGGTTAGAACTAAATAAGGCATCTATATATATAATAGCCTTAGACTACGTAGTTTAGTAGATAGCCAGCTTAAAATTTATAGTGCCTTTTATATAGTATAGCACCTAGGTAGTAAGTAATATATATTAGTTAGATAGGTTTGCATTATATAAACCTAATATACTAATAGTGTATAAAAGATTAGGTTATAAAATAATAGTAAGAAAGTTAATAGATCTAATAATTAATTAGTAATATTATTAGTAATCCTCATTAACGGGCCCTTTAAAGCGAGGCGGAAAGTGGTTAGAATCTAGTAGGGTTTTATAAGTATTACACTTATCTATACTATAGTAGTATAGTATAGTATTAATGTAGGTACGCTAATAGAGGTAAATTTAGTAACCGTTATTATTATTATAGTTAAACTCTAGGCCTAGTAATAACTTAGGGCGCCTAAGATCCTTTATATAGAATTGCTGGCCAGCTATAGCCATAAATATAGTAATCGCATAGGGGTCGCCAGCCATAAGGACATTATTAACGTATACGCTAATAATAAGGTCCTTACTAATAAAGACATAAGGGTTAAATAATAATATAATAAGGCCTTATTAGTAAAGCCATTTGCGAAGAATATTATACTACTTATAACCTAATTACTTAAGGCCGTAAAGTGCTTTTTAGAGTTATAATAAATTACTAGACTTACTAATGCCTAGTAGATAGTGTGTATATATAGTATACTTAAGTGTTCTATTAAGGTACACTATATTAAAGTCTATCTATTAAAGTCCCTAGCTCTTATAGATTAATAGCCAGATAATAAGTTATAGGCTATTATAATGTATAATAGAAGAATAGGTATTATTATAATTAATTCTAGGTTATTTATAAGAAACCTTACGCTATAAGTTATACCTTACACTTAATAATATCGCCTTACTTATTCTTCTTTATATTAAATACCTAATATATACTAATAGGTCTATGTTAAATCTAGAAAGGGTAGCTAGTCCTAAATAGGTTAAGGTTAGTTCTTAGGTAAGACTTACTAAGGGAAGGAAGAAGGGGGTTCTTATTAATATAGAAGTATCTTATAAAGTGTAATAAGTTAATAAGGGAGGCCTAAGTAAATCTAAATAATAGATTAAAACTTAGGTTAAATATAAGTATAAAGGTTTATCCTTATATTTCTATATAGGGATCTTACTTAGTTACTTAGGAGCCCTAAATAACTAAGTAGGTTACGTAATAACTCTTAGCTACTTAGTTATTTAGGAATTCTAAGTAGCTAAGTAAGTTATATAACTACTATCTAAGTAACTTAGCATATCCTTATCTTATTATAATCCTAGTTATTATATCTTCTACCTTTATAAGCGCCTAAACTTCCCTATTATTATCTAGTTTATAATATTATCCCTCCCCTTCTTATTTTTTACCCTAAAGAATTATACCTACTAACTATTATTCTATAAAGCGTTACTATAACCTTATTTTTACTATTAAAAACTATAGTATTATTATAGTGTTAAAATATTTATTCTATTAGTTATACGCCTATGTTTATAAGGTCTATATTAGTTTAGGAAAGTATAGTAAGTATTAGAAGTAAGGTTTAAAGTATAACGTTACTATTACTTAGAATAAGTTCTTATAGTTAGTTACTAAGAAGAAGAAGTTAGAAGCGTAATTAGATAAAGTATAAAAGGAGTAGGATACTACTTTTAAAGCTATATACATAGCTTAAGCAAAAGAGGATTAGTTAAAGAAGTAGTTATTATAGAATAAAAAGCATACTAGTAAAGTTATTATAGTAGAAAGCGTAGTATTAGTAGAGTTAAATAAAGATTCTATTTAGCCTACTTAGCCTACTAGTCCTATAGAGCTTCGTCCCTCTATCTAGTTAGTAATAGATAATCTTCCTTCTAATTTCTAGGAAAATATTCCTTCTATATCTAGTGGCTAGGTACGTCCTTACCCTCTTTATTATATAATAGGGTTCTAAAGGTTTTACTTATATTCTTTAACCTTTTATTAATAGTTATCTAGATTACTTCTTAGTTCCTAAGTATTTTTACTATTAGGGTATCCTTTCTACTTAATAAGGTACTATTAGATTCCTTTATAGGTTCTTATATATATAATACTTTTAACTTTAAATTTAGTTTCTTCTTTAGCTCTATAATAGAAGGTGGTTTTAACTAGTATTTTAGGGTCTACTAGTTCTAATAGTAATATATAGAATACTAGGTATATTTTTACATCTAGTGGTAATTCCAATCTATAGTTTACTGGCGATATTTATTTAGAAACGTAAAATAGTCTAACCTTAATATAGTCTAGTTTTTTATATTTTTTCTTTTAAGTTTAAAGATTCTTTATAAGTAGATATACTTTATCCCCTTCTTTAGCTAAGGTGCTATTTTTCGTTTCTAGTTTATATATAAAATACTTTACTATTAAGCTTTCTTAAGGTTTTCTTAGAGTTTATTATATATTTTTTTTATATTATCTACTATATCTATAGCTTCTTTTGCGTTAATATTCGTTAGTAGTTATTAGTTAAAGAGATTTAGATGTTTTCTATATATAGTATAGTAAGGTGTTTACCTTATTATTATTAATACCTTATTATTATATGCTAATTATGCTATAGGTAATAGTAAGACCTAGTTATTTTTTTTTACCTATTATAGTATATTTATAGATATATTTCTATAGTTTAATTTATTCTTTCTATTTTTCTATCTATCTATGGATAATATACTATAGATAGTTTTTATTTTATTCTAATAAGTACTATAAATATTATCTAAAAGTTTAATATAAAGAGCTTATCTCTATTACTAATAATTATCTTTAGAATACTATAATGTCTAACCTACTTATCTTAAAAAAGGTAAGCCAGCTCTTTAGCTATTATATTCTTTAGATACGGAATTAATTTAACGTAGCTTATAAAGTAATATATAATTACTAAAATGCTATTATATAAGGTTTTCGTGGCTAGGTTAATTAAGTCTAGTATCCCTATAATAAAGTCTATAGTAATATCTTTAAAAGGTACTATTAGTATTCTAATTAGTTATATTTCTCTATATTTAAGATATGTGCTATATTTATTCCTTTAGCATTCTACACATTTTTAGATATACTTAGTTATAGCTTCTTTTATCCCTCTAAATGTGTAATTTTATTATATAAGTTCTATTATTTTCGTGATACCTAGGTGTCCGTAAATAGGGTTATTATAATATTATTAGATAATCTTATTTTATTATTATTTTAGTACTTCTTAGTTTATAACTAAAAGTTAATTAAGTTCTACTATTAGTTTAAGAGATCTATTTTTATTTTTATAAAGAATTACTAAGTAGGTCTTAACCTTTTCTTCTACTAGATTACTTTATCTACTAAGTATATTTACTTATCTGTTTTCTTTTCCTACTATATAGATAATTTTAAACTTATACTATCTAGTGGTCTATAACTATCTTTATTATTATAGTGTTAGTTCTTTCGTTATTATAAACCTAAGTAGGTTTTTATAATCCGTGTAGATTTCTAGTGTTAAATAGCTAAGAGTATAGATTCTCTAGTGTTTTAAGGCTTTAATAATAGCGTAGAGTTCTTTATTATATACGTTATATTATATTTCTACATTATTAAATTTATATAAGTAGTAGGCTATTAGGTACTATTTACTATTTTATTCTTATTTTACGTATACTCCTAGTGCGAGATTACTTACGTTAGTTTTAAATTATAGTAGTTTATCGCTCCTAAAATAAATAAGAACTAGTTCTATAATACATACTATTTTAAGAAGTTAAAATAATATTTTACACTTATCTATCTACTTAAAAGGTGTGTCCTTTCTAGTAAGGTTTATTAGTAGTATTATAATTTTTACGTAATTTTTAATAAACTATTAATTAAATCCACAGAATCCTAAGAATTTGTTACGAACCAGATAATAGCGGGGAAGTTTAGGCACTTATAAAGGTAGAAGATATAATAACTAGGGTTATAATAAGATAAAGATACGCTAAGTTACTTAGATAGTAGTTACGTAACTTACTTAGCTACTTAGGGTTCCTAAATACCTAAGTAGCTAAGAGCTATTACGTAACCTACTTAGTTATTTAGGGCCCCTAAGTAACTAAGCAAGATCCCTATATAGGAATATAAGGATAAACCTTTATATTTATATTTAACCTAAGTTTTAATCTATTATTTAGATTTACTTAGGCCTCCCTTATTAACTTATTATACTTTATAAGATACTTCTATATTAATAAGAACCCCTTCTTCCTTTCCTTAGTAAGTCTTACCTAAGAACTAACCTTAACCTATTTAGGACTAGCTACCCTTTCTAGATTTAATATCTTAAATACCCTTAATATAACTATAAGAACTCCTACTTCTTCTATAGCTTTAGATAATAATGCTATTACTCTAATAGGTAACTCTAAGAGTAAAGTATATAAACCTAATTTATATTATAGTAATAGAAAGTATACTAATATTTAGCTTCTTTAGTTAGACCTCTATTTCTTTAAACTTAATAAATAACCTAAAGATAAATAAAAGGTTATCTTTATAGCTACTTATATATAAGGTAATACTAGAGAATAAATTTAACCTTACGTAACTAAGTATCTAGAAATAGACTATAATAATAAGGATAAGGAATACGTGGATAACTATATAGACGCGGTTAATATTATTAAAGATTATACTAACTTTAAGAAACATCTTAAATAGATATTTAGAATTACTAATAAGGTACCTATTATAGTATAAAATATTTAAACCATAATGCAATAATAATTAGTAGCTAAGTATATAGTAGAGTTCTGCAAAAACGCTATATAACTTAACTAGGATAATAAGTTACTAATAATAATATATAAATAAGGTCTTAAGAAACCTCTATAAGAAGAACTTCTACGTAGTAGGGGAATTATTAGAACCCTTAATAAATTATATAATAAATTAATTAGGATTAATAGAGAATAGTTTATACTATAATAGAAATTTTAATGTAACCTAAAAAATATTAGTTTTAGACAACTAGTACCTATAGTCTATAGAGTACTACTAAAAGGACCTTAATGCATATTATAAGACTCCTATAGATACTAGCTAATAGAAAATGTCTAGTTTAACTACTTAGGTAAAGAAAAAGGAAAAGAAATAGGCTTTTATAAGCCTAATATGCGTATCTTAGATAGAACCTAATACTAGGGAACTAAGACTTATATATATTTTATATGTAGCAAACTAGGCCATATTACTAGAAACTATAGATCTAAGAATAAGGTTATTAGGTAGTTAAATGTACTTACCGTCCTAATAAAGGAAATTAAGGATAAAGAATAGACTATTATAGATGCCATTAATAACCTTATACTTAATAATAAATCTAGATTAGAATTATTAACTAATTTACGACTTTACAAGGATACAGAAGAAGAATAATCTAAAATAGTAAATAAGAAAGTTAAGTAGATACTAATACCTTACCTATAGTTTAAGGGTAAAGAAGTAATCTTTACTAATAGAGTAAATATATAGAAATACTTAGATAAACTACTAATCTAACTATAAGATAGAGATATATTATTATTACCTATAATAATCTTACTATTATTCTCTATACTACTAGAAGCTTATAATAAACGCCGACTAGAAATTATTATAAAGGAAGATAGATAATAGGTAGATTATAGATATATATAATAAGACCCTAGTAAACACTTCTATAATAAGAACCTAGACTATTTATAAAAGTACTACCTAGACCACTAAAACCCATGGCACTTAAACATCTAATAGATTAAATATAGACATGACTAGTACCTAACCTACTATAGAGCTAAGAAACTATATAGAGGTAATTAACTACTAAATAAATAATAGTGCTATTAGGAATAGTATAATTACCTAATTAATAAATATAATAAACATCTATAGAATAAGTAAGAAAGATTATACTTTCTAAGCATAAATAACGTATAAAATATGGTAACTAGTACGCTCTATAATAGAATATACACTTAAGACGGATGGTAAACTTACTTAAATATTAATTATAGTAGACACTAGGATAATAAATATATCTATAGATTTAGTAAGAACCCTAACTAACTAAGAATAGTTATTAACATTTATATAAAAATAAGTATAGTATAGAAAGGTAAAGCTTCTAAAGAGAAACTATAGTAGAAAAATAACCATAGTAGAAGAAGAGAAGAATAGAAGTAAAAAGAATAATAAAAGGGGAATATAGACTACCTAGCTCCTAAGAATAGTTCTTTTTTAGACTAAATCCTGGCCCCTAAGGACTAAGAAACCCTTAAAGACCTATAGATAGGTAAAGAGACACTATTAGAGAATTAAATACTATTAATAGTAAGGTATTAATTAAGCTACTAGTTTAGCTTAATAAAATATAGATTAAGGCACTATTAGATTTAGGTATATTAGAAAACTTTATATCCTAAGAAGTAGCACTATAAGTAGGACTCTAGCTAATACTTAAGGATAAAGCTTATCCTATCTATATTATAAATAGAAGTTAAATGCTAAATACGCTATATATTACTTATAAAGTTACTACTATACTTTAGATCTATAAACATAGGGAGATAATTATACTTAACGTACTAGATAGATTTAGGCATAATATTATATTAGGATTACCCTAGTTAAGAAAGCACAACCCGTATATTAATTAGGGTTTAAAAATACTATCCTTAGAACACTATAAATATGCACTGTAAGCTAAGCCTATATAATAATAGAGATTAATAGCAGATAAGAGTGTTATTAATAATATAGACTCGCGATAGAAAGTTAAAAAATAGAAATTACTCTTAGTAGACACTAGTAGGAACTACTAGGTTATAAAGCGTAAGAAGAAGAAAGAAAGCACACCCTTAGAAGTACTAAGAGAGTATAAAGTATAGACATATATATTTATAGAAAAGGAAGAAAAAGTAAACCTACTAGAATATTAACCCTAGAATTATATAATTAACCTAGAAGAAGGGAAGACGCCGCCCTTTAGACCACTATATAGTAAGATAGGAGAAGAACTCTAGAAAGAATATAAATTTATTAAGATAAACCTAGTAAAAGGATATATTAGACTATTAAAGTTACTAGTAGTAAGTCCCTTTATATTTATTAAAAAGAAGAATAGATTAGACAGACTATATATTAACTATTAAGTAATTAATAATATAATAATTAAGAATAGATACCTATTACTTAATATTTTAGAGCTTAGAGATAGACTCTTAAGAGTAAAAGTCTTTATAATAATAGACTTAAGAGATAGATACTACCTAATTAGAATAAAGAAAGGTAAAGAATAGAAGATAGTATTTTAATTACGCTATAGACTCTTTAAATACCTAGTAATACCTTTTAGACTTACTAACGCACTAGTAACCTTTTAGGCACTTATTAATAATATACTCTATAAATATTTAGATATATTTATTATTATATATATAGATAATATTCTTATCTTTTCTAAAAATAAATCTAACCACACTAAGTATATATAGATAGTACTAAAAGCCCTAGATAAAGTACACTTAAGAATTAAACTTAAGAAATACTAATTTAACGTTAAATAACTTAAATTCCTTAGACACGTTGTTACCACTAAAGGAATTAAGATAGTACTAAGTAAGATAGAGAGTATTAGAAATTAGCCTATACTAAAAACTATAAAAAAACATCTAAGAATTCTTAGGATTCTATAGATTTAATTAATAATTTATTAAAGATTACGTAAAGGTTATAATACCATTAATAAATCTTACTAGAAAGGACACGCCTTTTAAATAGATAGATAAATATAGAATGTTATTCTAACTCCCTTAAAATAGTATGTATTATAGAACTAGTTCTTATTTATTTTAGGAGCGACGAACCACTATAATTTAAAACTAACGTAAGCAATCTTATACTAGGAGTATATATAAAATAAGAATAAAATAGTAAATAGCACCTAATAGCCTACTACTTATATAAGTTTAATAACGTAGAAACATAGTATAACGTATATAATAAAAAACTCTACGCTATTATTAAAGCCTTAAAATACTAGAGAATCTACGCTCTTAGCTATTTAACACTAGAAATCTATATAGATTATAAAAACCTACTTAGGTTTATAATAATAAAAGAACTAACACTATAATAATAAAGATAGTTATAGACTACTAGATAGTATAAATTTAAAATTATCTATGTAGCAGAAAAAGAAAATAGATAAGTAGACATACTTAGTAGATAAAGTAATCTAGTAGGAGAAAAGGTTAAGACCTACTTAGTAATTCTTTATAAAAATAAAAACAGATCTCTTAAACTAATAGTAGAACTTAATTAACTTTTAGTTATAAACTAAGAAGTACTAAAATAACTATAAACTAAGATTATTAGATAATACTACGATAACCCTATATACGGACATCTAGGTATTACGAAAATAATAGAACTTATATAACAAAATTATATATTTAGAGGGATAAAAGAAGCTATAACTAAGTATATCTAAAAGTATATAGAATACTAAAGGAATAAATATAGTACACACCTTAAGTATAGAGAAATATAACTAATTAGAATACTAATAGCACCTTTTAAAGACATCGCTATAGACTTTATTATAGAAATACTAGACTTAATTAACCTAGCCACGAAAACCTCATATAATAGTATTTTAGTAATTATATATTAATTTATAAGCTACGTTAAATTAATTCTATATCTAAAGAATATAACAGCTAAGGGGTTAGCTTATATCTTTTAAGATAAATAGGTTAGATATTATAGCATTCTAAAGATAATTATTAGTAATAGAGATAAACTCTTTATATTAAACTTTTAGATAATATTTATAGCACTTATTAGAATAAAATAAAAACTATCTATAGTATATTATCCATAGATAGATAGAAAAATAGAAAGAATAAATTAAACTATAGAAATATATCTATAAATATACTATAATAAATAGAAAAATAACTAGGTTTTACTACTACCTATGGCATAATTAGCACATAATAATAAGGTATTAATAGTAATAGGGTAAACACCTTATTATACCATATATAGAAAACATCTAAATCTCTTTAACTAATAACTACCAACGAATATTAACGCAAAAGAAGCCATAGATATGGCAGATAATATAAAAAAGATATATAACGAACTTAGAGAAAACCTTAAGAAAGCTTAATAGTAAGCTATTTCCTATATAAATTAGAAATAAAAAATAGCACCTTAGCTAAAGAAGGAGAATAAAGCATATCTACTTATAAAGAACCTTTAAACTTAAAAGAAAAAGTATAAGAAACTAGATTATATTAAGGTTAGACTATTTTATATTTCTAAATAAATATTACTAGTAAACTACAAATTAGAATTACCACTAGATATAAAGATACACCTAGTATTTTATATATTATTATTAGAACTAGTAGACCTAGAGACACTAGTTAAAACTATCTTCTATTACTAGCTAGAGGAAGAAATAGAATTTAAAGTTAAAATACTCCTAGGTTACTATAAAGTTAGAAGAAAAGACTTCTAGGATAATAAATTCCTATAGAAATAGTTAGTTAAGTAGAAAGGTTACCCACACTTAGAGAATATATAGGAACTAGAGGGTAAGCTAAGGAAGAACTACTAGCCACTTCTTAAATAAGTAAGGAAAAAAGTCTATAACTACCACTACTATACTAGAGTAACTAGAAGTAACTTTAGAGGGGATAAAAACTACTCTATAATAATAATTTAGTAACGTACCTAGCTACTAGATATAGGAGGAATATTTTCCTAAAAGTTAGAAGAAAGATTATCTATTACTAACTAGATAGAGGGGTAAAGCTCTATAGGACTAGTAGGCTAAATAGGCTAAATAGAATTCTTATCTAACTCTACTAACGCTATACTCTCTACTATAATAACTTTACTAGTATACTTCTTATTCTATAATAACTACTTCTTTAACTAATCCTCTTTTACTTAAGCCACGCATATAGCTTTAAAAGTAGTATCCTACTCCTTTTACACTTTATCTAATTACGCTTCTAACTTCTTTTTCTTAGTAACTAACCGTAAGAACTTATTCTAAGTAATAGTAATATTACACTTTAAACCTTACTTCTAATACTCACTACACTTCCCTAAACTAATATAGACCTTATAAATATAGGTATATAACTAATAAAATAAGTATTTTAATACTATAATAATGCTGTAGTTTTTAATAGTAAAAATAAGGTTGTAATAACGCTTTATAGGATAATAGTTAGTAGGTATAATTCTTTAAGAGCAAAGAATAAGAAGAAAAGGGATAATATTATAAACTAGATAATAGTGGGGAAGTTTAGGCACTTATAAAGGTAGAAGATATAATAACTAGGATTATAATAAGATAAAGATATACTAAGTTACTTAGATAGTAGTTACGTAACTTACTTAGCTACTTAGGGTTCCTAAACACCTAAGCAGCTAAGAGCTATTATATAACCTACTTAGTTATTTAGGGCCCCTAAGTAACTAAGTAAAATCCCTATATAGGAATATAAGGATAAACCTTTATACTTATATTTAACCTAAGTTTTAATCTATTATTTAGATTTACTTAGGCCTCCCTTATTAACTTATTATACTTTATAAGATACTTCTATATTAATAAGAACCCCTTCTTCCTTCCCTTAGTAAGTCTTGCCCGAGAACTAACCTTAACCTATTTAGGACTAGCTACCCTTTCTAGATTTAATAGAATTCTTAGATATTTTTTGTAGTTTTTAGTATAGGCTAATTTCTAATACTTTCTATCTTACTTAGTGCTATCTTAATCCCTTTTATAGTAACAACGTATCTAAGAAATTTAAGTTATTTAATGTTAAATTAGTATTTCTTAAGTTTAATCCTTAAGTATATCTTATCTAGTGCTTTTAGTACTATCTATACGTGCTTAGTATAGTTAGATTTATTCTTAGAAAAGATAAGAATGTCGTCTATATATATAATAATAAATATATCTAAATATTTATAAAGTATATTATTAATAAGTACCTAAAAGGTTACTAGTGTATTAGTAAGTCTAAAAGGTATTACTAGGTACTTAAAGAGTCTATAGCATAATTAAAATACTATCTTCTATTCTTTACCTTTCTTTATTCTAATTAGGTAGTATCTATCTCTTAAGTCTATTATTATAAAGACTTTTACTCTTAAGAGTCTATTTCTAAGTTCTAAGATATTAGGTAATAGGTATCTATTTTTAATTATTATATTATTAATTACTTAGTAGTTAATATATAGTCTATCTAATCTATCCTTCTTCTTAATAAATATAAAGGGACTTACTACTAGTAATTTTAATAGTCTAATATATCCCTTTACTAGGTTTATCTTAATAAATTTATATTCTTTCTAGAGTTCTTCTCCTATTTTACTATATAGTAGTCTAAAGGGTGGCGTTTTCCCTTCTTCTAGGTTAATTATATAATCCTAGGGTTAATATTCTAGTAGGTTTACCTTTCCTTCCTTCTCTATAAATATATATATCTATACTTTATACTCTCTAGGTACTTCTAAGAGTGTACTTTCTTCCTTCTTTTTATACTTTATAACCTAGTAGTTCCTACTAGCGTCTACTAAGGGTAATTTCTATTTTTTAACTTCCTATTATAAGTTTATATTATTAATAACACTCTTATCTACTATTAATCTCTATTATTGCGTAGGCTTAGCTTATAATACACATTTATAGTATTCTAAGGATAGCATTCTTAAACCCTAATTAATATATAGGTTATACTTTCTTAACTAGGGTAATCCTAATATAATATTATACCTAGATCTATCTAGTATATTAAGTGTAATTATCTCCCTATATCTATAGATCTAAAGTATAGTAGTAACTTTATAAGTAATATATAGCGTATTTAGTATTTAACTTCTATTTATAATATAGATAGGATAAGCTTTATCCTTAAGTATTAGCTAGAGTCCTACTTATAGTACTACTTCTTAGGATATAAAGTTTTCTAATATACCTAAATCTAATAGTGCCTTAATCTATATTTTGTTAAGCTAAACTAGTAGCTTAATTAATACCTTACTATTAATGGCATTTAATTCTCTAATAGCGTCTTCCTACCTATCTATTAGTTTTTAAGGGTTTCTTAGGCCTTATAGGCTAGGATTTAGTCTAAAAAAGAACTATTTCTCTTAGAAGCTAGATAGTCTATATTCCCTTATTATTATTCTTTCTATTCCTACCCTTCTCTTCTTTTACTATAGTTATTCTTCTACTATAGTTTCTTTTTAGAAGCTTTACCTTTCTATACTATACTTATTTCTATATAAATATTAATAATTATTCTTAGTTAGTTAGAGTTCTTACTAAATCTATAGATATATTTATCGTCCTAGTATCTACTATAATTAATATTTAAGTAAGTTTACTATCTATCTTAAGTGCATATTCTATTATAGAGCGTACTAGTTGCTATATTTTATATATTATTTATATTTAGGAAGTATAACCTTTCTTACTTATTCTATAGATATTTATTGCATTTATTAATTAGGTAATTATACTATTCCTAATAGCATTATTATTTATTTAGTAGTTAATTACCTCTATATAGCTCCTTAGCTCTATAGTAGGTTAGGCACTAGTTATATCTATATTTAATCTATTAGATATTTAAGTGCTACGGGTTTTAGTAGTCTAGGTAGTACTTTTATAAATAGTCTAGGTTCTTATTATAGAAGTGTTTACTAGGGTCTTATTATATATATCTATAATCTACCTATTATCTATCCTCCTTTATAATAATTTCTAGTCGGCGTTTGTTATAAGCTTCTAGTAGTATAGAGAATAATAGTAAGATTATTATAGGTAATAATAATATATCTCTATTTTATAGTTAGATTAGTAGTTTGTCTAAGTATTCCTATACATTTACTCTATTAGTAAAGATTACTTCTTTACCTTTAAACTATAGGTAAGGTATTAGTGTTTACTTAACTTCCTTATCTACTATTTTAGATTATTCTTCTTCTATATCCTTATAAAGTCGTAAATTAGTTAATAACTCTAATCTAGATTTATTATTAAGTATAAGGTTATTAATAGCGTCTATAATAGTCTATTCTTTATTCTTAATTTCCTTTATTAGGATAGTAAGTATATTTAACTACCTAATAACCTTATTCTTAGATCTATAGTTCCTAGTAATATAGCCTAGTTTACTATATATAAAATATGTATAAGTCTTAGTCCCCTAGTGTTAGGTTCTATCTAAGATATACATATTAGGCTTATAAAAGCCTAGTTTCTTTCCTTTTTCTTTACCTAAGTAGTTAAACTAGATATTTTCTATTAGCTAGTATCTATAGAAGTCTTGTAATTAGTGTTAAGGTCCTTTTAGTAGTACCCTATAGACTATAGGTACTAGTTGTCTAAAACTAATATTTCTTAGGTTATGTTAAAATTCCTATTATAGTATAAACTATTCTCTATTAATCCTAATTAATTTATTATATAATTTATTAAGGGTTCTAATAATTCCCCTACTACGTAGAAGTTCTTCTTATAGAGGTTTCTTAAGACCTTATTTATATATTATTATTAGTAACTTATTATCCTAGTTAAGTTATATAGCGTTCTTTTAGAACTCTACTATATACTTAGCTACTAATTATTATTATATTATAGTTTAAATATTTCGTACTATAATAGGTACCTTATTAGCGATTCTAAATATCTATTTAAGGTATTTCTTAAAATTAGTATAGTCTTTAATAATATTAACCGCGTCTATATAGTTATCTATATATTCCTTATCTTTATTATCGTGGTCTATTTCTAGATACTTAGTTATATAGGGTTAAATCTATTCTCTAGTATTACCTTACATATAAGTAGCTATAAAGATAACCTTTTATTTATCTTTAGGTTATTTATTAAGTTTAAAGAAGTAGAGGTCTAACTAAAGAAGCTAGATATTAGTATACTTTCTATTACTATAATATAAATTAGGTTTATATACTTTACTCTTAGAGTTACCTATTAGAGTAATAGTATTATTATCTAAAGCTATAGAAGAAGTAGAAGTCCTTATAGTTATATTAAGGGTATTTAAGATATTAAATCTAGAAAGGGTAGCTAGTCCTAAATAGGTTAAGGTTAGTTCTTAGGTAAGACTTACTAAGAGGAGGAAGAAGGGGTTCTTATTAATATAGAAGTATCTTATAAAGTATAATAAGTTAATAAGGGAGGCCTAAGTAAATCTAAATAATAGATTAAAACTTAGGTTAAATATAAGTATAAAGGTTTATTCTTATATTCCTATATAGGGATCTTACTTAGTTACTTAGGAGCCCTAAATAACTAAGTAGGTTATATAATAACTCTTAGCTACTTAGTTATTTAGGAATCCTAAGTAGCTAAGTAAGTTATATAACTACTATCTAAGTAACTTAGCGCGTCCTTATCTTATTATAATTCTAGTTATTATATCTTCTACCTTTATAAGCGCCTAAACTTCTCTACTATTATCTAGTTCGTAATAGTCTAGTACCTAGCGGTAGGTCTTTTATGTGTATAATATTATACGTGCCATTAGTCTCATGCACGTAGATTTCGTAGGTAATAGATAATTACTATAGTAGGGCGTTAGTATTACTTATAGCTTTAGTATGTGTGCGTAGAAGGTTCTTACTAGTAGTAATGGTAGTATAAGTATAGATTTCTATTATTATTAATATATTAGAGACTAAGTCGCTTATTATAGCATTAGTATTATATTATAATAACTCTCGTGCCTTAAGTAATAGAATAACTATATAGCCTAAGTAAGTTATTATTACTAAGGTATTAGATATAGGCGTTAAACGTAAAGATTCTAGTAGGTTATATAAGTAAGTAGTAGTGGCGTATTAGCGTCCTTAATAAGTATTACTACTATATAATAGGCTAGGTATTAAAGACCTAGTTATAGGTAGTAGTAGTATATTTAATACTATTCTTTATAGTGGCAAAGGTAGTATTTTAAAAGAAGTTTCTAGGTCCTCTATATTTACTAGGTTATGTTTAATATAGCGAATATTAAATTACTTATTTAGAGCTATTAGTTAAACTACGTAGTCTAGTTTACTACTATCCTTAGAAGTGGTAGTAAAATACTATAGTAACTTCTATATTATAAATAATTAGAACTAGATATTATGTAATTTAATAATAATATATTAGTTAGGTATATAAACGTGGGTAACCTTAGTATTACACCTATAGTTAATAAATATACCCTATTCCGCATAATATAGTAGTTTTAAGTCTAGACCTTACGCTTTCTTAGGAATATAAATATATACCTTAATTCTAAAAGGTTAAAGATACTTAATTACCAGCTTATAATTAAATAGTTACTTATAGGGTATACAGCGTAGTTTATTAGAAGTATATAGCGTAAGGTTAATAAGGAAGTAGGCTATTATAATAGCCTTAGGCTAGAGAAATAGTATTAAATTACTATTAATTATAGAGTAAGTAATCTATGTTACCATTTAATTAAATTACTTAGTAATACTATTAAGCTTATAAGCATAAGGTAGTATAGTATAGTGTTTAATTCTATTTTATAAAAAGTACTTTTAGACTATAGAGGTAAGGTATTTACCACTATTATCTAACTTAAAGTAGCGTAATATAGCACTAGCGTTAATATATTTAATTATTTAATTAAACTACTTAGTGGTAAACTCTATAAAGTTAATAATAGCTTAGGTAGTATTAGCTTTCTTCTTAAGGAACTTAACCTAGGTAAAGTATATATAATTATTAATAAATAAGATATAGTAGCGTAAACTATTAAGACTCTTTTATAAGAACTTACCTAATAGATCTAAATATATAACTTTAAGTAGTTTTATTAATTATAGGCGCATTACTATATTATGTGTAGGGTAGTAATATTTTAATTTAGATATAGTATAGGTCTTATACTTAAAACCTTTAGATATTACTAGCACTAGGTAGCCATTATAATAGACGCGTTCTAGGTTATTAATTAGATAGTGTCTAACTACGTAGTAAAACTTATTAAAGGAACTAAAGTAAGTGTAAGTATACTTAATATCCTTAATTACTAGGGTTAATTTTAAGTAACTTAGTAAGTCGTCTATCTAAATCTATATTATTCTATTAAGGTAGTATACCTATAAAGTAGTTTTCCCTTACTATATAAGATATAAATTATTCTTAATAGTAGTAAGTTTATAGTAATTTTAGATATACGCCTATAAAAATAGGTAGGTATAATAAAGCTTACTAGAGTAGAGGGTATTAGTTAGTTTAGTAATACTTATTAATCTATTAGGGAGTTAATAGCATAGGCATATTATTTCTACGCCTTTAATAGGTAGTTTAATACTACTAGCTATTATAATTATCCTATGCCCTAGTAAGAGCAACATAAAGTTATTAATATAACTAGTTATATAGCGTAAATGTTACAATCACGGTAGGACTAAGTAAGGCGAGTAGGGAGGATTATACTTAGGATATTAGTAATAGAGGTAAGCTAGATTAAAGCCCTATAGGCTAGCTAGATAGGTAGCTTATATTATCTATTACGTAATAAGGTCTAGTATAAGTAGGAGACCCTAAGGACCTTAAAGACCCTAGGGACCTTAGGAGGTCCTAGAACCTTAGAGTCTAGGTAGGATCTCCTAGATAATAAAGAATAGTATATAGTCTAAAGGGACTTTAGAATCTTTTCTATTCTTTATAGTTAAAATTCTATAGTTAAAATTAGAGTATATCTTCTACACTAAGATCTATTAGTCTTCTTATATAATTATTACCTTACCTTTTATAGTAAGGCTAGAATATTCTTATGCCCTATTATTATTTATCTACTCTTATCCACTAAATACCCGTAAGGTCCGGCCTAGGTTAGGTATATAAAAACCCCTTATAACACTTTAACTACCTAAAGGTATAAGACATAATAGTAATACTAACTAGCTTATAAGCGTTAAGGGTAGTAGCTAGAAGTTCTACTTCTAGGCCTATAACTAGTGCAGCTATAGTTATAGCTAACTAGGCTAATTAGATTTAATAACTCTAAGAGTAACTAGCATAGTTAATAGAATAGTTCTAGGGATAGGTAATAGTTACTACCCTAATTAAAGGAACGTTTAAAGTCCTAGAACTCTTTAATAGAGATTAAGAAAAGTTAAAACTATTTCTTACTAATATAGAGCTATATAATCGCTCTTATAAAGCTACTATAGGTAAAGAATAAGACTAAATATTAGCTACTAGAATATATATAGTAGGATAGGCTACTAGATAGATGTAACCCCTAGCAGATAATTATATAAAAAATAAGAATAATATTAAGAAATATTAGGAGGACACTAAACTAGTCTTTAAGGATTAGAAGTTGTTCTAGGAATAGATAACTATTATATTTAGCAAAGTTAATAAAGTAAAGTAGGCTAAGCGACAGATCTAAAGGCTAAAATAAACTATATTAATAGGTAAGTATACCTTAATATTTAAGTAACTTTAAGCTAAGATAGACTAGGATAATACACTACTCTAATTAGTATTCTATAATAGTCTAAAGGAGTTAGTAAAGGATAGCCTTATATACTATATAGAACCTAATAACCTAGAAGCACTAATAGAACTAGCTATACGCGTAGATAACTGCCTATATAAGTAAAACTAGGAGAAGTAGGAAGTAACTAAGCCCACGTACTACTAGAGAGCTAATACTTAAAAGAGGCGTAACTATAGGGATAAATAGAATAAGGATAGTAATATAATTATAGGGGATAAAGTATAAACTAAGAGAGAACACACCCTATAGTAAAAGAAGTAGAATAAGGTCTACTAATAATACTTTAAGAATAAGGCTTACCTAAGTTATAGGAAGTAAGGGCATTTTAAAGCTAACTACCCTAACTATAAGGAGTAAGGTAAAAGAGCTAATATAATTAGAATAGCTATAGTAACGCTATAACCTAAGATACTAGAATTAGGTAAAGTCCCTAATAATACTATAATACTAGATTCTAAGGAGGAATCTTAGGAAACCTAACTAACTAATTCTAAAGGGTATCTAGATAAAGACGGCTACTAAGTTACTATAGGAGGTATAGTAGTGTGTAGGGTAACTAAGTAGTAATACTAGGTCTATAGGGAACTTAGGCACTAAGCTAGGTAGTACTATATAAAAATAAAGATTATAGGACTAGATATATATTAAATATATAAATAGGTAGTAACCTATTAGGGGAAACTATAGAACCCTACCTAGTAACTTAAGATAATTAACATATATATATAGAAAGAATTCTAGTAATACTATATAATAGATTATTCCTACTACTAGGACTAAAAGGACTAGGTATAAGAAAACCTAGGAGATAGAGAATACTATAGGTTAAATAAAAATAAGTGTAGAGACAGGAACTATTACATATATTAATATAATATCTAGAAAAGGGACTATAGGCCCCTAGTATAGGAGGTATATTATATAGATAGCTACCCTATCTATTAGAACTAGAAATACTTAATAGATAATTAGCCTAAGGGCCCTAATTAATATAATAAAACCCTATAATATAAATGTGCGGACATGTATCCTAAGTAAAAAGATATAGACTATATAGGAACCTAAGAATAGATAGACTATAGAAGGTAAGAATACCTTAGATACCTTAGTAAAAAGGAATCTATAGTAATAGATCTATTAGATCTAAACTATAAGTTTATACTATACTAGGAGTATAAGATAATGGGCTATTAGCAGCATAAAGAAATAGGTAAGGAATTAGAACGCCTATACATACTCCTAGTAAGCTAATAATAGAGGAGAGTAATAATAGAATACCTAAGGGATGCCTTAGAAGTAAGGTCTAAAATATAATACCTAAGGGAAAAGGTATTAAACCCCTTTAGAATAGTACTCTAATAACTAAGGACTAACTACCTACTACACAAATAATACCACTATAAAGGTATATATAACTAAGAATAGGAGTAATTAAAAAACTAGTATACTACTAGGTAGGGAGCTAAGCTAGTGTAGGTATTCTAAAGGCTTATAGGGTGGAAGCTAAAGGCACTATAAAACTATAAATAATAAAGTAGATTATAATTAGAGGATTCTAAGTAAAAGCTTTAATAGACCCTAGTATAATAGGATATCTAATATTACTAGAAATAGTAGAAAAACATAATCTACTATATAGAAATAAAGAGGTACTAGCCTAGTTAGAAATAGTAGATAGTATACTCTTCTAAGGCTATAGTAGAGGCTAGTTACGCCTAGAAATAATACCGCTACCTATTAGAATTAAGGGATTTAAAAGCTAACACAGCTTTATAATAATAGACTTAGGAAGCCTAGAAGCTATTATAGAATATAACTAGCTAGTTATATATAACCCTAATATAGATTAGGTAAAATAGACTATAAGGAGTTAAGGAGTAATCTTAAGGGTTACTAGTACCTAATACACTAAGTAGGTATAACCTACGACCCTAGGAACTCTAAATAAGCGGGTTAAAAGATAGACTAGGGGGATCTTAGCTATCTAGATAGCTAAGATCCTAAAAGAAAACCTAGGGTAAGTAAGAATTATCTAGATATAACACTTAGATCTCTAAGAAAGAATAAGAGAGATAACTATTCTACTAGAATATAAAGAGTATATAGAACTCTTTAAAGAAATTAAGGGAGAAGAACTCCCTAACTACTAAGAGTAGGATTATAAGATACTACTAGAAGAAGGTATAAAACTATAACTAAAATAGCTAAGGCTAATATCTATAGATTAGGAATAGGAACTAAGGGAATACTTAAGGAAAAACCTAGTAAGAGGTTATATCTAAGATAGTTAGAGCCCTATAGTATTCCCTATTCTATAGGTACCTAAGAAAAACGGTAAGCTACAGCTCTATATAGATTATAGATAGCTAAATAATACTACTATTAAAAACTAGTACCCTCTACTACTAATAATAGAGCTAATAGATAGGCTCTATAGAACTAAATAGTTTACTAAATTTAACGTACGTAATAGTTATTATTATATATAGATAGCTAAAGGCCATAAGTAAAAGACTACGTTTAGAACCTAGTTTAGTCTCTATAAATATATAGTTATACCTTTTAGACTAATAAACGCGCCTATAATATTTTAGGCCATAGTAAATAAGGTACTATATAAATACTTAGACGTATTCTATATAGCCTACCTTAATAATATACTTATTTATTCTAATAGAACGCTAGAAGAATACGTAGAATACATAAAGAAGGTACTTAAGAAAATAAAGGAGTATAAGCTACTCCTACACCTAGATAAATATAAGTTTCACGTTATAAAAATAGAGTACCTAGAATTTATTATCTTAAGGGAAGGAGTGTCTATAGACCCTAAAAAGATAGCCACTATATAAGAATAGCTAGTTTCTAAGTTAGTAAAGGATATCTAGTCCTTTCTAGGGTTTACTAACTTCTACTAGAAGTTTATTAAGGATTATTCTAAGATAACGGCACCACTAACTAATCTTATAAAAAAGAAGAATAACAAAGTTATATAGCTAATAACTAGTAGACCCCTAGAGGCATTTAGAAGGTTAAAAGAAATATTCCTTATAGCACCTTTACTCTAGATATTTAACCTAAGAAAACCTATAAGGATAGAAACGGACACATCTAACTATATAATAGGAGTAATTCTCTTATAGCCAAATAGAGATAAGAAGTAGAAACTAGTATTCTACTATTTATAAAAGTTCTTAGGAGTAGAACTTAATTATAACGTTTATAATAAGGAACTACTAGGGGTAGTAGACGCCTTTAAATAATAGAAAGCTTAACTTATAGAAGTACACTTTAAAACTAAAGTATAAATAGACTACTAAAACCTTACTAGCTTTATATTAACTAAGAAGCTTAACTAATAATAAGTATAATAGGTAGAGTTCTTAGTAAACTTTAATTTTACTATTTACTATTAACTAGGAACGCTTAACAGCGCCATAGACGCCTTAAGCCAAAGATTAGACCTAATAGAGGATAAGGCTAATCTCTATAATACTATATTATAAGCGCGTAAGGACGGAACGTTAGAATATAACTAACTAAAAATTAAAGCTTAAGTAGCCTCTTTCTAGTACATAGGACTAGAGGTATATAACTTATAAGACTACTCCTAACTCTCTAAGGAATAAAGAGAAGAGTACGATTTATTCTAGAATAGTTTTAATAAAACCTAGAGGGACCACTAATAAAGGGTAATTATTAGAGACTAATACGCACCTATCTTAATTAGGAAGCTATATAAATCTAGGGAATGGGGGCACCTAGATATTAAAGAAATAACGTATTGCATTATAAATAAATATACTATTCTAAAACTTAAGTAAAAAGTTATAAAGGAAATAAGCAACTATTTAGCATGTTATAAAAATAAGCCTAAAAGACATAAGCCTTATAGACTTCTATAACCACTACCATTTATAGAGAGGCCATAGTAAAGCGTAATAATAGACTTTATAGTAAAGCTCCTAAAATTACTATAACTAGGAATAAAATGTATATATAATACTATTATAGTTATAGTAGATTAACTTATAAAAGCCACTAAGTTTAGACCTATAAAAAAGTCTATATTAGTAAAAGAACTAGTATATAAGGTAGATAATGTACTATTTATAGAATATAGCCTACCTAAAGAATTTATTATAGACTATAATAAACTCTTTATATCTAAATACTAGAATACGTTTACTATAATATTAGGAATATATAGAAAACTCTTAATAAGTTTCTACCCTTAAATAGATAGATAAATAGAATAAATAAACTAGACACTAGAATAGTACCTTTAGTTCTACGTAAATAAATAGTAAGATAATTAGGTAGAACTCTTACCTATAGCGTAATTAGTATATAATAGCTCTAGGTTAGGCTTAATAGGGTACTCCCCACACTATACTAACTATAGATATAAACTAATTATTTATTAGAATTCTAGAGATATGGAAAGTCTTTTATTATAATCACAGTAGGACTAAGTAAGGCAAGTGGGGAGGATTACACTTAGGATATTAGTAATAGAGGTAAGCTGGATTAAGCCCTATAGGCTAGCCAGATAGGTAGCTTATATTATCTATTACGTAATAAGGTCTAGTATAAGTAGGAGACCCTAGGGACCTTAAAGACCCTAGGGACCTTAGGAGGTCCTAGGACCTTAGAGTCTAGGCGGGATCTCCTAGATAATAAAGAATAGTATATAGTCTAAAGGGACTTCGAAATCTTTCCTATTCTTTATAGTTAAAATTCTATAGTTAAAATTAGAGCATATCTTCTATACTAAGATCTATTAGTCTTCTTATATAATTATTACCTTACCTTCTATAGTAAGGTTGGGATATTCTTTTACTCCCTTATTATTATTTATCTACTCTCGTCCACTAAATACCTATAAGGTCTGACCTAGGTTAGGTATATAGAAACCCCTTATAACACTTTAACTACCTAAAGGTATAAGACACAATGGTAACACTAACTAGCTCGTAAGCATTAAGGGTAGTAGCTAGAAGTTCTGTTTCTAGGCCTATAACTAATGTAGCTATAGTTATAGCTAACTAGGCTAATTAGATTTAATAACTCTAAGAGTAACTAGCATAATTAATAGGATAGTTTTAGGGATAGGTAATAGTTACTGCCCTAATTAAAGGAATGTTTAAAGTCCTAGAACTCTTTAATAGAGACTAAGAAAAGTTAAAACTATTCCTTACTAATATAGAGCTGTATAATCGCTCTTATAAAGCTACTATAGGTAAAGAATAAGACTAAATATTAGCCGCTAGAATGTACATAGTAGGACAGGCTGCTAGATAGATATAACCCCTAGTGGATAATTATATAGAAAATAAGGATAATATTAAGAAGTGTTAGGAGGACACTAAACTAGTCTTTAAGAATTAGAAGTTATTCTAAGAATAGATAACTATTATGTTTAGTAAAGTTAATAAAGTAAAGTAGGCCGAGTGATAGATCTAAAGGCTGAAATAAACTATATTAATAGGTAAGTATGCCTTAATGTTTAAGCAACTTTAAGCTAAGATAGACTAGGATAACGTACTACTCTAATTAGTATTCTATAATAGTCTAAAGGAGTTGGTAAAGGACGGCCTTATACACTACGTAGAACCTAATAACCTAGGAGCACTAATAGAACTAGCTATATGTGTGGATAACCACCTACATAAGCAAAACTAGGAGAAGTAGGAAGTAACTAAGCCTACGTACTACTAGAGAGCTAATACTTAAAAGAGGTGTAACTATAGGGATAAATAGGATAAGGATAGTAATATAATTATAGGGGATAAAGTATAAACTAAGAGGGGAACGCACCCTATAGTAAAAGAAGTAGGATAAGGTCCACTAATAATACTTTAAGGATAAGGCTTACCTAAGTTGTAGGAAGTAAGGGCATTTTAAAGCTAACTGCCCTAACTATAAGGAGTAAGGTAAAAGAGCCAATATAATTAGGATAGCTATAGTAACGCTACAACCTAAGACGCTAGAATTAGGCAAAATCCCTAATAATACCATAATACTAGATTCTAAGGAGGAATCTTAGGAAACCCAACTAACTAATCCTAAAGGGTATCTAGACGAAGACGGCTACTAAGTTACTAAGGGAGGTATAGTAGTGTGTAGGGTAACTAAGTAGTAATACTAGGTCTATAGGGAACTTAGGCACTAAGCTAGGCAATACTATATAAAAATAAAGATTATAGGACTAGATATACACTAAATATATAAATAGGCAGTAACCTATTAGGGGAAACTATAGAACCCTACCTAGTAACTTAAGATAATTAATATACACATATAGAAGGAGTTCTAGTAATACTATATAATAGACTATTCCTACCACTAGAATAGAAGGAGCTGGGTACGAGAAAACTAAGGGGATAAGGAACACTATAGGTTAGAAAAAAATAAGTGCATAGATAGGAACTATTATGTACACTAATTTAATGTCTAGAAAAGGGACTATAGGCCCCTAGTATAGGAGGTATACTATATAGACAGCTACCCTATCTATTAGAACTAGAAACACTTAACGGGCAATTAGCCTAAGGGCCCTAATTAATATAATAAAACCCTATAATATAAATGCGCGGATACGTGTCTAAAGTAAAAAGACATAGACTACGTAGGAACCTAAGAATAGATAGACTATAGAAGGTAAGAATACCTTAGACACCTTAGTAAAAAGGAATCTATAGTAATAGATCTATTAGATCTAAACTATAAGTTTATACTATACTAGGAGTGCAAAATAACGGGCTGTTAATAGTATAAAGAAATGGGTAAGGAATCTAAACGCCTACGTATACTTATAGTAAACTAATAATAGAGGAGAGTAATAATAGAGTGCCTAAGGGACACCTTAGAAGTAAGGTTTAAAGTATAATACCTAAGGGGAAAGGTATTAAACCCCTTTAGAATAGTACTCTAATAACTAAGGACTAATTATCCACTACACAAATAATGCTACTATAAAGGTACGTATAACTAAGAATAAGAGTAATTAAAAAACTAGTACGCCACTAGGTAGGGAGCTAAGCTGGTGTAGGCGTTCTAAAGGCTTATAGGGCAGAAGCTAAAAGTACTATAAAACTATAAATAATAAAGTAGATTATAATTAGAGGATTCTAAGTAAAAGCTTTAATAGACCCTAGTATAATAGGATATCTAATATTACTAGGAATAGTAGAAAAACATAATCTACTATATAGAAATAAAGAGGTACTAGCCTAGTTAGAAATGGTAGATAGTACGCTCTCCTAAGACTATAGTAGAGGCTAGCTACGCCTAGAAATAACGCCGCTACCTATTAGAATTAAGGGATTTAAAAGCTAACACAGCTTTATAATAATAGACTTAGGAAGCCTAGAAGCCATTATAGAATATAACTAGCTAGTTATACATAACCCTAATATAGATTAGGTAAAATAGACTATAAGGAGTTAAGGAGTAATCTTAAGGGTTACTAGCGCCTAACACACTAAGTAGGTACGACCTGCGACCCTAGAAACCCTAAATAAGTAGGTTAAAAGACAGACTAGGGGGATTTTAGCTATCTAGATAGCTAAGATCCTAAGAGAAAACCTAGAATAAGTAAGAATTATCTAGATATAACGCTTAGATCTCTAAGAAAGAATAAGAGAAATAACTATTCTACTAGAATATAAAGAGTATGTAGAACTCTTTAAAGAAATTAAGGGAGAAGAACTCCCTAACTACTAGAAGTAGAATTATAAGATACTACTAGAAGAAGGCACAAAACTATAACTAGAATAGCTAAGGCTAATATCTATAGATTAGGAATAGGAACTAAGGGAATACTTAAGGAAAAACCTAGTAAGAGGTTATATCTAAGATAGTTAGAGCCCTATAGTATTCCCTATTCTATAGGTACCTAAGAAAAACGGTAAGCTACAGCTCTATATAGATTATAGATAGCTAAATAATACTACTATTAAAAACTAGTACCCTCTACTACTAATAATAGAGCTAATAGATAGGCTCTATAGAACTAAATAGTTTACTAAATTTAACGTACGTAATAGTTATTATTATATATAGATAGCTAAAGGCCATAAGTAAAAGACTACGTTTAGAACCTAGTTTAGTCTCTATAAATATATAGTTATACCTTTTAGACTAATAAACGCGCCTATAATATTTTAGGCCATAGTAAATAAGGTACTATATAAATACTTAGACGTATTCTATATAGCCTACCTTAATAATATACTTATTTATTCTAATAGAACGCTAGAAGAATACGTAGAATACATAAAGAAGGTACTTAAGAAAATAAAGGAGTATAAGCTACTCCTACACCTAGATAAATATAAGTTTCACGTTATAAAAATAGAGTACCTAGAATTTATTATCTTAAGGGAAGGAGTGTCTATAGACCCTAAAAAGATAGCCACTATATAAGAATAGCTAGTTTCTAAGTTAGTAAAGGATATCTAGTCCTTTCTAGGGTTTACTAACTTCTACTAGAAGTTTATTAAGGATTATTCTAAAATAATGGTACCGTTAACAGACCTTACTAAGAAAAAGAATAATAAGGCTATCTAGCTAATTACTAGAAGGCCTCTAGAGGTGTTTAAGAGGCTAAAAGAAATATTCCTTATAGTATCCTTACTCTAGATGTTTAACCTAAGAAAACCTATAAGGGTAGAAACAGACGCATCTAACTATATAATAGAAGTAATTCTTTTATAGCCAGATAGAGATAAGAAGTAGAGACTAGTGTTCTATTATTTATAAAAGTTCTTAGGAGTAGAACTTAATTACAACGTTTATAATAAGGAACTACTAGGGGTAGTAGACGCCTTTAAATAATAGGAAGCTTAACTTATAGGAGTGCGCTTTAAAACTAAGGTATAGATAGACTACTAAAACCTTACTAGCTTTATGTTAACTAAGAAGCTTAACAGATAATAAGTATAATAGGTAGAGTTCTTAGTAAACTTTAATTTTACTATTTACTATTAACTAGGAACGCTTAACGGCGCTATAGACGCCTTAAGCTAAAGATTAGACCTAATAGAGGATAAGGCTAACCTCTATAATACTGTATTATAAGCGCGTAAGGACGAAACATTAGAATATAACCAACTAAAAATTAAAGCTTGAGCAGCCTCTTTCTAGTATATAGGACTAGAGGTATATAACTTATAAGACTACTCCCAACTCTCTAAGGAATAAAGAGAAGAGTACGATCTATTCTAAAATAGTTTTAATAAAACCTAGAGGGACTACTAATAAAGGGTAATTATTAAAGACTAATACGCACCTATCTTAATTAGGAAGCTATATAAATCTAGGGAATGGGGGCACCTAGATATTAAAGAAATAACGTATTGCATTATAAATAAATATACTATTCTAAAACTTAAGTAAAAAGTTATAAAGGAAATAAGCAACTATTTAGCATGTTATAAAAATAAGCCTAAAAGACATAAGCCTTATAGACTTCTATAACCACTACCATTTATAGAGAGGCCATAGTAAAGCGTAATAATAGACTTTATAGTAAAGCTCCTAAAATTACTATAACTAGGAATAAAATGTATATATAATACTATTATAGTTATAGTAGATTAACTTATAAAAGCCACTAAGTTTAGACCTATAAAAAAGTCTATATTAGTAAAAGAACTAGTATATAAGGTAGATAATGTACTATTTATAGAATATAGCCTACCTAAAGAATTTATTATAGACTATAATAAACTCTTTATATCTAAATACTAGAATACGTTTACTATAATATTAGGAATATATAGAAAACTCTTAATAAGTTTCTACCCTTAAATAGATAGATAAATAGAATAAATAAACTAGACACTAGAATAGTACCTTTAGTTCTACGTAAATAAATAGTAAGATAATTAGGTAGAACTCTTACCTATAGCGTAATTAGTATATAATAGCTCTAGGTTAGGCTTAATAGGGTACTCCCCACACTATACTAACTATAGATATAAACTAATTATTTATTAGAATTCTAGAGATATGGAAAGTCTTTTATTATAATCACAGTAGGACTAAGTAAGGCAAGTGGGGAGGATTACACTTAGGATATTAGTAATAGAGGTAAGCTGGATTAAGCCCTATAGGCTAGCCAGATAGGTAGCTTATATTATCTATTACGTAATAAGGTCTAGTATAAGTAGGAGACCCTAGGGACCTTAAAGACCCTAGGGACCTTAGGAGGTCCTAGGACCTTAGAGTCTAGGCGGGATCTCCTAGATAATAAAGAATAGTATATAGTCTAAAGGGACTTCGAAATCTTTCCTATTCTTTATAGTTAAAATTCTATAGTTAAAATTAGAGCATATCTTCTATACTAAGATCTATTAGTCTTCTTATATAATTATTACCTTACCTTCTATAGTAAGGTTGGGATATTCTTTTACTCCCTTATTATTATTTATCTACTCTCGTCCACTAAATACCTATAAGGTCTGACCTAGGTTAGGTATATAGAAACCCCTTATAACACTTTAACTACCTAAAGGTATAAGACACAATGGTAACACTAACTAGCTCGTAAGCATTAAGGGTAGTAGCTAGAAGTTCTGTTTCTAGGCCTATAACTAATGTAGCTATAGTTATAGCTAACTAGGCTAATTAGATTTAATAACTCTAAGAGTAACTAGCATAATTAATAGGATAGTTTTAGGGATAGGTAATAGTTACTGCCCTAATTAAAGGAATGTTTAAAGTCCTAGAACTCTTTAATAGAGACTAAGAAAAGTTAAAACTATTCCTTACTAATATAGAGCTGTATAATCGCTCTTATAAAGCTACTATAGGTAAAGAATAAGACTAAATATTAGCCGCTAGAATGTACATAGTAGGACAGGCTGCTAGATAGATATAACCCCTAGTGGATAATTATATAGAAAATAAGGATAATATTAAGAAGTGTTAGGAGGACACTAAACTAGTCTTTAAGAATTAGAAGTTATTCTAAGAATAGATAACTATTATGTTTAGTAAAGTTAATAAAGTAAAGTAGGCCGAGTGATAGATCTAAAGGCTGAAATAAACTATATTAATAGGTAAGTATGCCTTAATGTTTAAGCAACTTTAAGCTAAGATAGACTAGGATAACGTACTACTCTAATTAGTATTCTATAATAGTCTAAAGGAGTTGGTAAAGGACGGCCTTATACACTACGTAGAACCTAATAACCTAGGAGCACTAATAGAACTAGCTATATGTGTGGATAACCACCTACATAAGCAAAACTAGGAGAAGTAGGAAGTAACTAAGCCTACGTACTACTAGAGAGCTAATACTTAAAAGAGGTGTAACTATAGGGATAAATAGGATAAGGATAGTAATATAATTATAGGGGATAAAGTATAAACTAAGAGGGAACGCACCCTATAGTAAAAGAAGTAGGATAAGGTCCACTAATAATACTTTAAGGATAAGGCTTACCTAAGTTGTAGGAAGTAAGGGCATTTTAAAGCTAACTGCCCTAACTATAAGGAGTAAGGTAAAAGAGCCAATATAATTAGGATAGCTATAGTAACGCTACAACCTAAGACGCTAGAATTAGGCAAAATCCCTAATAATACCATAATACTAGATTCTAAGGAGGAATCTTAGGAAACCCAACTAACTAATCCTAAAGGGTATCTAGACGAAGACGGCTACTAAGTTACTAAGGGAGGTATAGTAGTGTGTAGGGTAACTAAGTAGTAATACTAGGTCTATAGGGAACTTAGGCACTAAGCTAGGCAATACTATATAAAAATAAAGATTATAGGACTAGATATACACTAAATATATAAATAGGCAGTAACCTATTAGGGGGAAACTATAGAACCCTACCTAGTAACTTAAGATAATTAATATACACATATAGAAGGAGTTCTAGTAATACTATATAATAGACTATTCCTACCACTAGAATAGAAGGAGCTGGGTACGAGAAAACTAAGGGGATAAGGAACACTATAGGTTAGAAAAAAATAAGTGCATAGATAGGAACTATTATGTACACTAATTTAATGTCTAGAAAAGGGACTATAGGCCCCTAGTATAGGAGGTATACTATATAGACAGCTACCCTATCTATTAGAACTAGAAACACTTAACGGGCAATTAGCCTAAGGGCCCTAATTAATATAATAAAACCCTATAATATAAATGCGCGGATACGTGTCTAAAGTAAAAAGACATAGACTACGTAGGAACCTAAGAATAGATAGACTATAGAAGGTAAGAATACCTTAGACACCTTAGTAAAAAGGAATCTATAGTAATAGATCTATTAGATCTAAACTATAAGTTTATACTATACTAGGAGTGCAAAATAACGGGCTGTTAATAGTATAAAGAAATGGGTAAGGAATCTAAACGCCTACGTATACTTATAGTAAACTAATAATAGAGGAGAGTAATAATAGAGTGCCTAAGGGACACCTTAGAAGTAAGGTTTAAAGTATAATACCTAAGGGGAAAGGTATTAAACCCCTTTAGAATAGTACTCTAATAACTAAGGACTAATTATCCACTACACAAATAATGCTACTATAAAGGTACGTATAACTAAGAATAAGAGTAATTAAAAAACTAGTACGCCACTAGGTAGGGAGCTAAGCTGGTGTAGGCGTTCTAAAGGCTTATAGGGCAGAAGCTAAAAGTACTATAAAACTATAAATAATAAAGTAGATTATAATTAGAGGATTCTAAGTAAAAGCTTTAATAGACCCTAGTATAATAGGATATCTAATATTACTAGGAATAGTAGAAAAACATAATCTACTATATAGAAATAAAGAGGTACTAGCCTAGTTAGAAATGGTAGATAGTACGCTCTCCTAAGACTATAGTAGAGGCTAGCTACGCCTAGAAATAACGCCGCTACCTATTAGAATTAAGGGATTTAAAAGCTAACACAGCTTTATAATAATAGACTTAGGAAGCCTAGAAGCCATTATAGAATATAACTAGCTAGTTATACATAACCCTAATATAGATTAGGTAAAATAGACTATAAGGAGTTAAGGAGTAATCTTAAGGGTTACTAGCGCCTAACACACTAAGTAGGTACGACCTGCGACCCTAGAAACCCTAAATAAGTAGGTTAAAAGACAGACTAGGGGGATTTTAGCTATCTAGATAGCTAAGATCCTAAGAGAAAACCTAGAATAAGTAAGAATTATCTAGATATAACGCTTAGATCTCTAAGAAAGAATAAGAGAAATAACTATTCTACTAGAATATAAAGAGTATGTAGAACTCTTTAAAGAAATTAAGGGAGAAGAACTCCCTAACTACTAGAAGTAGAATTATAAGATACTACTAGAAGAAGGCACAAAACTATAACTAGAATAGCTAAGGCTAATATCTATAGATTAGGAATAGGAACTAAGGGAATACTTAAGGAAAAACCTAGTAAGAGGTTATATCTAAGATAGTTAGAGCCCTATAGCGTTCCCTATCCTATAGGTACCTAAGAAGAATGGTAAGCTACAACTCTATATAGACTATAGGTAGCTAAATAATATTACTATTAAAAACTAGTACCCTCTACTACTAATAATAGAGCTAATAGATAGGCTCTATAGGACTAAATGGTTTACTAAATTTAACGTATACAACGGTTATTATTATATATAGATAGCTAAAGGCCATAAGTAGAAGACTATATTTAGGACCTAGTTTAGTCTCTATAAATACATGGTTATGCCTTTTAGACTAATAAACGCGCCTATAATATTTTAGGCCATAGTAAATAAGGTGCTATATAAATACTTAGATGTATTCTATATAGCCTACCTTAATAATGTACTTATCTATTCTAGTAGGACGCTAAAAGAACACATAGAATACGTAAAGAAGGTACTTAAGAAAATAAAGGAGTATAAGTTACTCCTACACCTAGATAAATGCGAGTTTTACGTTATAAAAATAGAGTATCTAGGATTTATTATCTTAAGGGAAGGAGTGTCTATAGACCCTAAGAAGATAGCTA
Organism: Didymosphaeria variabile; assembly: GCF_027946475.1. Classification (NCBI taxonomy): domain Eukaryota; kingdom Fungi; phylum Ascomycota; class Dothideomycetes; order Pleosporales; family Didymosphaeriaceae; genus Didymosphaeria; species Didymosphaeria variabile. Next base: position 3,050,358 of record NW_026611625.1, on the reverse strand, counting down.
CTATATAAGAATGGCTAGTTCCTAAGTTAGTAAAGAACATCTAGTCCTTCCTAGGGTTTACTAACTTCTACTAGAAGTTTATTAAGGATTATTCTAAAATAATGGTACCGTTAACAGACCTTACTAAGAAAAAGAATAATAAGGCTATCTAGCTAATTACTAGAAGGCCTCTAGAGGTGTTTAAGAGGCTAAAAGAAATATTCCTTATAGTATCCTTACTCTAGATGTTTAACCTAAGAAAACCTATAAGGGTAGAAACAGACGCATCTAACTATATAATAGAAGTAATTCTTTTATAGCCAGATAGAGATAAGAAGTAGAGACTAGTGTTCTATTATTTATAAAAGTTCTTAGGAGTAGAACTTAATTACAACGTTTATAATAAGGAACTACTAGGGGTAGTAGACGCCTTTAAATAATAGGAAGCTTAACTTATAGGAGTGCGCTTTAAAACTAAGGTATAGATAGACTACTAAAACCTTACTAGCTTTATGTTAACTAAGAAGCTTAACAGATAATAAGTATAATAGGTAGAGTTCTTAGTAAACTTTAATTTTACTATTTACTATTAACTAGGAACGCTTAACGGCGCTATAGACGCCTTAAGCTAAAGATTAGACCTAATAGAGGATAAGGCTAACCTCTATAATACTGTATTATAAGCGCGTAAGGACGAAACATTAGAATATAACCAACTAAAAATTAAAGCTTGAGCAGCCTCTTTCTAGTATATAGGACTAGAGGTATATAACTTATAAGACTACTCCCAACTCTCTAAGGAATAAAGAGAAGAGTACGATCTATTCTAAAATAGTTTTAATAAAACCTAGAGGGACTACTAATAAAGGGTAATTATTAAAGACTAATACGCACCTATCTTAATTAGGAAGCTATATAAATCTAGGGAATAGGGGTACCTAGGCATTAAAGAAACAACGCGTTGTATTGCAAATAAATATGCTATCCCAAAACTTAAGCAAAAAGTTATAAAGGAAATAAGTAACTATTTAGTATATTATAAAAATAAGCCTAAAAGACATAAGCCTTATGGACTCCTATAACTACTGCCATCTATAGAGAGGCCATGGTAAAGCGTAATAATAGACTTTATAGTGAAGCTCCTAAAATTACTATAACTAGGAATAAAATGTATATGCGATACTATTATGGTTATAGTAGATTAACTTATAAAAGCTGCTAAGTTTAGACCTATAGAAAAGTCTATGTTAGTAGAAGAACTAGTATATAAGGTAGATAACGCGCTATTTACGGAATATAGCCTATCTAAAGAATTTATTACGGACTATAATAAACTCTTTATATCTAAATACTAGAATACGTTTACCGCAACGTTAGGAATATATAGAAAACTCTTAATAAGTTTCCACCCTTAAATAGATAGACAAATAGAATAAATAAACTAGATACTAAAATAGTACCTTTAGTTCTACGTAAATAAATAGTAAGATAATTAGGTAGAACTCTTGCCTATAGCGTAATTAGCGTATAATAGCTCTAAGTTAGGCTTAATAGGGTACTCTCCACACTATACTAACTATAGATATAAACTAATCGTTTATTAGAATCCTAGAGATATGGAAAGTCTTTCTATAGGAGCTTATAATAAAGCTTAGAAAATAAAGGAACTTTATAAAATCCTACGTAAAAGAATTACGCGAAAATCCCTTTCGGCATCTAAAAACGCAAATAAATAAAGGATTAAGGGACTAACCTTTAAGAAGGGGGATAAAGTTTTCCTATTATAAAAAAATCTAAAAACTAAAAGGTAAAGTAAAAAACTAGATTACCTATGGGTAGGCCCCTTTAAAATATAAGAAGTTAGAGGACTAGTTATAAACAAATTACTTCTACCTATAGGCACTAAAGTATATAACACCTTCTATAAAAACCTCCTAGAACCAGCACCGCTAGACGCTCTAATTAAGACCTAGCTAGAACTAGAAGACAATAAGTATAAAGTTAAGGATATTAAGAACCTAAAAATAGTTAAAGGTTAGTAGAGATACCTAGTTAAATAGAAAGGATGGCTAGAATAGTATAATATATAGGAGCTAATAAGAAACCTTATAAACTATAAGGAATTACTAGAGAACTTTTACTAAGAAAGGGGACACCCTTAGAAAGATTATATGCTAGTATAGTAGGAACTAGGTTAGGAAAAGTGGCGGTAAAAGCTAAAAGATTAAAAGAAGGGTTAGCCTACGGCTAGGTAGAATTAGTAAATAAAGGTAAAAATAGTAATAGTATATAAGTGCCACTAGAAGCCCTACTCTCTACTAAGCCCTTCTCTTGCAACTAATCTATCGCGTTAGTAATCTAGAGATTATAATAAGTAAAGGAATATTCCTTTACCTTAATCTTAGCTAACTCTAGTTTAAGGTAGGCGGTTTTAGTATATACCTAAAGAAGAGCTAACTACTTCTACTTCTTCTCTTTATAAACTAAGGTCTAATCGTCCTTAGGGACCTATAAGCTATAATTAGCGTAAGCTAAGATATAACTAGTATATTAACCTAAGGTCGCATTTACAAAACAGTGGAGTTTTAACTTCTAATAATACTTATAACTAAGTAATATCTTAAGGCTTTAGGATTTAACTTTTAGTACACGAGCACGACGTTTCTAAACTAATAAGTAAGGGGCTTTAGGCATGTTTAGGATGGAAAGGAAAATCTAGGTTAGGGTATAACCTAAGTAGGTAAGAGGGCTAGTGTACCTTTATACGTCTAATAGGCACTAACGGGCTAGCTACGCTATAGGAAGCTAGACTAGGGTATTAGGATAATACTCCTAAGGAGGGGGATAATATTATAATTATAGTAGGACTAAGTAAGGCAAGTGGGGAGGATTATACTTAGAATATTAGTAATAGAGGTAAGCTAGATTAAGCCCTATAGGCTAGCTAGATAGGTAGCTTATATTATCTATTACGTAATAAGGTCTAGTATAAGTAGGAGACCCTAGGGACCTTAAAGACCCTAGGGACCTTAGGAGGTCCTAGGATCTTAGAGTCTAGGCGGGATCTCCTAGATAATAAAAAATAGTATATAGTCTAAAGGGACTTTAGAATCTTTCCTATTCTTTATAGTTAAAATTCTATAGTTAAAATTAGAGCACATCTTCTACACTAAAATCTATTAGTCTTCTTATATAATTATTACCTTACCTTCTATAGTAAGGTTAGGATATTCTTTTACTCCCTTATTATTATTTATCCACTCTTATCTACTAAATACCTGCAAGGTCCAACCTAGGTTAGGTATATAGAAACCCCTTGTAACATCTTTCTATAGGAGCTTATAATAAAGCTTAGAAAATAAAGGAACTTTACAAAATCCTATATAAAAGAATTACACGAAAATCCCTCTTAGTATCTAAAAACGTAAATAAATAAAGGATTAAGGGACTAACCTTTAAGAAGGGGGATAAAGTTTTCCTATTATAAAAAAATCTAAAAACTAAAAGGTAAAGTAAAAAACTAGATTACCTATAGGTAGGCCCCTTTAAAATATAAGAAGTTAGAGAACTAGTTATAAATAAATTACTTCTACCTATAGGCACTAAAGTATATAATACCTTCTATAAAAACCTTCTAGAACTAGCACTACTAGACGCTCTAGTTAAGACCTAGCTAGAACTAGAAGATAATAAGTATAAAGTTAAGGATATTAAGAACCTAAAAATAGTTAAAGGTTAGTAGAGATACCTAGTTAAATAGAAAGGATAGCTAGAATAGTATAATATATAGGAGCTAATAAGAAACCTTATAAACTATAAGAAATTACTAGAGGACTTCTACTAAAAAAGGGGACACCCTTAGAAAGATTATACGCTAGTATAGTAGGAACTAGGTTAGAAAAAGTAGTAGTAAAAGCTAAAAGATTAAAAGAAGGATTAGCCTATAGCTAGATAGAATTAGTAAATAAAGGTAAAAATAGTAATAGTATATAGGTACTACTAGAAGCCCTACCCTCTACTAAGCCCTTCTCTTATAACTAATCTATCGCGTTAGTAACCTAGAGATTATAATAAGTAAAGGAATATTTCTTTACCTTAACCTTAGCTAACTCTAGTTTAAGGTAGGTAGTTTTAGTATACGCCTAAAGAAGAGTTAACTACTTTTACTTCTTCTCTTTATAAACTAAGGTCTAATTATCCTTAGGGACCTATAAGCTATAATTAGTATAAGCTAAGATATAACTAGTATATTAACCTAAGGTCGCGTCTATAAAATAGTAGAGTTTTAACTTCTAATAATACTTATAACTAAGCGATATCTTAAGGCTTTAGGATTTAACTTTTAGTATATAAGCACGACGTTTCTAAACTAATAAGTAAGGGGCTTTAGGCATATTTAGAATAGAAAGGAAAATCTAGGTTAGGGTATAACCTAAGTAGGTAAGAGGGCTAGCGTACCTTTATATATCTAATAGGCGCTAATAGGCTAGCCACGCTATAGGAAGCTAGACTAGGGTATTAGAATAATACTCCTAAGGAGGGGGATAATATTATAATTATAGTAGGACTAAGTAAGGTAAGTAGGGAGGATTATACTTAGAATATTAGTAATAGAGGTAAGCTAGATTAAAGCCCTATAGGCTAGCTAGATAGGTAGCTTATATTATCTATTATATAATAAGGTCTAGTATAAGTAGGAGACCCTAGGGACCTTAAAGACCCTAGGGACCTTAGGAGGTTCTAGGACCTTAGAGTCTAGATAGGATCTTCTAGATAATAAAAAATAGTATATAGTCTAAAGGAACTTTAGAATCTTTCCTATTCTTTATAGTTAAAATTCTATAGTTAAAATTAGAGTATATCTTCTATACTAAGATCTATTAGTCTTCTTATATAATTATTACCTTACCTTTTATAGTAAGGCTAGAATATTCTTATACCCTATTATTATTTATCTACTCTTATCCACTAAATACCCATAAGGTCCGGCCTAGGTTAGGTACGTGGAAACCCCTTATAATAGTAAAGCGCTAGTATTAAATAGCTATAAAGTAGTTAGGTTAGAAGTAGCTACTATATTTAGTTAATAAAGAGAGATAGCGTAGGCACTTATATATTTATAGGCGTATTTCCTATTAGTATTAATTCCTAGTAAGGGCGTTAATAGTAGTATACCTAAATTAATAATACTAGTAATAAACCCGTTTACCTTAGTAATTAAGTTATTATTATTATTATCTAACTTACTATTAATAACTTTAGTAGAGTTACCCTTCTATTACTTACTATACTACCTACTAGTAACTTTCTTATCCTTTAGTAGAACTTTCTTCTATTACTCCTTATATTAGTAAAGCTTATTATAGTTACTATAGACGTAGCTAATAAATATTAAGTTATATTTTTAATACTAGGTACACTTATTTACGTTAGTAGTAGTAGGTAAAAAGAATTTTTTACTAGACTATATAGTCTAGTATAATTACGCTATAGTTTAGTGCACTATATACATAGTTAAGGAGTTAGTAGTATCTAATAAATACTTTTTACTAATATTAAGTATCTTAGGCTTAATATCTTAAAAAGTAGTAAGCTAGTAGGTAGCTAGGTTATTAATAATATTATCTATTATATTAGGTAATATTACTAAGAAGAATAAACCCTTAATATTATTATTATTAAATATGGCTCTTATAGTAATAGCTATAGGCTAGGTTAATAACGTAGAGCACTTAGATATATAGGTCTAGCGCTAGTAAAATTTATTAAGGTAGAGGTAAAGGTTATTACTATTATAATATTATAGGTTTATAAGGCTATAAAATAGTAGGATTAATAATTAACTAGTATTATAGTTAAAGTAACTAGTTAGGTAATCCTATACCGCTAGTAATATCTTATAGTTAGCAACTTATTACGTTAAGTCGTTATAAACTAATAAGAGTATTATAATAAGAGTTTTAGTGTTATTAGTGTCCTATATATTAATTACCTTAGTATAAGTAGTTAGTATTACTATATCTATATTTATAGCTAATATAGGCCGTAGCTTCTTCTTTAAGATAACTAGCTATAGGCTAGTGTATTAGAAAGTAATTATCTATACTAAATAGTATTCTATAAAGTTATTACTATAGGTAGAAAGCTTTGGTAGTAATATAGGATTAAGCTTAAATAAGAATATTAATATTATAAGTATACGTTAGGGTTAGCGTATAACTTAAATTAATTAGGTAGGCGTTAATAAGGTCCTTAATAATAGTAGTGGTAATAGATATTATTAAAAAGCTCTTTTAGAGCGTAAGCCTTAAACTATATATTCTAGCCACTATTATAGTGGGTGTATTATATAGTAATTAATCTGCAGCTAGGGTATGCTGTAGGTATTAATTAGGTAGCTGAGTGCAGCAACGCAATGCAGTAGAATTACTAGTGGCGGTAAGCGTAGCGATGCCTACGGACGCATAGACGTGTAGCTAAGTAGAGCGTAAAGTAATGCTTAATATAGGTAGTAGAGCGCCGGGCTTATAACCTATTAAAGTAGTAGGCCAAAAACATACAGGAAAACATAAAGTTGAGTGTAAGAGTGATAAATTGGTTAGGCTCGGCGGAGCCTCTATATAGGGCTAGTGCCTAGGGCGGCACCTGCCAGCTGGTACGGAACGCCTTCCGCCAACAGAGACAACGACCATTACTATGTTCGGCGCGCATGTCATGCCTGGAGCCTTGTAGCCTGATATTGTGTATTAGGATAATGAGAGCAACCCTAGCTTCTCCCTTGGCTCTTTTATCTTTCCAGGACAGCATGATGTTCTTGTTTTCCCGCCACCTCAGCGCTGCGAGGTAGCTGGAGCCTCATCTAACACTTGGCGTTACAGCCCGGGTTTGACATGCAAAAAACATAACGCGGTTGCCAGGTCCTCCTTCTTCACACCGTGTAGAACAGGCACGCACAACCCATTTTTTCACGATACATCGTAGTAAAGCCCCGGTTCAGATCGTACCAATCGACGCTCGACATTCCAAAGATGGGTGTCGCAAGCGAGACCGAAACTGATGGTCGGTACAAAGCGCTTCGCAATCTTGAAAGTCATTCAGACTCGGACACAGATGTTGAGGACTGGGAGGACGGAGCAGATACACGACCAAGGCGGAGCAAGAGGAGGAATTTTTGGCGGAAGATTAAGCTATATCGGTGGATGCTCGACACAGCGCTGCTGCTTGTCATCGTAGGGTTCCTGGTGGAGAGGAGATGGAAACCGAGGAAGGGCCACCTCTACGAGCTGGCAGGAGATATGACGGGGTTTTCGCCTACCTGTACGGACAGGCACCTTTTGTTTGCACAGCAATACTAAGTCCCCGCAGTTTCTCAACAGATCGTCAGCTTCAAGCCGGACCCCATTTTCGCCCCGGAAAACGCATCAGACTTCTGGAGTAGAGAGACCCAGAAAGCATGGCTTGACATCGTCCCGGAAGGTCTCGGTTACGTTGAAGTCAAAGAGCCTTCCCAGTACTCCAACCTACCGAAGCCGATCCACGACTACACCAGCCAAGCCGTCTTCACGACGTCGATGACACACCAGCTACACTGCTTGTACACGATCTTAGATGCCTACAACACGGTTCGAGTCTCTGCAGCTCTGGGTTTCCAGAACGAAGTGAAGATGCCATGGCACATCGACCACTGCTTCGACTACATCAGACAGGCGATCATGTGTGCGGGAGATGTGGCGCTGGAAGGGGCTGCGACGACGTTCCCTGGCGACCCAATTACTGGCGAGGACCTTGGTGGGAGTGATGGATGGGATGCAAAGCATGTGTGCAAGGACTACAGTCAAGTGTACGAATATCTGGAAAAGCGGACGATCAATCACGTGAAGTGGATCAAATCGGAGGAATAATTAGGTGGCCTGCATGTGAAAGCGGAAAGTAGCAAGCTCATAGGCGACCTTGATTTTGACACAACGTGTGCCCACCTTCCAACCGGAGACGGCCCTCTGGTCCGCTGACGGCCGCGTGGGCGTGTGGAACCCGCAGCTGAGCTGGGCCTCTCCGGTACCAGCGATGAGACGGAATTCGCTTTGCTCCGATTCGTGCTGTGGGTGAAGGCTGTGCCTCGGCTGTTCCGCTTCTGTGCGCATCCTGGTCCATCAGCATCGCTACGAGCGGAGTCAGCGAGCGTGGCGCTACGACCATCAAAACGGCTGAAGCCACCACGGCACGGGTGCTAAATGCGCTGGACAGCTGCTCAAATGGCCGCCGCATCCCTCGACGAACGACCAACATCGGTCCCTGGGTTGCCGTCCTCCAGCGTCTCCACACATCTCCAGAACAGTGCATTAGCGGTGTGAGCGAAACGGCGGCGGCACTTTGAATTCCTCCGCTCGCGCTCTCCGGGGACACTGTTTACTTTACTTTCCGTTGCTGCCTCGGTGCTCAAGCTGCAGCCAGGTCGGTCGGCCGAGCTTCTCTTGTATACCAAGCCCAGGACTATCTTGCAAGGGTCAACCTCCCGTTTCAGGCCTTCTTGCGAGGTGCGTGCTCCAACTCCCACCAGCGACATAAAGGAGTGGAAGCCCTGGACTGTTGGCTAGCGTTATCTCACGCCCTTCAACTTTACTCAAGATAGCATACCGTCTTTCGAAAACCCATTCGCCTTTTTTTCTTCACTCAAGGCGACTGTTTGTGTTGCCAAGGAAGCGAGCTACATCACAGTGCACCATCACAGCATCGTAGCTCCCGTATTTGAAGAGTGGGACCCTGGAACCTCCTCTCAACTAAGGACATCAAGCGAGTTGGCTGCTTTGTCCACGCCTCACTAAAGCAGCGCACAAGGCGCGCCTATATACCACCAGCTCTAAGCGCTTTACTTGCCCACGTCTCCCACCATGGGTCTCGGCTCCTCACCCATCACCTTCGTCGTTGCAGGCGCCCTACTCTCCTACATTCTCTTCACCCGCCTCCAGCTATACCTCGCACGTCGAAGCTTCATCAGGCAAAATGGCTGCGAACCGTGCCCGAAACGCTACAACAAAGAACCCCTTCTAGGCTGGGATGTCGTCAAGGAGAATATCGCCAACAAGAATGAGCGCAAGATGCTCGAGCGCAACCAGAAACGCTTTCATGACATGGGCGTCAACACGTTCCTGAACAAGATGCTATACATGCCTATGATCATCACCTGCGAACCTGAAAACATCAAGACTATCCTAAGTCTCAAGTTCAAGGACTACAGCTTCGGTAACCGCAAGCATGCCTTTGGGCCGCTACTCGGCGACGGCATATTCAACAGCGATGGTGAGAAGTGGCACAACAGCAGGCATCTCCTCAGGCCCAACTTTGCGCGCGACCAGATTGCAGATTTGGAAGCCTTCGACCGCCACTTCAAGCTCATGCTCAAGCACATTCCCAGGGACGGTTCCACTGTCGATTTGCAGAATCTGTTTTTCAAGTTGACCATCGACTCGGCAACCGAATTCCTCTTCAACCACTCCACTAACTCGCTGCGCATGAGCGAGGACGACACCAACAATGAGGACGCCATCTTTGCCCGCGCCTTCCAATTCGCTCAGGATGACATCATCACTCGCCTTCGATGGAATGTCTTCAACTTCCTTCGCAAAAACAAGGAGGGCGAAGATGCGCTCAAGATCTGCCACGCTTATGTAGACAAGTTTGTTGAACAGGCCATACGGGAACACCAAGCCGAGAAACTTGCCGGCAAACCTGACGACGACCGATATGTCTTCATCAAGGAGCTGGTCAAGCAAACAAATGACAAGGAGCGCATTCGCAACGAGTTGATGAACATCCTTCTTGCAGGCCGCGACACAACTGCCAGTCTGCTCAGCAACATGTTCTTCCAGATCGCTCTGCGTCCTGACATCTGGGCGAAGTTGAGGGAAGAGGTAGCATCTTTGGAAGGCAGGCTCCCTACCTACGAGGAGTTGAGGAACTTGAAGTACCTCAAATGGTGTTTGAACGAATGTAAGTACAATGAAACCCTCCACTGCCGTGCGGGCATGCAGATGCTAACGGTCATTTAGCACTCCGTACCCACCCCGTCGTCCCTGGTAACTCCCGCTTTGCTATCAAAGATACCGTTCTTCCTCTTGGTGGCGGCGCCGACGGCAAAGCACCTCTCTTCGTCAACAAAGGCACCATCGTCGCGTACTCTCCATACGCCATGCACCGTCGTACCGATTTCTACGGTCCCGACGCAGAGGAGTACAAGCCTGAGCGCTGGGAGTCCCTGCGCCCTGGCTGGGAATACTTGCCCTTCAATGGCGGCCCACGGATCTGCCTTGGCCAGCAATATGCGCTCACTGAGGCGAGCTTTGTCACAGTCAGGCTGCTACAGGAGTTCAGCAAGATCGAGAGCAGGGATCCGAATGGCGGTCTTTGGGAGGAAGGTCTGACGCTGACGGTATGTTCTGGAAACGGTGTGCAGGTCGGATTGACGCCTGCGTGAGCGATGCGATTCTCGCGGCGATGGTTTTGCGATGGTATTTTTCATGGTCTGGATCGATCTTAGCGATAAGTATTGGCTTAGGGACAAATTGAGCAACCGTCATGGCTATGATGGTGTGCAAACGGTACTCGAGACTGAGGCTGTAGGCGTTGGTAGCGATCTTCTTCCGGAATAAATTCCTCATGATTCCCATTTTGGCCGAATACATACTGCGAAGTGACAGCGGCAAAGAAAATGACGTAATTAGCGATGGAACGATACGCAGCTGCCAGTCGCCCTTCGCTATCTGCTGAAAGGCAACGTGATCATAGTGAATGTTCAAGTGAGCGAATGCTTCCATCTCAGCATACAAAAAAACAATAGGAGTGGTCAGACAAGCAACACAGCGCGACCACTTTGGATCGATAACAGTTTTCGTATACCTCGTCTCCCATGTTATTTTACTTCTTCACTTATCACGTCTTGCATTTCCGGACCACCTCGAATGGACGCAGAAGCAAACAGTATAAGTAGATGCACGAGCAGTAACCGGCTCCTCAGACCGCCACACAGTGTAGCCAAAGAGACAAACGTCGCGTGCTATAATCTGTCCTCACAGCATACGAGCGATCAGCACATCCATGAACAAAGTGAATTTCGTAGTGTGGTCTCATCAATACCCGCCGTTCCAAAACCGACAGATGTATGTGTAACGCACGCTTGCGCCGGACGCTCTACCAACCCAATCATCCCTCGTATGCTATGTACCCAAAACGAGAAAGCGCCAGAATGCCTCCCAACCCTTGGAATATGAAACAACAAAACAATAGAAAGTAAAGGACTGGTCTCACCGCCTGACACTCCTTTTGCTCGGGCTTCGTAGGCTTTCCTCCTCTGTGCTTGGCAGCGCAGGCATAGTGTGTGCGTGTTGCAACATGGGCCGCTGGTCCATGTTTCCGTATGGCGTCATGTAAGGACCAGGGGTAGGCCAGCCGTTGTTATCGACCATGTATCCACCGCTGGGGTATCGCTGAGGCGTCTGCGGAACGGGCGGGTACTCGTGGTGTTGGGGGTGTGGTTGGGCTTTTTCGCGCCAGAAGCCGAAGGCCCAGTTGGAGAGGTTGAAGGAACCGAAGAGGATGATGGCTGTGAAAAGCTATTGGGGGAAAGAATCGTCAGCGAAGTCCTCATCAGGGAGGATAGACCCATGGAGGGGGTAAGGGACGGGTTGATGGACGGGTTCAGGCACTTGATATTGGCCCTGCGCGCTCATGGTGGCAACATGCTGCAGCTGGTCCGCTTGATCTGCTACAGCTGCACCAATCTTGTCGCGCTTCCAGTACAGGGAAAGGAGAAGGAGGGTAAATACCATAGACTTGTAGCTGAACTCCTCGACGAAGCTATTGAAGATCATAGCGAACGTCCGCGCCCCGACGCTGGCGCGCGCGACCTTGTATGCATCGCGCTCTTTGCACCGCTTCCAGTTCTGGCACAATGATTCGACGGCGGGCACTGGCTTCGGCTCGCAGCCATTGCGCTCGTACTCCGAGGCGCAGACGGCGATCTCGTGCATGATGTCGCGCACTTTGTTGCTTGCCTCGTTGTCAATGTCGGCCATGACGGCTGAGTAGACAACATATACGATCCACAGAAAGAAGAGGCCGAGGACTGCATTTACGATGAACTGCATATAGTAAGAGAGCACATTGGGCAGGTTCGGGTGTGCTTCGACCCATGCAAGGACGCCTGGAATCTTGGCCGCGAAACCGATTGCCGGCGCTGCCTGCTGGATGTTCTGGTCTTTGGTGGGCGATTCAGCATCTGAATCATACTCGCTGTGCCGCGTCCGCGACTTGTGCGCCCGTCGCTTCAGCACGCGGTTTTCCGCCTTCTTGGAATACGGCTTCTCCCGGGAGCTCTTCTCTTTGGAGGGGCTCTTGTTCCACGGCAAGCTCTTGAAGAAGCTGGACCGCTTCGAGGGACTCTTGCGCTCGCGCTCGCCATGCGTCAAGCCACCCATAGTGAGGGCTAGCTGCTGCGTCTCTGGTGTAGCAGCGTCGCTATCCTGCGCCGGTGTATCGTAGTTGGGGGTCTCCCCGCCGCTGCTATCGACGATGCTCTGCGGCGTTCGCAGGTCCCACACGTTCTTATTCTGTGGCGTCTGCGGTAGCGCCTTCTGGGTCGTCTGCGAAAACAGGAAGCGCTGGCCGTTCGGGTCGCTCAGCTTGGGGTGGTTCGGCGTCGCAAACGTGCTCTTGGACGGTGAATCGAAGACGGAATGTGTGCCTGCATCAGGATGGCCAAAAGGCGGCCCATCGTTCAGCTTCTGTACTTGCTCCTCGGATTGGGGATGGGACGACGCAAAGGAATCGATCTTACGCTTCTTGGCCGCATGCGAAATGAAGGGAGACTGCGAATCAACGGGACCGACGCGGTTGTCGTACTCAAAGTCCATGGGCACAATGGACTCGCGGTCACGGTAGCCAGGCATTTCGCAGGCTGGATGCGCTGTGTGGACGATAGGTGGTCGTGACAAATGGTCTTTGTGTTCAGGTGCACTCGGCGGTTGCTATGATGTCCCGCTCTGTAAACAAATTGAGCCTCTCGGGGGTCCGCGCCACACCAGTCAAGCCACAAGTGCAGGGGTTGGCCTGCGATCCAGTTCTCAACTTCCTCAACCTACGCTGGAGGGGGGCGTAGCACAGTGAGACGTGGAGGATATTGGGGCAGCTCTTATATGCAGCAGTGTTCATTGTTTCACGCTGAAAGTCTGATTGCGGGGCTGCGAAACTTGTCGAACCGACCCGCTGTGCCTTTCACCCTCTTTCTCAACGCGACACCCTTGCCCCACACGACCGACCATTCACATTTTCTTCACGAATCTGACAGGAGCAGTTGCTATACCGAACATGGTGACATCTTCGCGTAAGGATTCGTCTACCTAGTGAGGATGCACCATTCCTACAACGGTACATGCATTTTCCTAATCCGAACTGCTTGTACATCAAGAAAGAGCTCCACTTCCACGACACATGCAACTTCCATAATGGTAGCATCTACTAATCTTGCAGGAAGATCCTGGACGAAAGACCCTTTACGTGGCAAAGCAAACCAGTGCTACACCTTCCTACGACCTACTGAACCAAGTATTCTTGAACGCCTCTTGATGTAGCGGGCTCACTCATGAGATTATGTGAAGCTGTTGAAGTAGTTTGAACAAGTTCACGTTTATGGGCAAGCACCACTGTATATTTAAGGCGATCGCTTGATGTTAATCCAACCTTAAAGTATAAGAACGCAGATACAATATAACTTTCGTCGATTGAGTAGCGACTTTCTACCGATGCTACCGACGTTGAGCACGTCTATTTGCTATCCTCAGCCGCTTGATCTGATCCAACGGCGACAAGCACGCCTCCTGACGTATGACAAATATGCCACCCATATACCTATGCATCCATCAACTCCAAGGCCCGAACGACCTTTTGGAAAACAATATGAAACACTATAAATACGAGAGTGGCCTTTGTATCGGAAAGGCTAGGATTAGGGATCAAGACGAAGGGTCGCCGTCCCCACGTTCTGCACCGAATGACCACCAGTCCCAACCGAACGCCCCGATGCAAGAAATATAACAAAGGGAACAACAACCGTAATCGTAAATCTACTGCGTAGGCTGGTGCTGCCCTATGCGGTCTACCATGCTTACATTCCCAATGTGCTTATGATCGAGGTCGCTTCCACCATTCGCCAGAGCTTCAACACGAGGCGCAGGCTCAATTTCGTCATCATCATCCACTGATCGATCACTCTCATCCGGTTTGAGCGTCGCCATGCTTGCGTCCAGTGGCGACATGGGTTCCAATGCAGGTAGCGCAAAAGCTTGTGGCGGCTCGATCGCGATTCTGGGGGGTGATGGCGTGGAGCGGTCGGCGCTTGTTGAAGCGGGCGCATTGGGCACAGAGTCAGGAGCAGCTTTACCTTCTGCGACGTTTTCTATATGCTGAGGATTGTCACTGCCCTTGCCTTCCTCTTTCGTTATGACTTCTGCTAAGCTGCGGAAATTGAACATAGGTTCGGTGCCCGGTGTACCTTGGGGAGGAGTGTCATTTTCGACATCCAGACTAATACCTGATGCATTGGGACTTGGGCCGAATGACGAAGTGGAAGCACCGAAATTTCCTTGGCCATCATTCTGCAGCGATCCCTGCAGCGATTCGGCAAAGGAGGATGCCGATGAGGAGGCATTTGAAAGATTGCGCAAGGCCGAACGGTGAGATGCCTGCTCACCACCAAAGGAATCGGCAGTGGGAGAAATTCCTGTACCACTTCCTTCCCTTTGTAAAGATGTGTTCAGGGTAGATCGGCTCTGCTCTAGATGCTTCTGTGGATCGTCCTTGGAAGACGAAGCATTAAGTGTGGATGTCGGCTCATTCAATGGGTTAAAACCTGCGTATCCTCCCGACCGGTCAACCGCTTTTCCTTTCCCTGCAGCGGAAGACGAGCTGCCCGTGAAGTCGTCTTCAGCACCGTCCTGGTTTGGGCTCATAAAAAAACCACTTTTACGCGCAGCTTTGTCGGCCTTCTTTGCCTCTTTTGCCTTCTTTTTCTCCTCTTTCTTCGCTTCTTTAGCAGCCTCTTTTTCCTCCTTTTTCTTGCGTTCCTCTTCAGCAGCGAGCGAGAGCCTGATAGCTTCCATCATCATAAGATCTTCAAGGTCTTCCAGCCTATTTCCTCGGCGAGAACTCTGCCGGTTAGAAGTTAAGTCGCTTTGGCCATCGTTGCGGCTGGAAGATCCTTGCGCTGCCGCTGCCGCAAGTAGGGCATTAACATCTCCACGGGGCGTCCCGTTCCCACTGGTGCTGGCGCTGTCACTACCAAACATCGTTCGTCGTCGCCGTCCAAGGCTAAAACCTCGGTTGTCGGATTGCATGTTGCCCATCATATATGCAGCGTTGTGCAGCGCTGTCGCTGCGGCAGCTCGACGCAGGGCATGAGCTCTTGCATCGGCCAATTTCTTTGCCCAGTCGGGTCGAACGCGATCCGTAGTGATGACTGATGCGTCTGTGGCTGCAAGTGAGCCTGCTCTTCTCCGGCCAGGTGATGTGAGTCCCTGAGAATTCAGGGAAGACGTTGATGACATCGCCGAAGCAGCATTTGCTATACCTGAGCCAGCAAAGACTAGTCCTCGCCTAAATGGTGGGGGTTCGTAGGTAATTCCAAATTCGGGTTGTACACAGAATGGACAGCATGCCGGCTCAGAGACCAACATGCCATCCTCTTGCGGCTCTGGTGGGGGACTGCCTGCATCGTTCGAATCGGCATGATGCTCCGGTGGATGAGGGTCTGGCCTCTTGATCTGTACAAAACATTCAGAGCAGATGGGCTGGTCGCAACACCGGGTTTTGTTTAGATAGGGAGGATAGTAGAGAAAGCAAATAGGGCATTCTGAGGCGTCCTTGTACAGGAATACTTCAAGACGCTGGCCATTGACGTAGGGATCTTTGGGAAGCTGAACCTCCTGGGGAGCCATTTCAATTTGAGAGGCATTGCGGGATCCTGATGTAAGGGCAGCAAGAGTTTTCGCCCGGCCACGGAAGAACGGAGATGGTGAGGGTGAATTTGCAATCGGAGACGTCGGTGAGGGGAGGGAGAAAGCGGGATGTGATGCAGTGAGGTTCGCAGAGCGGTCGGAAGCCTGCGAGATGGTGCGCCCGCCCATAGGAACGGTGAGATTGTTTAAATTTTGATTCGAGGTGCGAGGATTCCATTCGGTGCTGAGGTTGTTCGGGCGCGGTGGCTCTTCTTCTGGGATCTCGTCGGGCGCGGGAAGGGGCTTGTCATTGACTACAGCTACCAATTGATGCTCAGTCCATGTGTCCTCGTGATCGTTGAGACCCTTCCAGAAAGGCGCCAGCCGGCGCTCTATCTGAAAGTATGTGAGATGTGATGATCAAGTAGCCTCAACGGTACATACCTGCAATTGCCGGACCACAGGCTTGCTGAAGTCTTCGGGGCCAGTGTAGGTGCCTAAAGTGACCAGATAGCCTCCATCTACTCCCTCCTCGCGGATACTGCGCTCCCGGTCCTGCGCCCGCTGCTGCCGCTCTTTCTCCAGCTTCCGCGCCTCTCGCTCCGCCTTGGTTTCGCGCCTAGGTTCTAATGCCGTGTCCCGGTCAGAGCTGGCCCCAATGCCCAAGAACGAGAGGTCTGGCCTGCTTCCACGTCCACTTCGAGCGTTCCCGTATACGCCGCTACCGGATCTGCCGTGCCGCGTGAACTCCTCCGGCCCGGATGCGGTGGGTGAGCTGGGTTGGCGGTTGTTCGACGGGCGCCCTGTACCGCGAGAGGACGCGGGTCGCGATTCCTTTGCCTGACTGTTTCCCATTGTGATGGCGTATCTCTGCGCGCGTGCGGACGATTTTGAGGAGGCGGGCGATGCACCGAGGCAACCGACGAAGCAACAGAGTAGATAAGCAAGGGCAACAGATTATCAGCTGTGCTAGCACGCGATATCCTTCCCTGTCTGTTAATTGGAGCGAGCGAGAGGATGTCGAGGGGTGCGAGAGATAGCGCGTGTCACAAGGACATGATAATATGGCGTGTATGCACAGCGCTGCTCACAAGGTCAATGGTGCTATCGCGGGAGCCTCCGGTCGCACGGCGAGCGCGGGCGTGCATGGACGGGGGCTCTGGTGAATAGAAATGGCGACAGCAGCGACGAGTGTTTGGGCGCTGAGGTGGGCAAAGCAGAAGGGCGAGGGAGGCCAGGATGATGTATGCGTCTTGGCACGTCCAAGTTATGGGTGTGAGCCGTGGCGGGGAAGGCGCAAGGTCCAGGGCTGGAGCCAGCTCACATGCCATTCACCAACACGTCCCTGTTCGTTCGCATGGGCTGCCAGGGCATCCACGCCTAGGCAAGACAAACGCGCGCTGAGACAGCCTGCCTTTGTGACGCAGCTGTGCAGCGACTACTTGGAGCTTGCTATGCTTAGTTCCCCTGGGCCCCGCCTCTCGGCCTACCCGGGCAGTTCAGCTATTGCATTCAACAACCACACAAATACACCGCGCCGCATTCGGAGATTCCAAACTGCCAGAAGCCAACGGTCCCAACAAGCCTGTCCACGATGGGCTCATCTCGCAAGACTGACGTGGATTATGCGACCCACAACGGGCAACCCGTAGCAGCCCAAAGTGAGGCTTGAGCTCGCATCGATGACGAGCTACACTAGCCCTTACTAAGACAGGCATTGGCAGCAGACATTTCCCTTTTCCTAGCCATTTGGGATGCGCGCACCGTCTGATACGGTTTGTGCAAGCTCGATCCGGGCGAGCGAAACGCCGCAAATAGATGTTCGGCTAACATTTTGCTACTGTGGTATGTCTACCATGTGCGTCGGCACAGCTGCCTCAATGCATTTACACATGCTACCATGGTAATCAGACAGTGCCAAACTCCCACGACGATGCCCAATGGTATTTCTCTCCAGGCCCAGTGATCTGCTCATCAAGACGACCCCACTCAGGGCTTGCGCGGGATTTTCATCAGCATGTGACGCCCCTGTATGGATAAGACAACTTACTGGTTGATTCCGTCAACGTAATCCTGGGCTTCAATGGCAATGCAACCATCGCGCGGGATGAATTTGTCCTGGCCTGCGACACCCTGGGTGCTCTTGAACTCGCTCTTCCCATCATTCCAGTTGCACGTGTACAGAACAACTGCATCCTGGTCGGTGGTGAGCTCAGCCTTGATGCCGCTGAACGCACTGCTGAGAGTGAGCGCAACATCTTTCTTGTTTCTCTTGTTGTTAAAGGCCAAAGCGCCGTTGTATCCGTGGCAGCCGCTACCGCAGTGGTTCTCAAACCCGACTTCGCCTGATGCAAATCCAAGCTGGTGAGGCGCGCTCCAGAAATCATCAATACTGTTTTTGGTGATATTCGCGATCTCACCAGTGGGCAAAGCGTTCTGGTCCGCCACCAATGCCCGCTTTGCGGTCGGTGCATACAGAGTGTGGTTCCAGACGGTCCTGTTCGTTGGGTTCTTGAATGCATCAAGCTGGAAGTAGGTGTGCTGCGTGAGCATAACAGGTGTTCTCTGTTGCGGCGAGATAGCATCCATCACGATACTCCATTTATTTTTCGAAACCGAGTAGGTCACACTAGCATCGACGTCTCCCATCATGCCGAGGCTCGAGTTGGATGGGTCGTGGATTGAGAACGTTATCGATGAATTGGTCACATTGGTGACATTCCAAACTCGGTAAGACCAGTTGTTGGTTCCACTGTGAAGGGTGTTTGGACCGTCGTTCTTCTCGGTGTGGTATGTCACACCGTCAAGAGTGTAGGTGCCGTTTCCGATACGATTGACATAGCGCCCGGGGATAGCATTGTAGACTGGGTGTCCGGGGTCCACAGCTATTTCGTAGTCAGAAAAGACACTCAGCTGATGGTCGGAGACGTACGGTAGTAGGAGGTGTTGTCGTAACCAAGTACGATGTCAGTCTCGACGCCGTTCTTATCTGTGCGTGTCAGCGACGAATCATACCCTGGAGTCGGTCACTTCACCCTTTACAAAAAGATTCGTAAGAGTAGCAGCGTAGGGAATGAACTGTAGACAGTAAGCAGTCGCGCGCCTTTAATGTATCAACGGGAACTATCGCGCTATGAGAGTATCCTCAATGGTGTAGCGAGAATAGGTGCGTGGATTTGAGGGGGAATGATGGTACCTGAGCCCTGATGCCCGGGGCCGTGAGAGTAAATTTTCCATCCGCGTCAGGCTGCGGCTTGGGTTTGTGACTCCCCGGGAGTGCTGCAGCAGAAGCTGCAATCGCGAGCAGAGCGCCAGAGGTCTTCATTGTGGATGTGGATAGAGTCCCCAGAATGCACGAAAGAGTGGAGCAAGGTTCCCTTTAGCTGGCTCCATTGACGATTTATATATTATACAAGAGCTGCAGGCCCGCTCCTACCAGCGCGAAGATTCATCTGTCGAAGTGGCTCATCAATCCCGGCTCTATGTGCTGGGCCAACTGTACTGTCGGTCCGGCCGCCACAATTAAATTTTTTAATATGCGTGAGATGTACCCCAGTACTTGCAGGCCCAAGCTGATGTGAGAGGTTCATGATTGGAACGCCGCCATTCGCAATGCGCCGCGATGCAGGAACGCAGATTCTGGAAGCGAAGGAACAGGCTCAATTAGAGCTAATGTGGAGTTGTGGAGGAATGGTTCCTTGCGGTGCCGGATGGAATTCCCTTCGAACCGGCAGGGCGGGCACGTGTAGAACCCTTGAGAGGACTAGTATAGCTTCCTCCGGTTTGAGTCCATCCCGCTTCCCTACCTTTCTACCAATCTGTACAGAATAACACTCGCATGGCGTCAGCTACCAAGACAACCGAAGCCTGCACGTCGGATCAGATTGGTTGAACTGTAGATCCTTCGCGAGACTACTGCAGCGTAGCAAAAGTTGTCATGAAGCTTACGGCGCATTACCTACTTTTTTCCGTCTATCACGAAAAGTATGGTGGGTCATAACAGGCAAGTAGGAAGAAATCTTATAGTTGGCTGTACGAAAGCCAAGGCTCACCCATCGACTTCCTTGGAAATTTGACGTGCGAGTTACGGGCTTCGTCGTGTCTAGTTGCTACGCTTGTTACATCAACAACCTAGAGCGATGTTTGCTATGCAGCCTGATGGTAAAAGAAAGAGGTCTCATTCGAACCCTGGGGTAGGGCTCATTTTGCTCAATTTCCTTGCCAGCGGACACTTCTAATATCCGGGTAGCGGTTACACCAGAGGAGATGAGCATGAAATGAAGGCTTCGCTTAGGGTCTCTATCGTAGCAGGTCGAATCCACGAGCTCCATGCAGTCTTATAAAGCGTAGCTGAATGCTGGGGTAACAGGGATATTTAGCCGCGCTTACAAAGTGCAGCGAGTGTAGTCCATCGACAGCTAACACAAAGACCAAAGCCGAGACAAGCATTCAGCTTGCTACACTGCATCTATCGAGCTCATCGCATAGAGTTTGCGCAGCTGGTCCGCTTTGCTAACAAGTTTGTCTTCCTGGGTGGCTTGAATAGCAATGCTTTGCAAGCGATCAACATATCTCGACCAAGTCCTGCGTGCCCCGTTTCAACAGCTGACAACGTCCATTGGTCGGAGACAGCCACAATGGCTGAACAAGTCCCCTACGACGTCGACCTGAATGATCTACAGTAGTAAATGAGCTCCGACGCTTCATCGTATCTTACCACTTCGCTGAAGCAACAGCTGGCCAATCAGGGAACGCGCAGCTTTTTCTCAAGAAGCCTCAAAGCTTCTCATGAAGCTCACCGGAGAGAGACGGTCGAACATTGACGACTTCGTGCCGGTACTATCAGGATGCACGAAGAGGAGCTGGCAAGAATTGGAAGATCGACGCATTTCACGCTCAGGATTATAAAATGGTTGGTGAGAAGGGGAGACTGTGATTTGACAGTTGCCGGATACCCACACGATCTTCTTCCGAGAGTACAAGCATACAGTGCACCTGAGTCAGACGCCACGTCGGCGACGAGCAGAGGTTGAAGACAGGTTGGATCGTAACGATCTACGTATGGGGCTGTAGATGTTTGGCCGGAAAGCGTTGCTATAAGTAGTTTGAGCTCTGTGAGCAATTCCTGCACTTCCCGAATCTTTCGCGGACCTGCGTTCGCTACTGACGCAAATGGATCGTCCTTGGTCTTTCGCGCTGGACGAATTAATCCAGTAAAGCACCATCGCATCTCTTTACCTTTACTGGCCGTAGGTAGGAGATCGGCGAGCATCAGGTGGAGACAATAGAAAAGTGGGAGGCTTCGCGATCTCGGGAGATGCGTCCAAGCATAATGAGATGTCGGCGTACACAGTATGCAACGCGTGTGCAGCAGGATGTTGGGTGACGAAAGGGCCTTCGCGGTCAAACATTGGGACCCATTGTCTTCTTCAACGTTGTTGCGCGGCTTTGTTCTAGACGTCTTACGAATTCCACCCCTGCACTAGATCTGCAGGGAAGTCGCCCGCCAACTGTTTTTGACAGGTTGTGGGGTTCCTCTCGCGATTGCTTGGAGAAAATTTCTCGAGGGCTGCTGAACCGACGCCACATGGTTTCACAACGTTGACCGGGCTGCGTGTGGAAATATCAGGGCGTTTTGGGTCCAGCTGCCCGGTAGCTGGTCTCACGGACTCTCACCCCAGGTTTCGACAAGCCGACAGCCGACAGCGGCCACAATTGTTCGGGCTTGTACGCGTCGATGGCATGAACGAGTATGCGATACCCACTGCGCCCCGTCCCCACCGGACATTCGGAGTTTTGGCTCCTTCGCGCGAGGCGTGTCTTGGAAGCATGCCCGGGCGAGGAGCACGCAAGCTCGGCTGTCCCGAGCAAGACCATCGATAAGAGGTGTGATGCGGCTCAGGGGTGCGCGGTGGAGCTCCTCTCCTGTTACGCAATGGGCGCTCTTCGCAGGCAGGATCAGCTACCGTTCCACTCGAAAAGGGACGCAGACTTTGGGTGCGCTGGCGGATGATTTGCTCGAGGGCGCAGCCTGCCGGACTCTAGCGCCGTTTCAGGGTCCCGAATGGCTAGCCTGTGGCGCGCGTACCTGCAGCGTGCAGGGGTCCTCCGACACGAACAAACGCATTCCACACTCAAAGAAAGACTCTTCTCCCTTTGTCTGTCCTCTGCTTTCCTTGTTTCATTGCCCGAGCCCGACGCTGCGCAGTCCCCTGGAGCGACTACATACACTCGTTACTAATCCCGACGGCCGTTCTTCAGTGTCCCACCTTCCTTCCTTGTGCTTGACGCACATCCCACGACTCTCTCCACTCTTCATCTTCTGTCCCAGCTGATCGGTTGATCGGAGGCTCCACAGATCGCATTCTGCGGTGACGACAACCCTTCAGATCCCCCTCTACCCACTGCCGGTGCCATCGTGTGTCCTGGGGTACCTCGCAACCCCTCGATGTCGGCGAACCTCTCCAAGAGATCATCTTCTCGACTCTCCCGCCAGGGCTTCCAGCCGCTGCACGAAGAAACAGACAACAACATGAGCAACAACGCAGATATACCCCTACAGACTGTCGTCAGTCACTCGCCCTCGCACACGGCTACCCTGAGGGAGGAGAAGTCGGGCTCTTCCGAGAAGAGAGGCCTTTTCCATGGCAGGCGGCGCGTCCAGAAGGTCGACTCCAGGAACAACGGATATGCCGCCCCTGGTGCCGGCAACAATGATGAGGACAAGACCGCCCTCACCAAGATGGGCAAGTTCTATATGAAGGTTCTCAACTTCAGCATCGTCACACGCTATATGATCTATGTTGCTCCCTTGGCACTCATTTTGGCTATCCCCATCATCCTCGCCGCGACAGGCGTCATATCGAAGAAAGCCAGGATTGGAGGTGATTCTGACACCGGCGCGGAACCGCGCTTGTTCTTCATTTGGATCGAGATCAGTATGTATACATAGATACGGGAGACGATAAGTGTTGGCACTGACTCTATCTCTAGTCTGGCTCAGTTTCTGGGCATGCAAGATCGTCGCTCACTTCCTTCCCCGCATCTTTGAATTTCTCGTCGGCGTCGTCAGCCCCGGTATTAAGAAATACGTTCAGTTGCTTGCCGCCCTGGAAAAGCCACTCTCTTTCGTTTTCTGGATGATCGTGAACCAGGTCACCTACCAGGTCCTCATCGTGCAACCAGTAAAAACCCAGCCATCTTGGAGCAAGAAAGTGGGATCCGTCCTGCTTGCTCTACTCGTGTGCACCTGTATCATTCTTGCCGAGCGAGTGCTTATTCAATTGATCAGTATCAGCTACCACAGGAAGCAGTTTGACCAAAAGATCAAGGACTCTAAACACAACATTCATCTTCTGGGTGTCATGTACGACGCCTCTCGTGCTCTCTTTCCGGAGTACTGCAATGAATTCGCCGAGGAAGATTACATCATTCAGGACAACTTGCCCTTCACCATAGGAAGCAGGAAAGCGACAATGGGACACAATCGTTCAGGCTCAAAGACCCCGATGCGTCTGCTTCAGAATGTGGGACGTGTCGGAGACAAGGTCACTGGCGTCTTCGGTGCCGTCGCCCAAGAAATCACCGGCAAGAAAGTCTTCGACCCTAATTCGGCGCACTCGATTGTCTTGGAAGCCATTGAGCACAACCGCTCTGCTGAGGCCTTGGCCAGGCGCATCTGGCTCTCGTTTGTGGTCGAAGGCAAGAACGAATTGTATCTGGAGGATCTAGTTGAAGTCATGGGCGCTGGTCGCCAAGAAGAGGCCGAGGAGTGCTTCGGTGCCCTTGACAAGGACGGCAACGGTGATATCTCCCTCGAGGAGATGATCATGACTGTGGCAGAAATCGGACGTGAGCGCAAATCTATTGCGTCCAGCATGCACGACGTTGACCAGGCCATCAACGCCCTTGATGCCCTTCTGTTCACCATTGTCTTTATTGTCTGCGTCTTCGTCATCGTCTGCTTCCTCAGCCCAAGCTTCCAGACAACTCTTGCGACCTCCGCCACGGCTCTACTCTCGCTGTCCTTCGTCTTTGCTGCCACATGCCAGGAAGTCCTCGGTTCCTGCATTTTTCTCTTCGTCAAGCACCCTTACGACATTGGCGACCGCGTCGATATCAGCACCGATCAGTTCACCGTCGAACACATATCCCTTCTCTACACCGTCTTCAAGCGCGTCAACAACGGTAAAATCGTACAAACGCCCAACATTGTCCTTAACAACTTGTGGGTTGAGAACATTACACGTTCAAAGGCCATGAGAGAGCAAGTCTCCATCTTCTGCGACTTTGGCACCTCGTTCGAAGACATCAGCGCTCTCAAGCAGGAATTGGCGGGCTTTGTCCGCGAATCTAGCAACACTCGTGACTTCCACCCGGACATTGAAGTGGAGGTTGTGAGCATTGCCGAAATGAACAAACTTGAGCTGCGCGTCGAGATCCGTCACAAAAGCAACTGGTCCAACGAGAGTCTCCGTGCATCCCGAAGGTCCAAATTCATGTGTGCTTTGGTTGTGGCCCTACGCAAGGTTCCGATTGCGGGCCCTGGTGGTAGCGACGCTGCTCTTGGTGATGCCAACAAGCCTTCTTGGTCCGTTGCTATCTCACCCGAGCAAGCGCAGGCAGTGCGACAGAAGTACCTCGACGATAAGGACGCTGGCCGCCTGTACCCCACCAACAAAAAGGATGATGACAACGACACGGGCAAATCTACCGGAGTCGATTACCTCGGCACTGGTACCGAGAGCGTGGCTATCAACCAGATCAACAATCGCAAGCCCGGTGTAGATGCTGTCCGCGATGACACGTGGAGAGCACGCGACGACACATGGGGAGCACCCGACGATGGTAGCACCATCGGTCGCCCGAGTCTAGATGGCCGTCCTAGTATGAGCGCTAACCGTCCGGAACTCGAAGAAGTTCGCGGTCTCCTGCACAAGGCGAGCAGTGGCGGCCGCCGCAAGGGAGGTGCCTCCCTTGCGCCAACTCCCAGTGGTTACAGCACCGAGACTAGGCAAGCCATGCCTCCTCTACCGCTCGCTGTGAACCCTTCGCCTCAACATCCCAATGCCAACAGCAACCCGTACGCGCCTCCACCGCTTTCGGCACCACGGACGCCCGCCTCACCGAGCTCCGTTTCGACCGGGAACATCGAGGAATATCAGTATCAAACGATGGTCCCACCGCCTCCACGCAATGACGCTCGCAGTCCCCCTTCAATTCACCTCCAGCAGCATCGCTCACCGCAGGCGTCGACAGGTCTGAGGCCAACGCCTTCAAATGCGTCTACAAACCCTTACCGGACGCAATCACCCCCAACCTCACCGCCAGCGGCTAGTCAGCATCCGTACCGCCCTTAGACGGTGATATCCTGCTATGCCTAGGTACCGAAAAACTCGTGTGATCCTGCGGCCCAAATGTTCCCGTCATTATGGTTTCTATCGTCCAATTTTTGGGACATGTACTTTTTAGCGACATGATGCATAGCCATGAGTTTTCTTTCCTTTGGTGGGAGGTTCTGCATCTGGTCTTTGGTTATTTTGTTTTCAGAGAGATTGAACTTGTACTGCATAAGCATAGCTGGGACCTTCCAGTGCGGAACGGACAGCGTGCCGGGTTTGAATAAGAAAAAAGATAGAAAGCTTAGAGGATAGCTGCTAGCATTGGAGCAAGTGGATCAATCATAGTTAAAGTCAATCACGACTTCATACAGGTGCGTGCAAATGTTTTTGTGAGGTACCAGAATGTGGACAATCATCCTCGTCGCGAATAAAGCCGATGAATCCTCATTAGCTCCTTATGCTATGCTACCTATCCAAACGACGTATCACACATCGTTCTATCACCGAATTCATCTGATTCAAAGACGAGACGAAATCCAACGATCACCGGCCAACCGATCCATGCACCTCTCCACCTCATGTGCCTACTGCCTAGCTACACGCAGACCATCATTTCTCAGCCTGAGCCTGAGCCTCAGCCTCAGCCTCCCTCTTCTTACCGCCACCAGTGTAGTTCTGGGACCCATTGATGCGGGTGTTGATAGTCTTCGCATCCCGCTTCTTGCCTCCACCAGTGTAGTTCTGACTCCCGTTGATGCGGGTGTTTATCGTTTTGGCGTCGGCCTTGCGCGCCTCTTTGGCGGAGCGCTCGGCGACCTCGCGCTTCTTCTCGCACCAGTCGCCGTAGCATGCCTCTGTAGAGAAGGCGCCCACACGAATGTTTAGCGTGGCTTCGGCGGCGGGCTCGCGCTTCTTCTCGCACCAGTCGCCGTAGCATGCCTCTGTGGAGAAGGCGCCCACACGAGTGTTGAGCGTGGGTTCGGCAATAGGGTCGGCAAGAGGAGCAGCCGAAGCCACGGCAGCGGCGAGGACCAGAGCTGCGGTGAAGGCCTTCATGGTGGTGATATGGAAAGTGAAGAGAACAGAAGTAGTGAGTGGATGTGGCTTGGGCGTGAACGAATTGTCGGTGCCTGCAGATTGTTCCCAGTCAGAGGGGCTGTACTTATAGATGGTTGGTGATCCTTCACTTGCCCGGGAGATCGTTGTACCGTCGACAACCGCTATGGAGTCGATACTGCTATCTGGCTTTAGCTATAAAGGGGAGGTGTCCAATTATGGTGAAACCGTTCTTCAGTCAGGAGTAGTCTCTAAGATCGTGTGTCGCGTAGAGCATGCCTTGAATGCGTTACAACCATTCCCCTAGAGTACAGTGCCGTCCACTCAGACGTGGTACTTAGGTCGGATAACGTCTGTGAGAGCAAAGTGATGCCGAACGGTTGTTCTAGAATGGTATCGGAAAGGGAGGAGATTGGCTGCGTTTGTTGTCTCCTGCTTATTGCGGCCTGGAGGCTACCAAGCACCGGGACTGTGACTGAGACTGAAGGATCTTGGATACTCTCCATTTGTGAGAGCACATGTGGGGCTGCAGATACGAGCTCGTTACGCGGAGATAGTATACGCGGAGTTGTCTCAAGATGAGGATGTTTCTAGTACCTGGAAGAAAGTCGCCCGCAGTTACGGATGTGGTGTTATTGTAGGTTGACTCCTAACCCAAAGCTCCCTGATCCTGCGCATTTTCTTGGTGTCAGAACATGGGGTGTCCATGTAAGGCCGCGCTCCAGTCCAAGTTATTTCAGACTCTGCATCTAGACACCGATCTTAAGCAAGGTGTACACGAAGTAGACACTGGACAACAATGCGTCCGCGAGTCGCCCGAAGCTGGTTGTCTCGGTAAAAACCTGCTGCGTAAGGGAAATACCTATGGTGTGAAGTATTCGCATTGTGAGGCAGCATTTTGCGAGTATCTGGGGGGCTAAGAATCCTAAGCAATCCTCTGAGTGAGATCTACTCGCTTGGTCCACCCCACTTAAAACCTGTGGATGGGATGCTAAGGGTATACCATCAGTCTGCATGAGAGCATGAGGGAATAGAGTGCAGAGTGAGGCAAAGATGAAGAAAACTCATCGGTAAATACATAACTTTCTGTTTGATGAAATTACAGTTCGTATGATGCTACTACAGTTCGTGTCGAAGCTTTGACGAGAATGGCAAGCGAAAAGCTTAGCGAATTCTCTCTACGTTAGCACCTTTCAAAGATTCGCCAGTAATCGATGTCGGACTCGCTTTGGGATCAGCAAACGTGATTATGGAGAGGCATCCTTCTGCCGAATCTGCCGAATTTCGACGTTTGAACATGCTCTGAGAACATCGCAGAGTCTAACCCAAACCAGCCGGGTATCCGTAGGAACGATAGCAACGCGAGACGTTGTTTCTACATACCTTCCAAATCGAGTTAGAGCGTCAGGATCCATACTGTAGGGGAATATGAACTATGCAAGGCTGCTTTGGGAGGCGGGAAATACGTAGACAACAGTCTAGCACTTCTCGTCGATCTACTTCTGCGTTTGCTACTCATACTGTGCTTCTGCTCAACACTTCGCTATGGCCTTTGGATCGACACGCGGTTCGTACCGCAGCGTACCCAGCTCGGAAACATTACATGAAGAGGACCATGGTCTTCTCGGCTCAGAGAAAGTGGCAAAGTCACGATCAAAGTGGAGGTCATTAATGGAAAAGCCAAGAATCTGCAGCGGTCATTTTCTCCTACTGTCACATATCGCGACCTCCACTTTCTATCTCCTTGTCATCTCTGCTCTTTGGCAGCAGTCGTCTCTCGAGAGCTGCTCGCTGAGACTCTCGACTTGGTGTACATGCCCCAAGCCCGATTAGTAATGCAATTCAGAGTCACTG
This sequence comes from Didymosphaeria variabile, assembly GCF_027946475.1. Classification (NCBI taxonomy): domain Eukaryota; kingdom Fungi; phylum Ascomycota; class Dothideomycetes; order Pleosporales; family Didymosphaeriaceae; genus Didymosphaeria; species Didymosphaeria variabile. The sequence continues at coordinate 3,022,145 of NW_026611625.1, read as the reverse complement.
ATATATCATACCAGCACCTGCCCTCGTCGCAGTCAAGTACAACAAACCCGAATTCTTCAAAGCCCAAATCTCACAGACCAACGCATTCCGGGGTCCAAACAGCGAACGTCCACCCAAAGAAGTTGATGAAGCATGGACGAATGTCGGCATCGGGATGCCGGGTCTCAGGTTGTCTGGCGAAGAAGTCGAGAGTCTGGGAAAGAAGCTCGTTGATGGGACTGAAAGCCAACATCCTATTCCAGACGGCAAAGGCGGTTACATTGCAATGCTGGAGGTATTCCACATGCTGCATTGTTTGGTAGGTGAATGTTCTGCCAACGTGACCGAGTGGAAGACGTATGCTCTGGGTATACTGATGTATTACAGGATGAGCTGAGAAAGGCCTTGTTCTACAATTGGGATTATTACAGCGCAGACTACCTGGCTGATAATGGAACCACCAGTTTTATCCAGGTCCACCATGGTAAGTACCTTGTGGGTCTTAATTATACTTCTGAACTAATAACGCAGATCATTGCGTCGACGCGCTCCGGATGAGTTTGATGTGCAGCGCAGACGTAACTCCTGTTACTTTCATCGATGACAGTGCCGTGCCTCAGCGACGAAATTCGCTACCGGATTTCTCCACGAAACACACTTGTCGCAATTTCGATGAGATCGTAAATTGGAGTTGGGAAAACGAGCGAGCCATGATGTGGGAGGACGTTGGGGACGCTACAACTTGGGACCCGACGTTAGCGAAACAAGAAGCAGGACATTCTCATGGAAGCCACAAGCAAAATGACCGGTAATAGTACAATGGAAAGGTACCTACAAAGACTTGAATTAGTGTTTCTTCCACTCGCATGTCAGCATCAACATGCCGATGTCTCCTTTATCTAGTCCCAGAAGCAAAAACGTGATAGAGCGGGAAAAAAACATCTTTTTAAGGGTCAAACAGCCCTCCTCGCACGACCTCTTGATAAGAGGCCCCAATAACGCTCGCATATGATGTTGACTCTTAGATATGGTATTCATTTTTTGCTGGTCTCATCCAGTTCCTCGACACTACGTCAACACCTAAGTCAACACTCGGAACTGACCCAACGCTGACCAATCGATTAGATTGACGGCTTGAGGGCTTGGGGCGGTGAAGCGATAAATAAAGGTGAAGGCGGTGGGATGCGGGAGGTAGATCGAGCTGAGAATGATATTGATAGGTGCCCTTAAGGTGAAAAATGCGCTGATGTAGGCAAGCGAATGACGGACGTGGTGTGAGAGAGAAGCTCAGCGTGCGACAATGGCTAGAGGTGCTTTGAGGTCTCTCATTGAGCCCTGTTTCCGACCGCTCACCACGTCAGCGTCTCCTCTCGCCCCGGCCTCTTCGCAAGCCAATCATCCCACGTTTGTATCGACACGCGTGCTCTGTTTGCCTTTGTAAACGTCACTCCAGCCCCATACACCTTGTTGCTCAGCACTGTCTCCGGCGCAGCACCATTGATCTCTAGTGTCCCATGTCGATCACTGGCTTCCACTCCCAATATTAATTCGCAGAGCGCCGCGGCAAAGCCGCTCTCGAGGAAGACCTCCTGTTGTGGGTAGCGGCGCAGCAAGTCTATGACTCGCCTGCGGAGTTCCGTAGTAATACCGCTGATGTGCGCCATGATTAGTAGTGGCGTAATGGCAGGTAGTATAGGGATGAAATCCGATGCGGTATCAGACCGTGTTCGTGAGATGGGATCTTGCAGAATGAATTCGGCGAGAGTCAACGCTTGTTCGAAGTGTATCGCCAAAGCTTCTTCTGGGTCTGCAACTGTATCCGTGAATTGCGTATATTGGACATTCGGCGGAGAATTGCTGGGATCGTCTTGATGTAGTATGGGCCCTCGACGCCGCTGATATACCAATCCTCTCGCCGAGCCCTTGGATGCCGCGAGAAGCGGGTGATACGTGTCCAAAGAGAGCATGTGATCGGTCGGACTTTCGAGAAACAGCGGAAAGCACGTTGCGTGGTACATCCGGAGCCTGTCTACGGCCTTCTTCTGTGATGACGTTGGGGTGGCATTCGAACCGAAGCACGTGCACTCGGTGAACGTGTCCAACACGAAGGTGTCGATCGCCGTACTCAGTTCTTTATAGGCGCGGATATAAGGCTGTTGCCGACGGATTAAGGTCACAAGGACGCTTTGTTCGGCGTGCAGCACTAGACGTGCGACGTCCCCAGCATCGCGTTGTGACAGTGCCATCAGCCCATAAAGTAGAGACTTGATTGCTCTCCCAGCGTGGCTGAGATTTGCAGGTGTCGCTCGAGAGGGGAAGCACCTCCCATGTTCGCATATTCCAGAGGAAGTTGGGGTTGAGGGCGCACTGTATGTTCTCCAAGTGATGTATGCGCTTGCATCGCTCAGAAGTGCCGATTCGTCGGGAACTCCGCTACTATGGAGTAGTTGAGCCGTGACCTCGAGACAGGCAACAACTGAGAACAAATCATAGTACGGTATTGGCGCGTTGTGTAACAGAGAATGTACATTCTTCGTGCCTATCGACTTCGTTGAGTAGGGAGTTGTCGATCCAGCGGGCGTCTGTTTCATTTCATGGAGCTCTTGTATCAGGCTTTTCGCCGCGCTAAGATGAATCGTGGCCTCTGAATGCAGGCCTTGGAAGCTGCACAGATATGTGAATACCACACTGGCGGTCAAGGCTCGCCACTTCTCTTCCTGGACGCTACATGGAGCTCTTGGGTGGACGAGATGATTGATGGCAGTGCTGATCTGTTGCATAGCAAACATCGATCCAGCCTGAGCTGTTCCCCCCCTGTTGCTAGTTGAAGCTTCGTGCACTGCGCCTAGAGCCACCACAGCGTGCCAGATGGCCGAGTCGACATGGCACGTCCGTGGAATATAGGTAAGCCAGAAGTCGACCTCGAAGACGCCAGCGATTGCCGGTGCCGTAACGTCCAGAAAATAGCGGTAGCTCCGGAGTTCTTGATCATTTTTCCTAGGCAGAGCAACCCTCAGTTGCTTCGGTATAGGTTCTGGACTGGTACTCGATGAGTCTTGAGATCTAGTTTGGGAGCCCTTGCTATCTTTGGATTGGTATCCGTCGCAATTTCTCCCAGTTGAAACGCAACGATTGCATTTGGGCTTTTCCTCGTCACATCGAACTCTTCGAACCCTAATCAGCGTCAGTGGTTTTAGTAAACCATGGACGAAGAGATGTGTGGAAGCTTCTTACTTGCATGTGATGCATCCGGTCTTCCCCCTCCTGAATCGGCGTGGACGCTCTGGGTTGCATTCAACTATTCTGTACTTCTGTGTGTGCCCTTCTGAAGGCATCGCGAGGTCTTTTTCAGGACTACCAAGGCGTTTGAGCATGCAGGTCGAGAGCCTTAAGCGTCTAGTGACCGAGAGGCAGTGCATATATCATCTGAGTGTATGCCAAGAAGCAGGATGGGCTTCCATTACTTAGTGGCGGTACACGCTGTAGACGAGGTGTACGGCTCACCCCGTAGCTTCCGATATTTGAGATAGAGCTCGTCCCTGTACTTCTGCGCAGCCGTTACGTGCGCTGACTAAGGTGCTAGGGTGAGGTGCGTCTAGGTACGCTACCAACGGCCTATAGGAGGGGTTTCCGTCACGTGTTGGCTCAGCCAATGGAAACTGTCATTTTCACTCCACTAACGACAATCTCAATTTTCATTGGCTGAGCCAACACGTGACGGGAAACCCTCCGTGGACCGTTGGCATGACAAATGTATTGTGCACGCAAGGGCTGAAAGGCTGTGTGTATGCCTCTGAAAGCTGCGTGAACACTGTGAAGGAAATGTGGCCCCCATCTGGCTAGATCGAAAAGGGTCAATGCGAAGCGACCAATGAAACGACTCTCCTTCTCGCACTTACTCCTGATTGGCTAATTCCAGTTCCTACTGAATCTTAGCTGTCAGCAATCACGACGATTTCTTCGATCGAAGCCTCGATATGACAAATGTTTGCGCCTGAACGTTGTGGCTGAACACCGAAAATGACGTCGTGGGCTCCGACTCCGGCCCAAGAGGCTGCGCAACGGCGACCTCGTTGACTAACGCGTACAGACCGTGTTCACCGCTTAGTCTGGTCCTTGCCCATGTCCAAAGTTTGTGGGTATCGTTCCAAAAAGGAACCATGCTGCGAGATTGCCGTAAGTGGCCTAGCTCAGCAAAGGCTTAGAAGCAAAGTGCGGTTTGATCTTTCACGCTCTATGTCTCTACAAGGAACGGAGTACAACTCGGTTACGGACCTCTCATATTACGCCCCAGGGCAGTCAGCTCTTACCTTTTGCTTGCAGCCGAGAGAACCAATGGCTTTCCATCCATGGAGTGGTATCGCTTGGGTTGGAGGATAGAAAGAACATCGCATGTGTACAGAAGACTGTGCGTACTTATGGATTCATCTAAACTTTTAGAATGAAGACAACTGAGCATATAAGAGCTTCATACCTATAAACAACATTCCTGCAGATTCTAACCAGCCATGTCAATCACACCAATCACACCAATGGCATACATCTCGACCCTCTGGGGGTCCTTATGTCTACTTTTTCTCTGCTCCATCACTCTTACTCTTGCCCAAACCGCACCAAATTGTCCCCTTGGCCCAGGCTCCATCTATCCTCTTCCAGGAAATCCTCTCCACATAAGTTCCTTCATATCATCTGCCCTATCCAACTTGAACCAAACCCTCACTTCCACCCTTCAAGACTGCACTAGCACCCTCACCACCTCCAATGTTTCTTTCCACTTCAGTATATTCTCCTCGTCCTCCACCTTCTTCGAATACAACCACATCGCACCAGGTCAGGAACATTCTCTCAGCAATGGAGACATAGATCGCAACACTGTTTTTCGTATCGGCAGCGTTTCCAAGCTACTCACAGTGTACACTCTCCTAGCGACAACAGGCATCAACCACCTGAACGATCCCGTCACCAAGTGGATACCAGAACTAGCCGCAAAGAAGTTCGAGGATGAGATCAGCACGGCCAAATGGGCAGACGTAACGATTGGAGCGCTGGCAGGACATATGGCGGGCGTGAAGGAGCGTAAGTAACCCCCTATTTCCGATCACTTGGAACCTAGACTAAGGGCGATCCAGTGTCTATGGAGGACCTCGCCACACTTTACGACGCTGAAACGGCGGCGATGTATAATTTACCACCTCTACCCATGAGCGACGTACCCACGTGCGGCACCGCTGGCGAGCTACCCGCCTGCTCGAGAGAAGAATTCTTTGCTGCGTTCACGCATCTGCGCCCTGTGACCTCACCGTTCAATATGCCGATCTATTCCAACGTAGCGTTTCAGATCCTAACATATGCGATCGAAGCCATGACGAACCAATCGTTCGCAGATGTGTTTCAAAGCGCGCTTGTAGGGCCTCTAGGGTTGAATGGGACGTACTTGACCATGCCACCAGGTACAGTAAGTTCAATCATTCCGGGGGAACCAGTCCATACTTCCGTGGGACATGGACGGAGGCGATGGGACATCGAGCGCGTGAGTCACCTGCACCTTCTCTGAGAGACACGAATGAATGGAGGAACTAATTAACAACAGCAACGGCTTGATGTATTCTACCGGCGCGGATCTCGCAGCCCTCGGTCAATCTATCCTATCTTCCACACTGTTACCACCCCACGTAACCCGCCAGTGGCTCAAGCCCATAACGCACACGCCCGACCTCCGTCTCTCCGTAGGCATGCCGTGGGAGATTTTCCGCTTGGAAGTTCCTGTCCCATTCAGATCCTCTGGCTCCTCAGAAGAGCAAACAACGCGAATCATAGACTTATACCTCAAGAACGGCGGCACAGAAACGTACAACACGCAGTTCCTCCTCTCGCCAGACCATGGTTTCGGATTTGCGCTCTTAACGGCTGGTCCACCACCCACAAGGGGTCCGGATATGCGTTTTGCCGCCATGCAAGAAGTGAATGAGATGATTACCTCGGTCTTGCTTCCTGCATTTGAAGCCGCAATGCAGGACCTGGCTATCGCCAAATTCGCGGGTAACTACACCACCAGCAGAGAAAACGCTTCATCCACGAACCTGGAGATCGTAGCCGGCGACGGCGGCCTGGGTCTGAGCGTCAAGAGCTGGATGGACAAGGGCGGAACAAGAGATTTGTTGAAGACGTATTTCGCTGCACTGCAGATGGCTGAATCGAATGCTCTGGAGGAGGATCCAAGTCTCCGGCTGTACCCCGTAGGCTTGCAGAACAGGGGAGAAGTGGCATTCAGAGGCGTGTTTGAGTACCAAGGCAGTGCGGGTGCGTTCAGCGACAGCAACACGACGGCGTTTGGAAGTAGATGCGGAGCGTTTGCAGCTGTCGATGAGCCCCAATATGGTAACGTTGGGCTGGACGATTTTGTGTTTGGTGTGGATTCGGCTGGTATGGCAACGAGTATTGCTGCGCGAGGGATGAGGATTACGCTTCGAAGACTTTAATTGCTTTGTTGTTTCTTCTTTACTAAGGTAGTTTATTCCTCTGTTTCAGCTTTGAACGCTACTCTCTTGTTGCTGTTCTTCTTCTTCTTCTTGGGCTCGATACTCAATGCTTTGTCTGCAGGTATTGCCGCGGCGGCATCGAGGTCTCCCTCCTCATCGGACATCAGATCGATCAGATTCGACGTTTCGTCAACCGTCATCTGTACCTCACCCGATTGTGCCGCCATTTCTGACATCCATGCTGCGTCCTCGTCTTCAGAGTCTTCTTCCTCTTCCTCTTCGTCTTCTACTTGCTCGTGCTTTTCTCCTTCCTTAGCTTCTGCCTTCTGAGCTGCCTTATCAGCCTTTCGGGCTGCCTTCTCAGCTTCCTTCTCAGTCCAATGTTTCTTGGTGGGCTCCTTGGCAGCAGCCGCTCGTTGCGCACGCGACTTGAGGCCTGACACAATAGCCAGAACCGTGGCTAGCAATACGCCTAATGCTACCAGGGCAGAGTTTCGGGGGTCATTGTACACCTTTTGCTTCGAGATCTCCCACTGTTCCACAAAGGCATGCCTCAGTGAGCCAATTCTGCCATACTGGTCATACCTCTTCCGCCAGATGAACCGATACGGTGTCCGGTACGGCGAGCCTGCCTCATACACGCCCTCATCAGGACATTTCCAGTTCTTCCGCGTACATTCCTTCTCCTGGTCTGCCTCAGGCCCCATGTGATCTCCTAGCGACGTAGACAGCTCAGCGTATACTTTCTCAGCGGGTAGGAGCTCAATGTCGTCGATTGTATACGAGCTGGCGGCGTCGTTGGACCACCCTCCTTCGTTTTGATCTCGCATGGAAACTTGAACAATGTCTTGTTTTTGGGGGTCTAGGAGGGTATCGGCGCCATCACTGCCGAGCCCCATGAGGCGGAAACGCAGGGTAGGCTTGTGGTTGTAGTAAGGCGGGCCGCCGGTTGGATCGCCCTCTACAAGTCTGTCGTAGTCCAGCTCCAGCCTCTGGCCACGAATAGATTCCTTCCCTGCTGTCCTGCTTTCCGCAATCGCTATTATCGCATCCTTCTTAATGTCGTCGGGCACATGGTACGCTGATATTCGCGGAGGGATGTAGTAGTTTTGCAGCGGAAGGAACGGCGTGCCGTCGAGGAGAAGGGTCTTGTTATCTGCGGACAGCTCGAATTTGAGTATTATCGCATGTTGGCCGGCTCCTTCTTTGGAGGGATAGCCTGGGGTCGAGAGCTTGACGATCGCGCTTCGCTGCGGTTGTAGCCAAGTTACTGAGGAAGTGGCAGCCGTAAAGCTAGATTGCGTGAGGACCGCAAACGCAAGAAGTAGAGGAGTGAGCATCTTGAGGGTAGAAAGGAGCGTGGTGGTGGAGCGAAGGGAGAGACATGAAACCAGCATTTGGTAATTCGCAGTGGAAAATAAAATCTCGGAAATCGCGCACCTTTCCGAACATTCCGAGATTCGACAACCGATCGTCATAACATGCACTGGGCACGCTCACAACTTATGACACTCTTTATAAGTGTAATAATGCAGCACTTTTGTTCAAGATCCATTTGCGTTCCACGACCGCTTTTGCCGAGCACATTCGAAGCACGTCTCAATCAGATCACTCCAAAGTCACCAGAGCCATGCACCCTGTGTAGAACTGTTCTTTCGTACGCATTATGCAAAACCAGATCCGCACAAGGAAAGCAATAGTCAGTATCGACTTTAAGGTAAGAATCACGAGTTGTCATCACGCGGGATTTTGGACGTTAAACTCCACGAAACCCGCAAGGTACGATATCCCAGCCCCAAAGACACCCGGAAGCAAGTACGGCCAGAGGGCAGAGGAGCTTGCTGCCGACCTGCCATTCATTTACTTCTTACATGTCGTCATCTTGCAGAACGACTTGCGCTTGGTCCTCATCGATAGCCACCATGCCCTCGTCCACCGGCATACCTACAATGCTTGCTAGTGACATTGCACGCCCTGCAACCGGCTCTCTTTTGGAGAGAAGTTGTAACAGGGTGTCACGCTGCCAGAAGATATAACGCCCAACTCGTAACCGGAGGAGGGCCCTGGACGCGCGCTGTTGTGAACAGCACCAAGCCTTGATATGTACTATCGGAACGGTCGAGGCGGTCTCGGCTGTTCATGCCTCGGGAACGGTGACCGGCAATAATTTTTCATAGATCCGACAAATGTTCTTCGAGTGAAGAAGCTCGCGCTCCACAGCGGTGACCCTGTCGATGGCTTCGGCGTCTCTCGCAACGTCGTTCGATGAAAGGCATCGGATGGTGCGGAAGCACTGTACAGTAGATCAGTAGTCAAGAGTCCGCTTGTGCACGTATTCATCCATGTGGGCACGCCACGTGTGCGAGACACTGCAGGTGCCCAGATACAAAGCGCAGACGGCAGCGCATTCAGGTCGAACCAGTAGCCCGAGGTCAGTACATAGGCGGTCTGCGGCGGGGCGGTGGCCAGGTGCGTCGTCGCTGGCAAGTGAATGCAGGGCGTATAGGCAGCGACGCGGGTTATAGGCTGTAGATTGGCAGTGCTGGATGCTTGGGCGGTGGCGGTGGTCAAGAGCAGGCAATATATCGAGGAGCATGTGGGATGACAGGCCCAAAGCTCGAGGCTCGCCGAAGCCCAATCAGCGCTGGGTTCGTGGGTAACAAGTGCACATCTCACGTGCTGCAACCGCAGGCCGACGTTTGCTTGACCGTCCAACCTCACAGCAAGAGAGCCTACGAGCCTGCCATATTGCTACTGCAGGCTGCCCGGCATCGCGTCGCCGCCATGAGTACTATGATCACCTTTGCCGCGAATAACGAGTTCTTCAGGAAGCGCAAGCGTAACGCGCCCCCGGTGCTGTTCTCCGCGCCCCAGTTTGCTAATGTGGCTCCACAGGCGTCCACCGCGCATGCGACTCGTGCAAGAAACGTCGGGTAAGCAGCAGACGCACGCAGAATGGTGGCGGTCCTCTCCCTCTGACCGTCCAGTAGAAGCGATGCAGCCATACCTTCGACGACGACGCGGATGCCGGAAGCTCTACCAAAAGCGGACAGTCCGCCAACCCAGGTCAACAAGACCCTCATGCATCAAATGCCAGCTATCATGATCAAAGGGGCCAGCGGGGCGACCCTCAGCGCGATGGAACCCGCTCCTCCATGGCGCCCTACAGCCCAAGCGATGACCCGCCTGCACAGACGCCTCCCAACTTCCTCGGCTACTTGAACCCGGAGGCCGTCCTGAGGGAACAGGTCTACGCGGAGAAGGGCAAGTCGACGCAGTCTCCGGTCATCCCATCCATCGGCCAGTGGATAGAGGGCGAGAATCCGGCTTTAGGTAGACCGTTAACAAGCCAGCCTGGAGCCGCACCTGCAAGATTCGATGATACGAGTCCAACTGCAAATCAGGATGTCAAAGTCCAAAGAGCTCTCCGCCAGTACCTGGAAGCAGTAGGCGTCACAATACTGCCGCCTCGCGAGTGTCAAGATGGCTTGCTCGACCTTTACTTCAACTATGTGCATCCGCTGCTCCCACTCATTGACCAAGATGTCTTCGCAGAACGGTATGCCCAAGGGCATGAGTCTCGTCTGTTGATGCAGGCAATATGCATTGTGGCATCGAAACACGCTGACGCTGGGAGCTACCTGTGTCTGGGTGACGACCCTCGCAAGATGGGCCCGCGAGAATTCTCGCACCGGCTATATAATGCTGTCATCGCAGGCATCGAAGCCAAGATGGAGAAGAATCGCGTCGTGTTAATTCAGGTGCTAGCACTTATATCGCTGCATTGCGAAGGTCCCGATGGTGCTGAACAGGCGTCTATGCATCTTGCACAGGCTATTCACCATGCGCACACATTCGGTCTGCAGTTCGGACACCAGTGGAAGAACCAAAAATCAGACGATCAAGAGAATCTAGAAGACCTTTTCTGGTGTCTATGGAGTCTAGACAAGATCAACGCTTGCATGAACGGGAGACCGCTCTTGATGCATGAGCGCGATAATAGTCTGACGAAGCTACCAACAGATCCAGAGAAAAGGCAGAGTCCGTTTGGAGTATGGCTGCAAATATCAGAGATGCTTGACAAAGTCATAGACTACTATAGACCGGGAAGTAAAGCGGAAGAGACAGGCTGGGAAGGTGACGACTTCTTGGGTTTTGAAGAGATGGTCGGCGATGGAGAGGACAAGCTTGAGGGTCCTATCATGAGTGAGTATCTTTTTTGGAGGCGAAGAAGCGGGATACTGATGAGTTGGCAGGTCTACTTTCGCTCTTCCATCACACCATGTGCATGGCATCACACAAGTCCCTTTCTATCAATGCCCCCGTCAAATCAACGCCTTCCTACGTCCGGCAGAGCCTATCGGCGACCCGAGTAATCCACCTCCTTAACGCAGAAGCTCCAGAACGTTTACCACCTTTACCTTTAGTTCCCTACGCACTGTCCGTCGCGCTAAGTGTGGTATACCGGCACTTTCGCTCCAGGAGGCTAAAAGTGCATATCAACCGTGCGACCGAAGAACTCAGGCAATGTGTCATGCTACTGAATCGCCTACGCTACGCGTGGTGGACAGCCGGCACAATGGCTGACATAGGGACCGCCGTCCTGAATAACGCAGACCGCAATACGCGAACTGCAAACACACCTGCGCCCCCTGCCGAGAATGCACACCATCCCGCGATGAAACCAACCCCTGCAGGGGCTCACAACCAGCAGCAGCACCACGCGTCCACCCCAAGTAACTGGCAGACACTCGATAACGCCACACCGATTGACCCGCGCTTGCAACAGCAGAACCCAACTTCTGCACCTACAGCAAACATGACGCATCTTCTCAATCCCCTCCCACCACCACCCACGCCAGGCCAGCATCCGACAAGCAGCGAGCGCGGCTCTCACGTCCAGCATCCCGGCGCAACACCGCAATTAGCGCATGCGGGCCCGCCCTTCGACTTCTCGGAGGCGAGCCCAGACTGGTTGAATTTCGACACTGCGTTTGAGAATTTCGAGGGCTTGCTGGGGAGCTCGGGTGCGGACTTGAGCAATGAACTGTTTAGACCGTTGAACTATGAGAGCCTGGATGGGTTTCTGGATCCTGCGGTTCAAGGGGAGATGTGAAAGAGTTCCGGCGATGTAGGGATATATGACAGCGAACGAGATCGCGGCATCGCGATTATTATGGGCGAGGAAGAAGAATGTACAGTTCGTGTGTGTCTGTAGATGTTTGAGTTTTTCTTTTTTTCATGTTATTACAGAGCCTTCACGAGATAATTTCGGTACTGTGGTGGGGCTTTACTCGGTAAGAGGGAATTTCTTAGGCGAATCCGGCAAGGAAAAGGGCACATCTGGGACTTCTTTCTGTAGGGCATGGCGCTTGTAGTATACCACTTCTCATGGTCTTTTAATGTTTTCAAACACTACCTCATTGCATTCAGCCGACGTATCCTTTTAGCCTTCACAGACTTTGTCAGCCATGGATGCCTATACGCCAAAGAGTATACCATTGAGAGTTTTACGACCAGTTCGATTTCAAGCTTCAGTTCTTAAAGTCTGTGGGTATTATGAGATGATCAGAGCGCAATTTGATCCACGGAAAAGTTGTCAGCAAAGGGCTCTCGTGAAGCTTGAGCCAGTGAGGAGGAATTCATTCAATTGAAGCGACTGCAGGAGATATCATGTTGTCTCGTCATCGATTGACGACGAGGGTATCACACAAGTCGTAATTAGTCGATTTAGTTGAAGTCTAAGTGGAGTTAGGTCAGGTCAGACTCAAGTCAGGTCAGGTCAGTTCAAGGTCAAATCAGGTAAGGTCAGGTCAGATCAAGCTCTAGTCAGGTCAGGTCAAGGTCAAATCAGGTAAGGTCAGGTCAGATCAAGCTCTAGTCAGGTCAGGCCAAGCCCAAGTCAGGTCAGATCAAGCCCAAGTCAGGTCAAGCTCAAGTCAAGTCAAGTCAGTTGAGCTTAAGTCAGGTCAAGTTGAGCTTAATCCAAGTTAGACCAAGTGAGTGAGTTAGATTACTTGGATTTCAACTCGGACGATGTATTCCAATTTAGGTTAGGTAAAACTCAGGTCAAGTGAGGCAGATCTCAGGCCGAATTGGGTAAAGTCAGGTCAAGTCAAAAGTCCAAGTCAAGTCAAGTCAGATCAACCAAGAAGTCCGTAACAAGAGAAAGCAGGATTCCCCAAAGAAGCCAAAAGATAGATTAATTAAGTAATTGAATATGGCGAGTACTCGCAGTGATTACCACTACATAAATTCGCACTGCCGGGTCTAGTAATAACAACTTCTCGCTCCCTGTCCCGCTTGTACGCATCCCACTTACAGCACGCTCAATCGCCGTTTATCCTGAGGAGAAACCAACTCGACACGGAGTGGGCAAAGCGCTGGACCGCATTGCAACATCGTCAGTGTGAACTAATGTTACGTCCAATGCAGACGCGTGCCTCAACGGAGAGGCTGGTGTGTACGCTCCTGAGCCTGCGCGTAGGCTCAACCCCCCTGATTTCGCTCGGATGGTAAGTGCATTATCGGTGGCTTGAACTACGTCGTAGAGGGACTGTTGACTTCAGAATGTATAATGATGTCTATCGGCCTACCTACGGGCGTCGCGAAGTTGAACTAGGGAAAAACCATGACAAGTGTGCCTAGAGTTGTCTGCACGTGCAGAAGTCAATAGCTCAACGGATAGTTGCAGCTTATGCTTTCCCAATTTGAGCACTGCGGGCTCTATCGCCGAGTCGGGTGTCGAGAGAGCGAATGGTTCACGTCGAGCGGACGCAGGGAAACGTTCTCTAAACTGTTCTTAGTGCTTGATGAAGATTGTATGGATAGAATCTGTAATGAGATGGCCGTGACCAGCGGACATGGCACCTTTCCGGATGGGAGAGAGCTCGTGAACGTAGGGTCGGCGTTGCTTGAGCCCAGTAAAGAGTGCTCATGGTGTCCGGAGCGCTGGAGGATGGCTTAGAGGTACACGTGTTGTTGTGTGGTGATGTGGAAGCTGTGGTTCATAGTGCAGCAAGGGTAAGATGAACGTTGGCTCGTTCACACTGGCAACTCGATGAAGAAGGTCACTGGTGGAATTTCCGGTGTGGAAACTCTTGTCCGGTGGATTGTTCGGTGAAAGGTCCAGTACGATACTCAGAAGTCCACTGTAGCGACGGAGACTTGAGGCGTCATGCGCGCTCCGCGGTGTCCGCAATAGGTAATTTGGATTTCGGAAGACATGGGATCCTGCGAGAAGGTTTTCAGCACCACCGATAAAACACCGCAAGGGTTTTGGGCTTCTGTAGATCACTGATGCGTTGGCACTGTTCCAAATGATTGACAACGGCAGTTATTGTGCTCAGAACATGGTTGTCGCTGGAAGACACAGTGGAAGGGTACCAGAATAGGAGCAGTGCGGTTGAAGATGCACGTTGTTCACATCCACACGAAAATAGCACGGTAAGTGATGGTTCCGAAAGCGCCCATCAACAACGATACCGTACCTCTGGTAGTGTCTCGCGCAACATCTTCTAATTAAGACAAAATGTCACCAGCTCCGTAATTAGATCAAGAAAGACCATTTACACTTCTCCGTGCGTCTCTGCATTCCCTACTATTTCCAGTTGTGCGTTGGTGTTTCAAGCAGATGACCTCACGCCGCACGCTCCTCGCACGCACGAGAGCAACACCCCACAGCTGCGGCATGCACGGTCAGAACAGAGGTCGCTCGGATGCTATTCGAGGCCTGCCATCCTGGAAGCCTACATCCTTCAGATCAAGCTGTGCCGAGGATCTAAACGATCGCAACAACGTGCTGATTGCGTCTTGACACGGTACGGCGCAGTTCATCGCGTATGCAATGCACCACCTTGTCGAAGCATCTTACGTCCATCTCATCGGTCTATCAGATGCATGCAAGTTCTCCACAGAGTCTGATGCATCGTTTGGCCTAATCTGGGAGGAGAGCGTCTACGACAAGGTTGGTGGAGGCGCGTACGGATTGAGTATTGTTGGATCTCGGGCGAAACTTCGTTCCATCGGGTGGAGATGATGCTCACGATGATGTGGGATATGTTATTTGCGACTCAGATTTCGAGCTTCTTCGTCAGCTGGGAATGGTAGATTGCGCGCATGATGAGAACCTGCGCCTCACGCCTGCGTTTCACGTCTTCAGTCGGGGCGCGCCTTGTCCCGGCGCAGCGGCTTCGACGACGATAGTAGAAAACTGGCGGCTCGTGGCTATGTTCCACGTCTAACCACCCGAGGAAATTATTGGGAGGGTCGGCGTGCGTGAACCGCGGTGTAGGCCAGAACTTGGACCCCAAAGGTGCTTGAGCGCGCCGCATCCTGAGGCGTTGATGATTGCATCATGAGGAAGGTGTTCGGAGGAAGGATGCTGCAAGGCGGGTACCACTGGAGGCCGTATAAACAGCGATGGCTGACGCTGAATCCTTCGCTGCCCGAATTGCGGGTCACACAGCCCTGCAGAGGACGTAGGACTGTTACGTGCGAGCGGAAGTAAGATTAGTGACTTCGCAGTCGCCGAACTGATAGTAGAGGTGCTGCTTCGGGCGTAATTGCAAGTCCTAAAGTGTACTCCTCGACCGATTGGGGTGCACGGTTAGCGGTTACGGGGCCAGTGAGTAAATTGCCCGTGTACTACAATAGCAACTCGCAAGTGAAGCCTTCAAGGTGCGTGCAGCTTCGCGGTGCCCGAACAACAAGATCGTGCTCTGAAGGACCTGGGGGACCGCCTACGGCACTCTTGTCCCATGCATTTCCCAGCCGTTATGGATCCTGGAGGACGTCGCGGAAGAGCTATCATTGTAGGCTCCCAGCACGAGCGCTCGGTAGTGTACATGGTGAAGGTAGAGGGACCGTGCTCCACGCAACTCTTGAGCTGATAACTCGGCTACAGTTGCAACTGTCGTGATGGAGCAACGGTCTGGTTCAAAGCTTAGCGGGTTCAACCACGAGGCACGTACAGTCTCGACGGCATCGTAGTCTACAGCTGCTCGAAGCCGCTGAATCTTGGTAAAGGTCCAGTGGTTCCCGGAAACCTTCCATTGGTTCACCCAACGGTGGCCGTTTCGCTACCGGTAGCTTACATTGAACAGTGGGCAGGTGTAGTCGAGAAGCTTGGTATGACGCTCTGCATTCTGCAGGGCGACGCGCAAACGCCCATGATATTCGATAGAATCAAAGGGAGCTACGGTGCACTAAGCGGACGCTCAAACGCTCAAGCGTTCCGACAAAGTTGTCAACCCGGGACGGTGGTCGCATGTTTATCTGAGTGCATCTCATCACGGTCCAGTTGTTAGATGGTGAGCACGTTCCCAGCGCGCTCATATGATCTAGAGTCATCATGTGCAAATTGTCTATACGTGTATGATTGGGATCCTTTAGCAAGATGGTGAACCAACCAAAGATTATCGTGGCTTGCATGTGCTTAGACACCCTCCAAGAGATAGGCAGCATCATTGAGGATTGGCATGCAGTGAGCATGTCAGTCAAGAGACACAGAATACTAGTCGTCGCAGCGCAATGTATCGTACTCGTAATACTACGTACGATATGGCGATCTTTTGCGGGTGATCGGACAAATCAGACAGGCAAGACTTTGTTGGTGCTTCCTTCCAAGTTAAAGGTCTGACCTCAGCCTCCTCCGGCTGGATGAAACGCAAGGCTCTTTCGTCATTGGTCGATCGCCGTTGCCTAGTCGAAGACCAATCCACAACCGTTGGTCGTAAGCACTTTACCTCGCACGCGCTCATCAGCACTACCTGCCCGAAAGATATTCCGTACCCGCGCGCTGATTACGATGGCTGGTTTTGAGGTTGTTGTTCGCTGATGGCTCCCGGGATCAATATGGGTAACACCGGACAACAAGTCGCTTTCAGAAAGTGCGAACCCATGCTCGGTGCATCCAAAGCATGAACAGCGAGAATAGAATGTTTGCGGAACCACAGCAACGAAACGCCCATGCCTGGAGATCATGTCTTGGATGTACTGGCCGCGCGGGCTGTCGCTCGCCAATCACTGGGATGATGCAGAGCCATGTTGAGCAAGGGATGGCATGTCGCTGGTCGGCCACTCACCCTGGCAGTGAACGACAAGGGAGACCAACGATCAGTGATGTTCAGTATCGAGATCGTCTCGACGCAACACAGCGGTGCCGTGTGGTCATAGGTCCATCACTTGCCAACACGAGGATTCTAGACGAGGCCTGGATCCCTTGACCGGAGGCTGGTGGGTCTCTGTGAAGCCCTGCGCTGCGGGAGAGAGATCGTCAAGGCGACGGCGTCACTGGTAATGCCTCAGCAAATTCACTCGCGACAGCCACGTTGCGGAATCTCAAAGGTCATCGGGCCGGACGGCGGCACGCCAGTCTCGATTGGAGACAGTCCCTGCAGGCGCGCGGTATACTACGCACGTAGCGCTCGTTAGCATTGAAGACGTGCAGATGGTGAAAGTCCTCCAGTGGCGGGGCGGAGGGACTAGAATCTCATCAAATCGATAAGCTGTCGGTAGTGTTCGATGGTCACATGACAAGAGCCTTGGCGGGTCCGCTTTACCTCACTTAGCACTAGCAGACGTCCTCAAGCAGCGGTGAGCGACCTGACACTTTGGCTGAGACACTCCGAGTACGTACTCTTTACTACGGAGCCATGCGTTTGAAGGGTCCGGTTCTGCAACGGAGATGCAGGCAAAGGAGCCCGTCGCGCGATAACCGTGAAGCATTGGTCGTGATCCACTGGTTTGGTGGACCCTCAACGTCGGCATACAGAAGCGCGCAGTATTGATTTGGCCTCACTGCTCCAAGACGTCCAATATTGGCATCAGTGGAGGACGGAGGACGAGGGACTCAGGGGCTACGTTCGGTCGTCGACAAACAGATCTATTCACAGCGACTCTAAAAGAGGCATGTCCTCCAGCAACTGTTTATTGACATGTGCAGCGGCTCACAACCATATCCGTAGCCGCGTCCTGGGGACGAAGGCAAAGTCCGGGACGGTATGGCAGGTACCATGGGCGTGACGAGATGTGCAGGAGTGCAATCTCGCTCGGACATGATCAGCGGGCCCTGTGCTCACAGAACTCCCGCTCCAGGTTGGAGACGGGAAGCGAAGTCTTGCACGGATGCCGGCGGCATGCGTGAGCGATGAAAAAGAAAAACCTGCAGCTGCCACCCTCGTGCTGGCACCTCGTCTTCCATGTGAGCGGGTGGCATTCTCTGGCTCGGCCCCCGGCCAGATTTGTCAGTTGAGGACAAGCGCAGATGGCTACGAATCCAACGGGCGTGGATACGAAGAAATGAGGATGCGCCGGTAAAATGCCCTTGCTCGATCTCAGAGGCAGCCTATTTGGATCCGCGCCCCTTTCCATCTCGCGAGCGGTTCGCCTGCGAGGTGGTGAGAGCAGGCCATGACTGACTGTGACGGTCACAGGATCTGTGCAACAAGCCTCGTCTGGCAGAGGCCGTGAGTCAGAGACGGGCGGCGTGATTGGCAGGCTGCAGAGATTGTCGGCGCTGCGATTGGGCGGCTGCGAAACTCTGTCGAAAATTCTACGTGGCGTGGCGTGGTCAGTGGCCGGCCAGCTACTCGCAGGGCCGTTAGTCATGGCTGTGGCAGCAAGATTGTCAATATATCGACGCGCCAATGAGAAGTGGGACGGACAGCGATCGAAGCACTGGGGAAGCTCCAAGCGCAGCGCAGCATGTCACGGCCAACCGTCGACGAGGCAGGGCCTGGCTGGGGAGCGCCACGGACAAAGGGCAGGGTGGGTGTGCTCCACCAGGGCGAAACCGGAAACGTGACCACCAGCAGCGGGTTCAGGCAGCAGCAGGTCGAGCAGAGCATGACAGTCGGAGCAGTGCCGCAGGCGTTGCGGCTGGTTTCGTCATGTCTGTACGAGACCACAGACGTCGTAAGCCTGCAGGCTCTGCATGGGCTGTCATCAGGGCCGCGAAGGCTGGGGCCGCGGGCGGCGATTCGCCGCGCCAGGTGGCCTCTCCACCGGCGCCTCGAGACCCAGCAGAGCCTGCTGCAGCGCGCTCCTGGGGCGTCGCCACTCGCAGTGTCACCGTGTCTCTGCCAGGATGCATGCGACCGGTGCTGACGGCGCGAAACGCTCGATTGGCTGCTGCAAACACAGCCGCCCGGCGAGCAGCGGAGCGGTGCAGCGCCGGGGCACGCAGCGGGTGGGTGGCATGAATCAGCGGACGGCTTTGTTGCTTTGTTGTTGCACGCGCCTTTCCGCAGCGGGCATGGCCCAGCGCGCCCTCGCGTTCGCCTCCCTGCTCGAGGCGTGCAGATGCACGGTTGCAGCGGTGGGCCCACTCTGCGCTAGCCGCACCCACGCCGTGGCCTCTAGCCCATCACTGCCATTCACTGCATCCTCCGCCCATCGACCGCGGGCGGCCTGTCTGCCCTCCCGTCTTCGTCATAGCGCCCCTTGCTAGGCCCATCCTTCCCTATATTTACAGAAAACCGGGGCCTCCACCGCCGCCCAATAGCCTGCAGGGGCCGCCCACACACGAGCCTTTATCACACTGGTGCCCAGCCGTGCTCTACAGCATACATCATATCCCGCCTCACCCAATCCTCATATACATCCTCCCCATCCCTACTGCGAGCACGCTCCTTACCATCAACAACACATACTGCACACCAAATCAACTCGACTCTCCCTACAGCCTCACTGCCGGACATCCATGGGATCTCTGTCTTTCTAATCTGTTGCCGTCTCTTTCTCAACGCTTCCGTCACGGGACCTCACCTGGACTCATCGACCCTGTCACAGTCATAGTCTGCCCCTTCTCCCAGGAAGTACTTATCCCGTCCTTGAGGCCTTCAGTGGACCATCGAGGACTCTTCACAACCACCCTTTACCAGACCATGTTGCCGACCCCTCCCGCGTCTCCAACCCTCAATGGATTTTGTGCGCCCGAAGACCGCCTAGGCCAGATTCTTGCCGGAAGACTGCAACTGACCGGTATCCTCGGAGTAGGTGCTTATGGAGTCGTCTACACTGCCGTGGACATCCAAACCAACATTCCCTATGCCGTAAAGGCTCTCAACAAGCTTGGCTTGGAGCCCCGGCAACGAAAGTTCCAGCAGAGGGAAATCCAACTCCACCACCAGGCCAGTGCTCATCCCAATGTTGTCTCCTTGGTAAAGATCATGGACGCCCCTGACTGCACATACGTTGTCATCGAGTACTGCCCAGAGGGCGACTTGTTCTCAAACATCACCGAGCACGGAAAGTATGTTGGTAACGATGCACTTGCCAAGAGGGCCTTCCTCCAGATCTTGGATGCCGTTGAATACTGCCACTCCATTGGAATCTACCACAGGGATTTAAAGCCGGAGAACGTTTTGGTGACTGACAACGGAATGACCTGCAAGCTCGCCGATTTTGGACTGGCCACCAACGACCACATTACGTCTGATTTCGGATGCGGCTCGACTTTCTACATGTCGCCTGGTAAGTTTTTTGTGTGGTCCGAGCTCGAGTCACGTGCTAATTCTTGGCAGAATGCCAGACAGCTGCGCCCAAGGCCTACTCCTGCTATGCATCAGCACCCAACGATGTGTGGAGCCTCGGTGTGATCCTTGTGAACTTGACATGTGGACGCAACCCATGGAAGCGCGCCTCGTACGAGGACAGCACTTTCCGCGCCTACATGAAGGATCCCAAGTTCCTGAGGTCCATTCTCCCCATCTCCCCAGAGCTGGATTCCATCATGAGGCGCATTTTCGAGTTCAACCCGGTCAAGAGGATCACCATCCCCGAGCTCCGTGAGTTGATCATGCGATGCCCTAGGTTCACTGCAACCAAGTCTGCAGCTCCTACGCCAATGGCTTCCCCGCCTTTCACTCCTGTGGACTATGCCCAGGAGGCTTCCTACTATCACGCCGTACCTCCTGCGGCTGGTCTTCCTGGACCGGTCTACTCCCCACCGGTCTGGGAGCTTCCCTCTCCTCAACATTCCATCTCTTCGGGAAGCTCCAACTCGGACAACGAATCTGTCTTCTCTACTTGCTCATCAGCTTCGTCCGCCTCCTCGACTTCCTCGTTCACCCACATCCACCCGGCTCAGAAGCCGTCTGTCCGTCAATCTACATACGTTTCTCCTCCCCCCGCCAGTGGATGGTTCCATCCCTTCTTCCAGGCAGCCAACCTCGTTAAGCATGTGTCGTTCCAGCCACCAATGATGGCTCCGGTACATGTTTACTAGACGGCGCGGCTTCCACATTCACGATGTGTCAATATTTCCTTCACGTTCAAAAATCATGACGAGATGATATTCTGCAGCGACTATTGTTACTTTATGGTGTCAGTGCGGATCAGGATTCCCGGCGTTTTCACAAAATAGACCTTCCGCATCAGACCTACCAGGCAAAGGATCCAACATTATTTCCCTTCAGGACCGGAAAGCCTCGGACTAGAACATGTACTACGCTTTTTAACTTTTTGGGAGGGCGAAGCCTAGACGGCTCGTCTCCATGTGTGGATATTTGCGCGGTTCTGTCGTTGCACGAGACAACGATTCTTCGGAGGAGAGACAGTCTTTGTTGCATTTCATGGAGCTGCTATTTCTACGATGGACCCTGGATACCTATGAAGGTTCCTTGGTCGTTTACGATCACTTGCTTTTTCCTTTTGTTCTACAAAGATACCAGAGCGGGTTAATCACCTTTTGGCTCAACAATGTACGGTAGTGGTCCTGAAAATATGGACGGAGACATCGAGCCCAGCGGCAAGTTCAACAATAACAACGAGACATTAGGGCGATGCAGCAAAATGTTGCATCTGCCGAAGGCGAACATGCATTTTCGTTGTGCTTTACGGTGAATACGACGTGATGATTGCTCACCCTCTGGTCCGAAATCTCACCTGTTGCCATTCCGCTTTGCCTATCTTGGTACGAAGATGCACAACGCCTATGTCGTAAAGTCGGTGACACAAGGCAGCGCACCACTGCAGGACCCTTGTCTCGCGTCCTTGGGAAAACGCAGCTGTCTGAAAACGGCCGTTCTACCTGTGCGTGAGTGAAGCAGCCAACCACTATCCATGCACCCCCACCCGTATAGAGTTGGCTGGGCGGAGGGCTGGGCCCGGGCGTACACGCTTCGCGCATGCGACGTTTGCGCACTGTCGTCAGCGAGCGAATGGCACGCGCTGCGAGGCCCGAAGGTTTGCAAGTGCGCAAAGTGAGGGTGTAGCGTGCAGTAGACTGATTTGACAGCGACGTTTGCTGGCATGGGCAGGATTGAGCCGGCCGCTGGGTCTGCGTCCGCCTTACAGGTGCCTGCTAGACCACACGCAGCTAGCCAGTCCGGCGTGCTCAGCAGATAGATGGAGCGCGGACGGCAGATTAATGATGAGATGCTCGATCGAGACTCCATGTCTTGCTGCGGCTTTGCATGCCACCGCGTGTGAGTTTGGCGGAGAGGCTGAGCGTGGCGTTGGGGATGCCAATGCCCCAAGATGCAGCCCCCATGCACGCTGGAGGATTGGATATTGAATTGGGCTGGGTTCCATGTATTTGCTGCAAGGCAATCGCAAGGGAGTCTGTATTCTCAACACCATCACTGGAAACATCTCACATTGTTGAGATCACGATCATCCATGATGAGCAACGACCCAGGCACCAAGCCGTCCCGCGTCTCAGCCATCCACTAATTGAGCACTTGTGTCGTCCCGCGGCTGAACATTCAACCACAACTGTATCTCAGCTTTGTCTCGCAACGATAGGCCAAAGTGCGTACCGGGGGCGTCACCGGAAATCACGATGCACCGTTGTGTGTAGCAGAGCGTTTGGCGGCATCGATTCCCTAGCGATCTGGCGAGCCATCATCACCAAAAAGCAAATCCCACTCACTCCGCGGGCGCATAGGTACGAAAACAGCCCCGTACACCGTGTAACACCTTCGCTGAAGGCGCACGCCTTGACGAGATGGCGTGCAGCCTATGACTTCGGCCAAGCCTGCATTGTCTCGCGTTGGTGGCAAGCATCACGACCTGCTTCTCACCACAACAATAATTCCCTCATCTAACCGTCCCCTATCACGTCGCAGCCGATCCACCGCCGCGGGATTCTAAACTTGATCGCGCTCGATTCAGAAGCTTCCTGAGCGCTCGGCTATCCGCAAGTGGCGACCTCCATCATCTGATTGTAGCTGCTACCTGGTTTCGCGCTGCATGGAATATATTGCCCATGTCCGATGATCCGTCTCCATTCGCTGGGTGCTGCCAATCCTAAGCTGACCGCCATGTAGTCCTGTGTTGGCGTGGCTGGAGCAATATCCGTGACCTCAATAACGGTTCCACTTACCCTACGCGGTAACTAACTATCCAACAATCGCATTATCGTTCAGGGGAAGCTACGGAAAAGCGTTCGAACCTTCGAGCCTTACGAAGAATTCTCTTACTTCTAGGCTGATTGCGACAGGAAAGCCAAGTGCAAATCACGCCATCGTCTGCCATGCTATATTTTTCCGATGGGCGAACTGCAGCCTTGATGCCCGGTCAACAACTTTGTTCAGCCACGCGAAATCCAGATTGTGTCTTTCAATTGTGTGATCAGGCGGAGTTTGGGAAGTCTGCATCAGAGCACATGTTCATGCGCAGCCATTTTGACGAGTGAGGACAGCAGGTGCATACCCGAGCGATTGGGACAAAAATTCACTGCAGCTTATTGTGGCTGTTACCTGTGCTACTACACCTCTGTGGCTGTACTCTGCCGGGGCGCATACTACCTTTCGTTTCTGACCCACATACCGATGCTTTGCTTTTAGCAAAAGTCCCGAGAGATGCCTGATGAAGGCTTCTTGCTTCCGCATTGTTACCGAGTTAGCAGGTTCTGGCACAATGCCAGTTGACCCAGGCTGTGGCAGGATGCGTAGTGACCATCTCGCATGTTCCTTCTTTGTTCGTACAAGACGGGTTTCCAAACCTCAAAGCCAAGCTTTGATGTATGCACTACAGCCAGCTCACTGTAAGATCTAGGCTCAGCCATCGAACCATGAATTAGACGGCGAGACGCGTTCCAAGCCGACCTTCCATAGACACGCGTTAGCTGATGTTGTCTGCATTTACCACCGCGAGCTTCCCCGTCATCGTTTCGAAAGCCGATCAACAACACCACCGTGTCACGGAAGTGTCGCCGATGGCCTTGATGTGTCGCTTGGTCGCACTGCTCGATCAATATGGCGCACCTTTGGTCGTTGGCGGAACATGGCACGACTTCGTCGGGTCGTTGCACTATCTGTTCGTGCCTTCCCCACGCCTTCTCCAACGTTAGCTATACCCCCAATCTCAGGGTTCTTCGGCTACAGCTGTCGACCCGAGTAGCACTGCAGCATCTCCAGCTTTGGGACTCCACAGCAAGCAACCGTGTACTCTGGCCAGCCTTCTGTGTCACGTTACTCCAGTTTGCTTCTCTCACCCTTGCATCTCCACGAGGTACCGACTGTCAGCTCCAGCGGCTACCCGTCTCTGTGGCCGACCCAAGGATGTAATCGACTGGCCCGGTGCGTTGCAGCTCTCGGAGGAGATCTCTGATCTCGGCAGGGTGCTTATCGCGGTCAAGTCAAGATTGCTTGTGTTAGAGTGAGCAAAAACATGTTGAACAGTCTCTGCAATGTTTCAACATCGCGGAGGAACCTTCTATTTGCAGTATGTTACCTCCGAGAGTACACCAGAGTCGTTGCCTTCGGTTCCCTAGCCCAAGACAGCATACAACAAGACTGAGTTGTTGTGCTGAGTCTGACAAGTACGCAGGAAGCAACGGTGTATCCTCTCAAACGCAACTGTACACATGAACTGTCAGCGTAACGGCGGTTAGGTACGCAAAGGTGCAGGATCTCAGGCAAGATTCGCGGTGGCACGTGGTCTAGTGACATCCATGGATACGGAAGCAGCGATGCCGCGTATGACTTAGCGACACAAACACAACGTTCTTCACCGGCCCTTGCTATCCCTTTCTTCCTCGCTTTCTCCCTCACAAGCGCTGGTGCTGGGGCTAGTCACTTGTGTTCGTGTCACATCTCCACCAAATGAATCCTCGGCACCTGGGCATGCGGCTACAGCCTATCTGTGTCCCTTCCGGAGCCAACAGGAGCCTCCGAACGCAAAGCGAGCAACGGGTGTGGAGTTACGAGAAACGCGATCTGCCTGCGAGGCAAACTTTGGTTCGGGCCTGCAGCTCAGTAAATTCGGAAGTTGGGACAGCTAATACTGTCGACCCGAACATCTGCTGGGTGGCTGCATTGTTCTTCCGCTACCGGTCTTGCAGACCGCAACGCACCAAGTGCAAGGAAGAACGGCTGTTTGACTAACACTGTAACAGCCCGCGATTCTCGTGCTGAACATGGCCTCTATTCTTATCGCACAGCTGAGAATGTGATGAATACCTCTTCCTCTACAGTCAACACTGCCACCAGATCTTCACTACAATGAGCTTATAACGCGTCTGTTGTATACCTCTGGCGGCATACGTGCCCATTCTATCTATTACCGAGCAAGACAGCCTCCCACGATTCCGACCCCTGTTGAATATCGCGGAAGCGTTTGTCCCACAGGCACTCCCCGGACCCACACAGGCATCGGAGAATTTGAAACCAACCAAACCCTTTGCTCTCTCGAGTATTCGCGATGCTGTGCCAGCGCATCACGCGTACCACAGCATAGACGTTCTCTTCCCCGCGTTAATACCACATTGCCACGAGGCAGCTAGCTCAAGCTGCTGTCGCCACCGTGTCCGCTCTGCGGGCTGTTCTAATTGAGTCGTTCTAGCCTCTACGAATGCATGTACTTACTTCGTGCCGCAGTGACAGCTTGAGGTAGCGCTAAGCTCTGTGGAACATAAGAAGGCATCTGTTGCCACTCCTCACCGCCATCCCGTAAACCCAATTCCCCTTTGTGACCACATCACACACAACGCATATATGCAAGCTCAACGCGATTGAGAGGTCATTTGACACTTTCTCCTTACATCGGCGCTGGATATGAGTCACCAGGGAATGAGCAAGTGGCCGAGTTCGCAGTCAAGCCGTCCTCCAGCAGACTATGTTTGTCTTTGAACAACATCTACCGCAACTTCAGCCTTTCGATAAAGGTTATTCCAACTCTAGAACACTAAGCTTTGATAAGAGACGTTTTTCTAGTCCGGTCCTGGCTGCACATGGTTGACGGCGAACCATTCGGAGATACTACTCGGCTGAAGTTCAGTCTTCCACTAGACTCAGAATCATCGCGAAACAATCGCATCGCAAGATCTGGCACGTTGTTTCGGCGAAAATAGGTCGAATATCGTCGAAAGAGCGACAGGTATTTCCTCTACCAAGGGCGTTATGACAGGAGATAGCGGCGGCCATATGGTGCGAGGTCACAGCTACCTTTGAAGCATTCGATCGAAAAAATTGTTACCATGATGATGGTAGACGGGATTCGATAACGCGACTCTGTTATGTCGGCTCGAGACCACTATTACTACCACTCTCCACTTCACACCATGCATACCACATACATGACGCATATATCGCGGTCGATCCTTCCAGCTTCTGCGCCCTTGATCGAAGCTTCCTCAAGCTCTTCTCACCGTCACGCGCACTCTGTCGCTTATTGCTTTCCTGTTGTCTTGTTTTCCTCATTCGCTCTGATCCCCGTGACAACGACGAAGACACGGCTTCGTCGGACCTCTATTACATGGATGTGTTCTGTGACTCCATTAAGCATTCAATCGAAGGTAGGTAGGCTGGTGTCACAGATGCTGGCTTGAAGTTGCGCGGGAACGGTAGAAGGAAGGCGCGATCAAGCAGAACGCTATTGACCTCGACAGCTCCTTCCGCTGGACGGCAGGCATGTCTTCGCTGTTACAGATTGCAACGGAGTTTCGTGCATCCTCGCCGTATCTCGATAACAGCACCGCATTACTCCTGGCATATTTCATAGGCCTCCATGGGCATTCTCTGGAGGTAGCGACAGCCGCAGGAAGTGTCATCGACATGGTCAGAGGCAGGATGAACCTTCCGAGACCAACGGACCAGTACTTCTCCGGATCAAGACCCATGAGATACGAGGACGCACTCACATTTGCTACTTCTTACACCGTTATAATACATACATCGAGTCATCACTCGTCGCTGCTGGGCTGCCCTTGGCCAACCACTGCGCATCTTCCTTTCGCCCTTGTTACTCCTTATTTCTCCCGTCGGTGCCACAGGCTTTGCATTCTTATTTATTACAAATCACTCTTTCGTCAGACTTCTTTCTAGTCTACCGTATGTGTCATATTGTATGGGAGGTATTGTGATCGCTCTAAGTATCATACCGGCATCTTATATTTTGCTCAGAAGAGGAGAGAAGCGGGTGTGAGAAGGCCTTTTCTGAGGTGAATGTAACGCAC
Organism: Didymosphaeria variabile; assembly: GCF_027946475.1. NCBI lineage: Eukaryota > Fungi > Ascomycota > Dothideomycetes > Pleosporales > Didymosphaeriaceae > Didymosphaeria > Didymosphaeria variabile. The sequence continues at coordinate 2,995,283 of NW_026611625.1, read as the reverse complement.
GTTCTTCACCTTACGCGTTTATCATAACGTTTGCTATTGTTCACTTATTGACCGCCTCAACCTTCATGTTTGCTATTGTGACAAAATATCGAGACGGTCCTCCTATTGTCTGTTCAGCACAATATCGGCTCTTGTACGCTGAGTAGATATAAATATAAGCTCTTCAAACACTACTTTTCCTTTCCTTAGTTCTGCTTCATCGCTTCATCCACTTCATCACACATCGCAACAGCACTTCCACGCTCAGCTATCAATTTTCACCAATCTCTTCATTCTCAAGTCGCAATGCTTTCTTTCAGCACTTGCGCCATCATCTGCGCGATCCTCACTGTCTTGACACTGGGGTACGACGAGAACACCTACTATCCTAGCGTTCTCGGACCAATCCTCGACCTATTCTTCGAGCGCGATCCCCACGATGATCTCGTCTCCGGCAGCGGCTACACCCTCTTCATTGACGACAATTGGAAGACGATCTCCAATTTCGTCAACTTCCTCATCACGACATTCTGGAGCATCATCCTCCTCATTTCCCTACCACCGATCATCGTTCTCATCCACATGTTCCGCGAAGCCACCAAGCGAGTCAACGAGCGGGATGCCGCATACCGTTACGCAGAAGAGAACAATGGAGCGATGCCGCCGTGGCGCGTGAAGGCGCAACCAATTCCGCCACCAACTCGCGACACACGATACATGTTGCTCGGTGGAGACGGAAGGGTGATCTGGGTTTGTGGCGTGGGCGGTGGATTCGAAGATGTTATCAACGGGGACATCGAGGGGGCTATCGCTCGCCGCTGGCGGCGTATGGGAAGGAAGCAGTTTGCTTGAGCGTCTCCTGTTGGCCTGGGTTTGATGTTTGGCGTGTTCACTGGCAGTGAATTTGCGTGCGGCGCCCGGGCAACCTCCATAGTATAATTGAAAGCATCGGTGCGCGCTGGTCGCGTACCTGATTTACACCCACTCTTCAACTACTGTTCTTCAATATCAATGGGTGACATGCCTCCGCCACATCGTTTCTTCCAATCTGCATTTATCCCACCAGACAATGACACCAGCGCCACCGCATCGAGCCCACTCCCTGCAATGCCATCGAGCGACGATGATGCGACTCCCATCGATCCTGAACTTCTAGACGCGCGTCCCGTCGGAGTAGCGACCCCGGAGCCTGCGTAAGTTCAGCCTCAGGTATCTGTCAAACGCACAGCTAAGACGTCCTGTAGCAGCTCCTTCGTGGAGGTCATCGTCAACATCTCCCCAACGACACAGCGCACATGGTCAATCCAGAGACCAGTTGTAAGCCGCCACTCCGCATACTTGCGCGCAGCATGCGATTCCTCTTCGTCCATATCCCTAGACCTCACCAGCGACTCCCTGACCCTCGCCGCCCTCCAGAATTTCATCGATTTCTCGCATAGTAGCATTTACAGCGTCAACAAACGCGCAGCGGGCCACCACATCGTACAGACGCATCTACAATCCTGGGTCCTCGGTGCGAAGCTCGAAGCGCCTACCTATCAGACTGCTGCCCTGCAGGAGCTCTACACCTGGATCGAGCCGCTCGCGCGAGCGGTAAACGGCTCCGTAGCGGACAGCCCGATCCGCGTCGAGGATGTCGACTTTGTGTGCCGCAGGACGCAGGAAGGCTGCGTTCTGCGCGCCCTTGTCTTTGACGCGGTAGCGGCACACTGGACGCAGCAGGATGCTATAAACATCGGCACCAACCTGGTTCGCAAGTCCACGCGCGAGGCAGCACCCGAACCGGGTCCTCAACCTACAGAAGTCTTGACTTGGACCGGCCTCTACAATAAGTACCCCGATTTCCGCAAGCGCATTTCGAGTAGTCTGAAGGTGCAAGACAGCCAGCGCACCTGCCTTTTGCGACCTGTAACCGACTACATCGCGGGTAAGACGGGCATGCAAGAGGAGGAATTTGTGAGCGAGGGAACTGTCAGTTCTTTCTTCGGGATGAGACCGAGGGCGTCGCGTGGCGGGGGCCATATGAGGAGCCCGAGTCACAGACGGAGGAGCAGCAGCGCGAGTAGTGAAGGCTCACAGCGGGGAAGGTCGAGGGAGAGACAGGTTGGTGAGAATGAGTACATGAATCTTGAGGATGCTTGAGTTTGGCGCGTGGGGATAGATGTGTGGGTGCTCGGATCGTGGATGTGTTGCAGCATGGTAGCGATTGATTGTTCAACTTTTCCTTGATCGATGGAGCTAGATACTTGAGGCATAGATGAATCCAGCGATACAGAAGCCGCGTATGTCAAAGATGGCAGCAGAGTATTGATGCTCAAGTATAAGAGAGCGGAATGCGCGATGCGCGATGTACATCTGTCGTTGTCGTAGAAGGTTCGGAGTTTGGTCCGTAAGTCCGTTGTGCTTCCCCTTCCATTACGCCTGTCCATTAACGTACGCCGTCCACGAAGGTCTTGTCTCATTGGGTTTCCGATCCAATGTTACCAGGTGACTAGGACATAATTTCCCTATTGTCACTAAATTCGGGCAGACTTCCTTGTCGGGGCCCTCCTCCGAACCTTCTGTCGAGATTGGAATGTGCCTCAAGCGCCTGTACTCTATGAACGACGGCATCTGGAACTCTACCATGTTGCATCTATTGAACTACTGAGTGCTTAGACCATACAATCACGAGGCATTGTAGAATCCACCAATGCACGGCAAGACATGAGCGCATCTGATGAATGTCCACGCATATGATTTTGGACTGGAAAAGTTGTACGTATGTAACTCTTTCGTGAGGGCATTCAGGTCTAATTCTGTAGGACGTCACCCTCCAGTGACAAGCCAGCGGGATTGCCAACCCGCTTTCCCGTGGGTTTAACTGTCGGGGTAGCTGCCCAACCATGCGGCTAGACGTGTTACTGAAGGCGACACAAACGGTGTCACTGCGCAATGGCAGTCGAGACACCAAAATTGCCAGCTGCATCCCTGTGATGCTACAAAACCTTAGTGGGCATGTTGTACGTATCACGAGTCGCCGTTTGCTTCATGGAAAGTGCGTTCAGCGATGCCAGTGAAGAGGTGGGGCCTTTAAACTACAATCAACAACTTGACCTGTGCGAGCTTGGTGCCCAACCTCCGTGAATTACGGGTAGAGACATAAGAACACGTTGTACATACCTTGGCGTTTGCCTTTGGGCTTTCCCCATATCCAATCTCTACCGCCGCCCCCGCCTCCTACTATCTCACCCTCTTTCCCCTCGCTGCCGCGCTCACTTCCGAACAGTCAGCGCGAAACATTGGACTCAGATTGAAATGGAGGATCACCCCGCGTACAGAGAGTCGAACGAGAAATCTACAGCGGTGGCTGCTGAAAGCGACCTACGCCGCCGTGATCATGGAGCCGAGACGGAGCTGCAGAGGCATCTCTCCACACGCCACGTTACAATGATAGCCCTTGGGTCCTCGATCGGCATGGGACTGTGGCTAGGCTCCGGAAAATCTCTTGCTTCAGGTGGACCAGTTGGTGATTCATTCCAGGCTACAGAATGCAACGGAGCGATGTGAGCTGATCATAGAGTATCCCAGGTATCTTCCTAGGCTACGTACTCGCCGGATCAATGGTCTGGGCCGTCAGTCACTCGATCGGAGAGCTGGCTGTTTTGTACCCTCTCCCTTCGGCTTTCGTACAATGGACGAACAAATTCGTCACACCGTCAGCCGCCTTTGCTCTCGGCTGGGCTTACTGTAAGTTTTGCTCTCGCGATGTCGATATGTGACCTACGAAAGGACTAGTCATAATTGGCGACAGGGTTCAACTATGTCCTCACCGTTGCCAACGAGATACAAGTCACCTGTGTCGTTATGGGTTTCTGGACAGACAAGCTTCCAAACGCCGCATGGATCACCATCTTCTGGGCAGTCGTGATTTTAGCAAACGTCTTCGGCGTAAAAGTCTTTGGTGAAGTTGAGGTTATCGGCTCATCGATCAAATTTGGCTGGATCATCGTAGTCATCTTCTCAATGATAGGTAAAAACGCCCTAGGCGGCGGCTACACGTTCGGTTACTGACGAGCATGCTGCAGTCACCTCCGCAGGTGGTGCTCCTGGTCACGGACCGATCGGCTTCCGTTACTGGAACTCGGACCCATTTACTCATGGCTTCAAAGGCTTCCTCTCAGTCATACCAACATGCATCTTTGCCATGGCCGGCTCGGAGAACTGTGGTTTAGTGGCTGCCGAAACAAAAAACCCCAGGAAAGCCGTTCCTCGCGCGGTGGGCTCAATCTGGCTGCGCCTATCACTCTTTTATCTGCTGGGAGCTGTCATGGTCTCCATCAACGTCGATCCACGCAACAAAGACCTCTTCGGTCAGTCCGGCACCAATGCCTCTCCATTCGTAATTGCCTACCGGGAAGCTGGCCTGCCCGCCCTTGCCCATATGATGAACGCGATCATCCTTATATCCGTCGTCTCGACCGGCACCATCTACGTCTATGGTGGTAGTCGCAACGTTCTCGGACTCGCGCATCTAAACATGGCACCGAAGCAGTTCAAGCTTGCCGATAGTTCAGGTCGTCCCTGGCCAGCTCTAGCCTTATCGATTATTCTCGGTGGCGGTCTCGCATACCTCAATGTGAAGAACAGCTCTGCCGACGTCTTTACTTGGCTTTCCAACATGACGTCGCTATTTGCACTATTCGGCTGGGGCATGATCTGTCTAGCCCACATTCGATTTCGTCACGCATGGCATGCACAGGGCCGGTCCGCTTCCGCACTCCCCTGGAAATCGTGGACGTACCCATACGGCGCCTGGTGGGGCCTCGTTTGGTGCATGGTTCTCATCGTCGTGGAATTCTACCTAGCGGTGTGGCCTTTGGGCTCGCCTCCTTCTGCAAAGAGCTTCTTCTCGAACTACGTGTCGGTTATTGCCATCCTTGTCCTTTATCTGGGCGCGAGGCTATACTATCGGGGCCCGTGGTGGATTAAGCTAACGGATATCGACCTTGATGCGAACGGGCGATTCTATGTCGATGGTGAGGTAGAGAAGGAGCCTAAGAAAGGTCTACGTGGTAAGGCAGAGAAGGTACTCGGCGTTGTTTTCAATTGATTGATAGTGGGTCATATAGACCGGCGGTTGTGGGAGGGGGACCTCTTCATAGCAGGGTTAGTCGCTTCAACGAACGGATGAGGTCAGGTTTTCGTGCGCCGCGAAGAAGGTGATTGGCTGTAATCACTGCTCCTTCTCTTCCGCACGCTCAGCCTTGCTCTTCTCTTGCTCGCTCTCCTCCCGCAGCCTTTGTCTGACATTCATCAACGCCTTCCCCAACAGATTCTGCCCCCATCTTATCCTATTGTGCCCCGCGTTTTTCTCCGCAAACCCCACGCCCCAAATACGATCCATAGGACTAGCTTCCACCAGCTCCCTCTCGCCCGTCGCGAGTAGCATTGCCTTCAGACTCTCAGCATCCTCGGAGGTGGTGAACTTGTGATAGTTGCCTTCTTCGACGATGCGCAGCTTGCCTAGCACATAATAATCAGGCCAGTTCAGATGAAAGGCAACGAAGACCTGGATACAAACGGGGAAGCATACTCGCATCCCAAATCTTTTCATCGAAGTTTCGAACTTTGCGACCAAGCGCCCTCTGCTTCCTCGGGTTGTCCGCGGCAAGGATTTCCCGCGCGACATCCTACATCATCCTCGCGTCAGCTGTATAGCAAATCCAATGCTCCAAGCGAGCGGAAGGAAAATACATACTTCATCACCAAACAACCACGCCTTCCCAACCATCATCCACATTTCTGCCGTCTTGTACTCGTCCCCTTCGTGCGACCATGGGCTCCAGAACCATTGGCCTAGATATCCGTGCCCTTGGTCTGGTTTCCAGAAGTAGACGGGGCCGTCTTGCTGAGACTGCGAACTTGAACTTGAAGCCATGGTGGATAGAGAGAGCGGTGCGGCGGGCTTTGTGTACGAGCGGTGTCGAATGTGGGTGTTTCGTTACCTATTCTTCTGGTATTCCGGGTGGTGCGGGCAAGATGTGAGGACTGTGGTGTTGATGAAGATTTTGATGTTGTTCTTGGTTTTGTGACTCGATATGCAGATGCTGCGGCGCGTCTAAGTGGTATGCTATCAATGTGTTATGGTCGTGACCTTAGGCGGATAGCGTGAACCTTGGTTGTGACTCCCGCCTGCGCCCTTCTGTGCTTTGCCCACAGTCCTCGCAGGTGCCTGCACTCCACAGAATGATTCCGCGATTAGGGGGAAATTGGCTATGTAAAAAGGGCGTAGGAACAGGCGAAGACTCATGTACTTGGGCGCCCTCTGAGTGCGTATACGAGCGAGGTGCGGCTGAGTGATACCCACTAGCGCACGCCGGCCTTTGAAAGCACAGGAAGGCGCCCCCCTCCACACCAGCAGTAATGAAGCCCTTGAGCATTGAGTCCAAGCTAGGTTATCCAACAACAGATAGGGTGGTCATGGTTGAGGGACCGCACTGTGAGTCACATACCACGACATTGTCCACACCGAGTCGATAGCTCGCATCCATTTCAGCTCAACGCAGCCTAAACATCGCGTCCAGCAGCACGGAAAAAGGTTCACCATTCCAACTATCTGTCCAAGGGTATGTTTCTCCCACCGCCAGCGATCCACCGGTAGTTTTTGGAAATCGCTCTTTGCAAATGCACGCCAAAGCACAGAACAACGTCCCATCAGAACATTAACTGATCAGCACTCGCGCCAATCCCTAGATGTATTACACGAAAAAGTCCTAAGGAGGTGAAGAATTGCCGCGCTATGAGCCGACAGAAGGTTTCCATCGAACCACTACAATACACCCTCGATGCCTTGCGACAAGCGCTCTTCCATTGCCTTGATGAGGATTGGAGGGACGCCTTCGTCGGTCGCGCGAATGGTGATACGGAACATCTGCAGTTATTAGCCATGTTGTCGAGGCAACAATACTGATGATTTTTACCTGGGTGTCCATATTGGGCTCCAGTCTAAGTAGACACCCAAATTTCCCATCCGTCGTATGCAACACTGTAGCACCAACAAGGTTCTTGGGGTTTGGATCTACACCGTCCAGGATGCCCCACTTAAAGCCGTGCACCACCCGTCTCACGAATTCCATGCTCATTGTGCGGTTCTTGTTCACAAGACCAAAGATGCGTTGGGCCTCGCGCGGCGCCCCACCAATCTGTTTCCACCTCTTGAAGAAGTCCTCGCCACTAAGCTCAGCAGCGTCCATGTACTTGTGGAGATATACGGGTAGCTGAAGGGTCAAAGCCTGGAGCGACCCGGCGAGGTACGATATACGGATCGTCGGCGGGTCCTCAAAGACGTTCTTTGCCTCGAACATGATCGTTTGTTGGGTCTGACCTTCCGGAGGGATGGTCGTGTCTGGCAAACCCTTGATATCCGTTTTAAGAGTCTCGGCTGCTCTGTTGTCGAGTGTAGTAGTAAAGGATCCCATGGGGAAAGGCGATCGGTTGGTGAAGTAGAAAATGAGGCAACCAAGCTGCCCTCGGTATTCTGTGCGCAGACCGATCTGGATCTGTGCGTCTTCGTACAGCACGCCTTCTGACCGGAGTAATAGGCGATAATATCCAATCTCCCAGTCTGGACTGAGATGCGCAGCGCTCGCGAGATTCGGAGCCTTTAGAACTTTGTTCGTGTCAATGCTCATATCGAGCCCGGCCAAATCGTTCGAAAGGGCGTTTACGCCATTGGTACCATTGGTTGCGCTGGGTGCGCTGTCTTTGGGTGTGGCGTTCGTAAAACTCCTCTTCAATCCAGTGGGCTGGTTTGCGAGGCTGAGCTCCTTCAGATCGGTGTTGGCGTCCTTGCCACCTACCACCCAAGTGCGCTTGTCACTCGTAGTGGCATGTTTCTGATGCAGCCGCGATAGAAGTGCTGATGTTCTTTCGGGGAAAGGCGGCATTTCATCGCATACGGTTCGCAGCAGGTCGTCTGTGGGCTGTGTCGCCAGCGCGAGGTATTCGCATGCTCGTTGCTGCAATTCGGAATCCAGCGAGTGACTATACGCGCGGAAGGTCTGGAGTAGCTGCGGCTTGATTTCTGGGAACAAGTTCACGAATTTCACGAAACATGAAAGTATTATCGCTCTTGTACTCGATGAACAACCTCGCATCTTACCGTTCAGCGCCATGTACTGCTCAATCGGACTGCAGCCCTTGCTATCTGCAATCAAATGACCGAATTCCCCAAGCAGATATCCGCCGATCTTGACAAGCGTTTCGTGGCAATCGGACTTGACGTACTGTAAGATGTTTTGCGCTGCGTATACCTGAAGCTCCTCGTTGTTCGTCACGATTTGAGTAACGCGCTGCCAGACTTCGTCGCTGACATGATCGCCGGCCATGGAGATGAGTCGGAGTGATATATCGACGTACCATTGCACATCGGTCGCGTACTTCTCCGTTAAGATCGCTATCTTGAGTACCATCTCTTCTCTGATAGCGTAGTCGGCTGATTGAAGATATCGTAGGAGTTCTTGGACGATAGCTTGGGCGTTCGTCGTGTCACACATGCTATATAGAAGGTCTAGACCCTGTCGTCGCACGCTGATATCCCGATCTCTTAACGATCCAATGATGATGGACTGGTGCTTCTTGATAGGATCGAGTGTTTCCGCACGTGCAGCTAGATGTGTCATGGCTTCTAGCCCCAAATATCGAACGTTCGTTTCCCGAGATGCGATAAATTTTCCTAAACGTGTAGAGATTTGAACCATCAAATCTTGTTCCGTATCGAGGTGGATGACCAAATTGATAGCCTCGAAAAGCACGGCGTTTTGGGCATTGTTCTGCTGTACGTTCTTTGGCATTTCGAGCGCAGAATCCATAATCTTTTGCAATGCTTCTCGAATGAGCTTCCGGATATGTGAGTCTTCTGTTGACGTTGGTTAGCACACGAGTACCGTATCAGGATTTGTCTGGCGCACCTGGTGGTGGGTAGTACTGCAACAACTTGAGCAGCTTGACCTGTATCCATGGACATGGCACTTTGTAGTAGTAGTACCCTTCTGCGCACTCGCCGTCAACAACGACCCTCTTGAGCCTATTCGCTGCTTTCACATAGCTTCCTTTGTACTGCTCCTGATTATCCTGAACCAAAGCCATGACCAACGAGGTGACGGAGAGGGCGACACCCATATCTGGGTCGTCCATAAGCGATATTATCCGTTCTGCCCATTCGTTCATTACAATGTTTGGGTACTTCCGGTACAACCGTAAAAGGGTAAGCGCGGCCTTCTTCTTCACAAACGCTTTCGATGCCCTGCGACAATTAGCTCCCGAACCTCTTCCTGGTGACATGGCACTAACGGTGAGATCAGCAGCCGGTGCACATCCCCACTGAGCGCCTCGCCCATCTCTTTTCCGCCCACGTTTGCAATCGCATGCAATGCCAGGCAATTGTTGAGCTCATTGTGGTCCAGTAGATCCTTCCTTATGCTGTTGACGACCAAATGTAGCAGCTCGTGCTCTTCGTGCAAGAATAGGGTGACGGCGAGGTATCCGATCTGCTTTTCCGAGTACTTCGTGGCCGAGATGAGATTGACCGCTTCAAGATGTCCGAAATCGACGTTCCAGCCCAGGATATATATGTACAGCAGCTTGCAGACATATTTCTTCTTTTGGTAGCCGTTCAGACCGCCATCCCTGAACTTTTGCCGTATGTTCGCCAGTTCCTTGTTTATGCGCTTCTCTTCAAGTTCCCTCGCTCTTGCGTTTCGTAGGTCTGCAATGAACGAGACCAGGCCTCGCATGGTCGGAACATTGCCCGAATTGTTCCGACTGAACAGACTTCCACCACCAGATCCTGAAGCCATTTTGAGCGAGGTTCGATGCCCTAGGGCGGGCGATTCCCAGTGGAGAGGTAGCCAGGCAGGTTAAAGTCGCGGATGATGGACGTTCTGACGGTTCAGATACTCGAGGGGTGCGTGCGTCGTAGCGTGGGGCAAGCGAAAGGGGTAAGCCGTGGGCAGATTCGGTCGTCAGTCATGAAGTAAGATGCGCGCTGGTCAACGAGGGAGAAGAATCATTAGAAAACATAGAAGAGAGCACGCTGCAGCTTGCCGGGATGCATATGCGGGAGCTGCGGGAACGATTGATGGTCGAGTGGAGAGATGTGCCAAGACCTGTCGAGCGGTCAATGCGCGTCCCTCTCCCAGTTCCCGTCTAAACTCCGTTCATTCCCACAGCGCGATGTTTGCTCGTGATGACCATCGCGATTATTACTGCGAGGCTTGAGATTCATCGAACACTTTTACTGCTTTTCCTGTACCACAACCTGAGCTTTTTTCTCGCATACCATAAACCTCATGTAATATAAGCTAAGGGCTCTGGCTTGCGCTATTGGACCAGTGATTGCTGCTGGATATGGTTGAGAAGAGCTATTGGGAGTCTTTTCGGTGTTGAAGCGGGTCGGTCCCGGTGAACGACACTGTTTCATTTCAATCTGAAACCAAATTTCACAACTGGAAAAGAATGACTAAACACACATCAAGTTATTCTCAGATGTCTGATTACTCTGCTAGTAGTACAGTACTCAGATACAGTCGTCCCGTGCTCATAAAGTCCGATCTAAGCCTTCAGCAACCCGTTTGAGGCCCACATACCCGCCGCCAGAACGCCAAAACACCCCGTGTCCAATGCATTGCTCTCAACCACTACTCAACGGCCTAGTTCTTCTTGGTCGTGAAGTCGGTCTCGAGCGACGAAGAGCCGCCCTCCGTGCGGCCGCACGTGCAGCTATCTGAATACAGTGTTAAAACTCATGTTGCTTGCTTAACAAAGAAGAGGGCGAGACGTACCATCAGCGCGCTTTCCGCACGGGCAGGTGCTGGTGGGAAGCTTGTTCTCGGTTGCAGACTTGTCGCATGCTGTGGTGGTCCGTTAGCATACGTCCATCGTCATAGTCTTCCGGTGATGGGTGCAGTGTGAGGACGTACTGCACTGGAGAGCGGGCTGCTTTCCGCAGGAGCAGGTCGCCTCCTTCGCGCAGAGGCACTCGCCATTGTTACGTCCTAATGGATAATCAGCAAAGATGTTCTATACAGAGTGCGTCTTGAAGCAACTCACCGCAGCAAGTCATCTTGAAGGTAGTAGTAGCGTTGGTGGATTGTTTGTGAATGTGTCTGGTCGACTAGTTGATCGTCTTCGAGGAGAATGGAATCGCGAGAGCTGTATATGAGGGAAAGCAGCAAAGGAATCTGCAGCTTTAAATACGTAGAACGAGCCCTTACTACCAGACCCTCGCGGCCTGGCTATGCTCTCATCGCACGGCGCACGGCGTTATGTAAGCGAGCTTCCGGCCAATCACATGCCTTCTGATTACGCCCCCCTTCCGTGACTACAAATGCAAAGCGCTTGATTCGTTCTCACTGAGCACGATTTTCGCACATGTGGTTCGATTTTACGAATCTATGCTGTGTAACGCGAAATGCAGGAACACTGCGCGGCGAATTGGTGGGCTGATGCTGGCTTCATACCTGCGATATGTTTTTCTACTCGGAAGCGCCTCTCTTCTACCAGACCCAACCCTTGCCCGGACTTGCCTTCTCAAACCATGAGCTTGCTCAGTTCTGCCTGCAATGCCTCCACGTTGCTTCTCAGAGACGCATCCATGCCATCGCCCTTATTACACATCGAGTCAGCAATGCAACACCGTAAGAGCCAGGAGGATTTGTTCGTTTGCACTTACTCCGTTGGTCGCCAGACCATGCAACAACACCACAGCATTCTGATAATCTCTCCCTGCGCTTTCGTTGCTCTGCTGCCCATCACCCTTCTGCTCCCCCGCAAATTCTTTGATGGCATCAAGCAACCCGATATCTATCTTCATTTCCTCAACAACGCACGATGCACCTTCGGGAGTCTGCGCCATAAGCCCTAAGCCTAGGAGCCCTTCAGATCTCGCGTCGGCGTAGAAGCGTTGGCGAACAAGTCTGGCAATTGGTCGCGCCACCGCCGGTACATCGAAGAAACAACGTGCGAGCTCGCCCAGGTCTCCCTCTGAAGTAGGGCGGCGTATGTACCTTAGTATGGTAATAAGAGTCCGACCAAGCTCGATCATGGGATTCTTCATAGATGTGCTAGGCAGCGGCGCCGATGGTGTCAGCGCCTGTCTCACAACGTGGTGTAGATACTTTGGTTCCCCGGGAATTGGTACATCCGGTAGCCGGGCGAGCATGATATTCGGCGGCAGACCACGGCGTACTACTATGTCGATGTTGGGCAAGCAGTTTGTGACTAATTTGCAAAGGGTAGCTGCTCCTTCTCCACGCACGGCAGGATCTTCGATGTTGCCGAAAAGGTGACAACAAGTTTCGACGAGCCCGGCGGCCCCCAGTATCGGTCGATTGGATTCTGGGAAGGCGAGATGTCGCATGAAGCCTGCAGCAGCGTACAGAAGCGCTTGCTCTTTACGCATCGCGAGCATTTCGATTAGCGTTTCGTGCAGACCTAATTTCTGGACCATGTCGATGCAGACACTATCCGAAGTCGCAATGTTACCCAGCATGACACAGGCGCATACGGTGGACGGCGTTGCTTGTGGCAATACGAGTTTCTCCTTGAGCGTATGTACGATTCGAGAGTCCAGTGTGAAACTTTTCACAAAAGCGTCGGTCGCGGATAGGGCAGAAACACAGTTGACGAGGCGCACCATAAGTATTATGCTTGTCTCTTCTGAAGCGGTCTCGTTCGGGTTATTTTGGGTGCCCAACTCCTGCATAACAACTTGCACTTCCTCCTTGGTTAGTTCGTTGAACTCAAGGTCAAGCAAGAGCTCTAGGAGCCTCTGCACAACATCAGGATGGGCGACCTTTTGCTGGAACTCTGGGTCCTGTAAGTAGTGTACAATGAGAGCCACATAGTCTTGGCAGTGATCTTCGTCGTATTTTGCCGCAGTCCGCAAAATGTTGTCGAAGACTGCCATAGATGTTTCGTCTCCTAGCTGTGCTGGTGTAAGCTTCTCTGTAGTCCTATTTGTGATGGTTGTTGCGAAGTCGATGGCTTCTTCTGGAATCTCATCTGCCGCCAAGTGTTGTGTGATGGTTCGATCAAGTCTGACTTCGGCTGCTCGAATGTTTGCAGGTTCTAGGCGCATTAGGAGGTTATCATATGTCCTGAATGCAATACATACCGAAATCCTGGCCAAGGTTATACAGCACCGCTAATGCAGTCCTTCTTAGTTCCTTATGCGCTAGACAGCCCATTATCTTTGTAAAATCTACGAGAACCACTTCGCGATTTGTGTCTTGAAGGCGTCAGTTTATTCAAAAAGAGTAGAACACTATCTTACCATTGTAAGCAATCGCATTACCAATGACTCGTAGGTACTGATTGTCAAGTGCAGGAAAGGCTGTCGAGGGTGTAAGATTCTGTAGGACACTCGCGAGAATCTCATGTTGCCGGAACAAATCTTGCCATATTCCTATTACTGTCAGTCTATGACTGTGTCATGGTTGCTCACTACCATATGCCATACGTTGTTCATCCCACTGCTTTCCCGCTGCAGTACCTAAAAGCTGGACAGCTTTCACATCAGTCTCAGAGCTCTCCGCTGACTTCAGACGCTTCAGCCACAAAGCTATGTCTGACAGCTTTTCCGGATTTGCCTGTGGACCTTGTCCCAGGTATTCCTCGAGGTCCGCCAGAACTTGCTTAGAATTATCGTTCGTGGATAACATGCTGCTTCAGAAAGTTGGTCTGCGCGGACCAGATGTGCAGAAGAGGTCGTATTTTCAAGTAACGTCGATATCTATGGTAGCATTGTGAAAGTAGGATCCACACAGATTAGGAAAGTGATCTGGAGGCACCCAGTTAAGACTTCGTTTGCCTGAACCTTGATGGCCTAGAACGGGCGCTCATGCATGAATGCCTTATGGTACTTGTTCCCGGTGCCCGAGTTCCGCGCGCTGAGGGGAAGACTCCAAATCTCCAAATCTACAAGGATGTAAAATGTTAGAAAGGCATAATGCTGGTCGTACTTTTGTATGCATCTATGCTGATCAATTCGGGCAGCCAGTTCGCTTAGGGCACGTGCCAAAACAGGGGTCTCAGATGTTCGTCTTGGCACATTCATTGAGATGTGGCAGCGACGATTTACCAACAACAGGAGCTTAGTTCTACTTGCATCCCACGACAGTCATTCGGACCCAAACGCCGGCAACTCAACAGTCCCTCTACCGCAAGCATGACGCGCGCTCAGCAGACAATCTCCATTGCCCTCCTCTTCACCTCAGTATGCGACCCCTCAGACACATGTTGTCGAGCATGCTTCTGACTTGCGTAGCTCTACTTGGCGGTCTTCATGGAGATAGTGTCTTTCCCCGAGAAGATCCAGAAGGATGTTGTCCCTGTGGTAAGCTTCACCCAACATCAACAGTCATACCAGCTGATCACATCGCAGCTCCCATTCTGGGCTCTCGTATCGTTCGGCGCATACCTTCTCTTCAAGCTCGGCTGGGGAGTCTTCACCTTCAACGACGTTCCGGAGGCACACAAGGAATTGATGTCGCAGATATCGCAGGCACGCACTGAGCTCAGCGCGAAGGGAGTGGACGTTGGTTCCGATTAAGCTCAACATGGATGTCTGCAGTGGGATAAGAGGGGAGCATTACAATTGGCGTACAACGGGGAGGGAGCTACAGGCAATGCTTTTGGAATGGTCGATGTCATGGGTATTGAATATTTTCGCTATGCTGTTGCGACACGCTCTGCCTTGTGCTTCTGCTTCAGCTTCTTCTCCGTCCTCATGAACTCTCGTATGCCCACGGGTATATCGTCAAACAAGGCATCCTGGCTTGCAGGCGCTGACCAGTTCGTTTCACTACCTCCGCCGTCGTCATCCATACTCGTTGCGACATGTGTGGGCGTGTCCTTGCTCGCTATGCTGCTTCCAGTCCCTTGACCGCTTTGTCTCTGAGCTTGCATCTTAGCACGAGCTTCCGCGCTCTTCGCTGCCCATTCTTCCATCTCGTCTCTATACAAATCCCATACGCAATTTACGCAACCGGACATACAGCAGTTATCTGGTTCTGTAGGCTTCGGTGGGACAACAACGCCCGCAACCTCGTGCGAGGCAGCTTCAATTTCCTTTTTCCTCTCAGCTGGGCCCGCTAGTTTTGATCCAAATACTATTCTCGCTTTTGTGAGAGTCTCTTCTTCGGTAGTCTTGGGGAGGGAATCAGGCGGCGGTGGCGAAGGCGCGGTGCGTGTTGCGGCTGGGGTTTCGGATACAGGTTTCTTTAGAAGCTCTGAAGTAGAAGTTAATTATCGCGACCGTGTCTCTGGGAAAGCACGACATGTACCTGCGTAGAAACCTTCAATAGGTCTTGCTTGTTCTCCGGCCGGTGCAATGTAACCTTTGAAGCGTCGTTGTATCCGGTTACTATTTTGAAGGCCTGCGCTTTCCGTAGCTGGTCTCAGGGAGCTTCTGGGTAACGCTCGAAGACAGGATGCGCAAAGGTTGCGGTGCAATGCTAGAGGTCTAGCATATCGACCGAGGTGCTCCATGCTCGCCTTTGAGATTCGCGCAATTCGTTCAGCAAAAGCGCCACCTATGTGTTCTCATGTATGCGATTGTGTGTTTGTATTGAAGCAACGTGCTTCTAGAAGGTTGCTGAGGCGTACAAAAAGTTCGCGACGAGTCGGATGACGAATGCAGGGAACTCGGCCATGAAGTCATCTCAGGCCCGCTTTCTGCTTTCTCTCTCGGCTAGTTTAGCTCCCCGCAACCGCCGACAGCCTTACCCGCAACAAACACCACGCGACGCGCGCCGAGACATTCCTACACGCGCAGCAACCACCCTAAGCACGCGTCAACGCAGACTCTCAATGTATCGATAAATCAATTGCTATACGGTGACGCGTACGAAGTTCACCATCACATATCCTCAACCGCATACGGTTCGTCGCGACTAGCAAGCGACCATGGACAAGCCTGCGAGAAAGAGAAGGAAGACAACTTCACCAGAGGGAGAGAGACTGCTCAGTCCGCTGAAGCAACCACCTCGTAGACCTTCGATACCTTCTCGTTCCTATTTCGCCGACGATAGACGATCAAGTCCTTTAAAAGCTCCACCTCGTCGCTTTTCCATGTCGCCCACGAAGGGCGCGTCCGGCAGATCGTCAAGTCCTCTCAAAGAACCGCCGCGCAGGACCCCACGAAGACCGTCATTTGCATCTCCCACGAAAGCTAGCCTTGCGCGCGGATACCCCGAACTCCTCCAACGACCTCCAGATGTACCAGCGCAGAATGGCCGGGCAGACATACTTGCGCGTGGGAAGCAAGCGCGCGCATTTATTATGGGCGAGCAAGTTAATGAATTGCAGAGTGCGCCAGTGGCAGCCGAGGAAGAAGGAGACAGGACCGTTGCTGGAGCTCAATCTAATACAACTCCACGCGCACAGAAAACGCGACGAAGAACAAAGGAGCGCACAGCGGATAGTAGGCTGGAGGAGGAGGCAGACTTACCAGCGACGCCATCCCAAAAAGCAACAGAGGAACAATACACAACACGACCTGGCTTATTCTCCTCACCGAGTAAGCGACCCCCGCGCCTGAACGATCCCATGAAGAAAACGCGTTCAGCGAGGGAAACACTTAGTATACAACAAGATGGATCAGATGTGCCTGTGGATGGGCCTATGAAGAACGCCGAGAATGAGCATCAACAGCCACAAAAAGATAAGAGACTACCACCTGATCCCGAGATCGAGGAAAAGAAGCGCGAAAAGGTACGTTTAGAGAAGGAGCTTAGGCTCTTAGAAAAACAGGTCTCGAAATGTACGGAGGAGATAGCGAAATCACAAGTACGCCCTGCCACGCACGTGGGTTCACCGGAAGAAAGAGAAGCTCTAGTCAAGCTCATCAATGAGCTTGTCAAGACTGGAGAGGAAGACCAAGAAGAAAGCTCGCCACCATTGTCTTCGATGTTGTGTTCATTTCTGCCTTTCGTAACACAACAGATCGCCTCGCCTAAGGCACAACCTGGGGGTCCAGTTGCGTCCCATCGACCCCTGGAGCTTGACGATCCGCTTCCTTACCTACAGATGTTCACATCATTCGACTTCAGCACGAAACTGAGCCTTACGCGTGGCCAAAGTCCCCTTTCTTCGAACCAGGTCCATCAAAAGCACGTAATCGACCTCACTGGTCCGCAAAGCCTCCTGACAGCGTCCGTCTCGGCCACTATCGACACAATAAGTAATGCCATAATCGATCTGAAGCTTCTACAACTACCCCACTGGGCAGACCGCGAGCTAGGCTCCTTCATACGCGCACGAGCGCAGGAACAAGACTTAGGCAACGCTTGCTGGGCGATTGGATCATACTGGGACATTGCGAAAAAGCGCGCCGAATACTGGCATCGATGCGAAGTCGCCTTTGGACATCTGATACCTGGACGAACCAGTGAGGATATCGAGAACCTCGATGAACGAAATGTCGGTAAATCGCGTCACCCGCTCTCACGGAGAGACCTAAACCGGCATCTTGGACGCGAAACACTAGTGCTGGAAGACAGATATGTTTTGTTGAAGATCACCTGGAAAATCGGTTTTGATTGGACGGGCGAGGTGGAATCTGAGGTTGGTGTCGTGCCTGCCGTGCCACGAGTTTGTGAGTGCACTCATACATGACCCACCAATGAAAAACTTGCTAATATAGAATACAGGGAGGGAAGCAGACAGCAATGACAGCTTCAAAAAGATACCTGCGACTTTTACGTCTCTTCTGCAGAGCAAAGGCGCTTTTTTAGCGACGAAGACGATGGTTGCTCTGCTGTTCTCCGAAAGATGACATTATCCTTCTAGCGATGGCGTAGTTGCTGTGGCGTATGATACCCCGAGAAGCGATTGTCAGATGGAGATTTTGCTTAAGGATGGACGTATGACAGAATAACGAATGCGTCTGTAACATCTAGTGCCAGCTTTCTGCGTGTCGTGAAACATGTCCGGGATGTTCTTGCGGAAAAGTGAGTCCAAAACGCATTTAAGATATAGACAGATAGCTAAGGAGGTATGTAGCCTGTGGTGCGGCTCGATTGAAGAGGAACCAGCATCAACAACAGCTTCTTCCTCCTTCCCTTTCATTTACCGAGTCAAGACTGACACTTGCCACTCCCTTCGCCCTGTTCTTTTCACAACACGGCCGCCAATGAACGCCACTCAATGCCAACAAACCATGAAATATTCCTTTCGGATGAGACTCCGTATGTTCTCGACACCTGGGTAGGGCGCGAAAGATACGGTCGCAAGCACCTCCATAAGATGCAGTGACCTCGAAACAGAATTCCTGAGTCTGGAAAACACCTTGCCAATCAGAGCTCAAGACCGTTCAACACCTCTGATGACGACTCATGAGATGCAAGATCTTCCCCAATCCGAGCATACACTCCAAGAGACGAAACAACTTCCTCGATCCGATCGTTCTCGATGCCGTTGCACCTAGGCACACGCCTAACCCCCCGCGCCTCTATTGGCGTCAACTCTCCATCGACAACCAGCTCAACGGTGTTGCCGCCGCGATACTGATTGTAATTGTTCAGGATCGTCAAGAGCAGCTCACGCGCTAGCACCCTGCCCTGCCACAGGGCTTCGGCTGGGTCTTCAAGTTCGTCCCAGTCATACTTGCTAGGGTCACCAATCTTAAACGACTCCCAGTCAATCTCACCACGGTCCTTCCGTGAAGAAGCACCGGGTTCATTCTCCTCAGGTTGTTTCCTGAATTGTCCGCCTTTGAAGGCAAATGACTCGCTCCACTGTCCATTTGTGTTGATCTCTGCCTTGATGTAACGATTCCAACACACGTTGAAGCCGAGGTCGCTGAATGTTCCCACAGTGACTTCGTTACCATCCCTTCGGATAACGGTTTTGAAGACGCCGGGGTAGCTGTGGTGCAGGCTGTGCCACCATTCCACGACCTTGTTTGATGGATCGAGCCAGGCGTCGAGAGCGGATGGGTCCGATTCGAAAAGGAGTGTCGCTACGACGTCGCACAGTCGTGGTTTGGCGAAGTGCAAGAGAAACTTTCCCTCGTCGTCGGGGTCTGGACCCAGATAATCCGGCCCCATGAGCGTCTTCCAGTCGATGATGTGCATCTGGCCACTCTCGGCGTTGCTCGGAAGCGCAGGGTAGATGTCGCTGAAGACAATGCGCATGACTTCGTCATGTGAGTCCTGCTCTTGCGGCTCGGTCGTTGAAGGTTCTTTGAGAAGATCGATTTTCTCGGCATAACGCTCCCAGAGCTGCTGCATCTGGATCTGGTACGCCTCATCCGAGTCTCGTCGATCCTCTTCGTTGCGATAAGCTTGCACGACGTCGGCATAGTCGTGGTAGGCGAGAGAGCGCGAGGGACCGGTGTATCCTGCGCCGTAGTCGGACTCTGAGGAAGTGTAGTGGGAGCATGATGTCCCGACATGTGCGCCCTGGAGTTCTTCATCGTTCTCTTCGGATGTCTCGTCAGCCGGGCTCTGGTTAAAATTGGTGATCTCTTCACCATTATCTAGGCCTAAATCTCCTACACCATAATCGGAGATGGTGGGGAGAGAATAGGATGATGGTACACCAGCTTCTGAGCCCACGTTATCTTGTTCAGCTTCTAAGGACGTCTCGTCGATCGGGCGCTCTGTGATGTCGGCATCGGCTTCTTCTTCGCTGTCGGCAAGGTCAGCAACGTCCGCTTGTGCATTGTATTGGACGTACGAGTCAATATCTTCTTCGCCGTCCTCAAGGACATTGGGATTGTCAGAAGCATGGCCGGCCCTCCACGCCACGGGGGCCTCCCAATCATCATCATCCTCATCCAAATCGGCCCAGTTGGGGCTCACGATAGGCTTATGCAAGCGCGCAAGGATGACGCTAGCGCTGGGTTTCTTGACGACAGCAGCCTGCTCTTCCACAAGGATAACATTCGGTTGCTCATCCTGCTCGTCTTCGTCCGCATTGGTATGATCTTTATCGGACGGGAAGTTACTATGCTCATCTTCTTCAGATGTTGTAGACTTCGGAAAGGTAGACTGCGCGAGACTACCTTGTGTCGTAAGACCGAATGCTGGTGACTCCCTGCTAGCAAGGTCAGTGGAATGTACCTATTGGTTTGAGAATTTACTTACACGTCTATGCCGTCATCAGGTTCTTCGTCTTTCTCGCTTGCGTCCCCATGATACGCGCCATCTTCACCGCATGGCTTGTTGATCTCCTGGCTCACGGAGACCTTGCCCTTGTCTAAAGGAAACCCTCCGCGTCGCTGGAATTTCAATGGTGCAGAAGTCCCCTCAAGGAGATCCCCTAGGAAGTCGGTGTCGTCACCCCCGAATAGTTCTGCTGTGCTGAAGGACGATGAACTTGCGATCAAGCCAGTCGGATTGACAGGACCTTTGGCCTAAATTTCTGTTAGAGCGGGTTTTAAGGCCCTGTGTAGGTGTCGTGAGACACTTACCCGTGTTTTGCTCGAAGATTGAGCCTTTGGGTAGTGGTTTCGTTCATCGCTGGAATTCATCTCGGCGCTCAGGACACCATCATCGCTCTCGAGCTCTTCGATCACCATGACGTTGTCGCCGTTGGTAGAAACCATCTTCGAGAGAGCATCCCGACTGCTGATTTTGACATGGCTGTCGACCTTGTCGGGCTTCGTCGTGGAAGATGACGGTGATGGACCTGAAGCCTCGGGCTTCTTGCCAAGAGCCCAACTTATGAGCCCCATCTTCAACAAATAGAGGTCAAAACTGGGTTGTTGTGGGCATCCAAGCTGGGAGATATCAAGACTTTAGTATTAACAGCTAAAGCGCAAGTTGAGTAAAAATGCAAAGTGATGCGGACTCGAGCAGTGCAGGAGAGTGGAATTGACAGTGCAGTGGAAGGTAAGTACTCATAAAGTGTACTAAAGCACGCATTCGATCGCTTACATAACATTATAGTGAAAGAAAGGGTGGCGTATTTCATCATGTGACTCGCGGTAGAGCCTATAGGATTGACTGTTTGGACACGAGCCACTTTCGAGTATTTCAACCTCAAAGCCTCTCGTGAGGCTCTCATACGAATCGACGACGATCAATTCTTCAGGAATACTGCTATTATATCGCTTCCCAACGGTGTCAGTAAAGGTATACCGAGTATCCCTAGGAACTCCAGCTAGAGGTACGCCTGAAAGGGCGTTGAACGTTGAAGGAATCATCGAGTCCTTACGATTACATACGCCAAATTGAACTTCAAGTTCTCTACACAATGAGACCCTTCATACGTCCTGACAGAGGTCTCAGCGCTCAATAGGTAAATGTGCCAGACTTGTCTCCGCAAGATGCACCGCTTCACAATCACAAGAACATGCCTATAGTTACTCCACACGACGTACCTTCCACGAGCTTATATGTATGTATGGTGATGACTTGTCCTACACGATACCTTTAGCAGTTCTCCAAATATGGTTAAGCAAGCCGAGCCTGCAAGACTGTACATTTCACTGCTGCACTTAAGCGTGCCAAGGCTGACCCAACATTTCCTAGTGCAATTCCTAGTGCAAGAAACGCCGCATCAAGTTAAAAAACTTGAGCAATGTTGATGAATGTTGAGAGACTAAGTGTGTCAACAGTACGTCCAGGCCCGCCTTCGTTGTGGTTGTTGCGTCAAAGCGAAGTTTCACTGTTCTTGGAATACCGAACAGGACGAGTCCCTAGCATTTGGAAGCGAGATGCATTTGCGAGCGGGAGACGGAGATGTAGACGGTGCGAAAGTGACCAGAGTTTTGTGTCGATGCGAGCTGCTATATCGCCAAAAATGGAATCCCTAAGTATAATTACTGGATCGAGAGCTTCACTCATGAGCCACCAAGGTTCCCTTCGCATTGGATATCGAATACGGCCCAGAAGTAGTCGCTTGCTTTTGCGCTTGGAAGAGCCAACAACCTGAGAGAGAGGTCGTTCATCGGGCAAAGCTTGCATGCTGCAAGGTGATCTGATTTGATTCAGAAAGACATTCAAATGGTAGCAGACAATCACATTGATCAAATTTTGCTCGTCTTGATACTTCTAGGCAGCATTAATAGAGCTTGTGGTAGACAACGATGATTGTGTGTATGTTGATATAACAGTCCCATTCGACGGTCATGACTTCCGTCACGGGAAAAGGAACTAGTGCTGAACTCGTTAGCCCCAAAATTTCCTTCCCAGAACCATGGAAAATCACACCAATTTCGTCCATCATTTCTACGTCTCTCCAAGCATCCAGATCTTGAACGCTTTTGTGGGGCATCTTCGGCGATTTATGTACGATCTTGGGGTGAACGTTCTACAGACCAATCAGACAGCGCTGTTCCTGCACTAATCGCATAGTCTCCCCGCATTTCCCCCGCAGTCACAGCCGCGACTCATGAAGGACGTCACTTCGGTGTGTTGTCGTCCGAGAGCAAGACCTTTGAAGTCTAGGTGAGGAGGCCGGCAAGACGTGTCGGCTGCTTGCTCTGGGTTATGATGGGCCTTCCATAAAAAGCGTGTCGGATTGCGGTATTTACAATTCTTCAATCGTGTTGGATCTCAGGTGCTTGACAATGAAGCCTTTTTTGACAGTTTCCGCATTAAATTTATTTTCTTTTGCCTCGGCGGTCCCGTACGCGGAGTATATCCTTGCGCCAGATTCACGAACACTCTTCCCAGTCTCCGTGCACAACTCCAATGGTTCGGTCAGCAATGCTGAGACCCTAACATCTCCATCCGGAAGTGCCGTCTTCGAGGATGATGCTGCTACGGCGTATGATTTTGGGAAGAACATCGCTGGCGTAGTTTCCTTGAATATCGGATCCGTATCGGACTCCAACCAATACATCGGCGTTACATTTTCGGAGTCCTCTCTCTGGGTTTCCAACAAGTCGTCGGACGCTACAGCGGATGCTGGGAAAGACGAAACCTTGTGGTTTCATCTCACAGCACCAGGCAAATACTCCGCGCCTCGGGACAAGGAACGAGGAGGATTCCGCTATATGACGTTGGTGCACAATGGTACAGGGAAGGTCGAAATTACATCTGCAGAAGTTCACTTTACCCCGATGCCACATTGGAAAGACGACGCGCTCGGCAATTACACCGGATACTTCCACTGCGATGGTAGGTCTTTTGAGATGCACAGACTAGAACAGTACTTACATTGATAGACGAACTTCTAAATCGAGTCTGGTAAGTAAGGTTGGCGTACAAAGTGGATGTCCCAGCTGTCGCAAATATTTGAAAGCTTCATACTCTATGGCTGAGTTTAAAGTTTTGGACACACGCAAAAGACTCTGATTTGAACATTATACTGACTTTGTTTACCCCACCTCTAGGTATGCAGGCGCATACACAAATCAAATGTGTACTATTGATCCACAGCATGGCAATGCCTTGGTTCACCTAGGGACCATCAATAGTTCAGTCTCTGATGCAACCAACGTTACCTGGTATTACAATTATACGATCACTAATGGAAGTTCTGCTTTGACCGATGGAGCGAAGAGAGACAGGCTTGTATGGGCTGGAGGTATGTTTTTCATGCACGATAAGAGCTGCACTACTCACGCACTGCAGACATGGCTATTGCTGTTCCAGGTGTGGTGGCATCGACAAACGATGTCATCTCTATCGAAAATTCCCTAAACTCGTTGTTTGCCGTGCAGAACAGGTCCACGGGTCAGCTTCCATATGCTGGGCGTCCGTTTCCTTCCACATTGTCTTTTACGTATCACCTATACACGTTGATTGGTGTCACCGATCACTACCTATATACCGTATGTCAGCCTGAAATTGGCTTACTGTGCGAAAATGGTGAATCTGGCTCACAATCGTAGGGCAACCTTGACTACGCGGCATCACATTGGTCGGAATGGAAGCTCGCGCTGAACTTCTCCTTGGGCTTCATTGACGATACTGGCTTAATGAATGTCACCTCACCACCCGACTGGCTGCGGTTTGGCATGGGCGGGCACAACATCGAGGTATGCTCATGCTGCGATACAATGAAAGTCAACAGACTAAGAAGAGATCAGGCAAACTCGATTCTTTATTACACTATCAATCAAGGCATTGCACTCGCCGAGGCACTTAACGACACGGAGCCGGTTGCGTCTTGGCAGGCAACGGCCGAAAAGATCAAATCCGCCGCAAACGAACTTCTCTGGAACGACAGCGCAGGCATGTATATTGACAATGAGACCACAACGCTCATGCCACAGGATGGCAACTCGTGGGCAGTGGTATCGAACCTCACTCTCAATTCCTCACAGATTGAGTCGATTAGCACAAAGCTAGCCGATCGTTGGACGCCGTACGGAGCACCTGCACCTGAGGCAGCTGATGCTATTTCACCCTTCATTTCTGGTTTTGAGCTGCAAACGCATTTTCTTGCGGAAAATGTAACCGCTGCTCTCGGCCTGATGAGGCTGCAGTGGGGATTTATGTTGGATGACCCAAGAATGACAAATTCGACATTTATTGAAGGGTACTCTACGACTGGAGAACTTCATTATGCACCATACTTGAACGACGCGCGCATATCGCATGCCCATGGATGGGCGACAGGACCGACGTCTTCGCTCACCTTTTACGTTGCCGGAATACAACTGCTGAGCGCTGGAGGAAAGGCGTGGCGCATTGCTCCTTCCCTTGGCAATCTCACTGTTGCAGACGCTGGTTTCAGCACTGGCATTGGCTTCTTTTCTGCTAAGACTCAAATGGCCAGCAACGGCGGCTTCCAGATCGACTTCGAGACCCCTGAAGGTACAAGTGGTGAAGTGAAGATTCCACGAGCGTCTTGTGCAGGAAACATTGTTTTGGAGGAATGCAATGGTAACCACGGAACCCTAGAGATCGAAGTCACGCACGCGAATGCTGGACCGATATCTGTAGCGGATGTTCCTGGGGGCAAATGGAAGGTCACCTTCGATTGTGTCTAGGCAAATGTACATGACTGAGCTTGATAGAAATAGGAAACAAATGTACATATTTCTCTATGGGAAGCCATATACCATATGGGCACTCAATAAGGCTTTTCGCTCTTGTTAACGAAGCGTCGGCGCGGAGCAAACTGCTCATCCGATCCGATCCGGCTCCACAAGTGAAACACCACCACTCGAGGAGCAATATTTCCAAGATCATGATTGGATGAGCACGCAAAGTATTTCACTGAGTTGGATCGAATGGCCGTTAATCTGGCACTAGGCACGTATGCACAGTCATAACTCGGAACGGATGTACACCCCGCCATGCTTACCACCGTAGTACTTTCAGTATAAAAAGCTTCTGGAATGATGGGTCGGGCATCAGTCACTCTCTTACCGAAGTACTTGCGTCCTGATACTCCCACTCCCCGAATTCACTATGACTGTCACTGCTCCTAATGCCAGCCCCAAGCCTCTCCGCATCGGCGTTCTATACGAAGAAGTCCAATTAACAGACCTAGCAGGTCTAGATATTCTTGGAAACATGTCTTCCCGAATCGTCAACATGGTCTCCAATCTCATTCCCGCCATGGAAGAGCTCAAACCTTATGCTAGCGATATGGAATTCCTCTACATCTCTTCCTCACTCGAGCCAGCCTGGGCAACGCCAGACATGTACATCCGGCCTACGCACACTTACGAGAACGCGCCGCGTGACTTGGACATCATCTTACTCGGGGGACCCGACCCCCAGAAGGTCCCCGAAGCCAGTCTGACGTTCCTGAGAGAGGCGAGCAAAGAGACGAAAGCCATCTTGGCTACGTGTACGGGCGGTATGTGGCTTGCCAAGAGTGGCATACTAGATGGGAAGAAGGCGACTACCAACCGATTACTGCTGCCTGCAGCGAAGCATGTGTTTCCAAATGTGGAGTGGCAGGATGAAAGGTGGGTCACTGTGGGCGGCCATTTTGAAGACGCGCAGATATGGACAGCGGGAGGCGCAAAGTGCGGTAAGTTTCAGCGGAAGTCTTATGTCTACACAAGAGCTAATTCGAACACAGGAATCGACATGGTGATCGAGTACGCCCTAGGAAACTTCCACGAAAAGCTGGTGAAATCTTCATGTGGGAGCTTGGAATTCGAGATCGAGGGAAGGAGCAAGAGTTATAAGGGCCCATTTGTTCCTGTTGTATAGTCAGGAAAGATTTGGCACAGTCTGCGTGGGAAGATGCTGGGTTTGGACTAGAAGCCTGCATGGACATGGGTCGCAATTCTGGGAAACCGGATGATAAAGGTCTATCAGATAGCTATTATCGCTACAATTGAAATAGTTGGTGAGGCTCTTTCAAACCCCGCGGTAACGCTTGATTCTTCCTAATACAGATGCAAGCCTAAAAAGTATACTCGCCAAGATTCCTCCTGCCACCCTTTCTCCTATTTCAATATCCGCTAGCTATCTCGAGGAAGGCACGCGGTGGACGACATAGCAACCCACAGCCAAATATCTACGCCTTCATCTTCGCAAGCCGCGAGTAGACCTCCTCAATTTCGGCATGGTAATCTTTCTCAATATCCTTGCGCATCAAAGTCTGCTTGAAGCTTCTCTTTAACGGCTTGCCCGGCTTGGTGAAGAAGATGGTTTCCTTTGGTATGCGGATCTCCACATGAGTGCCGTTGCTCTTCGACAGCGAATCATACAGCTCATCCAGAAGATCACTCGTTTCCTCTCCCTCATTGCCAACGTTCTTTGGCTCGATGATGACGTATGGCGTGGGCCGCCCTTCACCACCTACGAAGACACTCGACACGCCTGGATGTTGCTGGATCGTCTTTTCGATGTCCTGAGCATGGAATTTAGTCAGCCAATCTAGCTTTGTGAGATCGTCTTTCCGGGCACTGAAGATCCATCTCGTGCGTCCATCATCATCTTTAATGGGAGCATACAGCTCCTTCGTCTCGATTCTGTCGACACCATAGAACTGGGGGTTCCAAAAAGCGTGCTGAAAGAGCGTTGGCTCGCCGTCCTTGGGCCGATCGATGACTAGTTCGTGAAGATCCTCTGAACCATCCGCCGCAACCCCAGTTCCTTCGATACGGACCATCTGACTTCCGTTTTCGGGGACATAATCGTGTGTGTGCCATAGTTTCCTATTGACTGGCATCAGGTCCACCTGCTTTCCAGTTTCGGTGGCTCCAATCAAGGACACGACCGGCGTGTGTTCGACTAAATCATCTCCAATCTTCTGGTCTAGGAGGACGTTGGTCAGCGAAACTCGCATCGACATTCCTTCCGTATGCTTACCTAAAGCCGCGCCTAGATACACGATGAACTGAAGCTCCTTGAGCAGCTGTTGTGTGTCCGCCTCTCCGTACAACTGATGTATAGTATGTGGTGGACATTTGATTCCGTCCACGATGTTGCAGCGTAGCAACTTCTTGAAAATTTCCGGGGGAAACGTTGTGTGATCTGCCGGCGGAACGATGCAAATCGTATCGTTATAGACAGGAAAGTCAACGTAGTGAACCATACCACCCAGCCACTGTGGGGGGCATGACGACAGCACGGATTTTCCGATCCAGGCATCGTACACAGTCCCACGTGGAAAGTGTATCCTGGAGAGTTCTCGTTCCCTAAAGCACGCGTGCCAGCCGTTCGTGTGGTAAATCGGCTTTGGAAGCCCGGTCGTTCCAGAAGTATGGATGATCAAGATCTCATCCCACTTCGCCTCAACCCACGTCTTTTCGTAAGGGTAATGCTTGTGTGATAAGGCATCAAGACACCATTCTACAGATGGCAGTGCAATTTGCTTCAGACTTGTAGAAATAGAAGTAGGCGGGTCTGTTGGATCGTCCTCAGCGGATATCCATATTTTGGCCTTCGTGGCTTTCAGCAAAGTCTTCAGGCCGTCGTCTGTGACCCTCCCATCTGGGACCATGAGTTTCCTTCCTGTCTTCACCACGGCTGGCCACAGGACAGCATATCTCAGATCATTGGGACCCAAATACGCCACGGTGTCGTTCTCGGTGGCCTTGCCTAGCTTTTCGTCTAGCCAGTGTGCCACTTTGTTGATAGAGTCGCCATACTGTTTATAAGTGAGAGTGCGATATCCGTCCACTTCCCAATTAGGCGTGGGGTATCTCATATACGTCTGGTTTGGTGACCACTTGACCTTCTCTTCGATTGCAGTGACGAGGACGGTACCCCGTTTTGGGTCTTTGTTAATCCGTTGGGGAGCGATCGCATGAGGCATGGCGAAATTGTTGCGCGGTGTAGAAGTGTAACGATTCTCGTAGCCCTAGACCTGCGGCTGGAGACATCTTTAGCTTTGAAATGGGCTCGCTCAGGTCACCCCCGCGCGATATCCGAGCTAGCATTGGCGTTACCGGGCGTTTGAGGGTACTTTGACGCTTCATGCTGATGGCTGTCGTTGCAGGGACCAGCCCTTTAACTCGAAGCGGCTAGTGCTGAGTCGTACAGCGAGGCCGCTCCAGCGTGGGGATGCTAATATCTATCGTGATTTTTGCAGGTCATGTTTTGGTCGATCTATGCACCTTAGCTTCTTCAAGTAAATGCTAGGCTTCTCCAAGTAAGGCAAGTAAGGACGGAGCTCTTTCCTAGCTAAGCTACCTTACTTACACAATAGAATCTGAGCCTTGAAGAAGCTGAAGTGTATGGATCGACCAAAGCATGATTTGCAAAAATCTACGGTAATATAGGCAAGGAGTGATGTAAGCTTACGCAGGCTAAGTGTGCGTACAGCATCAGCATCAGTGAATTTTAGGTAAGGACGCTTGGGGCTAGCGAAGGCTTGATCAAGATAAGACACAGAACTAGATCCGGCCGTGGAAGACTACCTTGCTCTGCCCCACGTCCGTCATGCCAATTCCTGATTCTGTATCCCATAGGACATCTTGAGTGTACAGTCAGCAGGCAAAGCTGGACGCACGATCATAATTCAGAAGCGGGTCGGAGCTTGTCGCTTGTGATATTGTGATCGTGCATTAGATCGGGCTTAGTGTAGGCAATACAGTGCGAGCATTCGCATGTTTGTATTTCAATTGGAAACAATGATATAGATAGGGCTTGAGTTCACTTGCCCAAGATTGGAAGATCAATTTTACTGTGGCGGAGTTATGCACCAACGCCCCATCCTTCCACGCTAAGCTAGGTACCAATTGCTATGCACCCTTCGGTACCTCAATAGTTTCCGTTTTCGCGTCCACCTTATACTGTTCCTCAGCAATGACATCAGCGGGAATGCGATCAGGCACCGAATTAACCAGCATGAGCATCGGAGCAAATGCAAGCGCCATCAGCCCAAAGGTAACGCAAAATCCAATCAGCGGGCTCGTCTTGATCTGCGTGTTCATGCCGTAACTGACGGCTTGGCCCACCGCCTCAAGACACCTAAATGCTGCGCCGTTGCGCACGTTACTCTGTGCGTCTGTCGCGAAAGAGCTGAGAAGCCAGTACATGTACGACTGGGACAGGGGCCCGGTGGTCTGGACGAAGAAGTACGGTAGGAAGGCGGTGGGGTAAAGTGGCTCGTCCCAGTCGATCTTACCGGGAGAAGAGGCGTTGAAGCGAGCTTGCATGACGATTGACCAGATGTAGACTCCGAGATTGAGGATGACGACGGTGACTAGACCGATCTGAGCGCGGCGGCGTTGGGAGACGTTTTTCATGTCGAGGATGAAGCCTAGACCAAAGCAGCCGATGATGCAGAAGAAGGGCGAGACGAGAGAGGAGAGGGCGCGCGAGCGGACGGAAAAGTAGGTTCCGAGGTAGGTCGACCAGGTGCCGCTGTGCTATATTTAATACCTGCCTGGAGCGGAAGAGGTGGAGTAGCTTACCTGTAAAAGAAAGACCAGAAAGCCCAAAGCGCAGACAAAACAATCAGCTTCGAAGTCATGGTAAACCTGATCTTCTTGAACTCTTGCTTCGTGCCAATAGGCTCGGAGACCAGAATTCTGGTTCCGTCCGAACGGACCACATTCTCCAGCGGCGATATCAAGAAGGCAAATGGTAACGCCATCGACTCAATGATGAGGAACGCGATATACGTATCCGGGGTAACACCTCCTGAAGCACCCTTCTGGTGGTTCTTCGCCAAATTGATCGCACCACCGACAAGCTGACCCAAATTTCGGGACACAATCCACAGAGCGAGGTATTTCCCACGAGCTCCTGAAGGCGCAAGCGACATGATAGATCCTGACTCAGCAACATACCAGCACCCTGTGCCAATGCCGGTGAAGAAGGACCCGAGAATGAGATACCACTGTGTGCCGAACTTGCTGTTGCAGTAATACGAGGAGCCTCGAATAGGGAAAGACATGGCCCCAATGACGAGTGCCCACTTAGTTCCAAGCTTGTTCACGATCGGACCGCCGAGCAGACAGACAATGGCTAGAAGGGCGTAGTTGATTGCAGTAGCAATGTTGCTGGTCTGCGGCGTTGCTAGACCACCTCCACCAAGGCCTGTATCGAGTCAGCGTACGAAGAGACTTCCGTATATTGGAAGATACAAACCTGCAATTGCATCCGTCATCGCAGGACCACAGAACGCTTGGACGCTGAGGAGCATCATTTGCGTTAAGCTATGCTGGTATACGCGCTTCCACAAAGGAACGTTCTTCGAGTAAGCGATCATGTCTACCGTTTCGTCGGCATATTGAGCAGGTGCGGGAGGGTTCATCGGGTCGTCCCCCTTCGCTCGTAGGGCGTCATCATTGCCGCCGGCATGAGTGTTGGGAGGAGCAGCGTCGAACTGAGACATGAGTGAGGAGGTCTCGCTACCGGGGTCTACAGACAAAGAGCGACCTAGGATGAAGAACGATTCTGACAGAGTTCTACAACCTTGAGAGGTGCCTCACACGGCTCTTTATATACGACATCGGAAGCCACTTCAACCTGTAGCGTCGCCTATCATTTCGTCCCTCTCCGTGTGCCACAACCAGGGCAGCGACTTATCTGCGGGTCCGAACTAGCCCACAAGCTAAGATTCCCCAGATTGTGTAGATATGGGCTGTGGAGCACGGTATCGTGCTCCGTGCGGTGGAAAAGCGGTGGTGGGGAGAGCTGCGGCACCAGTCACCAGCCGACCGGGCAGAGTCCGTTGATGTTTTGGCTAACCGCACGGAGACAAAATAGCAGTTCGAACCAAGGCCTGCAAACGCTAGCAACTCGTTTATTCGGCAGGGCAAGAACCTCGGACGCGCGCCAACTTGAACCACAGTCTCGGAGGTAGGCGCCGAAGCGGCGTGCTGACTCAGTCATCAAGGACTCCGCGGACCACGCGAATCAGCGTTCGCATCGCAGACGAGCAACAGAAATTAACACATCGGTATTATGTGCTATCTACAAAATTTAAGAAATTATCATCCATGCTGGTTCAGGCCTCGATTACCAGAATGCTAGACTCTCTAAACATTTGCTGATAACGTGTGGGGATGAATGCATCGATGTGCAGATTGAGGGCCTTTTGCACTAAACCGTAATGGGCTATTTTAACAGCACTCGCTATCGGCTCACACTCACTGCTCCGATGTCATGCCGGAGGGATAGACGATGCCTCGCCCATAACACCATTAGTCAATCATTCGATAGCTCCAGGTCACCCAGACCAAAGCCACCAATGTTGTGCTCGAAGGTGGCGTGTTCGAAAGCCCTCGATACTTAAGCGCTTCGAATGACACATCTCGGGCGCCATTGTCGGTAGTAATTGAAAGCGCTATCAGCAAAGATGGCGGCTTCAAGAGGGAACACGAAGGTCGTTGTTGTCGGAGGAGGAGGTACCATTGGATCTTCGACAGCGTTGCATTTACTTCGGAATGGATACACACCTTCGAACATTACTGTTCTCGACACATATGAGATCCCTTCTGCTCAGTCAGCTGGGAATGATCTCAACAAGATCATGGGCATTCGCCTGCGGAACAAGGTGGATGTGCAGTTGAGTCTGGAAGCGCAAGATATGTGGAAGAATGATGATCTGTTCAAGGCCTTCTTCCACAATACTGGCAGAGTATGTCTGATACCTGAGACTGAATGCATTTCAAGGCTGACTGTATCATAGCTCGATTGTGAACATACGGAAGAAGGAATAAAAGGGTTGCGCAAACAGTATCAGACCCTGCTTGATGCAGGCGTGGGACTTGAAAAGACCAACGAGTGGCTAGACACCGAGGATCAAATACTGGCCAAGGCCCCTACGCTGGAGCGCGAGAAGATTAAAGGCTGGAAAGCTATTTTCAGCGAAGACGGTGGCTGGTTAGCAGCTGCAAAAGCAATCAGAGCCATCGGATTATACTTGAAGGAGCAGGGTGTTAATTTCGGTTTTGGAGGTGCCGGAACGTTCAAAAAGCCGCTGTTCGCGGAAGACGGTATCACCTGCATAGGGATCGAAACCGTCGATGGCACAAAGTACTACGCCGACAAGGTGGTACTTGCTGCAGGAGCCTGGAGTTCAGTATTGGTAGATCTCGAAGACCAGTGTGTCTCAAAAGTGAGTTACCTATGCTATGCAACCGTGTGGCGGGCGGATCGATGCTAATTCACACTTTAGGCTTGGGTATATGCTCAGATGCGTCTGACCCCTAAAGAAGCAGCGGAGTACAAGAACTCGCCAGTAGTGTATAACGGCGACGTTGGCTTCTTTTTCGAACCGGACGAGTACGGTGTGATCAAAGTTTGCGACGAATTCCCCGGCTTCACGCGCTTCAAGAAGCATCGACCGTTTGGCGCGGATCGTCCTAAACAGATTTCCGTGCCCAGGTCGCATGCGAAGCACCCGACAGACACCTACCCAGACGCTTCTGAAAAGAGCATTCGGAGAGCCATCGATACGTTCCTTCCACAGTTCAATAAGAAGAAGCTATTCAATCGAGCGCTGTGCTGGTGTACAGATACTGCGGATGCTGCACTGCTGATCTGTGAGCATCCGAAGTGGAAGAACTTCATACTGGCCACTGGCGATAGCGGTCACACCTTCAAGCTTCTACCAAATATCGGTAAACATGTCGTGGAATTAGTAGAAGGCGAGTTGGCGGACGATTTGGCAAACGCTTGGAGATGGCGCCCAGGCGGGGACGCGCTCAAGTCGAGGCGGGCAGCGCCGGCGAAAGACCTTGCAGATATGCCCGGTTGGAACCACGACGCTGCAAAGGCGAAGCTGTAGTAACTTTCAGGGGTACGTATGTGTGATAGATCACAAGCAACATGACGATGTGGGCAGGCAATAGCCATTATAAGATGGTTATGGAAAACGGCAATCTTTCTTCTCATAGCCTCTGCAACTGTACATACTGTGTATATTCCGCCAATATGCTCGCACACGCATCTAGTATATACAACGTTGAAATTGTAAGAATGCATGGATGCGTTTGGTGGCAAAGTGCTTTGTCAGGTGAGCACGTGATGCCGCGTTCGCGACCAATCAATGATGTAATCGCCATGCGACTGCCTAAGCTAACAAAAGAGTCAACCTTCATATTCACCTCAACTTTTCTCCCACGGGCCGACTCGCCATGCGCTTCTCTGTCCGTTGCCGCGCAGCCCGGATCACTTCCCTCGCCACGACATAGTCAACGAACTCGACTGTCTTGTTCTCGCCCGCACACCCGGTTGTCGCAAACCGTCCCTCTCTTTCCAGCGCACTTACCCGTCGCAATGTCCTCCTCGCCCTCTCTAGAGGACCCCGCTTCGAATGCGACCCAAGACTCTGACACAGATCCTCACACTGTGAATGAAACTGCACCAGAGCAGGTTGAAGTAGAGGATGCGCCGCCCACCGCCGACGAGGAGACACGATTGAAGTATCTCACAACTGGGACGAGGGATCAAGATGATCTGGAGCGCGATATTGGTAGGCAGGCCGACCAGCTGCTCACAGAACAGGCCGATGAGAGAGACAAGAAGCGCATGGAGAAGGCAGAGGCAGAGGCTAAGCGGGCGCAACAGGCGCTACAGAAGATGCGGAGTCGGCTGGCGATGCCTCTACTCGAGCCCCAAAAGCTTAAGATAAGGGTTGATATCCAAGAACTTCAAAAGAAGATCGATGGTTTAGACGAAGAGCTGGATGTGATACAGCAGCGCATAAACGATAGACATAAGGTGGAAGGCGAAGACGAATCCACTCAAGATGGAGTCCATGGACCCATGCCGAATGAAAGCCGTCGCGAATTTCTCATACGCACCGGAAAAATCACTCCATTTTCCAAGCTCGCGCAGGACAAGCAAGAATCTGGAACCCTCGCTGAAGTGATGCAGGATGCAGAGGTCGACGATATGGTTGAAGAGGCCAGCAAGGGCACCAAATCTCATCAGAATCTTATGAAGCCAGGATTTGACATTGCAGATACAACTTCGAATGCAAGCACTCCACCCGAGACACCGCGCCCTAGAAAGAAGCGACGGACAGGCCCAGCTCTGGGCACTGTTAGCTCACGAGAGGGTAGCAGTGCCCCGGAGACACCTGGCGATGCATCTGACGATGCATTTGCCCCATACATGAGCGATCGCCAGCTTGCAGCTCTCGGT
Organism: Didymosphaeria variabile; assembly: GCF_027946475.1. NCBI lineage: Eukaryota > Fungi > Ascomycota > Dothideomycetes > Pleosporales > Didymosphaeriaceae > Didymosphaeria > Didymosphaeria variabile. The sequence goes on along the minus strand of NW_026611625.1, from coordinate 2,960,844 downwards.
GAGACCGAAGACGACACCGAAGACCCTACGAACGACGATGAATACTCGGAGGAAGAATTCGGCCGAAAGCGCAAGGTGACTACAAAGAATAATAGGAAGAAGGGCAAAGCCACTCGATTTGCAGACGAGCAAGATGACCTAGCCGGTGTTGATGACGGTAACGAGAAGATGTACCAGAAGCGAATATGTGCTTGGTCAGAGAAACGTGCTGCAGCGCGGAAGCAAGCGGCAGAACGAAACGGCCAGTCGTTTGAGGATGACGAGAATGAGGAAGAATGCTACAAGCCACATCCTACTGAGCCTGACACCGAATTGGAAGGCGACTTCAAGATACCTGGCGACATCTATCCAGCTCTATTCGACTACCAGAAGACTGGTGTGCAGTGGTTGTGGGAGCTATTTTCGCAGAATGTCGGCGGCATTGTTGGCGATGAGATGGGCTTGGGAAAGACTATCCAAGCCATATCCTTTGTTGCTGGCCTGCACTACTCGAAGAGACTGACCAAGCCCGTCATCGTGGTCTGTCCGGCCACAGTGATGAAGCAATGGGTGAATGAGTTCCATCGATGGTGGCCGGCGCTTCGTGTATCGATCCTCCATTCGTCTGGGAGCGGCATGCTTAACACTCGCCGCGAAGACCAGATAGAGCGCGAGATGGAGCTGCGAGGATATGGAGATTACGATGACACCCTGACAGGTGCGGGCAAGGCAGCCAAGAAAATCGTAGAAAGGGTCAAGCGTGAGGGCCACGTCTTGGTCACCACCTACACTGGGCTTCAAACTTACGCGGAGTTCTTGGTGCCGGTCGATTGGGAGACCGCTATTCTTGACGAAGGACACAAGATTCGGAATCCTGACGCTGCTGTTACAATTCACTGCAAAGAATTGCGCACTCCGAGCCGCATCATTCTCTCGGGCACCCCGATGCAGAACAACCTCACTGAGCTATGGTCACTCTTCGACTTCGTGTTCCCTATGCGTCTGGGCACTTTGGTCAATTTCCGCAATCAATTCGAGTTCCCCATCAAACGAGGCGGTTATGCGAACGCATCTAATCTCGAATTCGAGACTGCTATGCGATGCGCAGAAACACTTAAAGACGCCGTCAGCCCATACCTCTTGCAACGATTTAAGGTGGACGTTGCAGCTGATCTTCCGCAAAAGAAAGAGCAAGTGTTGTTTTGTAAGTTGACGCGTCAGCAGCGAGAAGCATACGAGGGCTTTTTGCAGTCCGACGAAATGAAGTCCATAGCCAACGGCAAACGACAAATGCTCTTCGGCATAGACATCCTACGCAAAATATGCAATCACCCAGACCTTGTGGACCACAAGAACCTGTCGAAGAAGGCTGATTACGACTACGGCGCTGGGAATCGGTCGGGCAAGATGCAGGTTGTCAAAGAGCTGCTATCGCTCTGGGTCAAAGGCGGACACAAGACGCTTCTGTTCGCCCAGCATCGTATCATGCTTGACATCCTTCAGAAGTACCTCGACCGCTTGCCCGGCGTCAGGTACCGGCGGATGGATGGAGAGACGCCCATCGCTAAGCGGCAGGACATGGTGGACGAGTTCAACAACAATCCGAACCTGCATGTCTTCCTACTCACGACGAAAGTCGGAGGCCTCGGTGTCAACCTCACGGGAGCCAACCGCGTGATCATCTACGATCCCGATTGGAACCCGTCAACAGACATCCAGGCTCGCGAGCGCTCATGGCGCCTCGGACAGAAGCGAGAGGTTGAGATATACCGTCTCATGTCTGCTGGCACCATCGAAGAGAAGATCTACCACCGCCAGATCTTCAAGCAATTCCTCACGAACAAGGTACTCAAGGACCCGAAGCAGCGCCAAACGTTCCAGATGAGCGACCTACACGATCTATTCACGCTTGGCCGCGATAATGCTGAGGGTGAAACGGAAACTGGAAACATGTTCCGTGGCTCAGAAGTCCAGTTCGATAAGGATGGCAAGACCACCAATGGCTCGACGCAAGCTGCATCCGATGCAACTGCGCAGGAGGATCTCAAAGCCATGGTAGGCGTCGCAGCAGCAGAGACGTACCAAGCTCCCGCCTCCGACTCCGAGGACACAGCCAAGGAGGATGGCGACGAAGGCAAATCCGACTCGCACCTTATGTCCTCCATCTTCGCAAAGTCCGGCGTCCACTCCGTCCTCGAGCACGACACCATCATGAACACCACCGCCGCCGGCCGCAAGCGCAAAGTCCAAGCCGACCCGGCTTTCGTCCAGCGCGAGGCCAAGCGTCAAGCTGCCGTCGCAGCAGAGCAGCTGAAGAAGAGCATGGAGGAGGCGCGCCGCATGCCCGTAGGCGTACCCACCTGGACAGGCACTCACGGCGAAGCTGGTCGTCCTGCTCCTCCTCCCTCACGAGGCAATCTATTCGGCTCCCGCGGCGGTCGCGGTGGCGGACGAGGCGGCGCTGCAGGACCATCTTCTGCATCCGTCCTATCGAACCTCGCAGCCCGCCAGGGCCGCTCTCTCCCGGTCACGCCCGCAGGTACGCTCTCTCCAGGCCCTGCACGCGCACACACACCTCAACCTACCTCCCTACGCGGCCGCCAGATGCTGGAGCGCATCCGCGACTTCATGCTCACGCACGGCGGGGTTGTGCCCACGAAAATGCTGGTTGACCACTTTGATCACTATTGCCGGGCTGTGCCAGGGCGGTCCGAGGAGTTTAGGGAGATGCTGAGGGTGATTGCGGTGATGGAGAAGGGTGGAGGGAGTGGGAGGGGCAGGTGGAAGTTGAAGGATGAGTGGAGGGGAGAGCGATAGTGGTGCTGGAAGGGGTTAGGAGACGGCAGGGAAGGTATGGCACCCTTCCGACACTGCTTGCTCTGTCTGTTCGAGTTACGGTTGCATGAGTGGGCACTTTGGTTTGCATGGAAGGGTATTTGATGCGAGCATTTTCAGGGATCATGGACGTTCGGCGTTATGAAAGAGAGATACCACAGCATTCTTGCCCAGACCTTGTTACTAGGGCAAGAGCGAGCGCGCACATTCCGCGCGTCAAATAAGATTACAACACTATCAAACTTCCCGATGTGGACAGTTCATGTTATCAACAATCTCAATTGCGTTGGTTGTGATATTGACAAGACGCTACATACATACATCATGATGGTAGGACATCTCGCGATTTCCATCCCTCTTCAGCCCGTCTACTCCAAATGTAACGAGATATTACGAGCATATCCAAGCACACGCTTTCTCTCGTCTCTCAATTATTATAGATGCGTATGTTCCCAAATGCGACCTTTCCATGCTCCTAGAGAAAAATGACCCCGCCCAACACCAGGTGCCTTAATGATCGAGATTGATTGAGTAAAAAGATCGGATATGACGAACGCTGCAACCAATAGTGCGCCGTGTCCCATTTTTGGTCCCAAGTAAGGAGTGTAATATAAACAATATGTGAAGGGAAGGAATGCCGTTATCGTACGTGATGCTAAAGCAGCTCTGTGGTGCGGTAGTTTTCGAAGGCGTGGAGCGTGGACGGTGTTCATATTATGCCGAAAGCCATGGCGAAGTACAGGAAGGAAGCGATGGTAGTCCCAAAGGTGACGAAGAGAACCTTGGTCGTGCCGCTCGCGAAGATAGAGAAGGCGTCGTTCTTCAAGCAGTTGGCGCACTCGAATTCTAGAAGATGTCAGTATGCCCTTCTAATTAGTTAAGCAAGGAATGTGTCTTACCAGACCAATTGACATAAGGCTGCGGTGTGTACATGCCAAAGTAGAATTGGCTGTATGGAGCCAAGTAGCCAGGCTTAGCAGTAGCACTGACACTGGACTGGGCATCGTAAATGAGCAGCGTGTAGGTCTCACTGACGAATTCGGGGCCGTTAGGGTGGCTGCTCTTGTAGGCACCGGTGTCCCAGTAGATAGTATCAGTCGCTTGCACAGAGTGGTTCACAGCGATGGTGTAGGTCTGCTGGTTGACGGAGCACGAGGCCAGGATGTCGATGGCCGAGGGTGTGATGGAGAGAGAAGTGTAGTTCCATGCGAAGGTGACCCAATCGCCAACCTTGTAGTACTGGGCGCCTAAGTATGGGTTCGGGGTGACCATCTGGATGCCTCCAGCTTGGACATCAGCGCCGAAGTTGGTGACCTTGGCCTTGCTCGTCGTCTTAGAAGCCTTGTCGCTCGAGTCTTTGTCGGTCGTGCTGGCGTCCTTGGCGGTCGTCTTCGCATCGCTCTTGGTTGCTGTTGGCTTGTCGGTCTCGGACGCCTGATCGGTCTCCTTGGGAGCATCTGTGGTCGAGGCCTCCTTCGCCGAGCTGCTCTTGTCGTCCTGGTCTATCCCGAGTTAGTAAGAGCGTCACCAAAACAGCAGGAGCCATCAACTCACTGTCTTGTCGGGCAAATAGCATGTGCTTGGCATCTGCCAACGCGTTTATGCTGTCGAAGACATTGGACGTGGCGGCAGTGACAGACGAGAGAGCCACTACCGCGGCTAGCAACTGGGACGGCCTCATGGTGTGGACGGAGAATGCTTCGGTGAGGTTGAGGGGACTGAGGGCGGAGGGGCGGCTGTCGAGCGGAGAGGCGGGTGTGACCGTTGAAGTGACCTGTTTGAGCTCGGTGGTGGTGCGAAGTGGAGCTGCGTCGTCGAAGGGGCCACTCGGAGGCTGTCAACACAAGCTGGAACGCGTCAAGGAAAAGGGATGCAGATTTCACTCCCACGCCCCGGAAAACGAGCGACTGGCAAAGGAGTAAAGGAGATGCGGCGATAACGAAGGTCGAAGAGGAGGTTGGCTGTTGTGAGGTGATTAGGAGACGGCGCCGTAATGGCGAGCGGAGAGCAGAGAAAAGCGGCAGGGGGGTTCGCAAGATTGGCCTAGCGACCGGGGCATAGCGGTCAATAGTGCGCCACCATGCGCCTATTTTTGGGGAGCGGCGTACTGTGTAAATCATCGATAGTGCTATCGTCACACATCCCCGCCGCATCGTCTTTATTGATCGCTGCGCGGAAGCTGTTGAAGCCTGCAATGCCATCATCTTCCAAGTGTTTCGCACCGGCTGCGTCGCGTGTGGTGCACCTCGCTCGCTCCTTCCGTCTTGTTGTTTGTTTGCAAACCGGGCTGGGGAGGTGCACGCATAGCCACTCAATTTGCGCTCCTCTTCAGCCTCTTCATGCGACTGTGTGATCATCGCTCGCTGTGCCGTTTCCATGTAACTCGGTTTCAGTCATCGTCGGGTCTTGCCTTATTACTATGCCGGCCGTTGTTTGAGGAAGTCTGACCTTTGTCTGTGCTGCAGCCAACCACGCGCGTGGCACTTGTCCGGTTCCCCTCAAGGCCGCCTTCGCCGCATCTGACCACCTCTGCTTCCGACATCCACTGCTTTGGGCGCATCGGGTGCCCTGCGTCTTTGCGATTCGTACCACCGCATCGCTTGTATCCGCTGCCCCAGCTGCACGTGGCGGCTGCTGCATCATCGTGTAGTACGCGGGAACATTAAAAAGACCATAGAAGATGACGATAGCTTTGACAGAAGACGAGGACCATGGCTCCAGTGCTACACCCCATACGCCTCTCTTAATAGTCTTTGGTTCTGTTTGGAAGCATACAATTGTAGAAAATCCCGTCAGAGCACAGAGAGAGCTAAAAGAAGACGTTTGGGTACTTGGGATCCTTTCCCAAATATAAGGTAGATCATAGTGCCTATTTGGTCCGGAAAATGTCACGGAGAAGAGTGGTGACATTATTCAGCAGCGCGTTCGCTCACCCCAATCGGAGCTTAATTATTGATTTCGAAACCGGGATTCGAAGCACAGAAGAAACATCTTGAATAAGATTTCCTGTCTCAAGCCTAAAGGGAGTGCTTGGTACCGTCATGATAGAATGGTGGAGCGATGATTCTAACAAGAAAGTGTGCTGCCGAAACACATAAACGAAGTCGGTTTCACTTTTGGACTCGTCTTCTGGTCATGCTGTTCTGTCTTGTGCATTTCGACAAGCAGATTGGGCACAACACAGCCATTTCTGTAGGCTGGGTGTATTTGAAGACTCGTCACAGAGAAGAGGAGGGAACAGCATCTACCCTCATGTTTTCGTGTAAGATATGATTTGGGTGTCAAACTTGCATCACATGGCTTTGTGCCAGGTCTTCTAATTGTCTCAGAAAAGCTGTGCATGAGCGTAAGGATTCGAGAAGAGAAGCAAGGTGCTACAGCTATAGCTTAACGAAGCCTGAACTTATGTTCATGTTTCACTCTCACTCATTGATGAAGATGATGATCATCCATTTATTTCTTACATTATCATTTACAAAGACACTCTCAGTCTTCTTTAGCAGCGCCACTTCCCAACATCCTCCTCACGCCTTCTTATAAGGCGGCTTACTAACCGCATGTAAATATGTCGTCTTGCAATCCGTCCCATTGCCCTTCCAATATAACACGTCCGTCCCACTGTCACTATCGCAAATCGCCCACCCCTCCTTCTCTCCATCCACCGTGACCAGATACCCTCCGTCCAGACCTACATTTCCATTCTCTTGCTTCTGCGCCACAAACTGTAGCTCCTTACCCGCGGTTATCGTCGTGCTGTTGTACTTGTATGAGCCGATGCCGTGCGGGCCTGCGGTGAGTGTGGAGAGCACGCCGTCGGCGAGGGTGAAATTAGGCAGGGAGTTGTAGCCGGAGCCGATGAGGCGGAGGAGGAGAGTTGATTGAGAGACGGGGTCTTCGGCCTGGCGGGGGCGTTAATTCTGTGACTAGAGGGAAGAAGGATGGGGAAATGAGCTCACGTAGGGCGTTGTCGCATGGACACCGCGAAGCTGAGAGGAGTTTGTGCTTGGGTCTGACTGGTCTGACGTGACTAGGAAGAACTCTGTGAGTTCTGTGGGGAGTGCGGCAGAGAGAAAGGCACCGAGCGCAGAGAGAACTGTTAATGTTGTAAAGCGCATGGTCGTAGAATGCTTGCAGGACGATGGATCAAGCAGGCGTGTCGAATGTTACTCTTGCGATTCTCTTTAGAACGGAGGAAATATATGGATAGGTTTCGAACGACGTGATTGAGGGGTGTGCAGACGGATGTATTCTCCTTAGTACTAAGCCCAGCTGGCGACCACTTCGTTCTTTATACCTGTAACGTGTTACAAGGGTGCGCATGTTGCCAGCCAACGATTCGATGTCATACCCCAGCCACAGGCACAACAAGGGGACACCAGTTGTAGCAAACATGGCCTGCGAATGACAGCCACTCGAGCGATCCACTCTCCTGTCGATCGTGACATCAAACAGCGGGGACGATGCTAGCGCGAGAAACGAAACGAAACGGGTGGTTTTGCCCTGCGTCGAGCTATTCCTGAAGATTCAGGCTGAAGCCTTGTAAATGCGGCTATCATGGCGACCCTTTCTTTTCTTTTTTTGAAAGGCTCGCGCCCGCAAAGCTGGAGCATCTGGGATTATAGATCCACGAAGTTCGGAGAGATTGGATCGGCAACGGCTGTTGGCGATCCTCGAGTTTGGCGCCGGTGCGGCTGTGGCGCTAAGCCATGCATGCATCCACTGTCCACGCATGCGTGGCTGGATCCTTCGTGGTTCGCGTCTTCCATGTGGAGTTGTGGGCTTTGGAGATTTGAGGAGTACCATGGAACGGATCACAGGAGTGGAAGGTACAATGATGCCATGCGACGCTACGAAATCACGAGGCCTTCCAGCAGCCCTGGAGTTGTCAACGTTGGTGAGTTGCTCTATAGAGGATGTATGCGAAGTATTTAACATACAGGCCGAGAAGAACCTTGATTGAGATAACGTTCAACATAATGAAAGGTACACTTGTGAAGGTTGGAGCTGTCTATCTGTGTTTTTCCCTACTCGTACAATATCTACATTGCCCGCTGTTTCGTATGCTACTACAAGAACTCCACACCCACTCCAAAGCTCAGTCCCTTCCTCGCCTCTTCCTTTGCCCTGATCACCAAGGGCAAACTGAAGTTGATCTCGAATCGCGCAATCGGATGAGCGTAAACGAGGCCAAAGCCAGCCGCGGCGCTAGGTACACCATCGCGCAAGCTGGCGAGTGTCTTCTTCACGCTGCTTTGCACAGCATCGGCATCCATTGGGCCGCCTTCCTTGTTCGAGTTCTTGAGAGAGAGCAGACGTCCACCGTTGATGAAGGCTTGGAGACGCAGAGGGATCTCCTTTCCTACCTTGGGCACAGGAAAGAGGAGCGAGGCTCCACCTGCGGCAAAAACATCGCCTCCGACAGCGTCTGAGCCATCGTGAGGCCCAAGACCGCAAAGGCGGAAACCACGAACGTTCGTAGGGCCGCCGAGTTGGAAACGGTCGTTGATGCGCGACTGCTGTGGGGCACTACTTCCACCAAGTGCAAGAGGGTACAGTAGACCTCCACGTAGGCCAGCAGTCAAAGTGATGCCAGTATCGCCGAATGGCAGTACTACCTGCGACTCGGCCTCGGATTTCCAGAAGGCTACATCGCCCTTGAGCGGTCCGTAACCGGCAAGCTCAGACACCGTCTTTGCTAGGTAGCCTCGTTGCGGCATCATTGGGTTGTCTCGCTGGTCATTGATCCACGTATGGGTAAGGCTGGACTTAAACGAATTCCCCGCCTCTGCCCGAACCGTGGGAGACGCGTTCTCTGCCAGACTGGTCACTTGCCGCAAGATACCAGAGTAGCCAAACTCGTGCTGATGTCCATTCTTGGTCCTCCACAGAAGCTTAGAGTTTCCACCACGCAACACCTCTTCGTGGCTAGCCCAGCTCTTCAATGTTGAGCTCGCGAAGCCGTTAAGCTGGAACTTGAAATCGGGGTTGGATAGAATCGGACTATCAAAGGCAAGCGAGTAGGCCGATCGTGTGCGCGTTCCAAGCGAAGCATTTGCATTCAAGGTCTCTGCGCCGCCGAACAAGTTCCGCAGCTCTGCATTGATATACGCGTCTCCCTCCGAAGATCCAACCTCGGTACCAGTCTTGATGGTGTACGAGCCTCGCTCTTGCGCCGAAATGTAGACATCAACCTCATTAGGTGACGAAGTAGGGTTCGTGGGGTCGGGTCGATCGAGGAACACGGATATGGGCGACTTGAAGATGCCTATCCACGTCAGACTGCAGGCTTTTGGGTAACTCGTGTGCTTTATTACCAAAGCGATTCAGCTTGTCTGTCGCATTGCCAACCTCCTTCAGGGCCTCTTCCAATGTATACTGTTCATCTCGGTTCGCGCTCAGTATGGGGTTGACCACACGTTCCAGGAAGCTTCGTCGCGTGCGGTTGGCATGGAGGATGCGGACAGAGGAGATGGTCACCGGCAGGCTGGTGTTATCGTCGATAAGCTCGGCGAGCCTTTCCTGAGATCTCTGATGTTGAGCAAAGTTCCGCGCATTGAGGTCATCGTCGTTCTGCTTGTGGTCCGTCCTGTTTTTCAGCTTCTCGAAGACCTGGAGCACCGATTAGCCGTCTTCAGAGATATTGTTGGGCGATTGGTCCGCTGGCTGGGACCAATGACCCAAAAATCAATTCAAAGAAAGCGAGTCGTACATCGTCTTCTACCGGCGAAGCCATGGAGGCTGCTCGTTGTTGATCAGGTTGTTCGAGCTGCTCGGCTTGGCGTTCGTGGAAGCGGAATCAAGCTGCTCCAGGGCTGAAAGGTTGTCACGTGCATCCGGCGCGGACAAAGGCGCTGCGCCTTTCCCCAGCTTCTAGAATCCAACTGCATCTCACTGATCACCATCGTCCCTTCCCGCAAGAAATCGCCTCTTTTACTTCACCAGAGACGATCGGAAGTGACTACCACAGAGATAAAATCCTACAAACGCCCTGTGACGTCTTCCTTATATCTTCTTCGCCTGCGCCCTATACGAGCGGACCACCTCACCCAAAGTCCGACGGCACCTCCTAGTGCACGCGACTCGCAGTCACTTCCTCAGCCTCTCATCTACTCCTCTCGCACACATACACTATGGCTACGCCTGCAGCGACCAAGCGCCTCACACGAGAATATGCGACCATCTCCAAGTCTCCCCCGCCCTACATCATCGCGCACCCGTCCGAGAAGAACATCCTCGAGTGGCACTATATCCTGACCGGCCCGCCCGACACGCCGTACGATGGCGGCCAGTACTGGGGCACCCTTATGTTTCCGCCAGACTATCCTTTCGCTCCACCCGCCATCCGCATGCACACACCGTCTGGTCGCTTCCAACCCAGCACTCGCCTTTGTCTCAGCATCTCCGACTTCCACCCTAAGAGCTTCAACCCCGCATGGGAGGTCAGCACTATCCTGACGGGACTGCTGAGTTTCATGACGAGCGAGGAGATGACAACCGGATCAGTGCGGGCGTCGGACGCGGAGCGCAAGTTGTTCGCGCAGCGTACACGGTGGTGGAACAGCACAGGCGGAGGCTCCAAGGCTCAGAACAACGGCTCTCGCGGTGCAGGCGCTATCAAAGCCGGTGATGGTGGCACGAAGTTCCGCGCTGAGTGGCCGGAGTTGGACGAAGAGAACCAGAAATGGATGAAAGAGAAGCGCATCAACCCGCAAACCGGCCTCCCTCTCAGCTCGTCATCACAACCGCATTGCTCGCCGGACATGGCGGGTCTGAGGAAGCGGGCGAATGGCAGCGCAACTACGGTTGGTGCTGTTGTTCAGCAAGGCCAGGTTGCGCGGGAAGTGGGCCAGAGCTGGCTGGGCCGCAACAAGTGGAGGATCGTTATCGGCACGCTCATATCATATATCATTGTTGCGCGGGTGCTGGGAGAGGGTTCTCTATCGACTGCTGCTTGACCACAGCAAGGTTTATTCTTATCAATCTAATACTGCATTTGGAGTTCAGGGATTGCATTGGGAAGGACGGACGCCATACTTGGGATCATGATGGCTCATTAACAGGGTAGTCTACTTGAACTTATGACAACACACCATTCATATCTTCAACGCCTCCCACTCTTCACCTTGTTCTTGCATACGTCCGTTATAGCTGCACAAAGCTCATAGTTTGACGTGATCAATCATTACAGCGAGCTTCATTTGTACTCAGCGCCCTCTCGCTGTATGACTATCGCCTCCAATGATTCATACGTTCGGTTCCTGCACTCTTTGTGTGTCAAATGGACGGTGGAGGTAGAGGAAGGCACGACCTACCAGTGAGAACCGACATCGACCAGGTCTATGTCCGCCATCTATCACTCGAACACGCGGTCGAAGCCATCGGTTTGCTGCGTGTGATCGTTGCAACCATTGGTTTCAATGTAATCACTATGCGTAGCTCAGCCGGGCAACACTAGTCCACCGCGAATGCGTTGGCAGATGCTCTCATTGCCGCATTGTCTAAGCTTCCGTAATGATCGTGAGATTGTCCCCCATCTGCTCGCTGCCCGCAAGTGTGCCGGTATACGCGGTGGTGAACTGTGTGACTCGCTTCTCGTGGACAACGCGTTCATGCCTGCACAGCTCCCAAGCTGACAGGAGTTCTTGACTCAGAGGCCTTTGTTGCCTCCAGGATCAGCTTGGGGGGAAGTGCTCCCACCGAATGTGCTGCGCTCGCTGCTGCTGTCCTAGCCGATCTAGAAGACAAGAAAAGGAAGCTATAGCTTTGCATTAGCGACCTCGCCATGGGGCCGAAAGGCTCCTCAAAGATGCAAAAGCACTTACTGCTGCACCAAGATAAGCAAGTTCGGTTATCATCAGGTCAGTACTGGAGGTGACATGGACCGGATGGCGACGTTGATGTCTACACGGATATGCTCGTCCTCTTGCATGTTATTCCATTCTTGTATTGACCCCCAATACCGCAGATGTCATAACTCTGTTAGTACTTTCCAACTTGTATGCAGCTGTTCAAGATAGCCGTGTGTCATCTCAGCCCCAGCGTGAACTTCCGCCACCATATTGTTTCGGCATCTAAATACCACGGCCTTGTACTCTCGATCAGTTGCTCGGGAGATGGCATCGTTCTGGCGTCCATATATTCGAGCGCGAGCACGAACACATCGCACGTAGTAAAGCTCGTTCGAGCGAAAGCGGCGCTGGTAGTGTGACGCCCCATCTGCACGAGGATGGGGAAAGCAGGATGTTCCGGAACGGAGGTGAGAAGTTCTCGGAATCAGGGGACGCCAATCGCCGATCCGGTGTGAAGCCAGACGCCTGAGACTGCGGATATCCTGTAGTTTTCGACGACTATGTCCCTCCTTGCGGTCATATAGAAAGGGGGTTAGGATCACCGTTCGCTGTTGAAAATCGCACGCCTGAGTCGGTATAAGTCTCTTTTTTGGGAAGTACGTGGATAAGGTCGACTGTGCTATTATCGTTGATACTTAGAAAGTGAGTCTCGGACAGTGTCGGTTGATGCGTTGGTAACGGGGATGGGAAGCAATTAGCCAGCGTTTTCAGTCCTGGGCACTTGTGCAATGGTGTTGAAGATGCACCAAGTCGTTCCGAGTGCTATTGATAGGACCGTGTGGCGAGTATAAGGTCGAGAGGACGAATGGAAGCTGGAGTGGCACTGTTTCTGCGTATTGAAAACGGCGTGCTTTGTGCAGTATAGGCGCGATGATGTACAGTACAACTTATAAGTTGCTTCCTTTTCGGACAAGATACTTGCGCTCAAGGGTCTTAGTACTCTGCTAGTTCAGCTGCCATCGTCAGCATGTGCCCGCCATGCAGGAGGCTTTGTGTTAGTTCATGCTTTGCGCCAATCGGCAGCCGCCGACCAGGAGAGAGCCGCTTTACGTGAGAATGGTTGACCCGCAGACAATGCGCCTTCTTTTCTCTCGTGCCGAAACTGCAATAGAAGGTATTCAAGGAGAGAGCGATAGTTGCGGGTTATTGGGGCGACTGGCTCGGGGTTGTTGGCTAGCTCGGATGCTACTGGCTCGCCTGGGATGACGTGCAGCGAATAGTAAACATAACACCGGGATGCTGCTTCCAGAGTGGGCTTGACGATGCTGGATAGAGATACATGAGGCGAAAGTGGTGGGGGCAACATGCAGGAGAAGGGGATGGCAGCACGAGGCTCAAACGCAGAACACGCGTGCAATGGACGATACTTTCACACCAGCTTGAACATCTTGGAAAGAGCCTATGGTTTTCTGTCATGGCAGTTGTGCAGTGCTGTAGTTCCCGAGAATGTTTGTCGACACCGCCTTACAGTGAAGGACGACTCCATGGATCACTGAAGGCTAATCAAATAGTTATGCAATTTGGACTAACCTTCGAGACTGCTGTAGTTAATGTTGAAGAAACTGCAATTCGTAAGCGACTACGTGGCTTTACTTTGGTGTTGCCGCCTCCTCAGCCATCGCTGCGTTGACAGCCAACGCGCGAAAGTGCCTGAAAAGTGACAAGTGTAGCGCAGCGCGTCATAAACCGGATGCCTATGCGTATGGTCGCTGGTAGCTTAAGTGCATGAAGAAAGCTCCGGTGAGTGCTTTGCGCATGGTAGTCCAAGGCAGTCTATCAACATCTAGAAGTATCGTGTGCAAGCCACGCTCACACAGCATCCGTCGTGCCAGTATCATGTGCCCGCCGTAATATATTGTAGATCTCCGATGCATTGCTTATCGTCAAGTGTTTTGGGCTCCACGACAGATGATGCTTCGACGCCTTTCATTTTCTTGCAGGGCGACCCATAGTTCTGATGTTGCAGCGAGGCCCTTCTCTTCTAATAACGACGCAACCAGCGACGCAAGAAAGTTCGTGTCCCGTTCACAGTGTTGGAAAGATTGGAGCAAGATAAGGTGTGAGGTACATGATGCCGTGTGCCCTGCAACAGCACTAAAGAAGGTGGTTTGGAATACAAATGCTTTTAGTATTCGTAGTAGAAGACGTTTCGGACCAGCCAGCGAGTCTTGTTAAGTGTACAGGCTTGCCAAGGCTCAGGTAGTTCTTGCCCACCTTTGGACAAGTCACTACGTGATCTCGGTTCGTCAACACCAAGTTCAGTCAATATCCTCCAGCATCCGCAGTGCCAGATGGGAGCAGTTGTTGCTCCCGATAATGTCGTTCCGCAACCCGAGGTCGTCCTCGCGCTATTGGTATGAGCCCAGTCTGGCTGTCGCCTTAACACGTCGCCATTACAATTGTGATTGGTTACACTCGTTCACTGAGTGTTGGCGTCCTGGGCAACCAATCTCTTTTTTGTTGTACCAGCACACGTCCCGCCTGTCGGGTGGCATCGATGTGGTAGGTGGAAAGCGCTCACCGGCTGAGTTGCCGGATATCGTACTCCACACGCCTGTTACCCGCGCTTCAGGTCTGAATCCTTCCTGGGCATTGACACTCGTGGACTGTCATTGGCGACCGGTAGGCTTTCTCATGAGCGATCGCTCCGAGACCCTTCGTACTGTGTATATCCTTACGAGGCATCCTGGTCGTATCCCTGAGCGGAACTAATGCTAGACGCCTTCCAGTTAGGCTTCCTCCGCACCGTTGCAGTGGCGCCGGTACCGTCAGACGTCGATCGCACTCAACCCCAACCTTCGACCACTTGAACGTGTGACACAACATAAGGGCCCTTCAGCTCGTGCGCAGGAGCACATCAGCTCTACTTTTGAAGATGTCAACAATAGAATAATGCGCTCGTCGGGAAAAGAGACTCCAACTTAGTCGCCAGGGTAGCGGATGCAGCTATGCAAAGGATCAGGAAACCGGTTGGCGCGCCGATCAGGCTCAGGCTGTGCCATTCTGCTGCATGGCACCCGTCGCAGCCTGCATTCCTGTCTGCCGTCTCCGCGTGGCCCAAGCGAAGGCCTCATATCGTTCCCTCGTTATGTCGAATTGAAGTCATGACCACCTGCTTCTATCATCTTCAGACATATCACAACCGCGTTTGACATGTTCGACGAGCTACGAGCTACGAGGGAACAGAAGTTTTACTCGCTTCCACAACATGACCAGATCCCAAGGTTAGGCGTCCGGTGGGACGGGCGAGACATGTGTAGACAAGCACTGCTCTAGGTGGAAGGTGCGATGCTCAGGCCACTCGATTGGTGGCAGTGGCTGCAGCGTATTAACGAACGAGCAGGGGCCCCTGAATTTCCCCAGACATTGGCACCGCATTACACCTCCGCTTCTATACGAATGCTTGTTTGCGGGGTGAGTCGTAGCAGGATCTGGTGACCCTCGCGGAACGCCAACCAGCGTCGACGCCGTCCTGCGTTTGCAGGTGAATGGACTTCCTTGGCACACGCAGGAGCGCGCAGGCCACCCATCACGCGGTTGAACCAAACGCCCAACCATAAAGTCCTTGCCCGCCCTGCAGCTCCTTCTGCTTCTCTTACGACCCGTCGACCCACTTCTAACCAATTGGCAAGATGAAGGTAAGCTCAACCAGTCTCACCCTCCATCAACATGCTATGCTAATTCTCGATAGACGTTCTACAATACTTACGCCATTTGCTCGTTCGCCGCCATCGGCGGTGGGCTGTACGTAGCTCCTGGATGCAGTAGTCATGTCTTCCACATGGTTACCGTAACCTTCCTCACCTTTCAGACGTACGCTGACTTCGCGCAAACAGTTTCGGCTTCGATATCTCCTCCATGTCGGGCGTTCTGGGCACGAATGGCTACAAGAACTACTTCGGCAACCGTAAGTGAGGCGCATAAACAAACCATATCATCAAACTGAACATCGCAGCTGCCGGTTATCATCAAGGTGGTATCACCGCGTCGATGCCCGCGGGCTCTTTGGTTGGCTCACTGGCGTCCTCATTCATCGCCGATAAACTCTCTCGTCGTACTGCCATTCAGGTCGCCGCCTTGATCTGGATTATCGGCTCCATCTTCCAAACTGCAGCCAACGGCGTAGCTCTTCTCTGCTTTGGCCGCGTGGTTTCGGGTATTTCAATTGGTATCGCCTCAGCGATCGTTCCCGTGTACCAGTCAGAGATTGCTCGCAAAGAAATCCGCGGTCGCGTGGTCTCCCTACAACAATGGGCCATCACCTGGTAAGTGCAGACCCTTACGTTACTAGCTCCGTTCGCGAACCATGGAATCATTTCTCACGCTCGCTAGGGGTATCTTGATCCAATACTTCATTCAATACGGTGCCTCATTCGTCGATGGAGGTCCAGAGCACCCTGACCAGGGCACATCGGCCTTTCGCATCCCGTGGGGCATCCAGATGGTCCCTGGATTCATTCTACTCGTCGGCATGTTCTTCTTCCCCTACTCCCCGCGTTGGCTGGCGTCGAAGGATCGTTGGGAGGAGGCTGTTCAGGTCCTGGCTCACCTCCACGGCGGTGGTGACGTGAACCACCCCAAGGTCCTGGCCGAATACAAGGAAATCGAAGAGGCCCTTGCCTTCGAGCGTGAGCAGGCCGAGACATCATTCGGCGCCCTAGTCAAACCGCGCATCCTCAAGCGTGTCATTCTCGGCATGAGCATTCAGATGTGGAGTCAGCTGTGCGGCATGAACATCATGTAAGTACTCCCCGCGATTTTGACGTGTCAATGACTTATATACCACACTTAGGATGTACTACATCGTCTACATCATGAAGGGAGCCAACATCGCGGATCCACTGCTCACCTCTTCCATCCAGTACATCATCAACGTGGCTATGACCCTGCCAGCCATTCTGTACCTCGATAAGTTCGGCCGTCGTCCAGCACTGTTGATAGGTTCTTTCCTGATGATGTCTTGGCTCTTCATCTCAGGTGCGCTCCAGGCGGCGTACGGAGAGCCCTGGGCCGATCCCGACAAGAACACTTCTTGGCGCATCGTCGACCACAAGAGCGTTTCACAAGGCATCGTCGCTTGCTCGTACCTTTTCGTCGCCAGCTTCGCCACCACCTGGGGTCCAACCTCATGGACGTACCCAAGTGAGATCTTCCCTGCTAAGGTAAGGGCTAAGGCTGTCTCTCTTGCTACAGCCTCCAACTGGCTCTGGAACTGCATTCTCGCGTTCGGCGTGCCCCCGCTTCTATGGAGCATCAACTGGAAGATGTACATGATCTTCGCTACGTTCAACGGCCTTGCGTTCATCCATGTAAGTTGTTCCCTTCGGTAAGGATCGCATATTGGTACTGACTCACTGTGTAGATGTTTCTCACTGCTCCGGAGACCAAGGGCAAGACGCTCGAGGAGATGGACGAGGTGTTCGACAATGGCATACCAGCCTGGAAGACAAAGGGCGGTAGCTCGCGTCTCGACCAACTGCAACGTGACATCGAGAAAGGCGAGCTCAAGATCACGACTGCCGCGCACCCTACCAACACGCACATGGCCGAGCCGAGGACGACGACCGCTTGATTGCTAAGTTGACGGGTGCTGGGGGAACGGCGCTACGAGTCGTCAAGTGTTGGGAGTTAACTGGGAACGGCAGAGCTCCAGAATGGCATGGTACTATAATCTCACGGCATGTCTTTTTTGGTCGTGCTACTGTACGAAATCATGGAAACCCTCGAATATAACAGTGCAGAGAATAATGCACGTCACAATTGCCAATGTTTCATCACATTGCCCACTTCTGTGACCAACGCCCCTGAGACAAAGCTTCACTCCTTCGTTGCACATGCTTATTTATTCGTTTCTTTTCTCTGCAGCTATGCTAACTAAATATGCACATGAAACATATACAGAGACAGTGTGGAAGCTGCTCTTCGTAGTCAATGCTTCCAAGGATAATCATACCTCAATATCCCATGAGCTGACGTATACAGGACGTCTATAGTTGCCTGTTATCCCGCCGTCGGTCTCTGGTGCTCATCTCCCACATGAATGCCTCCGTAATGCTGACATTACTTCAGCAATGAAATGCTGTGCAAGACGATCAATTCCACGACCAGTATGCCTCTTAGTTCGGCTTATCAGCTCCAGCTCCAGCTCCAGGTGCAGGAACGTCTGCGGCAGCGACCGCAGCACTAGGCTCAACCCCAAGGCCAGGTTCACCAGCACCAGCTCCCCCTGCCACAGGCGCCGCTGTCTCAGGCTCGGCGTCGGTCTTGTTCGGCGTCACTGGAGGCACCTGCTCGACCACTTCATCGAACAAGCCATCCTCGGGTGTTTGTCCCCTCCCCACAGCATTCAATATCCGACCCGCACGCCTCAGCTCGTCCCGTATAGCCACAATACCATCATGTGTAACCGTGCGCGCGACATTGTGATCTAACTCAAACGGATCCTCGATGGAGAACAAATAACGCTGCCTCACCTCCTTCCCATTCGAAATCGTGGTCGTCGCCTTCGTCCAGCCCTTCTCAGTCTTCTGGCGTATACCACCGGGTGTCCTGAGACTGAGAACTTCAGTCGCCCAGAAAAAGCACCACTGCTTCTGGCCGTAGGCGTTGGGCTGCGGGATGGAAGCGTAGTACTGGAAGAACCCACGCAGGAGCTCGCCGATGGACTGCGTGTTGCGGGTGAGTTGGCCGGTGTTGGCGAGGTGCGCGATGGTAGTTTCGTCACGCCAGAAACGCACGGCGTAGCCGCCGACGGTGGTCTCGTGGAGGAGGTTTAGTATGTCTTCGGCTTTGGCTGTAGTTGGGCGCCAGCTTATTTGGAGGTTTGGGCAGACGGGTGGGGAAGCCATGTTTACGAGGTAGTGGAGGACCATGAGTACCCATCCGTACGAGGACAGGGTGCCAGAGTAGGCGCTGTTAATCTTGCGGCGCTTGGCCCATGCTTTAACGAAGAGGACCATGGGGCGTACGCGTGGGTCTGCAAGTGAGTAACAACGTAGTAGCTCTGTGTTATGGATTGCAAGCGGGTTCTCGAAGTTTATGTCGCATTGGATTCCAACCCCCTGCTTTGGGAAGTCGAGTGGACCAAGTTTCTTCTCTCGCAGCCACTTTCTGGGGGCGCGGGGATGACGGTCTTTCGAGGCTTCAGCGGTGTCTCCAGTTTCTTTAGGACCATTGTTTTCTTTGGGGATGTCGGTTGCTGGTGACTTCACTACTTCCGCCTTGCTATTATCAGCGTGATCAACGACTTTCACGCTCGTCGGTGTCCGCGCGGCGCCTTTGACAGCCTTTGCCTCCGCGAGCGTGGGGAAATCTTGCGAGTCGTTGACTTGTGGAGACTTCACCTGTCCATGAGGCTGGGTCGGATTCTGGGAGGCGGCACCAGAAGCAGCAGATGGCGGATACTGTTCTTCCTCCGGCAGTTGGTCCCATTTATGACGTTCTTCAAAGAGAGCATTGTATAACTCGTCGGTAGGTTTCTGGCATACTTTTATGATAGGCACGCGTGTCCTAGTCAGCAGACGCCCTCCCATCTTCGCGTCGAGAATGGCGCGTTCCAACAAGCGCGGAATGTTCCGGTCGATGCCCGCTTCGAGCGATTTCGAACGGTCTTTCCACTCTGGAACTATAGCAAGATCCATATCTGACCCCGGAGTGGCAAATCCAGATGCTAAACTGCCAAACGGGACTAGTTTGATGGAAGCAATATCACCAGTGTACTTGTCGGCGAAGTCCTTGTGACAGACCGCTTCCAGTTGCTGCCTGAATGCTTCCTTCTCTTCGAACTCTTGTTTCGTCATCTCTGCTTTCGGTATCTCCTGGGAAGCTAGATTGTCTAGGTATTTGACCTGGAGAGTGGGATCTAAGACCTGGCGCGGTTGGAAGCTTGCGTTCAATGTATTGGCGTACGGACTCCTCATGCCTCGACCACGATACGGCTGATGTCCGGGAGGGGCAAATGGTCGGGAGGGCACGGTAGACTGCGCAATGTTTGAGACATTTCTATTCGGATCGTACGGTCGTTGAAGAAGCTGAGGCCCATTACCTACAAGCATATGATCCCGGTGAGGCGGTTGCGGCGCCATGTTCTGCTCGGGAGGTGCAGCAGGGAATTCTCGATGTCGATGCTCGCTTTCAACCCAATGATTCGATCTTCCACGATGTGAGTACGGCCGTCCGCGCCCTCTTCCTCGGCCTCGTGTCCTTGGCTGTTGCTGATGGGAATTCGACATTTGGCCGGTTG
This sequence comes from Didymosphaeria variabile, assembly GCF_027946475.1. Taxonomy (NCBI): domain Eukaryota; kingdom Fungi; phylum Ascomycota; class Dothideomycetes; order Pleosporales; family Didymosphaeriaceae; genus Didymosphaeria; species Didymosphaeria variabile. Next base: position 2,940,939 of record NW_026611625.1, on the reverse strand, counting down.
CTGAGTCCGAATGGCTGCCGATGGTGACGTTGGTGAGGATCATGTTGCGCAGCTGGTCCTCCAAACTCCCTTGCGCCTGCTGTTCTGCCATGTTGAGAAGTTGTGATGATTCTCAACCTGCACTATAGTAAAGAGCAACTAAACTGTTCGACATAAACCCAGATTAGGCCCTAGGAAGACGGTAATGTACGACGGCACGTGCGCACCAGGCCAATTGGATGACCACGAATGCGCTGCGACTTTCTCGGCTCATGCTGTGTTTGTGGGCACGCGACGCAGGTGCCAAAGGTGAATTACAGGGTCTGGCTAGCACACGGACCCCTGGACGCCCGCCGCGCGCTATTACTCTTGGCATACGGGCCCCGACGTCGTTCGCATGGTAAGTAACAAAGCTGCGGCCTCTTTCTTTATCACTCCACCAAACACCTTTATTCTTCCACCCACAGACACCAACACGTCTGAGACACTCCGGATAGACACACACACTCGTTCAGAACGACGATCCGCGCGATGATCGGAGGACCACCCCCTCCCACGAACGCTGTGCCCGCCGCACCAGCGCCAGCTCCCGTTGCGAAACGCCGCCGGCCGCGTCCAGCAGCGAGCGTGCTGCGCGCTCCCCAGCGGCCGCTCAAGAACGTCTCACGCCCGGTCACTTCGCTTACTCAACTGAACCAGCGCGATGCTCCCAACACGCCCATTAGTATTGAGCAGCTCCGCAATGAGTTCATCGACGCTGGTGCCTCGTCGTATCCGCTGGTTGTTACGAGAAAAGATCTCAAAGAGCTGCGCCATCACGTCATGAGGCTGCAGGCCAAGGACCGCGTCAACATCCAGAGTGAGCAGCAGTTCACGCCGCCCGTCCGCCTCCATCGTCGTGACCAACGTGCGCCACCCGGTGGCAAGGGCGCAGAGGATGAAGAGAAAGAGGAAGACGTAGAGGAGGCCAGGGAGCGCGAACGCCAGGAAGAGGAGAAGGAGGCACGGCGACTCAAGCGCGAGGGCATCCAGGCCCAAATCGCGCCCACCGGAACCACCAAGGGGAAACCCTTTGGCAAGAAGACGGAGCAAAAGTACCGCCCGGATGACACGCCCGAGGCGAAGAAGCGCCAGCTGCTGCGATACGAGGAGACTTTACCTTGGCATCTAGAAGACGATGACAACAAGCAGACCTGGGTAGGACTGTATGAGTCGGAGATGTCTGAAAAGCATGTCATGCTCACAGTGGAGAATGGGCCAGATCAACTTCCAGTCATTCAACTCGCACCCTTGGAGCGCTGGTACCGTTTCAATGCCAAAACCAAGGCCAAGTCGACCGAGGACTCCGATCTCTTGAAAGCGAAGAAGGACTCATACTTCGAAGCGCGCGAGAGGAAGAAATTCAAAGAAGAGATGGAGAAAGATAAGGTATCACGCGCACGGCAAATTCGTACGAGGGTAGGAGGGGGAGACGACGATGAGGGCAGGATCAAACGCCTCGATGATGACGATATGCCTAGAGTCAAGCGTGAGGCAGACGCCGACGACATTGACTTTAACATTGAGGAGGACTTTGCCGACGACGAAGAGGGCCTGAACGGTCTCTTTGATGGCGATGATGAAACTGTCAAGGAGGCGCAAGAGAAGCTCAAGCGTGATCAGCTCGGGGCTGCTGCTTTTGATCTCCGGGATGAGCGACAGATCTGGGCACAAGAAGAACGTGAGAAGAAGGAGGAAGAGGAGAAGTCTCTCGAGGCAGAAATCAGAAAATCCCTTGTCAAGCGTGAGAAGAACTATGACTACGCAGGCAGCGACTCCGAATACAGCGAGACAGACTCGGAGACGGAGCGGCAGAGAGTCAAAGAGGAAGAGGAGAAGAAGGCTGCTGAGCAAACTGGCAAGGCTCCTGAGGGCGACAAGACCGTCTCTGGTGCCTCCACCAAGGGTGGCTCGACCCCCGCGCCCCGTTCTACCGACATCAACAAGAAGAAGCGGCCCGCGCCGGGCTCCCCGAACCTGTCTGAAGCCAGCGGCAATGAATCTGCGCGTAAGAAGCACAAGAAGAAGCACGAGAAGAACGCAGACGGTTCGCGCAAGGCTATACCCTTGCGTACAGGAGCTGCGTCTGGTAGCGACAGTGAGATGACAGATGCTGGCAAGCCGAAGAAGCACAAGCTCAAGGTCCGCCTCGGCGGTACCCCTGGTGCCAGCCCCTCAGCCAGCCGTGCGGGAAGTCCAGCGGCGCAGGTCAATGGGAGCCGTGCTGGCAGTCCGGCGGCTCCCGGTGGCGCACCGGTCACTCCTCGTACGTTTGATCTATTAATAATGCTTCTCAAGTTGAACAGTCTGCTAATTACATACCTTACAGAGAGCCGCCTTCCGTCTGCAAGCGAGATCTACAATGCCCTTCCACCCGAAGGCATGCCGATCCAGACCCTCATCAACAAATTCCGGGAACGTGTGGACAAGAGCAACATGAACGTGTTTATTAAACTGGTCAGAGCCGTCGCCTCATATGACAAAGGTCGTGGTTGGCTGAGCCCGCTACCGGAACTGCCATCGGACGAGCAAATCGCTGCTCAGACGAAGCCCAAGCCTGCTGTGAAAGCAGCGAGTCCGCCAGCCTAGAGTATTTCAATGAGTATTGAAGCGTTGCTTTACAGAACTTTCGGATACGGTATTTGATTGCATGGGATACGGCGTCCTATTAGTGGTGGTATTTCCATTGGCGAGGCGTTCTTAGAGAGTTGGGCTGCTTGGCTGAAGCTTCGTAGGCACATCGTATTCGGCTTGGGCCGTTGTCTTTGCCTTGTCTCAGGTGATTTGCTTTTTACAGTACAACCGATTTGAGACAAAACATACCAATTTGCAGCTCAATTCAGGAATTCTAATGACCATTCTAGGTGCATATTTCAGACACGCAAAAGCTACCATGAATAGATATATACCCTTCCCATTGTGTACGCTTGTATACCAATCACAACAGCACTACACGTTCGACTGCTTAAAGAAATCCTCCAGACTCGTTCTCTCCACTTTTGGAAACAGATTTTCATCCGTCAGCACCCACCGCCCATTGATCGTGAACAGTTGATAGAACGCCCCGATATATCCCCAAAAACCCGCCGGGGTACCCCTCGCCCTATCTGCCAACGCCTTTTCCTCCAGATCCTCCACGGTACCCATATTCTTCAAGCTGATCGACTTGCCATGGACCTTCTCGTACACCTCCGCAATCTCCTTCACGCTATGCTCGCCGGACCAAGCACTGAAGAACCCTCCGTTTCCGGACTGTGCTTCTTCTGACATGATAAGCTCGATGCTAAACTTCGCAGCATCATGCTCAGTCGTCCACTGATACTTCTCCTCCCCCGTCCCATAATACTCCATACACTTCCTCTCGGGATCAAATACGCCCCCGCTCTTGGGACTGAAATCCGCGCGTCCTTCCACGCTAAACAGGACCTCCGTGAGCACGCCAGAGAGCATGTAAATCGGCTTTATTGGGGAGGTTAGCTCCGCAATGCGCTGGAAGGCTACAAACGGGTCGTAGCTTTCATGTTCAAGGAAGCGTGTTTTGCGGAAGTCGAACGTCCAGGTTGAGGTGTGGAAGACACGGACGCCTGCGCGCTCGGCAGCGCGGAGGATGAGAAGATGGCCGTCGACTTGGAGTTCGGGGGTTCCCATGTAGGCGACGATGATGGCGTCAACGCCCTTCACGGCGGTGTCCAAAGCGGGGATGTCGTAGTAGTTCCTGCTTTGGACGAAGGACTCGAGCTTGATGCTGGGATCGAGCTTGTCGGGTGAGCGACCGAGACCGCGGACGGTGAGACCTTTGGCGAGGGCCTCACGGGCGAGGTGTTGGCCGATGTGGCCAGTGATGCCGGCGATGAGGAGGAGCATTTTGGTGGTTTTGGTGGTGAATTGGTTTCAGAGGTTTGATAACACTTGAGGACTTCAAGAGCTGGGTATGCAGATAATGGTTTTCATCTTCATTGTTTCGTCATTTTTGTACTCTGGCTCCTCGCTCTTTCGGCCTTGCCTGACATCTGCTTTACGGGTGTCTTCCTAAGCCGAACCATGTCGATGTCTTCTGGACAACATTGGTAATGAGGATCTAATTTTGAGCTCCATCAACTAAATATCAAACGGAAAGTATTTGTGGGATCGCATTGGTAGGAGCGATGTACATGGGAGCTTTGTAAGGTGGGAGCGAAGGAGGTGTTAGTGGCGGAGGCTATGGAGTGAATTTGATTGGATGGTGTTGGCCCCACTTCGCTGGATAACATCGACTTGTCGAACATTCGACTTCGTCCGCTACATGATATTCTGTAATAGTGCGAATTTCGATTGTATCTCGAGCGATCAACAGGTGACAAGTTGCAACTCCAGGTGCCGACAGGATGTTTTCGAAAACCTTAGGTAGCTTCGAGCAAACCTCACTTCCGGGCCCCTTACGAAACGAACTGATTTAGACTCAGTCAAATGAGTTTCAACCGTGCCGGTCCATATGGACGGAGCGTCGGTATTTTCTGGGTTTCTCCCCAAGAGCAATTGTTGTGAAGCTGCTTCATGCTCCCAATATTATCTCACAGGCCCGACCTCTGAATTGCTGAAGCACTTGGATTAATCGAGAGCTTTCCGCATGAGCTCTAGGTAGGGTTACTTAGCCCTCGAGTATTACGTCCCTTCTCAGTGCCACAGTGGGAAGCCGCCACATGTGTAATGAACAAGCTCGTCTTGAGTCAGAGCAAGCTCTGTTTTCCTAGAATCGTCGACCGGTACGGAGCACAGCACCACGATAATTGTTTTCTCGATTCTTATCGGGGATGTATGCATTCCTTTCGCATCATGCCTTTGAACCGGAGAGGAGTACATGGATGCCAAACGGCGTACTTTCCAGGGTCTAGGACACTTCTTCTGCACTGGTGTCAATTCTAGACCACAATTCTAATCGCTTTTCCAATTCACTTCCTGTATCGTGCCGTGAAAAGATTGAGCCTGGAGAAAGAGGCAGTACCTATACCTCTGAGATTCACGGTCTATATAGCATGACAACCTTCCCCAGATCAAATATCTTAAGTACAACGTCTCCTCCTGTGTCTACCGCCATGTCCCCTTCAAAAACATAAACTTCTCGACACCACCTCTCGAGCTATGCTCATAATCAAAAGCCTTCACCAAACCCACAAGATGGCTCATCGCCGCCAACACAACCAGGACATGAAAGATCTGATGACTAGATCCCCAAATATCAAACGCACCGGGCCGAAGCCGTTCTGGGAACCTCGCTGCATAGATTCCCGCTCCAAGGATATACAGTAAGCCCTGTAAAAGAACCCAATCGAGGCCAATCGTTTGACGCAGTTGGGATAAGCCGTATAGACGCTGGGCGTGCAAGACGGGAAACACAGCCGACAAGCCCATTAGCACGAACATGAGCGCGCGGAAGGGGCGCAGAGCAGGAGTACGGAATTTGGGATGGACGGAGACGATGGATGTCCCTGCTGCTAGGGTCGTAATCTTTACCCAACTTAGCCCTCAGTCCCAACATCGTTCATGAGTGAGACTTACCATAGCAGCATACGTCTTCATCAACTGCGGCTCGCTTTGGAAACCGTAATACAAGACTGGAATGAAGCTGCCCCATATCAAAAACACGATTCCTAGGTAATCCAACTTGTTACCCCAGACGGCGACTTCGTGGCTGTGGTTCGAGATGGTGTGGTATGTGGCGCTCATACCCAAGCATGCTACGGCGCCGAGAAAGTAACAAGAGAAGACCATTACATCTTCCCGGGTAGCGGAATCGTAGCGTGGACCGAGAGTGCGATAGATTACGGCAGATCCAAAGAGTGCTAGGATTGCTCCAATGAGGTGCGACCAGATATTGACGGTTTCGTTGTGGATGGACCTGACTGATGCGAATGACTTGCTGTAAGAGTTTGTCGCCGGTCGGTAGCCGGATATGATGTAGTGATTGTCTTGTTGCCAGGCGGGAAGTTCATTCCATAATACCGTCAATTTCTCTTCAAGTTTCTGTTCCAACTTTTGTTCGCCTTTGGCGATTGTCTTAGCGGTATCTTTTGCAGTGTCCATGATGAGATAGCGGCGAACGATGTTCCGATGTAAAAATGAGGAAAAGAACAGGGCGTGGCAATATGTCTAGTGAGTGTTGTGGAATACTGCCTTTCTATGGATGATTGGGAAAGGTTGAGGAACAGGTAACGCGACGTGGATGTTGAGAGAAGATATTCTACGCTATACCGCATGTGGTGTCCGTTGCGAGGTTTAGGAGCGAAAACAAGACCTTGATCGACTTTGCGGCATGGCAAATGGCGCTGCAAATCCAATAGAAAGGTGAATGGCATGTGCTCTGCCGAGCGAGTTCGATGCCGCGGTTGCAGGTGGACATGTAGTTCCGCTTGTGCCCCTCCATCTCCGAGCCATCGCCGCGTAGGACATCACCTCTTTCCAACATGTCGCGGGTTGACTTCGACTGCGTTCGTCATGGTTTAGTGCTAGCAGGTACTTTCCTTGTTAACAAAGGCCACAATGCTCCTTCCGTATCAGCGTTTCTCTTTGCGCTTATAAACGCACATTGAGTGAGCTGCGTTATCACCACTTAACCCTACCTGTACGACTAACCCAGCCCAAGCATGATGACCTCGAGGACCAACGACCAGCTGCGCCCGACGAGCCGTCGTGGTGCGTCAGGCGCATGGCGTCGCGGCGACCGCCTCAAACCCGCACCTGCAGATACGCTCGAGCTGTACGGACTGCCTTCTAAGGGCGAGACGAGGCATGCCATCCCTCCTTATGCCAAATTCACCATTAACGCGAGCGCCTCAGGCTGAACGACTTTCGCACGCAAGAGTTCTACTTCTCCAAGCTAATCGAGCGCTACATGCGCCTCTGTGCCATCAACCAAAAGCAGCTCTCCACCCTCTTCGCCTCCATAACTCTCAACGACGCCCCCTCCACCAACGCCCTCGGTCTTCCTCTTCCCACCGCCGCCTCAGCTCCACCAGACACCCTCCCCACCTCCCCTCCAAACTTCAACAGCCCTCCTATAAATGACCTCGCAACGGTGCTCAGTGCCTTCCGTAAACTCCGCGAGGCGATCATTGCTTCCGGCCGCAAAGACGCCTTCGCGCGCCGCGCATACTTCTTCGGCATTCACGCCGCCATCCTCTGCAAAGACTGGGCTTCGTATCTGCCAGCCCTGACATACCTCCTCACCGTCCTGCACGCCGCAACACCGCTTTCCCCGCCCGATCTGAAAGAGTACGTAGGCCTGCTTGTCCTCGATCAAGCGTGTCGGCAAGGCGACATTGCCTTGGCACACGAAACGCGGCTTAGATACGCGTACAAAGACCGGAGGGTAGAGCTGGTGCTGAAGGCGCTGGTTGCGGATAATTGGGTCGTTTTTTGGAAGATGAAGAAGGCGGTTGATGGGTATCAGAGGAGTGTTATGGAGTTTGCGGAGCAGGGGGTCAGGTTGCATGCTTTGAAGTGTTTGGGGAGGGGATATTTGAGTGCGGATAAGAGATTTGTGGAGAGGAGTGTGGAGAGGGCATGGGCGGAGTTGGTGAAGGATGGGGTAGGGTGGGAGTTGACGGAGGAGGATACGGTTGTTATCAAGAAGCCCAAGGGAAAATAAGGCCATGCGAGAGAAGTTGTGGATTTAAAATGCGGAATGATGGAGCTGTGAATTGCGTCAGGCTAGGTGCTGCTTCCGAGGATGAACAGTCGCAGACCAGGCCTGTCGATCAGATAACTTGGTATCTCTCCCATCCGCTCTGCTGTAGCTGGATTCGCTGACGCAGAGACAGCTCCACGAATAGTATACATCGCGACGAGATAGATGGGAAATGGGTATCATTATACGCTCATGAATGCGTCCCAGCTATTCATCATCATCTTCATCCTCCTCAACCTCTCCATCCTCATCATGCCAGACATCGTCATCCATGTCATACTCGTCAACATCTTCCATCTCTTCATCCTCATCCACTTCGTCTTCGCCCTTCTCACCCCTCTCCTTCCTCTTCTTTTCGATGTTCTCCCTTTGGATCCTCCTTCGCTCTGCCTTCTCCTTATTGCGCTTCTCCCACAGAACATCTAATTCCTTTTGCTCTTCTTTAGTCTTTGTGACAAACTCGTGCCACATGACCTTCCCACCAGCAACATCCTCCTCCACCTTTGTCAGCCTCAACTTCAGCCTCGGACCAATTTCGACAAGCTTAACAGCGCGCTTCTCGACCCTCGGCCCGCTCGCTTTCGACTTTGATGCTCCTTCGCCCAACTTCAGGCGCTCACGCTCCTTCTTCGACATGACCTTTGTCCGTACCGGCGCGGTGACCTCGACCTCAGCGTCCGTATCAGCTTCCGTATCGCTAGCAGATGTGTACCCTGCGGCGGATGGATCCAGCATATAATCTGCTACGTCCTCGAGCTTTCCCAGATTTGGCAGTCCCCGGCCCTTCTTCTCCCGACTCTTAATGAGCTTCTCTGCAGCGTGTAACCTCCGTATTGCTTTCGGTACCCCAGTTATTTTGGTTGTAATAGCATAATGTCTTACGCTAACCGTAATTGTTCCATTGTCATTCTCCTTCGGCGGCTCGCGGTTGAGAAGTAATACCCGTTTAATCGTGTGTAAAGGCGTAGTATGCGGTTGAATAGGCGGAAACAGGCCCTGGAACATATCTGTGACTAGTTTCTCGAGATGTTTTGGCGGTGCTGCCTCGCCCAACTTATCGCGATCGGCGTCTGAAGTGAGGAAGTTGTTCATTACTAGGAGGGGAGCGACGTTGTAAGCATTCGCGTCGGCGCGGTAGTGCTTGACGCTCTTCATGATGTCTTTCGACAGCGAGTATTTCTCGACGCGGAAGTGGAGGGTGGGACCGTGGGGTGTCTTTGCGAGGCGCATGTTTGTGTTCCCAGACTCGGAGCGCGAGAAGAGGAGGAGGTGGGTTACGCCGAGAGGGCCGGCCATGGTGGTGTAGTCTCGGAGTTTGTTCGCTCTCCGTTCCTACATTTGGTCAATTGCTGCTCAAGGCGTAAGCTGGATGGTAGGAATGCGAACGAACCTTTAATCGCACTGCGGTGTCTGGCTGCATGACTTGTCGTACGTCCTGAACCAATTGCGTGACGCTGGATCCGACTTCGCCGGCACCTATCCGAATAACCATGCTTTTAGGGTTGCCCTCCTTTGGCTTTTGCACGGCTTGCTTGTCCGCGACGGACTGCTTCCGGCGGCCGCTGGTTCCTCGCGCCATGACGGAGAAGTATAGCAGGTCCGAAGAGTGTGAGTCTCAGAGTTCGCTAATTAGAACAACTGAGTAAGACCTCGCTCCCGGTAGGTCGATGTGTTTGCTTGACCGTTTTTGGAGTGCGGTGAAAGGTTGCGACTACCCCAAAATTTCTCGAAATCTTGGCGCGCGTTGAGCTTATCGATAGGGAAATTTGTCTCAACGAGTCGTCCGCCCGCCCATCGACGCTTGCACAGCAACACGACAATATGCCTGCAATTAAAAGAAGAAAGCTCGATGCGCCCACGAATGCTGCGGGGCCTTATGCACAGAAATCCAAAGTTTCCAAGCACTCCGAACGACCTTCCAAAACCACCCCGAAGCCCGCCGAGCGCAAAGTCCCAGAACCCGCGCCTGAATCGAGTGAAGATGACGTGGTAGACGGTGAAGAGGAGGTAGACGAAGAGGAAGAGAGCACACCAGCCGATGTAGGAGAAACTTCAAAAAAGACTTTTGCAGACCTCGGCGTACGAGAGGAGCTTTGCGAAGCCTGCGCCAACCTCAAATTTACGCACCCGACGCCCATTCAGGAACAATCGATACCGCTGGCACTTGAAGGACGCGATGTAATTGGGTTGGCGGAGACAGGATCTGGAAAGACAGCCGCATTTGTACTACCTATCCTCCAGTCGCTCATGGAGAAACCACAAGCTCTGTTCGGACTCGTGCTTGCGCCAACGCGAGAGCTGGCGTATCAGATCTCACAGCAGGTCGAGGCGCTTGGAAGCATCATTAATGTCAAATGTGCTACGCTCGTGGGCGGGATGGACATGGTCGCACAGGCTATCGCGCTCAGTAAGCGGCCGCATATTGTGGTTGCCACGCCGGGACGATTACTGGATCATCTGGAGAACACCAAGGGCTTCTCATTGAAGCACTTGAAGTACCTAGTCATGGATGAGGCCGACCGGCTCCTCGATCTCGATTTTGGTCCCATCCTCGATAAAATCCTAAAGGTACTTCCACGAGAGGGGCGCCATACCTACCTCTTCTCGGCCACCATGTCCACCAAAGTAGAGAACCTCCAGCGCGCCGCTCTCCATAACCCCGTCCGCGTCAGCATCTCTTCCAGCTCCCACCAAGTTGTATCCACCCTGATGCAGAGATACATCTTCCTCCCCCACAAACACAAAGACCTCTACTTAATCCACATTCTTAACGACGCTATCGGCCACCCAACCATCATCTTCACGCGCACAGTGAACGAAACACAACGGATAGCCATCCTCCTCCGCACCCTCGGCTTCGGCGCCATTCCCCTTCATGGCCAGCTAAGCCAGTCAAGTCGTCTAGGTGCCCTTCAGAAGTTCAAGTCGAGATCCCGCGATATCCTTGTTGCGACTGACGTCGCTGCCCGCGGTCTGGACATTCCCTCTGTCGACCTTGTTATCAATCTTGATCTACCGCCCGATAGCAAGACCTACGTGCACCGCGTCGGGCGCACAGCCCGTGCTGGTAAGAGTGGTAAAGCCATCTCTTTCGTCACGCAGTACGATGTGGAGATATGGCTGCGGACGGAGACGGCGCTGGGGACGAAGATCGAGGAGGAGGTTGTGCACAAGGACGAGGCTATGGTGCTGGCTGAACGAGTGGGTGAAGCGCAGAGGGTAGCTGTCAAGGAGATGAAGGAGATTCACGACAAACGTGGGAGGCGAGGCGGTGCAGGTGGGTTCAAGGGAAAGAGGGGCAGAGACGGGATGGACCAGGAGGAGGGTTAGGTTGCTTGTCCAGCCTACTTCATTTCGGGCTTCTTCGTGGGCTTTAGGCACTGTATGCTTGAGGAGTTAAGGGATTGATTCTGTGACCAGCGAGTCGTGCAGAGGAGAGTTTTGTTGATACCAGTGATTCCACAAGAATAAAATACAATATACTTCGGTACTGTCAAAGAAAAGGTAGTATTCGGGGGGATTTATACCGCGATCAATCACTTACATGCGTGAATAGATATCGAGAAGAGGATCAGACTGCTGTTGAACGTCAGAGAGCATTTAGAAATACACATGGGCTCATTTCAGCAAGCTCCTCGTGTGACACTTTGTGGCTCGATACACAAGAAGAGCATTCGCTGTGCGTGAGGTCAAGTTACCCTAGGATACATTGTCCGATCCCGAGTTTACCTTGGGTACAAACGTAACGTACCCAGAGACGCATCACCACTATGCCATACAATTTCCGTAAGAAGCATTGTAGAATACTGTTTATTCATGTTCATCCTCGTCCGGCGTCGGCGAGTTCGAGAAGACTGGCATATCCCTCCAGTTCGGAGGCATCATCTCCGCCAAGAGCCCCCTCATATGGCCTTCATTCATCTCGCTCAGCTCACTACTCCCATCACCGTCATCCGCCCCGGTCTCCTCATGATCGCTCGGATCGATAGTCTCATCCTCATGCCAGAACCTCACCCTTTTCGTCCGCTTCAAACCGCCAGGCCTGAACTGCGAATTCACGCGCGGATTGCCGACTTGCTAAGCCCTTCCAGATTGAACGCCCTCCATCGCGTCAGCGAGGACGCCATCGGCGCCCATGCCAGAACCATCTCCCTTCCAGCCATGAGAGAACACTTCAAAATTGTCATCTACTAGCCATTGCAGGTCTTCAGATTCGGGACGGAGCGTGCGCGCAAGGCCATTTCCGGCTTTGGGGTAGTTTGCAGGAGGATCGCTGTCGTAGCCATCATCATAGTCTGCTTGATCTGATCCGCCATTCGGATTTGATGGAGGATTCATAGTTGAGGGGCGGTGGATGCTCATCTCGCCGAGGAGCTGAGCCTCTGAAGGGTCGACATCTGACCCGCTTGCATTTGTGAGCTGCTGGAAGCGCAGGGTGCCGCTTGTTGAGCCGTGGCCGTTCTGTGGTCTCGATGTTGATGTTGACTGTGGGACGAATTTGGGTATTGATGGATTCGAAGGTGATGTGGCCTGGTCTGGGATCACGTCGTGGACGTTGGGGGGAAAGACCGGCAGTTCTGGGTGGCGTATCGAGGCATGCAGGAGAAGAGATACTAAACGTGCTTGTGGGAGGGTTGAGAAATATGCGCGTTTCTATTTCATGTCAGTCATATTCGCGTAGGGGTTATCAAGGACTCACTTCATCGATAGACAGTCCTTCCGCAGCGGTCAGGCCGTCTGTTCCCTCGATGACGACCTGTTTTGATCGCTCGCAGGGTCCGCACAACCATTCCTTCTCCAGCACATTGACAACTTCATTGTTTATCGGCGGGTTGTGACAGTATTGATGATATGCTGTATTGCAGCTATCGCAGAAAACGATGCGGTTGTTGGTAGGATCGGTGCCGCGATGGCAAACCTTGCACTGCGCCGCGAGGATCGTCTTTGTAGATCTCCTCCGTTTGACCGTTTGTGTAGGCTCTGGAAGGGTGGGAACGAATGCGACGGGCCTGTTCACGCTGCGACCAGACTTCGTCCGTGTTGGCAATGGCGTATACGAGTCAGAGATATCAGAGTCTCCCTGTTAGGAGTCAGTTTACAATAGAACCAGAGCCAGATGCGGCGCATTCACATCGCTGTCCTCGCTCTCCGTCCTCTTTCTTTTTCCGCCTCTTCCACCACCTCTCCCCCGACCTCTGCCTTTGCCTCTGCCTGATCCCCTGGAAGCGGGCGTCGACCCCGCTGAGCCCGCACCACCCTCTGTCTTCAATGGCGTTCCCAGTCTTCCACCTCTGCCCCTCCTTCCATTTCCAGCTATTGGTGGGGGCGTCGGGAGCTTATCGCTGGTAACGTAGTTCTGTAGCACCTCTGCTCGCTTGGCCTCGAAAGCAGCGGTTCCAGCTGTTGCATTTCCCTGGTTTGCTTGCAATCTTTTGAGAATCTCAGCCGTAGCAGCCGAAAACTGTGGAAAAGACGGGCCGCTAATGTTCGAAGTAGAAGCGATAGTGTTTTGCGAGGCCCATGGTGAAGGTGGTATGGGTGCGTTTGGTGCGGGTTGCGCCGTAGATGTGGAGAGGTTAGTTTGGGCAGATGCGCCGCTCACGGGACTTGGGCGATTGAGCGCTGTGGGATCCGCTGTCCTATGATTTGGAGGATCCATGTCCTATAAGGAATGTTTGCGACAGTATCGCAGGTAAAAGATAGGTTGTCTGCACTTGCGGGCGCAACTGTGGAAGGGCACGGTGATGCGCCGTGTGGAGTGCCCGATCGGCGAAGGTTGTTGCTGGACTGGACCTAGCGGCGAATGCACGGTTGACTAATGCGAGGTGCAGGCGAACGTTCCTCCTTCAAACAGCTCTGGAAAAAAAGCATTGTTTACTAGTGTATGTTGACATCCAATGCCAATTCATATTGTATAGGTCTATGCTACAACACCTTCACTTCGCAAGCTCTCAATGTCTTCCGATCCCATACCAAGTGTATCTCGCAGTATCTCGTCAGTATGTTGGCCCAGAGTTGGAGGTGGCGTTCTAATGCCCGGTGTCGATTCGGAGTATTTTACCGGCGTATTCACGAGCTTGATCGGGCCACAAGATGGGTGCTCGACTTGTTGCACCATTCCGCGAGCGATGGTGTGGTCATGATTTAGTGTTGCTTGAACATCATTGATGGCTGCGTATGGCATCCCACAGCCTTCTAGAATGTCAAGCCACTCTGCTGTAGTCTTCTTCTTCGTCTCGCTTTCAATCAAGTCTTCCAAAGCATCGCGGTTCTGTACCCTAAGGGCGTTCGTCTTGAATCTTTCGTCTAGTATCCATTCTGGCTTACCGATCCTTGTGCATAGCACACCGTACAGGCGGTCATTGCCCCCACCTAGAAGAATATCGCCATCGGAGGTTTTAAATGCCTTGTACGGTACGATTGACGCTACAACTGGTAAGCTTATGGAGTATGCCCATGCACGGTTGAACTCACGATGCGAAGTACCCCATCGTCCCGAGTCCTTTTGGCCACTGATGAGGGCCGAGCTAGCGATGTTCGCAAGTGTTGCAATTTGACAGTCACTGAGCGCCACGTCAATATGCTGACCTTTTCCAGACTTGACTCTGTTGAGCAGTGCCGCCATGATCGAGTTTGAAGTATACAATCCCGTGGTAAGGTCGGTCACAGCGACCCCGACTTTGACTGGAGGACCGTCGCGGGCACCCGTAATGTGCATCAATCCGAACTCGCTGCTTCATGTTAGTATGCTACTGGTGCGAGACTCCATGCACGTACGCTTCAACCATTACGTCGTAACCGGCCCGGTTGCTGTAAGGCCCTGTCTGTCCATAGCCAGTTATGCTGGCATAAATAAGGCCAGGGTTTATCTTAGAGACTGTAGCGTAATCCATCGCATATTTGGCCAGCGACCCGGGAAGGTAGTTTTCAACGAGTACATCGCATTCCTTCACTAATCGGTGCAGGATATCGACGCCGGCAGGGTGAGCGAACGAAAGACCAATGGATCTTTTGTTTCTGTTGACCTAGGTCAAGTCAGCTCAATCCTTGTGAAAATTTCGGCGTAATTACAGCTAGATAATAGGCACTTTCGCCAGGCCCTTCCTCGTTACTGTTGACGTATTTAGCGTACGGCGGGCCCCAAGCTCGAGTATCATCTATTCGCAACAATCAACAACATGCTCGGACGCGCATAGAACACACGCATACCTCCTCTGGTAGGGTGCTCAATCTTGATGACATCCGCTCTGAAAAAATGTCAATTCGACCCTCAAAGCTCCCAACTTCGGATCGTTGGACCGTACGGTTGCCATTTACCCAAGGTCACCAAGAATTTGTGTGCAATAAGGCTATCCCATGGTTAGTGAAAGAATGTGAGATCTCAGCGACTGGACATACACCGGCTAAGACTCTGGTCATGTCAAGGACCTTGATGCCCGCCAGCGGAAGTGTACCGTTGCCATCGCGTGCTGCGGATGCTAGGCATCTTCGCGACGGGGTTCTGGACCAATTGCTTCGGATTTGCGAAAGCGAAGACCGAAAAACGCTTTCGGAGGATCGGACGAACATATTGAAGAGTATATGCGCAAGAGGTCAAAAGATCAGACAGCTTGGCTTCACGCATCTAAGAGATCTCGAGACCCCCGAAGTTCCCCGCCCGAGGCCAAAGCTCTGGCGCAGACGGCAGACCGAGGCATCTTGGCTCTGTTGACCCCGCCACTGCTAATGTGTCACCCACCATTGACAATGTTTACCGGCCTCGTGGAAATTATAGGGAGTAAGGGATCGGTTCCCATTCCCACTGCCTGCATCTTCCAGCTAACAATGCAAAGCTGTCACTGCCCTAGAGCAGCTTGACAAAACAGCGAGCGGAGGCGGCGGAACCTCGCTCACCATCAGCGATGCACAAGCCATCTTGGAAGGCGCTCAATTGGGGGACAGTATCGCCATCAATGGTAGGGCAACTCTAAATGTTGCAAGAGAGGGCTTAACAAGTTCATAGGAACATGTTTAACTGTTACGGATTTCGACAAGACTTCCTTCAAGGTCGGCGTCGCTCCCGAAACTCTCCGCAAAACGAACTTGGGCTCGCTCACACAGGGCTCCAAAGTGAACCTTGAACGCGCTGTTTCAGCGTCAACACGCATGGGGGGCCACTTTGTGCAAGGCCATGTCGACACGACCGCGACCATAGAGTCTATCACTCCCGACGGAAACGCGCTCACCTTTCGCTTCAAACCGCGCGATGCAAACGTTCTTAGATATGTGGTGTACAAAGGATACGTCACCATCGATGGAGCCAGTTTGACTGTGACAAAAGTGGAGGATGGGCCTGAAGGCTTCTGGGAGGTCATGATTATTGCCTACACACAAGAGAAGGTTGTTACGGCATCGAAGAAGGTTGGCGAGGAGGTCAATGTTGAGGTCGACCAAGTGGGAAAGTACGTTGAGAAGAGCGTAGCCGGCTACTTCGAAGGTACCGCAAATGGCGAGTTCGCGATCCTCGAGAAGATGGTGTCGAAGCTGGTTGATGAGAGACTGAAGGCGCTCCAAAAATGAGGCACACTTTGCGGCTTCGGCTTCATCCTTGCTAGACCAACAACCCGCTGCCGAAGAGACCATGCGTGCGGTCCGAACAAGACCGACAGGCCCCTAGCATGGCACACCGGGGGCTGATCAGGCTCCCAGATATCCGTCCTTCGCACTGGACCTATAGCAAGTATTTTCGCATCGCACATTTCCGTTGATGCCTGAAAGTAGACAACCAGGGCGGCCAGCTGGCCGTGGCACTGAAGAATGAGGCGCAGCCTTACTTCTCCTCTCTCTAATATAAAGACGTGATATCTCTACGAATGTGCGCTTTTGCTCTTCACTTCTTAATCTTGTGGTTGCGCCTTTGCATTTGGAGATGCTCTTCAGCATTACCAACGAACATCTAGCGGGGACGCTGTTGCCTAGCAGCGAGTGCAGATGCATCGCACCATCTGCCCAACCACAGAAGGAAGCGCAGAAGCATTCCGATGTCATCGGCACATATTTGCAGCTTGATGATGAGTTGTTCTCTATTTTGATGCTTCCATGGCTTACAATGCTCGACTAATGTAGGTTTACGTGCGCCCGATCAGGCAGAAGCTCGTTCCCATCAGCAATCAGACGCCTTTCCAATGCGAAGACCGCAGATTCTCTCGGCAAACATGCAGGACGCTTCCATATTTGATGGATGCGGTCATCCCAGCCGTGCCGCACGTCTTTGGTCCGTCGCCCGACGCTGCTAAATTGGCCTTGCATGTCAGGCGCACGAAGACGGTCTCGTCTCTCAGCACGCCGCACGCACATGGGAAAAGGTGGCCCGCGGATCGAAAACTTCAGTTTGGGGGCCAAAACAACGAGCAAAAAGGCATTGAACGTGAAGAGTTGGACAATTGCAGCGGCAGACAAGGTGCAGTACGATACAGGGTTTTCGTTGATTGGTGTGCATCGGCTTGCCTTGCTACTCGCGCTGGACACGTCAACAACCTGCCGTCCCTCACTTTGAAGCCGCTGGTCCCACGCCAGAGACGCTTATTCCCAGCCTTGCCACTCGTCCGCCCTTTCGCTCTAATTCTCTCGTTGTCTTTTGAATCTCGGGCATATCGATGCCGTAGTCTCTTTCCCCGCTTGCAGTTATCCTATCACGCGATTCCCCATGGACTGGCGGCTCCTCGACCATGCCAAAGATGCGCAAGACACAGCGACCGCGCTCAGTACTTTCCTAGACGAGATTCCAGAGTACTCAAAGGAGATCAAGGGCGACATTGCCGAGCTCTTTGCCATCTCGAGCGCCCTTGATGTACTGCACGAAGACCTGGAATTGTCGCGCTATGGCAGGTACGCTGGCCGCATCTTGCGTGATCTCGAGATATGTCTCCCTAGCCTGAGTTATACGCTGGAAGACATCCGAAACATCTTCAACAAGTCGAAGCGAAAGGGCCGACAGCATCCTGGAGCTTTCCCCGGTACCCCACCGTACGCGCAAATCTGGGAAGATGCGTGCGACGAGATGCGGGGCACAAGGTATCCCTTTAAGTGCGCGTTTGGAAATGTATAGAACCTATCTGCAAGGCTTGCATGATATCTTGAGGAGGTAGGTTGTCGTGGTGGCCTGTGATTGATGTGTTTAACGACGAATAGCAAGGAAGAGGACGGCGAAGTCGACCACATTCGGGCTCGGCTATCAAAGATACTGAAGAAACAGGAGCCAATTGACGATTATTTCACCAGGCTGTCGGTGGATCCACGTGCACATGGTATGCTTGTGTTCTCTTCTCTACTTGTTCTTAGCCTCCATCTCGCCATCTCCGAAAGGGCCCCTCCGCTTGGCAACTGGCGATACCCGTCTCCGAGCGATGGCTTCTTTCTTGTATCAAGACGTATATTCCTGCTTTCCGCAAACGCATAGCGCATATGAGTACTATCTTCAGAACCCGTACAGGCCACTAAGTCCTTACCCCACAGCGCCGCGAACGCCCCAGCCGTATCACTACCACAACCCTCCATTGCCTCCAAGGCCGATCGTTGAACGGGGCACCACATATCCAGCTTATCATCATCAACATCCACCTCCGCCGCCTCCGCCACCACCACCTCCCCCACGTTCTCCAGTCTATGGCGACATACCATTTATACCGCCGATCGTACCAGAAGTGCCGCAGTCACCCACCTACTCAAATGCATCTTCAAACACTTACTCGTTAAATTCTAACGATTCGGGTGGCCCGGCCGCTCATTGGGCGATGAAAATTCTTGATGGAAGGCATTCTTCTACCCCCCTTCAAGACTCTCGGACAAGCGTAAGCAGACTCATTCCATCCATTTAACCTTGACTGATTGTTATCAGAACTCGGTGCCTCGGACGAGATGAGCCACAAGCTATCGAGCGTCTAATGAAAGACGGCTTCGAGAAAGTGCTGGAACTGTATGTAAACCAAACGCAACGTTTGATCCGACTAATATAGCTAAGGCCTTTTGAAGCGACAAACGTCTGGGTGAGGCTGTATTGGCGATCTGACGACAACCGAGCAAGGATCCTGTTCCTGACACTCGATCCAAGCGGACGAAGGATGCGTTACTGCTTCCCGCTTACCGGACTAAAAGTGTTGCGAACCGAGTCGAGTTTGCAGCTCTGTCGTGTGAACCGCGAGGATGGCCGGCTCGACCTTTGGGCTAATTTGCGCTTCACACTATACGAACGTACGTTCTCAGAACCGGGCGAGGATTCACGAGCTGATCTGGCCAGGTATGGTGCTGTTCTATAGCACCATGGTAGCTATGAAACGACAGGATAACACTCAAGCACCGCCAGGTTTAGAAGACATCTTTCAACCTGGAGAACGAGAAGAGTTCGGAGGGTACGGTGCTATCCCGTTGCCCTGTACAGAGGCGTGACTGACCAAATACAGGGAAATCCAGGATAACTCTTACTTGCATGCAATCCGCATCTTCCGTGACACGGATTCAGGGTGCGTACGGTTCGAAGCTACGCCTCGTCGTGGACCATTGAAGACTATTCCCATCTGGACGGCCTTCGTCACCCAATACATCGGACATAAGAGCTGGATGAAGCGGGTGGGGCCACAGACCATTTCGTTCCGTGAACTTCACCCTTACATGTTCACTGATGGGTACAAATTGCCCAAGGGCCCGTCAGGCAGGTACCAATTGACATTCACCACACCGAAAGGTACGTGTTGCGCTCCACATGTGCACCTCAGCCTGGCTAACCAGCACCAGACATGCGAGACTTTATGGAGATCTTCCACAGGATTCGGGTTCGATAAGCGGCCCCATGAGTCCTGTAATATGAGGCACGACGCCGTTTTCCCTACGGCCATCTCTTCCTTCCGTTTTCTATCTACTCGGCATCTCAAAAGCGTCCAAAATTGTTTCGCGAAGGGGGTAATACTGCAGACGCCGGCAAAATTGATCGTCTCGGACTGTGGCCAAAACCCTTTGAAGGGCCTGAGTGCCTTCTAGGTAGGATATCTATTTCAGCTCGCAGCACAAAGGCCCACGACATGGCAGGCAAAGTGTACGATTGCGCCTCCACTAATATATCATGGAGATGATCCTCAATAGAGAGCTTTGGTTCGATCATCTTATGAGGGCGAAAAGAATTTGGATTAACGATTACGAGACCACGACTTCAATGATTGTAGGAGGAAGGTGCCAAAATGCAACGATATACCCCTCTCAGTACGACTAAAGTTGGAGGGAGGCAATCTGCTGTTTAGCGTCGCTTATCTGTATTTAGCTATCATCGTTGCTTAGATCATTGCAATGTAGCGTTTCTGTTTCCCGTAATTCTTAATGTGAAGCTTCAAAATGTTGAGACTAAGACCAATCCCTTTTACGGTTGATCACTCTGGGCTAATTCGGGCCTAGAACGGTTTTCGCGCCGGCGGGGCAGAACTCATGCTGTGCATGTGGACCGTGCATAGAATTTTCGCTTTGCAAACTACTACCAGGGAGGAACGCTCAGTCTTGAACCTTCCTCTACAGTGTCTGGTACTCTTGCTTCAGAAATCACTTTCCTCACCATGGCTTCTTCACACACCGGGGGCAGAAGCGACCCGCTCGCTGCCATGGCGCACTCCGAGGCGCATTACTTTAACAGGTGGGCGCTCCTCGCTCCACAGTGGCCAGCATGAGGCTTGACTTGAGAAGAAGGATTTTGCTGACTATGGTTTGCAAACTACAGCTACAACCACCATGGTCGGTTACAGCAGTCTACAAATATTCGAGAGTTATACTAATATGCGCATAAAGGTATTCATGAGGAGATGCTGGTGCGTACCGAGCCATCACACGACCGCAACAAAAACAGTCGCTAATCGTTCTGTTTGTAGAAAGATGAGGTCCGAACCAAGAGCTACCGTGACGCCATCTACCAAAACGGGCACCTCTTCAAGGACAAGGTTGTCCTCGACGTCGGATGCGGTACATCCATCTTGAGCATGTTAGACTACCTACCCTCCTGCCCGACGGCAGACGCTTATACATGTGTGATAGGTTCGCTGTGCGTGCAGGCGCTAAGCATGTCATCGGTGTCGACATGTCCACCATCATCGACAAGGCGAAGGAGATTGTCGAGCGCAACGGCATGAGCGACAAGATCACGCTGCTACAAGGCAAGATGGAGGAGGTCAAGCTACCGTTCGATAAGGTCGACATTATAATATCGGAGTGGATGGGATACTTCCTTCTCTACGAGTCCATGTTGGACACCGTGCTGTATGCGCGCGACAAGTACCTCGTCAAGGATGGGTTGATCTTCCCGGACAAGGCAACCATCTTCATGGCGGGTATTGAGGACGGAGAGTACAAGGACGAGAAGATTGGCTGTACGTAGCGCAACTTTCTTTGAAGAGTGTCACCCACTAACAGGAACAGTCTGGGACAACGTCTGGGGCTTCGACTATACCCCGCTTAAAGCCACCGCCATGACCGAGCCCCTCGTCGACACCGTCGACCTTAAGGCTGTCGTTACCGACCCCGCCCCCGTCATCACTCTCGACCTGTACAAGTGCACCGTCGACGATCTCTCCTTCCGACTGCCTTACGAGCTCAACGTTCGCCGCCCCGACTTCATTCACGCCATTATCGCCTGGTTCGACATCGAATTCTCCGCCTGTCATAAACCCATCAAGTTCTCCACCGGCCCTCACACGAAGTACACGCACTGGAAACAGACAGTATTCTACCTGCAGGATGTGTTGACCGTCGAGGAGGGTGAGAAGATTGTCGGCGAGCTCGAGAACAGGCCGAGCGAGAAGAACCACAGGGACTTGGACATCACAATCTCGTACAAGCTGAACACGGAGGACATGCACAGGCAGGCGACCGGTCAAGGCACGTACAAGATGTGCTAGTGGCTTTTAGACGGTGCTTATTAAGGCATTCTTATCGGCGTACCACATGAGTAAGGGTCGGACTTCACTTCTCGGATAGACTACCTTTTGTATGGCAGACCGGCGTTAGGAGCCAGCCCGGGAGAGTAAATACCAAGAAAGCTGCGTCGGCAGGATACGAGATCTGCGGCGGTTGGGGCTGTTGGAGTCCGAAGGGGTGAAAATATCTAGGGTAGCATGATACGATTCACGAAGAAGGGACCAAGTCCAACGATTGGGAATTCCTCCCCTACGAACACAATCATACTCACGTATATGCAAGAATGTGTTTCCAGAGAGCAGAGCAATCAATCATAACGCGAAGAACCACGGATATACAAAGACTGCTACTACATCGTCCAGGAATATTAGTCAATTATGTCCCAAAAAACACACAACGCCGCTCATGCAATCATGTCACGTAAATACGTAACGTCGTTAACGAGACCTGAGCTTCAGAGCGACTAGTCCTCAAGCCCTATCCCCATCCCACTCTCAGGATCCTCCCACTTCTTCGCCTTAAGCACCCTCATCTTCTTCACCGGACTCGAACTCCTCAGCTGTCCTTCGCGCTCCTTAGCCTCCAATCTCGCCATCAACACCTCGTTTACCCTCTCTAGCTCATCCACCCGATCTCTCAGCGCAGGGTCAGGGTCCTCATACACCTTAATCTCATCCCGCATCTGCGCCTTAGTCGCCTTGATAACGACATCAATCTTAGAATCAAGATGTTGCGCCTGTGAGTCTTGCTCGTTGTCCAGCGCGGATTGCCATCGCCGGCGCTCTGCGGCGACGGCGGATTCCATGTCGGCGAAGCACTCATCGCGGATTTCTTGCTCGAGATCTTGCATGTAGTCTTCGGCTGCGCGCCAGGAGGCTTCTGCTGCTTTCCTGCGGGCGGTTTCTTCTACGAGGCGCAGGGCGAAGATCTCGACTTCGGCGGTTAGGCGGGCGATCTCTGCGTTAGCAGCGTCCATCTCTTCAACGATGGCGGAGGGTGTGGTCCGGCCTGAGGAGGTGCCTGTGGACTTTGAAGGGCCCGTTGCAAGGATATGTGTTGAGGTGGTAGAGGGGATGCGCGGGACGGTGACTTCGCGGGCGAGCGCGGAGTACCGGAGGATCTGGGAGGTGGCATTGAAGTCGCCTTTGGGGTCGGCGGTGACGACCATGATGGATTTCTGAGGGTGGTGGTGGTGGGTTGTGCGGTTGGACGAAGGGAATGAGTTGGAGAAGAGGAGCTCTGTGAGTTTGCATTGGCGGAAGGGTACGACGTTCTAGGTGGTGTCAGTAAGGGATTGTAACAGGAGCGTCGGTGAACGTACTCGTGAGCCTGCTTGATGGTCGGACTGCATCTGCATGCACTGACCGAGATACATGAGGGACTCGTTAATCTTACCAGCCTCTGCCAGTGTCTCGCCAGCCGTCTTCGCGTTTCGTGCACGCTCAGACCCAGCCAAGTCAACGATGGTGAGCGTGCTGCTTGACCAGGGTCCTTTGCGCTGCATATCGCGCTTCTTGACCTCTACGCAGAAGAAACCATGACTCCGCGAGCTGACGGCGTTGCTTCCGGTGCCTGCTACCTTGCGCTCCATGAGTCCAGTCTCGAGCACCATGAGCGCCTCTTCAAAGCTTCCACAAATGATCTTCGTAAGACCAGCCACGACCTTGCGGTCCGGACTCTGTTCCGTGCTCTTGAATAACAACGCCCGTCGCTTCAGATTCGGATGCTTGCTCTTCGTTGCGCTTCCGGTCAAGAGATCGAATATACGGTCATTGTACACTTCGTACATGGAGATTACGATCGCATACTCGGCGGTCTCGTCAATGGGTAGATCGATATCGTGAACGCTCGGCGACTGCGGTAGCGCAGAGGGTCTAGGTATCTTGTTCGAGCGCGATCCGCCATTCGTTATGAATGAACTGCAGTCCTTTTTCTCGGGTAAGCCTGTATTCGAGACACCTCGGGTAATGCTTTGAAGAGCGCCATTCACGGGACGAATCGAGTGTATGGCCGCACTTGCGCGGGTGGAGAAGGTGGCTTGGAGGATAGAATGCCACGCATCCTCCGGAGGCAGTTGAAGGAATGATGACAAGGAAAATTAGATAGAGAAAGGAGGAGACAAATGAAAAAAGTACTAACCGCCATGGGTGTTTGCGCCCGGGAGAAGCGCGCTTCGGACTGGTTGTCGCCGTACAGAGAATCTAGGAAGGCGGTTGCCGTGAAAATGTGCGCTTCTGATACATCGGCCGCGGCGAGGGATGTGAAAGCTGGTGCGCCGTAAAAGGACTGAACCAACTGCTCTCCGGTGGATTGGAAGAGTACGTCGAGCGCCATCTGTGTCAGGCCTCGTTGTGACTTTGTTCCGAGAATTGTATGACTCTGCGCCGTTTTGAGTATTGGATCATAGGCGGAGATGCATCAGTAGCCTTACCTTGCCAGAGCCGGTAACGCCCAGAGTTGCGAGTAATCCATCTCGTCCATGATGTCCTGGAGCGCCGAGCACGCCCTCAATCATAGGGATCACGCCAATGCCCTTGAACAGTTCCTTTTGTCGCGCCTCTTCCTCAAACACCTGCGTAAACGCAAATCGCTCGACAGCTCTCTTGCGCTTATCATCGGTAGGTGGTTTGATAGTTATGTGAGTGGGGTGGCTGGCTTCGCCATCCTCGACGGTAAGAAAGCGATCGCCAGCTTTAGACGGGCGCAGGCGCAAGTAAACATCGAAGAGCGAGCTCGACGGTCGCGGTGGAGGTTCCATAGGCATCATTGCGAAGTGCAGGCGGTGTGGATAGAATGTTTTGCGTAAGTCTGCAGTAGTATACCACCGGTAATGGAAGTGAGTGACGCACGCGCTCGCTTGGTAAACAAGCGCGCGAGTCGTTGTCGCGGCAACAACGCATCGGATCGCCCCATCACGAACGTTTCGTCGCCCCCACCCCCTCAATTCATCCGATGTTGTTGATAACCTGAGCTTGTCTTGTGGATGAGATTTTCGATCTAGAGCGTCGCAGCATTGTCACTTAAACTGCCTAGTCGTGGCAGGCGCTGATCTGGCCCCGTGTTTTGGCCTGCTGAAGAGATAGGACGGTGGGACATCGCTGAAAGTGTATACATTTGCGCAGAACTCGTGCATTATTCAAGAGGAGCTTTCTGAATTGACGCGAAAGTCCAGGTCGATTGTCATTAAAGTCTACACGCTGTGGAACAGTCAGCAGACTCAAAATGTCCTCTTGGTCTTGAACACTAGAAACACTACTTACGCAAAGAGTGGCACGAGGAGGTGATGAAGCTCTGCCAGGACGTCAGAGGATACATGGCCTTCGACGATACCAGGAGGTGATCGATTGGGGGAAAGGGGAAGCACGGTACACAATACACACATATGCTGCGTCTTCAGCATTTTGGCTGGTTCCTTCGGACGCAAATGGGAGCATCACTTTCATCGGGATCCCAGGAGCAGAACGACGAGTTGCTGCACAGTCGAGGCATTGGTCTTGCGAAAGAATGGCTTCCATTTTGCTGCAACTAGCATCCTGACTGCACATGATCACGATCCATTTTGATCACAGAGTTCCAGGACAAACAGCCCTCGACGAGATGCCCGATCCGGGCCTTTCTTGAGAACCTCCTACGACATTGAGGAGGTCTATAAGAATCATCGAAACGGTGTCTATACTGTGACTTCGGATTGATAGTGGCTCGCTTAGAATGAAATTTGAGGGAGAAGTTCGACACGTGTGCTACACTTATGGCTTGTGCCTTCGTGCCATGACGAACAAGGTGCGTTATTTACCATAATTTTGTTAGATATCATGCATCCGCCACAGACTACGTTCACGGTAGTTCACTGGGCTTTTAAAGCGCGGAGTGATGTGATCAAGGTCCGAATTTGAGTATAACGCATTGCCAGTACTATACTCAACCATAACCGTAGATCTATGGTCTTGTATGTTCATCAAATTGATCCTCGCTTCCTGACCCGCTCACTGCAGTGGTTCCATTCCCCATTGTTGACCTTTAAGCGCCAGCAGCCAATCTCCAGCAAACGTTTATCAGCGCACTCGTAGCACTAATATGCGCCAGTGTCCTAGGCACCGCAATATTTGCGAGGTACGCCGGATAATGCACCAGCAATTTCGCAACCACGTGGAAACCCAGCAGGTTCACCACCTGGGAATCCGTCGGAGCGATAACCTGTGCCAACGCGGCAGCCAGTGCAAAGCCTGGGAAGTTCTCCATGAGGGCATAGTGCGCAGATCGCAAGCGCAGAGGAAGCCCCTCTAAATTCGTAACGTGCTTCCGCGGATGGTCATTGTCGAGCCCCTCTTCTCGAGCCATGGCCTGTCCGGCAGCAGAAGCGGCTCCAGAGGCTCCGAACGTCCAGAAGAGATAGATGGCGGCGAGGGCTGGAATTGCTCGACCACTGGAGATGGATGAGATACCAACACCGGGGACCAGTTTGATGAGAGTCTCGCTGAGCTTCTGGACGACGCTGTTGGGTTTTGTGAGATAGGAGCTGGGGCATCGTCAGTGTTTTGTAGTTCTAGCTATACAATTGTGGATACGAACGTCAACGGGACCAAGGCAAGATATAAGGGTGCAGCGCCCAACACAGCTGCTCCAGCTGGATTGATTCTGGTCACCGTCAGTTTCCAATTTTGGTCTAAAGCGTTAGTGGTCACGGACACGCCATTCTCGGCAGCAACCTGCTTAGCCTTCTGCTTCTTCTCGTCCGACATGTCGTATGCTTCTTTTGAAGGCAGCTCGAATGTTATGGACGTTGTCCTACTGTAGGTATAAGAAGGTTTGCTCTGCTTATGACTACACCGGGTAATTACCGAGGAACCCTGTTGGCGATGACGTCTTCAGTATGCGGGGTTGAGCTGCTCTCTTGATGATGTACAGAAGGCATTTGGTCGGCGCGCCGAATTATGTTATGAGGAAGGCACGCTGATCATGGATTTGGAATTGAAGCTTAGTGGGCCCTGCAGATGCAGATGTCAATAGACAGACCCTAAGGGTCGCACCCGGTGGTAGCATCACGCGGACCAGCGACGGAGCTGATTGAGATATGCAATGCTGCGATCCCTGGTACTTGGTATGTTGTTTGCGACGACGAGCAACTATCTTTTTGATTTGTGTGGTTCATTGGGTGATACAGAATTGGTAGTGTGGCACGGCAATTGCACCGTTAGACGTTGCCAAGTTCGAATGTCTGACGAGATGGGCATACAATCCTCCTGACTGCTTGAGACGGGGTGATTGTATCGTGAGTAGCAAGTCGCACACTTGGAAACATGGAAACAAGGTAGCTGGACAAGGAGTGGATCACGATCGCAGATCCTCGATGCGGTATAGATAAGCGAGCGTTTCCCCAGAGTGACGGGACCTCAAGAAAACGCACTTTGAGGGACACGCTTACCGGAAGCATCTCCGACCCGTGCAAACCCTCACAAATGTAAAGCCTAGTGTAATCCCGCTTCCCATTTGAAGTACAGTTAACGCGAATAAAATTACCACTTGGGAAAGCGATGTTGCTCGTTATCGGCATTTCAAGATCTCCCTCATGGATGATGTAGTGTGGCTTTGTGCACGCGCCAATGACGCAATGGCAGGGACGCGTAGGTTCTGCGCAAACAAACCTCCAACGACACAGTTTCTCCAATACACCTTCTTCCCATCCTGTGAGCTTTATTCTTAGCGAAAATGTCCGGCGGGGTGGTCTACAAAGATTTGCTCCCCATTCCCGCGGAGGATCCTCGTCAAGAGGAGGGCACAACACCTACATTAACAGACAAACCGACTGAGAGTCACGCCTTGGCTCTGGAGGCTGCAAAGAACCCAGAGCTCGCTGGAGCTGCACAGATGGCCCATGGAGAAGAGGTTGTAGATCTGGGCTGGAATGAGCCTAAAGAAAAGGTGGAGGCGCCGCTTGTGGGAGGATTGGACAACGAGGATCTCTGGGTGTTGGTTCGAAGATTTAATAAGGTAAAAGTGCTGTAAACTTAGCTCCAACTTGTACTGACGCGAGAGTAGCAAATGTATCATGTCAAAGAGATCCCAAACCCGCCTCCCGGTGGCCTCGACCTCAATATTGCCGACGAAGAAGAGTTCTCACCCGACAAATTGAGGAGCAATATCGAGCGCCTCTATATGACAATTGTAGGTCCTTGTATCCTTAGATGACCTAATCCTTACTTACTTTACAACAGGGTCTCGGGATGATGGGCTTCGGAAAGCATATCATGCGATTGCGATCATGGCGCGAGACGAGACGAACGTCCTGGTTTTGCGCGGCGTACTTTGCTGCTTGGTTTCTCGATCTACTAATCCCTGTCCTATCCCTTACCGTCGTGGCACTCATCGCCTATCCACCGATCCGTCCGATACTATTTCCACCTGCCCCAATCGCTCTGGTGTCTAGTAACACTGGAGGTATTCAGAAGCCGAAGGCAGGAACATTGGGCAGTCATGACAGTGCCACGGGTGCCCCGGAGAACCACAAGGGAGAGGCAGTTGAGCAAGAGGCTAGCAACTTTGTCAGTGGTATTGCTTCTATAGCACTATCAAGCGCGACCGGAAAACATCCTCAAGGTGAACCGCCAGCGGAGGATGATTCTCCAGCAGATGCAGTCCCAGACCCTACCTCTATTGCGATGAGCGCAGCCGATGCGAAAGACAAAGCTGCCGGTGGCACGCCTACGAAGAAACATGACAAGACGAAAGTGCCCATGGAGACCGCGATGTGGAGTAAGATGCGTCCCATCATGCACGGCCTCGCTGATGCAACTGACACCTGGGAGCGTTTCGCGAACGCACTGTCGCCTACGCCTCCCTTTCCTCGAGATCGCTATCGCATCCGCTTAGCTGCGGTCGTCGCGCCTATTGTCCTCATGTCTCTCTTCGTCACTTCCTACATGTTCATGAAAGGCATCACCTTTGGCGTAGGCTTCAGTTTCTTCGGCGATCCAGTCATTCAGCCAGCGTTCGCCTACCTGAACCGTGAATTTCCCAATTGGCAAAAACTTCTCGAGCTGCGCAACACCCTCCTTAAAGGTGTTCCAACGAATGCTCAACTCACCATCACACTGCTGCGTATCGGCGAAGCGAACAAAGCACCACTTGTGCCTCCACCTCGCATCGACGAACCGCCGCCAGACAAGCCCGCCGAGATCAGCGAGAAAGATCTGCGCGCTGCTGGTGCAGACTGGCCCCTCAATGCCACTCAGGAAGAGCTCGACGAAGCCCTGACGCATGATCCAACCACCGCCCACGAGACGGCAGGCTCGGATATCGACTCAGCCAAGGATTCCAAGCACGGCAAGAAAGGAAGCAAGATCCTCAACTTCTTCAAAGGCACCGTCAAAGGCGGCGTCGAGACCTCCATGGGCGCCGACAAAGTCAAAGCCAAGGTCGGCAATATGCACGCGAAGAACCGGCTTGGTGCTGTGCCTAAGCCTGGCGAGAATCTCACGTCTGGTCCTGTGGAGTTCAAAGGGAGGTATCACGGCCACAAAGGCCATGTGTACATCACGTCTAAAGCCACGGTTCCATGTGTCGCCTTCTCCACGGACAGCACGATTGAGAAGGTCGGTACCGAGGAGAGAGAAGATTTGCACCCTCAGTGGAGCATTCCCATTGGCGACATCAGCGAGATGAAGAAGGTTGGGGGGTATGGCTGGAAGGCTAAGCTTGTCATTGGCTGGGCGATGGGAAGAGAGGTTGCGGATGGCTTGGAGATTGTTCTGAAGGACAGACCTCCGATGCCAGGAGACAAGAGTCAGAAGGCTGGCGAGCCGATCAAGTACAAAGTGACTGCTCTGCCGTTGCGAGACGAGCTGTTCAATCGGCTGGCTAGTATGGGAGGGCAGAAGTGGGAATGCTGGTAAGCGCATGGAACTGGAGGTGTTAATAAGGGTTGAGGTTCGCTGGTAGGCAAAATACCCTGAACGGTTACTGGGAGGGTTTCGTACGAGTGATGAGTGCACGAAATACTACGTTATTGATAGCTTCTACGCTGCACATCCTGTCCTATTCTGATGATTTTGCGGAGAAGGCTGTTACACTACATTGGCTACGAAGTGTATTCAGTCCTGCGCATAAAACCTATGCTTCACCGGCTGAGACACGATATCCGCGTTCATCTCCGAAATGTACACGGACCCGGAGGTACTGTGTACACTGCGGAGATGATATACATAATGCGGGGCCAAGGTTTTTCCGATGGAGATAAGGTGTCGTTCGATCTGAAAACCCCGCGACGCCACGTGCAATCTTTGAGGATGCTTAACGCCGGGTCGATCAGTTTTTAACACCGCGCGCTGCACGTGACTCATCATTCACTAATGGATGGATCACGAACCGCTTTATTCTGGCATCCTTTGAACGAGAATCTCAAATCTGAAGATCTACATCATCACTACGTTGGCAGATCCCGCCCAGCCTTGCAAAAACTGAAATCTTCGACCTCGCACAAACTCGCCCGACCATCCGTCCCGCCCCTCCGCCAAGCATCGTGAGATGAGCATTACAATTTTTGCGTCAAGAAATTCCTGCCCTTGCCACGACAAGATCCACGACAGGGTCTCACAATGACACGCACCCTCCCGCTAACCCACCTCCAGCCGCTGCTAGAAATTTTCCCTTTTTCTGCCAGCAATTTTCGCGGCGGAAAAGTGGGTGGGACGGACACATGCTAGCCTCGGGCTCAAGCGAGGCTGCGGTACCCTGCGGCAGGGTCTCGGTATGTACGGGTGCCCGCGTCGCCGAAGGAAATTTCTAGTCGGCGTGGTCTTGGGTGGCACGTGCGGCGTATCCGGTGTGAAAAAACGTTCATCGTGAGTGTGGATGTGGCTAGTGTTGCGCAAGGGCGCTATGGTGCGGATCATCCGCTGCTTCGCATGATCCGAGGTTAGGTCGGAAATTTCGGCAACGTGGTGTTTAGCTCGTGAGGATGCATGTGCGGTCGGACGGTGGGTGAAAATGTATCCGAGGTCAATCAGGCTGGGACGGGTAAGGCAGGGATATCAGGGCGCACGAGATGTGTGAAAGCGGATATCCGACTGTCGTCCGACCGAGATGCGATAAGATTGAGGGGTTGATCGTCAGATGGAAAGGGAAGTTTAGGAATCACCGGATGCGGTCACCGCTGGGTGGATGGATGAGTATACAGCGCCCGCAATCTTGTTCGTGACTCAGATTTGAGTGTCTAGTGATCTGGTCCAATCTCGCACATGACTGATATGCAGAGCTGCCATGTAACGGTATTAGCTCGAAGCCTTTGCTGATGGGCTTGATGGTAGCTTCCATCACAAATACTGAGTTGAGGCTGCTGAACAATTCGTGATGTTTTATCTCCGGATTGCTCAGACGGTCGAGATCTACGCCCAGAATAGCAATGATCCTCGCTACTGATTTGGTGAGCAGACGGCGAGCGAATCGTAAGTGGTTGGCTCGTCTGTTTTGCAGGTATTACTCATCGCTAGGCCCAGCAGGGTATCCCATTCGCATCTGCTGCGGATGAATGATTGGCATGGCGCCAGAGACGCGATTCGCGAATGCTGTGTGCTGGCGCGTTGTTGTCCTGCTTAGGAAAGCGCAGCGCAACGGAATTGCGATATCGCAAGCCAGAACGTTGACCGTTGTGAGCCAACCGCGCGACTCTCAACGAGATGTATACCCCATTGTACTTGCCAACACAACCTGGAGAAACATTGAATCTCGGGCCCCGAGTTGAGCCACGTCGAAGTCAGGAACAGGGCTAGCCGATGCTAAGGGGCTTGAGGCTGGGGCCGGGGTGAGGCGCTGGTAGTCTGGTACCTGGGTCCTTTGAGGCTGAGCGCAAGGGTGGAACTGACAGCACCGTTTCCTCATTGTAGTTAACAATATGGATTATTGAGGCGCTCTTCTTCTCAGCGCTGGAGCGCCCGCCCCCAATAGTCGGGCTGAAAGTATGTCGCCGTCGCCGTGCCGTCCTCACCTCATCGCAACTCGTGCCAACAAACGCGCAGCGCAGCGAGTTGGCCTTGACGTACAGTAAGGGCACAGCGTGGCCTGCCAATTACCCGCCCCTTTCAAGCTGAGGCAAGGGCGGCGCGAGTGTTAAAGGGGATGACATTGGGGCGTGGGTCACCAGGTACGTACCTGTGCCTGTTTCACAGCATGAACCACTTGGTTTCGGGGAACAAAATCATGCGCGCACGCACCAGAAACCCACCGCTTGCATGAGTGGCCTGCGTTCAAAACGAAACGCATGTCAAAACATGAAACTGCCATCGGGATTGCACAGCGGGGAATTAGGGGTGTTGAGATCAGTGAGATGGGAGCACGACCCCCATCGTGCATACGAGTAGATCCCCGCAAGGACAGATTACGGAAACTTGCTTTGCGCGTGGGCCTTCGATGCGCAAGATCGATCGTGAACATGCACGCAGTATCGACGACGCGCACAACTGCAAGCCACGCGACGGATTCTCGCCAACTCCGCAGGGTATCGATGCAGATCAACGTGATAGACTTTCCTGTTTGACCTCGCACAAGAAGCGGACGGTGCGCGTGTAGACTAGCGAACGTGACCAGAGGAGCCCGTCGCACCCGACGCGGAATCGCTTTAACCCCGAGCCTGGTCACTCGGAATGCTCGTCCTCATGCGCCGACTTGGCCCGGCTGCGACCGGACGCATCTCGCTGAGGCAGAGCTGCCTTGGCTGTGTTGCATGCTGTTGCGTAGGCTTCGTCCGCAGCACTTGGCAGGATGCGGGGCGCGTGTTCGCAATGCTCGTATCTGGCCGTTGCCTACAGGCGCCGTACACTGTGTACGTGTATCCGGTGTACGCTCGCAGTGTTGTCCGTATCAGGTTTAGCCTCAGCCTTGCCGCAGCCGGCGCTCTGGGCTCCCGTGGGGCGGAAAGGCGGTCAGGCGATAAATTTCAATGTTCATGCGACGGAAAAGGTGCGATAAGGAAATTGTAGTGGTGGGTAGCACGGGCAAATGCATCACGAGGCAAAGTGGAGAAGAAGTGTTTTGGTAGGATTATCGTTTTTGATTTCTGTTTGCTAGGGGGGTCTCAACCATCAATGTGGGAGATCTCATACCAGCCTATGTAGTTCCATCCATCATCTCGAGTATTCCGTCCATAGAGTTGGGTAGATCCGTTTCCATAACCATCGCGTCGTACTCATGGGCCGCGCTTCAAATTCCCTCATGTCGATCCAGTAGACAAAGAAAATGTGATATAATGCTCCCAAAGCGCCAATGCTTAAAAGACTCGCTCGCTAAAATGCTCAATCAAAGACAAGAAGAAAGGTCGACACATGGTGGCGTTGGCCTAGTAACTTGTGATGAGCGGGGCTGTCGATTGCGGCATATAGATCTCTTCGGTTTCAAAGAGTGGTCGCGACTTCTCGTCGTAGAAGGATGTGGTGAGCATGGCCTCCTTCGCCGAGAACTCCATTGTGGGTTGCGGCGGGGTAGGCGGCGACTCGTCGTCAGAGTCCTCGTCGTGAACGAGCTCTGGTGGTGATTGTGATGGTACGCGGGTGAGGGCAAGACCTTCGTCGTTCTCCAAGTCGTCGTACTGGTCGTCCTCCTCATCGACCTCCTCGGTGACAATCTGTACTGGCGCTTGCGCGATGTGGCGGGGCATGACCATGTCGAAGTCGCCCTCCTCGTCGTAGTAGTCGGAGTCTGAGTCGGAATCGGAAGAATCATCATCGTCCTCCTCCTCGGCGATGCTGTCGGCCCACTGGATGTGTCGGGGCTCTTCTGACTTCTGTGCCTTTGCGACGGTGCTGTGGAACCAGGCCTCTTGCTGCCTCTCGGCGTCCTGGAGTTCGATCATGAGCGAGTCGAGAAGGTTGGCGTGGCCGACGAGCAGGCGGAGGTCGTGGTCGGCGCGGCAGGCCTCCTTGCCCAGCTTGGAGCGGGCAGAGGCGGCGATGTAGTAGGTCTGGGTGAGAGACATCTTTTGCTTCTTTGCGGGTGGTGAAGAAACAAAGGGAGTGCGAGTCGTCTCAGCAGAGAAGGGCTCAAAGTCCGTTTGGAGACGGAGGTGCGAAGTGGAAGGCATGTTTGATATGTAGGCAGAAATGTGTATGCCTGAGCGGGTGAGTCAGTATATCGTCGGTGACTAGAAGGGCGGGCTGCACAAACCTAATGCAGTAGCCAATGGCGTGGGAAGGTGGTCCGAGCAGAGTGTTCCGAGGAGTGATGGATGGTTTGGTAGTCGTGATGTCAAGAAGATTCTTGTTGAAGCTCTTTGACTGGGTTGCTGTGTTGAAGCTGGTGTATGGCCTGAAGCGGACGGGCGCGGTGTATATATGTTTGTCTGACGGTGGATGACCAGGCCCGGGATGCTCGGGCTTGAGCATAACACCGACAAGTGCTCACCGCAAAGAAAGCCTGCGAAAGCGTCCGAGCGGACAGGGGGGTGCTCGTCGTCCGCTAGCTCCGCCCGTCAAGCGTCCCCTAGTGATTACGAATTTTGGCCCATGCTCGGCCGACTGCTTTCGTTCGGGCTTTACGCGCTTTACGCAGCAGATAACTCATCATGCTGGATGAATCATAACGACGCTGCGCGTCTAATCGCACCGCCATGCGTGCGCCCTTTTGGTAGAGTCACAACGTCGCACGCCTGCAGACCGCACTTCTGTGCACCAAGCGCCCCTGCATGGAATGCCAATGCCAGTGCCAGGTCGAGGACGCGCAAAGGCGTCGTCGCCAAATTGCTGCTGCCTGAGCCCGCTCTGTGCTGGCGTGCGCTGGCACGCTGGCTCCAGTCACCCTCAGCCTCCGCGTGCTGCGAATCAGGGCCTCAGCTGATAGCGTGGCCAGCGGGCAGCCACAGCGCGCGAGCAGACCGCCCGGCCAGCGGAACTTCCGTCGCAACGTCCGTCTACAGCACGCGTACCAGCCCTGGCGTCGCATCGCAGACCGTCGCGACCGATTGCTGCAGACACGCATCGTACAGTGGATTGCACGGTTCTAGATCACTGTCGCTTTCGTCACGCCACCGTCCGTTTCCGTCGGGCCCGTCGAGTCTCTGCCCTACGAGACTCGGGCTCGGAGCATACAAAGGTGCCCGTCCCTGGATGTTTCCATGGTAGCAGCCTGGTTCCAGTCATCACGTATGCTCGGACGAATTGACTGCGCGTGCGCCGTCTTAGCGCAACAGCGGGCACTCGGGCACTGGGACTTCGACACGGGCGAACCGGCGGAACACCAAGAACGCGGCCGTCCGCCCAAGTGTGGGGAAACGTCATGCCAGAATCAGGCCTTGCGCTAGCAATCACGTCTTTGTTGGTGTTTGAAATTGTCGTCGATTACTCACGCATGGTCCGCCAGTGATTGGCCTCGCTGCCAGCTTTGTCGGCGTGCTGAACAATCTCGCCCTGACAAATGCCCCTTCCTCTCCAACCAGCCAATCACAGCCGCCGCACCGCTTAACGTTAGTCTGATGACACGATCATGAAGCGCATTACCATGCCTTTCTTTCAAATCGCTCTCCTCCTTGTGCCAGTCGCCGAACTCGCAGCACGACAATGCCCTCATTTGCACTTGTGCATGCACTTTCCAAGTGCGGCCATGGACCCTTCCTCGTCTACGATGCGAGAGATGCACCAATTCATCGCACAGAGGCCAATATTATTGATACCTGTTCGGGAAGTGCATTCCTCGAACCCGCCTATTCTCGCGTTGTGCACACAATCTATTCTTGCCTGGATCCACAGGCATTCATGCGAGCCTCGCGCACCAGCCTGTAATTGACCCCCCGCCAACCTTCTCACCAATCGCAAACAGGCCTTCGCGTTCCCAAGGGCTGAACCTCCCCAAAGCGGGTAGCCGGTTACTCAGCTCTCGCTACCCTGCCTTGGCCTACCTTTCGGCGACGCTTCGCACAGCCCTACGCTGCCATCGCGCTGTTCACGGTAACACACATGCAAGGACAGAGCCAAGCGTCTGACATTGTTCCCTTCTGCCACTTCAAGCCCTTCACCGCTGCATCTGTGCGCCTCGCCAGCCGGCCTCACCGCAGCCTCACCGCCAGCGTGCAATATGCGCGGTACCGAGTAATGCAGACGCGCATACATACCGGCGAGTACCCGCGTTTGAACATGAGTCGAATTGACCAACCGTTCGTTGCACAGCCGCGCACAGTCTATTTTGTCACCGCTAAAGCATGACTCAAACTTCTTGTTGTTGTTGTTGTCGTTGTCTATTGTAGACGCGTAGTGTACAACGCCCGTCTGGAAGTATTTGGCATTATGAGTAGACCCGTTCGGGTGTTTAATTGTGCAATCCGTGGAGTTCTCCGCTTGAGGAAGTGTGCCACTGTGCCTCGGGCAACATCACGCGACCACCACATCGGCCCTAGAACAACCTCCCGGATCAAGACGTCTTGGATCATATTCAACGTTTCATGTCAAAGGTTTCGATATATTCAGCGGCTTTCGACGACCTGCGGCTGCGGGGTAAGTCACCGAAGTCCGCACGCCAACGCCGCAATGTCGAGAATTATTGCGGCACGGTATATGCAGTACCTCTCGCACATCACAACGGCTGTCGAAGTCCGTTATGCTACAAGCGGGGAAATCGATGTTGAATGGATAAAATGTTGAGGTGGGGCGGATGATATCAATGATTGTCGTTCCAAGTCGAGGGATTGACGCCTGTTGGCTTTTCTGTGATGAGCAAAGTCCGCGGTCAGGTCCGTTAGACAGAGAGCGTGTGGTATTGATGGACTTTTCCCGTGATGCAATAGGCGTAGAATGTGAATTGAGCCGTATGACACTGACTGACAACAGATGCTGCGGTTCCGGTCTGGTTGGAAGCAGCTACCTAGATGTTTACGCACGTGTTCAGTTGCATCGCTGAAGTGAAGAATACTGGGTGCTGGTACCCTTACTTCAGTAGTCAGAGGGAGGAAAGCGCGAGCGCGCGGCTTCTTCATCTTCAGGTTTAGGCAAAACAAAGCTGACCTCTTCAAGCGACCTGACTTGATCCCGCCTCCACCTCTTCTTTCGCCTGCAGCAACAATTGACATCAATCATCTACGTCCCCCTCGCGATGGCGTCTCAAGAATCTCACAACCTGGCGATGGTCCTGCGATCGCTGAAGTTTCCCGGATGGAATGTCAGAGGTCTTACAGGTCTCTCTGCTGGCATGTACGGAACGCCTCTCATGAGTGGTACAATCCTCCTCGCAATGATTACAGCCGAGGAACATGCAATTCGCCCCAACCCCTTTGCTGAAACAATCTTCAACCGCCTGGTGGGCCCACTGTGGATCATGCATGTGGACAATGTCAATATTGAAGTGTTCAGAAAGTACGTCCGGTTCACCAAGAACCCTACCAATCCGGAGTGGGCGATTCTTGAAACGAAACTTCATGACGCGAATATCTACTTCCGCAATTTTGTGTTTGGCGACAAAAATCCGGCTCTGCGTGACTTTGTAAGTGTAGAAGAGATAAAGCAATGTCCTTGACTAATCATCACAGGCATGGGGCCGCTTGAGAGATTATGACTTCTGCCACCAGGCCGATCCTTCCGGCACCTTGATCGCCGTTCGCGACATGACTGCCGACCAGTTACTTCGCCAATTCGCTGAAAAATATTCCTTCGAGGAATTTCTCATTGTCTTGGGTCCACTGAAGAAGTCCATCAATTCATAGGAGATTTGGGAGCGGGCCACAGAGGGACAGGATGAAAGGAACGCTGGTCGGACTTCAACATTCGCACATAAATACTGCAGAAAATTGGTCACTCGCTCGATTATTTATTTCATCAGCTACTGCCTAGCCCTCCAGAGGCACTCTGATTCTGCAGGATATTGGCCAAATTCGCCCGACGACTACACGTTTCCCCCAAGGGCAGATTTTGTCGGCGCATATTCCTATGTACTCAGAACTTGGGACTCTATCATGTCCGAAAGTCCACTTCCCTACCACATTCCTGTTCCGCAAGTATGGGAAATTTGTGCACACCCAGGAAGTTCCAGAACATCACACAGTCTCTGATGCGTCCCCACTGACGACAGAGGACTCTTGTCTATTGCAGAGCGACCATAACGATAGAAGCGAGATGAAAGCCCAACTCCAGCAGCCAAGCGAACCAGAGAACTGCGTGCGCAGCCGCATCAAAAGAGGCACGTACGAACTTCCAGTACTAAAGTAAACGTTCAGGTTCGAATGTTAACCCGCAACAGGTGATCCAGAGGCTGTTTATTCTTTCTAGCAAATTGATTGGAACACGATAAAGTTCGTGTGCATCCACTCTCCGTCTTACCATTCGTTCTTGCGAAGAGTGGGTACCTCTGTTACTTGGTCTATGACTTGGACTTGCATTGGCCTCAGATATGTGGTTTGGGTAGTGAACTAATCACATTAATTTGACATTACTGTCCTGCCGCATTGCCTTCTTCATGTATGACCCTTTGTACAAAGTGAACTTCATTCTCGGTATTGTTTCTGGATCCGGTATCCGGGGGAGTCTGTTTCTAGATCTGCTAATCATTCGTATGATTAGTTTTTGCTATACGATACCGTAAATTGGAAAGCTGAATCTCCTCGAATTCCGAGATGAATTGCAGTCAGAGCATATGTGCGAGCCATCCACATGCCGACTGCCGAATTCGATAACTTGTGCATATCGTGCACCGACCACAGTATCTTGGTGAAGCACACTATACATCATACTGCAGAGTGGTTGCAATATGTCATTCGCTAGGTGTGGGTTACCACGTCTTCATGTCACCTTGAGAAATTGCCTAGACGAGCTCAACATTGGGCCCTTTGCAACCAACTACCATTGTTCTTTTCCGCGGATCGGTCAAACTATTCAGCAAGGCGAAGGCAAAGGAAAGTTGGAGTCGGAGATAGCGAACATGATTCCCAAAGCGCGCTCGCAGGCGACAAGAGATCCTGAGCTAGAGCGGCACGGAGCGTAAGATAGTCACGTGATGTCGATGAAGGGTATGGTAACCCACGCGACCTGCCCGACTCAGCTAATGGCGATGACCTTGACTTGGGCTACAAGGACTAGGCTGCGAAGGGCTACCACGAAGAACACTTCAATCTGTACGCTCAGAATCAGGATAGTTGACATCAACTTCTTGCGAGCGCATGGCTATAACACGTAAGGAATTTGTATGCTCAGTGTGAAGGAATCCATGCAGATGTATCATGCTAGCCAAATCATACCACGTTAGATCCTTATGTGTCCCGAACGCCCTCTAAATGCTCGCTAAGCGCAAGTTATGCTGATGAGCCATCATGCCAACAAAGCAAGGTATCTAGCTGACCAAAAATCAAGACGCAGAATGCAGAAGACATCACCACTTCGGCGGTCCAAAGTTTTCACCATCTTTGACCGTTCTGTACGAGCAAGCTTTCCAGTCGCAACCCTAGTATTTTGTCAGTGTATGAAACATAGCGACCACGGATCAAGGATAGACTTACCTGCTTGTATACCTCCGTACCCCACCACTTGAATCCATCCATCCATCCCGGGAAGACGAATACGAAGAAGATGATCACCACACCAACCGCCAAACCGCTGTCCAAAGCTGCACTCAGTGTCATGTTGTATTTGTTCCACCACTCCTTCCTCCGATTCCGGATATGGTAGTTGAACACATAGCACACGATGGCCCAGACGCTGAAATTCAGACCAGTTGCCGGAGGGATCCATGACAGGGACCCGAAGACAACAGGAAAGCTGATACGGCGGAGGATTGATTTGCGATTGCGGCGGGCAGGGAGCCATAGGAGGATTGGCGCGATAGCACCGAGGAGAAAGGCCCACACGAGCGGGCGGTAGAGCGCGCCCGGGCCGAAGAACTGTTTGGGGCCGACCACGCCCCATAGGATACTGCCGTTGAAGTGAACGCGCGCGATGGGGCAGGTGAAGCCGTTGATGGCTTCTGACGTACAGATGCCGGGTACGAAAGCGAGCATCCAGTTCAGCACGCCAATCTGCGTCAAGCTCGAGATGACGGTTGCGGAAAGTTGGAGGTTGAAGAGTATCTTGGGCGGTATCTTCATGTAGTGGCCCAATTTCAGATCCGAGGAGAACTTAAGTCCTTGGGTTGAGGTGATGTAGCCGTACGTTGTGAAGACCATGTTTGCGACGGGGCGGCCGGGAAAGATTACTCCGCAGATGAGCTGGCAAATAAGATAGAGACTGCTCTGCTGGTTTGTGATGGCCATTATGATGCCGATTGGGACGAAGAGGGTGACGGCGATACCGAGAGCCAACAATAGGCCGTACCAAGGTAGATGGATGGGATAGTACTCGACAACGAACATGCCTATCGCGCCCATGCTAACCCCCGTCATCAGATACCAGAAGATCGGAACGTCGTCGTATCTTCGCATGAGGCGGTTATGGACATCTTCGGCTGTGAGCAGGTTCTCAAGTTCCGGCTCGGACGAGGTGCTCATTCTATGAACCCTCTCGGAGCTAGCGCGACCGTTTTCCGCAGTCTGTAAAGGTTCATAGGCAGCGCCAGGTCTTCCTCGTATTTCCGCCCATGAGTGACGCCACTGCTTTACGATATCTTTTCCGTGCCAGACAGCTGTGTGAGTGACCAACGCTGTGAGCGCAGCGAACTGTAGCGCATAGCTTAGAACATAAGTGATAGGAAGGAAAACACGACTATAGCTTTCGTATGCTTCTTTGTCAAACAAGAAGTTGTCAGTTAATATCTTGTCCACGTCGTAGGGCTTGCCGCGATTGTCGAATACAATCGTCGAGAGTATCGGCATGTACGAAGAATACATCACGTTCATGTAGTCTATAGATATTCAGCGTGTTGCCGGTTTTTGGATCAAGCACACGTACACATGATTGGAGCCAAGATCCACATGACTACAACGAGCCCGCCGAGGATGTTGAGGGCTGCCCAAAACGGAATGATGAGCGGAGATCCAATGTAAGCAATTTGCGCCCAGTCAAATGTCACAGGGAATAAGCCGAGTCCAGAAGATACTCCAAACTATGATATATTAGCGGGGAATCACATTAATGTGCGACAGACTTACCAGGTTGGCAATCACGACATTTTTCGGTGCGAACCATGTGATGACACTGAAGTAACTCAGTGCGGGGAAGAGAAGACCAGGTAAAAAGTAGAATGCGACGGCGCCAAGTAGCACGCGTACGAAGAACTTAGATGGCGATATGGTCCATCCATTGGCTGGCTTATTTTCGTCCTTGTGCAGCGCCGTGAACATGGTGGCCGGGACAAGCGTGCCCGGCCATATCATGCCGCTTGGTCGAACAAGGTATTGTCGTGTGAGACCAGCGAGGGCATAGCCGAGGATTTGTGTGGACAACGTAAGCAATACTTGATACACAATACCAAGATCCTGATGGTAGAACTTGGTTTGCTCAACAATGACCTAAAGCTACATTAGCGTTGTGTACCGATTAACGTCCGTCGTAAGTGAATACTGACGTCTGTGGCGAACGCGAAACCAAACGATACATTGCTGCTAATGTACACGCAGCAATGCTCTTTTAGATTCCAGCGGCCCTGAGCCAGCCAAAGTCGACATCGTGTTTTCAAAGGAAGAGAGGAGGAGAGGACATTAGTGCTGTGCCTTGACCCAGTCTGGCTGTCCCCTCTTGAGGCAAGCACTCCATTTTCGAATAATTCTTCAGGATCATGAGGTCGTTTCAAGACCTGATCCCACAGCAGGCCAAGTGGATGAACAAGCAAAAGAGCAATGATGGGCGTGATGCTGACGCTGGGGTATCTCAAAGAAAAGAAAAGGTTTGTAGAAGATCCTAATATGGCAAACAAAATGGACAGGATCCACATGCGTGGCGTGTTGATGGACAGTGTAAAATCATCACTGGCGCCTACTGCCGCTCGCACCTGGGCGTAGGGGGAGTTGTCAGCAACGTGGCCGTTGGCTTTGCTATCATGCAGGTCTGCCTCGGCAGATGAGTCGTCGTCGTCGTCTTCGTCGGTTTCACCCAGGGGGCTGCTTGTGGATGATGACTGTAGGCTCTCAAAGACACGTGGAGCAGCAATACCAGACGCCGTCATTCCACCCGTGTTGAAACGTGCTTCTAGCGATTCTTCCTGGCCAGCAAGTATGTCGTCGAGAGGCGCGCTGCTGTTCGCATCCCTAGGCGTGCGGCGTCGTGCAGAGGCCGAAAAAGGTGGTTCGCTCTGGATGGAATCATCGTTGCTGGATTCGATATAGTTTCGTCTCATAGAGGGCTCGCTGTTTCGCAGCTTGCTTTTCCCTTTCTTCTTGCCGCGTCGCAGAAGGTTGGTCACATGACCGTCTGAGTCGTCCGGGCTGGAGCTGAGCGACAGGACCGGCAGACCGCCATAAGAACCGGTGCCCTGGGCTGGCGACGAGCGCACCAGCAGCGGTGCGCGCGACATGGCTGGGTCGTCGGTTTCGGAGGAGAACTCAGGTCGCTGAGAAGGAACGGTGCTGTCGTCATGGGGGCTGAAGCGAGCAGGGGCTGTTTTAATGGGAAGCGGATGGAGCTCGTAGCTGCCTGTCTGCGCGGGCTCAGGCGCCCGTGTTTCGGCGTCAGACAAGCTTTGGCTGGTAGGTATAGCGGAGTCACGCTCTGGCCGCGCGAAGCGGGCGTCCGCACGCATTATACGGGGAGACAGGCGGCGGCATGGGCGCGTGTGAAGACATGAATGGGGCTAGCAGCGATGGGTCTGGTGGACGGCTGGATTATCAGATGGAATGATAACGGTTAGATCCGCGGCACACCTGCGGGCCCAATCGAGCCTGACTGGCTCGACCCGACGTCCCTCACGCCAGCGCTGCACGCCATCACGTTGTTCTGCATGATCGGCATCTGCGCGTCTTCGGCGCGCTGTCACGACGAGTAGTTTCTCCGTTTGCATTTTCGTTGGTGTCGCCTTGTTTTACATACTGGGTACAACAGCGTGAGTCTAACCGCAGTGCATCGCACTAGCGCTGTGCCGCTCTGTCTTACATCATTTACATCAACGTGACCAGGAAACTCCACAGGGCCATCGGCGCGCCGAGTGTGACCGGTTGTTCTTCCTTTGGGAGGTTGCGATCGTGGAATGTTAGTCGATGCTAAGTTGGTTATTACGTTCGGCAGAATACCTGCTGAGCAGTATCAGAAAGCAAACCCACCATCCGAGCAGTGGCGATTTCGCTCCCACCTGAGCCCTATCTATGGTCAGATCCCAACGTTGATGGTGCATAGAGACGACCAAGGAGCCATTATACGGATTGTGTTGAACCTCTACCACCCAGAATCTTTTTTTCATACTCCCACAAACCCAGGATCATCAACGAGCCGAAACACGCCGGTGACATT
Source organism: Didymosphaeria variabile (assembly GCF_027946475.1). NCBI lineage: Eukaryota > Fungi > Ascomycota > Dothideomycetes > Pleosporales > Didymosphaeriaceae > Didymosphaeria > Didymosphaeria variabile. The sequence continues at coordinate 2,898,003 of NW_026611625.1, read as the reverse complement.
ATCGCTTATTCGATTGATGGTACTGCTAATGCGCAGCAAAAAAAAGCCAATGTAGTACGTTCGTTTGCAGTTGGCTGCGTAAACTTCACGCTGATATCTTACCCCTTCTTCCTGGTCAGTGCCTGAGCGAGATAGGCACCTCCTCTGGAGAAGCGCTTATTGAGGGCTTTCTTGAAGATGGATCTGTATCTCTCACAGACCATCTTTACCATGTGCTAAGGGATCAAAATCTGGACAAAGACTTTCTACTCGAGGAACTGAATAGGCTGAATTTTCTGGATATGGATATGATTAGGATGGAGAATCGTTTCAGATACAAGACAATGCAAAAGCCTCGCCAAGGCGTGAACGAGAAAATCGATCGCCGGGCACAAGACAATGTAGGAGGTGAAAACCCCTCTCGCCAAAGTAAGACTGGTTTTGTGGACATGGACAGGATGATGCTGGGACACTTCAATGCAACAATGGGATACCTGGGTGCTGTTAAACACGCTTCAACTGTTTCGCCAAAACAAAGACACCCGAATTCTTAGTTTCTGGTGTTTTCACAACGAACAGTTTCTCCATTCGCATTTTCATGGTCTAGCATTAATTTACATACTATCTTACATTATTTACATCAACGTGGCCAGGAAGCTCCACATTGCCATCGGCGTGCCGAGTGTGACCGGTGGCGGTGAGGCCCTTCACCATGCTGATAGCGCCCTCGGGGTCGTCTTTATTGTACAGAAATAAGCCTTGCAGCGCTGCCGTGCTCACCGTGTTCTTGAGCCCAAGCTGCGTGACCTGGGCCAGGAATCGCTGCTTCCCCGCTCCCTCGGCGTCGAATTCCGCGTAAAAGCGGTCCCACAGCTCTCCGATCTGATACTCTGTAGCTTCGCCAAGCCGCACAGTCATGTCGACCCGGCCAGGACGGATGAGCGCCTCGTCGAGCCTCTCTACGTAGTTGGTGGTGAGAAAAATGATGCGCTCCTCACCACTGGCAACGCCATCAAGCGCATTGAGAAGGCCCGAAAAGGTCACATTTGCACCCGAATAGCCATCAGCCTCTACCTTTCGGCGGTTTGCAAAAGCCACGTCAACGTCTTCTAATAGTACGATTGTCCGTGGTGGGACCTTGCTCAGCAAATGACTCAAGCGGTCGTCGTTCAGACCACGCTCGCTGACGTTCAGTATGGCAATGTTAAAGTCCAGATGGCCAGCAAGAGCTTGAATGAAAGAACTCTTGCCCGTCCCTGGTGGTCCGTATAGTAAATAGCCTCTCCTGTAGGGTATCCCGCGATCGAGGTACCAGGTTCGCGCCTCGATGAAAGCCTGAACATCTTTTACAATTCTCTCTTTCACGCCACGTTCTAGAATAACGGATTCCAGAGGACGTTTGCGCTTTGGATCTCCAAACGGCTGCCAATTCGGTCCCATCGCATTGTATATGATTGTCTTTCCTTCCTGCATTTGCTGGTGCATTTCGTGCGCTTCTGCGAATATCCGCTCGAATACATTGCGTTGGGAATACAGGGTCGTCATCGTGATGGTCTCAAACGGTATGCCTGTCGACATGTCGAATGCCTTCTCTCGCTGTCGGTCCACCAGGATGAACGAGCTCCCATAGCGCAAGATGTGCTTGCCATGACCAGGGACAAATGAGAAGTGTGCCGCATGTGACGGGCCTTGTGCTGGTTGGGCGGTGCTCACTTGCAAATGGTGAAGGCGTGGATTAAGGCGTTGCGCCAGTGATGACAGTATGCCGCCCTGCAAGCCTTGCCGTGCTCCGGCGAGCTGTGTGCGATGGAAGTTCGTCATCCACAGCAGCAGCCATGGGTATGCGTGGTCACGATGTGTGATTTCGAGGTCGACGAGCATGCGGCGACGCAGTAGCGAGGCGCCCTGCTTTAGGCCTTGTTGACCAACGCGCGCTGCAGTCGCAAGCGCTGCGAGACCGAAGCCCTATGGTGGATGTGAGCACATGTACAATGCAGTACCGGAAGCAGGCGTACGGCGGTAAAGAAGGGGTTACCCGTCAGCTGGCCAAAGTAGGAGCTGAAGCCATCGCTACCCTCAAAGGGCGCATGCTTTGCGAGCTGCTGCGATGGGCTCGGCGGGATGGGATTGGAAGTGGGAGAGTCCATAGAGAGGTACGATGACGCCGCAAAACTTTGAGCTATCACTTTCCACGCGATGCGCTAGGCTCGCTTGGTGCGGTAAGAGGTCAGGGGTCTGCAGCAACAGTTCCATGGAGACTCTTCTATCCACGCCACAGAACGAACTCCGGGTTACGATTTCTCAATGCACGAAGGCCTCGCTGGCCTGCAGCAGATGCCAGTATAACAAGGTATCTTGTCAGTGAGCGGAATGGGTCTATCGCGGGGCTGCAGGGACGGCGGCGGCTGCGTTTATAGTGCAGATCCGGGGAAAGAGCGAGATGACTAGCGTGCTCCTACCGAGGCGGAAAGCGCGATGCAGTGATGGAGCTTGGGCCACTACTGATAAAACACTCCCACGGTTGGGGACCATCTCCTTGCAAATCCTCACTTCCTGCACCCTTACACGCACCTCATAAAGGCGCTCGTCGGCCTTAACGTGATTCCTTCACCATGGCAGCTGTCACCATAGGCAGATCTTACTTTGATGCCCTACTACGTCGGTGAGTTAGTGCTGCTGCACCGTATCTTGATATCTTTTACTGATGGCTGATTGCTGATTGCTGGTTGTTGTAGAGCTGAGTTTGTGAGTCGTCTCCAAGATGTATGCACCCGCCACAATGGACTTACCCATCCCGCAGCATACTTCTGGTCGCAACTTCGATACCACTCCGAGCTTGTCCAACAATGTGACCATCTCCAAAGCCGAGCACGACTACTTGCTACAAGCTGTTCAAGAGTATAGTACGCTCTCTCACAAAATATGAAGCTTTCAAGTTCCTTAAAATTGTCTAACGCATGACAGATCTTCTCAGAAGCGTACTGTTTCGCGGCGGACTGACGGTCGAGACCCTGGACACTTTGCTTGCGGGTGAAGGTGCTATCCACGATGAATCGAAGACGTACATGAGTCAGTCTAGCTCCTGGGAAGAGACGTTTGTTCGACCACACTCCGTGCCCGTGGTCGTGAGCCGCCCTCGTCCCGAAGACTCTCCGCCCGACTCAGACACGACAGTCGGAGAAGGCCTCGTTCGCCCGCGGAAGCTCTCCCAGTCCCACAATAGAGTCTACAGCTACGGTCAGCCCGATTCTTTTGATACTTCGGAGAAGGAGGAGGACGATATACACCAATCGGCCAATCGTATCCCCGTTCACGACCAAAGGACGATACTCATCACTAACCTTTCAGACCGGACCACACACAAGGACCTGGCCGGGATCGTCCGAGGTGGGCGGGTGCTGGACATTTTCCTTCGCAATGATCGTTCAGCCACTGTTTCGTTTGTTGAGGGTGCAGGTGAGTCTGTCGGCGCTGCGGCGTGCGAGTTGCTCATGATGGGTTCGCTTTGCCACTAACACACAACAAGCTGACTTTTTGTCCTACGCAAAGCGCAACGACATCTACTTGCATACAAAGAGACTCGAATTTCGTTGGAACGATCGTCAATTCCACGTACCACCGCATGTAGCAAACAAAATTGCCAATGGAGCCAGCCGAAACCTCGTCATCCGCGGTGCACTTGGGAAACTCACGGCAGATCAGATTCGAGACCACCTTGACCACATTCACAACCTTGTCGTAAGTCAGCTGATGACCGGAGTTCGATACTTGTGGATCGGTAATCTCACCTTCGCAGGTTGTAGACATTCATTTCAGGGGTGGCGATATCTTCATCTCCACCAACTCTATTCACAACGCTCTGTTCGCGAGGACTTGCATGATGTCGCGGACAGCATACAAGGGCTTACGCATCGACTGGTAAGTCGTTTCGTCGCACGATCTTGATAGTTTCATGCTGACTTTACAGGTGCCCCGATGAGTGTGCTGCGCCTCTCCCACGACCGATAGCAAAAGCCCCAGCCTGCAAGACGAGTGCTCCGATCAAATCAATGCCTATCACCAATCGCTACACTCTTCTCTACAATGCATCCGAATTGGAGTCCGACTCAGACGAAAGCTCTCACATGACGAATGGCATTCAAGTGAGCAGACAATGGGCCGATGCCGCCGTAGCTTGAGGGTTTCTGTCATCAAAATCCGTGGCTACCTCCTGCAGACCTTGCTGGCGGTCTTCTACGATATCACATAACATCGTCCTGGAGGAGACAAGAACTTATCACCAATGCCGCAGCTTCGCTCTACTGACCCAGAGACCGGTGGCGTATATTGCCTGTATCTTACCTCCCTTGTTCCTAACTGTATCACGGATAGCTGGCATTGCATACGATGACCGGTCCGCTCAGTGGGTACCTTAGTTTTCCATCATGCATCCTTGCAGACGAAGTATGACTTCGCGTATACCTTTTCGATGGACGTACCATATTCTAGCATTAGAGCGTGTGGCATTTCTGGCGTCCCGTGGGGCCCGTTGTTCTCTTCTTCCAATTATGTCTCCCCTTCTAAGCATAGATACCCCAATTGTAAAATTTCCCACGGCCTTCATAGTGATTTGGATTATTACCAGACCCTCACCTGAATGTCGAACGGCTGGCCTATACAGCCATCCAAGAGCGATTGCCAAGCTCACAACATCTGTACTGCGTATGAGAAGCTTTAGCGCTCGACGCGGCTGCATGGCCAAGGCATCAGAGATCAAAAGCACTCAAATTCTGGGCATGGCAACGTTCCCATTTCGGAAAGGGGATACTATTAACCCGCCGGGGGGTCGGCAATAAGAGCCAGGCTAACTCCGCGCACGCAGCACGACTACGCGACTGCCTTCCAACTTCGTTCTTCCCCTCACATCAGTCATATGGAGAAGAAGAGAAAACGACAATTCGGCTTGCACAACGTCACGATCGGCTCTAACATTCGCCAATTACAATGACATACTCCGTCATACTTCACGTCCCACGCAAACCGGGTATCAGCTCTGAAGAGTTTAAACATCACTGGGAAAATGTACATGTTCCGCTTGTGAAAACACTTGTTGGACATGAATTCCCACTGTCTTACACGCGACACTATATTGAGCGCCCCGTATACTCTCCACCATCCACGCCTTCTCCGGTCGACCCTGCTCTTGACCAAGCTGGAACAATCACTGAAGACCCTCAAGGCTTTATCGATGTAGATGGAGTAGCTGTCCTCACATTTGCGAACAAGGAGCACTATGATAGCTTCAGCGCAAAGTTGGTGGAGACGAAGAGGAACCACGTGTATAAGGAGGATTTAGGGGGTTTTGTGGACATCGCGGCGTTGAAAGCCATGTTTGTGGTAAGTGCATATGCTTGAAGTGTATTGGATGACACCGTCGCTGAGATGAATCGCGTTGTTCAGGGTGAGACCAAAGCAACTGGAAGGGATGGGGGTATGGTGGGATGGAGGTTTGTGGGGAGTATTTGATGGTCAATCCTTATAATGGCCATCCCCAAGGTTTCTTACTTCTGATGTTGGGGACGTTCGAATCTCCATTTCTTGAGTGGCTGTGGTCTTATCCAACGCTGGCGCACCTGATTATACCCTTTCAAATTTTGATCAAGTCGTAAGCCACGCCCATAACCCTGAGCTCATACCTCACCAGCCCTAAAGACGGAAATTATGCTCTCGCAATAACCATGAAAGATCACGCATCGCATGCCACTGGAGTCTAGCGCACTTTCTATCTCCGCGCCGTACATTAACGCCGAAACTCCACCTTCTCCACCGCCGCACCGGGCACACTGCATTGCAAACACAGCACACTACCGATTTAAGTTACTGTCGCTTACCACCTACACAACTTGACTGAACATGGCTCCACTGGTCAAGGTTGCTGTGATACAATTGTATCCAAAGGTAGGCGAAGAAACGCTGCGACTGGGATGCGTCATTTTGATGGGGTATAGCCGATGCAGCCCGAGCACAACTTCAACAAGGCCGCAACATATATTCGAAGTGCGGCTGCGCAAGGTGCAGAATTGGTTGTATTACCTGGTAAGCTCATTCTTCCGGCACGCAATCATTACATAATCCTGACTTTCATCCAAGAATACCACCTCACGAACTGGCTGCCCAAGGATCCAGCATTCGTCGGCTTATGCGACCAATGGGAAACGTACTTGAACAAGTACAAGGATTTGGCCAAAGAATGTAGAATATGTATTCAGCCTGGCACGATTGTGGAGTCCCATCCCCAGGAGGAAGCGGATGAGAACAAGCTGCTCAATGTAGCTTACTTTATTGATCATGAGGGTAATGTCGCTGGTAAATACGTTAAAAAGAACTTGTGGTATGCTTTCAAACGCTTCCTCTTCGCTCAAAGACACTCAATGATGTTACTGTTTGATGGACGCTGACGGCACACCAGGCACCCCGAACGCGAGCATCTAACAGGCAGCGGGCGAGACGTCCATGAGGTCTTTGACACGCCCATCGGCAAGGTGGGCATGCTAATTTGCTGGGACTTGGCCTTCCCCGAAGCATTTCGCGAGCTCATTGCCAATGGTGCGGACATTATCATCACACCTACTTTCTGGACGCTGAACGACTGCAATGCTGCGGGGTTGGCGCTGAATCCGAGCTCGGAGGCGCTGTTTTTGGATAGTATGTTAACGAGTAGGGCCTTTGAGAATACGTGCGGTAAGCTTCATATTACTAAAACGTTCACCCAGATGAACCTGGACATGGGCCGGTATGCTGATTGATGTGTACAGCCATCGTCTTCGCCAACGCGGGAGGCCCGCCCGGTCACGGCTACGCCGGCCTTTCGCAAGTCGTAGTACCGTTCATAGGACCCCTGGTGCGCATGGGCAGCTGTGCGGAGGGAATGAGCGTTGTGGATATTGACATGCAAGTGTTGAAGGACGCTGAAGAGAACTATCAAGTCAGGGCGGATTTGGCGAGGGACGATTGGCATTATGACTACAGGCATTCGAATTCGAACACGAAGGACAGCGAGGATGGGAAGGCCAGAGAGAGGTTGTAGAATAGTCTGCATGGCCAAAGGTCGCGCCATCAACAGCAATCAGGACGGATCTCAACCAAGCCTAGTTTCCGCACCTTGCATGCGACTGCGTGTGGGCTCATGGAGTAACGGATCAGACTTACACACTATTATGGTGCACTCTGCACACTTGTACAGATTGCTCGACCCCGATCGAATCCGCAGGAAGCACAGCATTGTGTTAAATGTATCAGAAATGGGGTGTGAGGGGGTCGGGAAGGTTTTGGGCGCACTGCTAATCTGATGAAAGGATGCCCAGGTGTCATGTGTTGGTGCCCTACCTTCCTAAGGCGTGCATGTACATGACTATTCTATAAGGAACGTGAGAGTTCAGTCTTGTTGTGAGGTATTTCTCGCGAGCCTAAAGCTTCATATCAATTCGAATTGAACAGTGCAAGCAAAAACATGTCGACGAGGAGCCGTCCCACAGTACAAGAAGCCCAGTATCTATTATTATTCCACAGCTAAAACCTTAGAGACACTAGATCCTCTACCCCTCTAGAAGTCCAATAACTGGCAATCTTTTTGACCTGACGCCTTCATGGCTCGAACTCGTCAGCTCGGAACAGCTGGTCTGTTCGCAACCCGTCAACCGCGATCTAGCGTACCTGCCCGTTCACTTGTTCATGGAAATCAGCCGCACTGGGTTTTACCCTTCTTGAAGACTGTTCTCAGGCCATGATGGCCAGGATAGAGATTGTAAACAATGATCAATCGTTGTTTGGCTTTCATCTAGATCTTGCTTCAAGTGGCATCATGCTCATCCGACTATTTGGCTAGAGGGCTGCTATACCTGGTATTGGTATTGCGGTGTGATGGGAAGAAGATGGGTGGAAAGGAACGCGATAACTCATATTAGTGTCAGAAACGAGGGAGCCGATAATTTGCGGAGACTCCGCGCACTTTGAACGGAAGAAGTGGATCGTGAGCGGATGCTCTCTGAGGAGCATATAGCGTGGCTCAAAGTCGGCCTTGTCTACATCCCATAAGTTATTCGTTCTGTCGTGTACGCACGCATCTGTCGCAATCGTGCTCAGCGAAAGCTAATCGGCAAGGAGAGATCACTGTCATCGCTTCAAGTTTTACTTTCCACTTTCCCTCCTCACCTCCAGATAATCAAGGCAACATGTCCACCTTTCGTCTAAAATTTCAAGGAGCGGAAAGGCCAAAACTACGACAGGGCGCCATTATTGCTCAGATCCGTCAGCTCGCGCTGCAGGGCCCTACAGAAACTCGTCAGTTTCCTAGGCCCCGCCGCTCATTGTGTCCTAGAACTCAGCATAAACACGCCAGATGGGCGCAGGCATCGCAGGCGGCGAGCAAAGCTCCCATCATTGCATCAATGTGGTAGTGGATCCGTGATGCTGGCGGCTGTGCAATGTCCCGTGATCGGTTTTTACGTGATCATATTATTGTGGTCATTATGACTACGCAGTCTAGACTTGCTTCAAGTGCGACAGCGGCTCTTCCGACTGGCGGCGACGCGAGCGATGGGCCACGTACCGCATACACCATGGGGCTGTTGCCTGGGTGTAGCTATACACAGGTGATAACGCAACTTGATGAGGACGAAGCAAGAATGAAAGGATGCATGGAGACTAGATATCGAGGGGAATATGTTGTTGGCTGAAGGGGAGCGCGGTCGTGAGTCGAAGATTTGAGAGAAGTAGCTCGTGAGCTGAAGTCCCCTTGAGGTGCGGGATCGGACATGAGCCCCGGGAATAGCGACGCCACAGGCACCGCCTCCCCAGCAAGAGTGCAGGCACGTGACGGGTTACCATCCATCCATGGATGCTGGAAGATCACTGTTGCTCCAGTAGTATGATGTATTCGAGTCGTGGTATGCTCTCTGCTCTCGATCCAGGCGACCTGTACATGTGCGGTGCTTCACTGGAATGTGAGCGTATCAGTCGGGGACATTGTTCGAAAGTATATTGATGTGTTCTGTGGGGATGATCAGGCGGACTTCAGTAGTGAATGTGTGTGAGACATGCACGCGTCGCTTCGTCGTTGCGAAAATGATTCTTGCGTGCCTGGCATAAGTGTCGCTGCTGTTTACAACCCCTCGCAAGACCTCAAATACAATCCGTTCAGAACACGATGAACTGCAGCTCCAGATTTGCCTCCACATCTCGCCTATCTGGAACTGTGTCGTCGTCGATCGCATATTTGCTGGGGCGCACAGGATAGGCGCATGTTTTTATGACGTACGTGCACGCTCAGCCACTCACGCGGGCCAGGGACTGCGATGTGATCCACCTCGAGCACTGACTCGTTGCAGCATCCCCTCCTCCACATTCTCACCGCCCGCAACAACTTCCTATTTCCAATCTTTCATTGTCAGTTGCGACTAGCACTTTAGTATTTACCATGAGTTCCAGCAAAGGTCAAGAGGGTTCGGCGGTGCCCACCAAGCAGAAAGGTTCATGGTCCAGCTTTCTCAAGGTATGCTTGCGACGCATGAGAGTTGGAGTGTTTATAGTGTTCACAGGCCTACAAATGGTGTTTCATTGTGCATACTAACAATTTGACAGTCCATAGCATCCTTCAACGGCGACTTGTCATCCATGACCGCACCTGCGTTCATTCTCTCCACCACCTCCCTCGTCGAGTTCTCCTCATACTGGACCGAGCACCCGTCCGTTTTCGTCGCACCCGCTGCCGAGAAAGACCCTGCGAAGCGATGCATGCTGGTATTGAAGTGGTTTCTCAGCACGCTGAAGCAACAGTACGCCAGTCGTAGTGAGAAGCTGGGTAGCGAGAAGAAGCCTCTGAACCCTTTCCTGGGCGAGTTGTTCCTTGGCAAGTGGGAGGACGAGTCAGGTGAGACACAGCTGGTCAGCGAGCAAGTCAGGTACGCCATATCTTGGATTGGAGCTTTGGGGTTAGGCTAACGTGGGTAGCCACCACCCTCCTGTTACGGCATACTCCATCTGGAACAACAAACACGGCGTCCGGCTCCAGGGCTACAACGCGCAGAAGGCGTCCTTCAAGACCACCATTAACGTGAAGCAAGTTGGTCACGCTATGTACCACATTGACGGCTTCAACGAAGACTACCTTATCACCCTTCCTCCGCTGCACATTGAAGGTCTGGTGGTAGGAGCGCCATACGTTGAACTCAACAGCGCCACGTACATTCAGTCCTCGTCCGGTTACACTGCGAAGATTGAGTATAGCGGCCGCGGTTGGGTTAGTGGCAAGTCCAACAGCTTCACCGCTAGCGTCTACCCCGAGGACAAGAAGAAGGAGCCCATCTACACGGCAGAGGGTCAATGGACTGGAAAGTTCAGTTTCAAGGATGCCAAGACGAAGCAGGTACGTTTCGGCACTAGCAGCGGTATTGATTCTCGAGCTCTTACTGACTCGCCCTGTAGGTTGTTGACACCTTCGATCACGGAGCAACGAAGCCGACTCCTCTGACAATTGGTGCCATCGAACAACAAGATGACTTCGAATCACGAAGAGCATGGAAGAAGGTCGCCGATGCCATCACAAAAGGCGACATGGACACTACGTCATCCGAGAAATCCATCATCGAGAACCGCCAGCGCGCTATGCGCAAGACCGAGAAGGAGCAGGGCAAAGAGTGGGAACGCAAGTTTTTCAAGCGCATTGAGAACGACCCGACTTTTGAGAAACTCGTACGTTGTCCAAACCCTGATAACAATAGTCGTTCGCTAACATCGCTTAGGCTGCCAAAATCGGTGAACAAGTTAACAAGGACGCGACCAACGGAGTATGGGCATTCGACCAAGAGAAGGCGAGTACGGCGAAGTCGCCATTCCACCCGGATGTTAACCCTCCCATTTATGTGGCTACGGACGACCTGAGCAGGACCAGCACGAAGAGTACCGCCGGGGCTTAAGCAAGATGCTTTGAATTCGCACTTTGACTAATGTTGTTGCATTCAGGGAGTACGTGAGATGGGATACCCGAAGAAACTTGTTACGGTTGGCAGGATCTGGGTCAGGAAGGGAGACACTTGGATCGAGCTTCGAAAGGATGAAACGAAATAATTTCAGGGTGGCGGGGTCATCATTATTCACGAGTGTATACCTAGATGTTACGACTCCCTAATGCAGTGTCTGATTTCTCTATCACACGAAGCATGCTTATTCCTCACCGAGTAATGAGCTATTACTCATTCACCATTTGTGCCTTCGCGCAACTGAACATTGGCTATAATACTCACCACAGCCAATACAGATACGAAGCAGAAACCCAGGCCCACAACGCCCATCCGAATCCCTACCCACATAAACGCCAGCGCAGTGGGCGGAAAAGAAGATGGGCTGAGGTTTGATGCAATGCACGCATGTCGTGTGGATGGTACCTCTTACACTAGGATGAGGGCACAACGCTCGTCCTCCCAGCAGCAAGGAGAAGGAGCAACCCCAGCAACACGGATCACTTCATCAATGCGTATAAATTCCCAGTTCCGCTGCTCTACACTTTTCCCGAGCAAAGATATAAGCGGGCAGAACGCGGCGATGCAGTATCCGAAGGGACAGAGGGACAGAGATGCTCCATACCCGGATGATGCACCACCTCTCCTGAAAACCCAGGGTACACGATGTCCTGCAAAATGTATGACGCCAAAGTGCCTACATGTGGCTTGTACAGATTGTGACAGATAAGTCTATATATGGAAGTAGAAGTCAAACAAAATGCAGAGATTCGCTAACACTATGTAGGAAGTATAACATCCAAAAATGTGCGTCAGGGATTACTTCAGGTCGAGCAGCCCAGATATGAACCATGCAAATGCAAGCATAACGCGGAACCATACCCACAACATTGTATCAAATCATATCCTCCTTAGTCCACACATTCACCATCTCTTCCATCTATCTTGGTGCCCATCTTCTATCTGTTCACTCCGCCTCCGAATCGTGCTCATCCCCAGGAATCGCACATCCGCACGGCCACACTCCACCTCTTGCTCCGGGATACTTTTCCGCAAACTCTTCCTCGCTCAACCCTTCATCTCTCGGGTCAATCTGATGCCCCACCCCAGTCTCCAGATCCTTATCCCCTTCAAACCCCCAAGCGTGCTTCTCATAATCCCACCCATGCTTCCCAGGCTTCAGGAATGGCAAGGTAATGTTTTTCTTTCGGCGGTGCGGAGGCCCGATCTTTTTGCCTGCGAGGGCGGCGGCGCGGGCGTTTTCGAGGTCGCGATGGGGGATGAGGGTGGTATTAACAATTGTGGACTTGCCGAGGTGGGAAGTGTGAGTATGCGCTGAGATGATGAGGTGCTCTCGAGTGGCTGGAAGTGGGAGGGCGCAAACGGCTGTGGTGCGGGAGGGCAGGCCTGGAGTTACTGAGAAGGCGGGGTCTAAGGAGAAGACGGAGAGGTAAGGGTGGGTTTCCACCTTGTGGACGTCATGGACTTTGGCTAGGTATAGGTCTTTGTCGGCATGGCTCCAGGGGAACGTATCCGGACGAGGGGCAATGCCACGAGGTGGTTGCGCTTTGATGATTTGAGTAATCGGAGGCTTGAATTGGGTATCAGGTTTGCCATTTGATGGCGCCATGCTGGTTGAAGTGGATGGAGCAGGAGTCGAAGTTTGAGGTTTTTCCGTATTAGAGGAAGGCAGTGCTGTATTTGCCTTGTCCAGCCTGAGCTTCTTGAAAGACCCTTGTGACTCTCGTGCTGGTAGCTTGCGTTTGTTACTGGCATCACCGTTTGTAGCCAAGGTGGGATCTCTATCCCCTATTTCTGGCTTTGAATTCGCTTTCTCCATAGAAGCAGACCGCTTCTTCGAGACCGGCGCCGGCACCATCACTTCATCCTCCAACACCAACAACATCTTTATCTCCTCACTCATACTCCTTGCGACCTTCTGCTGAGGCTGAGGCACTTCTTTGCCCTTGATAAACCCATTTACGCGCTTATCTCCTACACCCTCCCTCCTTGTCTCCTCTTTCCTCTCCTTTATCGTCCTCCCCTTTGGCCCCTGCCCAAAAGCCGTCGACTCCACCTCCGTAATCCAGTCCCCAATCTGATCCTTACTCCATTTTGGCTTCCCACTTTCCCCTTCCATCTCTTGCACTTTGGCATCGCCGGCGTATTTCCGCACATATTCTTCCAGCACTCGTTCACGAGAGATCTTATGCGCGATGACGCGGCCGTCGCGGGCGTATGTGAGGCGCTTCCCGCGGGAATCGTAGAGGGGAATGCGCAGGCCCGGAGCGATGTAAAAGCGTGAATCTTGGGATGAGGGGTCGGGAGTGGATTTGATGCCCTTATTAGGCGTCGATGTTACAGGTTTTGAAGGAGCGGTGGTCGGCTTGGTCGGCTTCACGATGCCGGTGTTCTTGGTGGATAGTGTGAAGCCCTGCTTGATACCCTTCTTTGCCGTCTTTTTTATGGATGCGGCTTTTATGGCGAGCGTGTTTGTGTCGCTGTGGACAGCGGTCTGACGCTCTTTCTTGCTGTCCATATTGTATATCTCTTGCTTTCTCCAAGGGGTCAATTGCTCTTGAACTTGAAGATGTGTAGTATGGGGAGTAGAGTCAAGCTGAACTATGACAATAAGCTCTCCCTTGCACAATGCGGAGAGCTCTGGGTTTGTAACCGTCGAAGTATATATGGAACAAAGCGACGCGCAAGTCAAACAAGGCTACTGTTAGCAACGCCATTGTCCCTCGGTCTCAATCTCTTTGACAATAACTCCACATTATTGAGGGGTGTAGGAGGGCTTATTGTTCGCCGCCCTGAGTGCCTGATTTGCTGGGATACGCCGTTCGTCTGAGCCACGTGCTCAACGTGAGCCTCACGGGACTAAGACTAGCTCATGGGCGTCGTAAGTAAGCCTGGCCTGGAGTTACATTAGATAAATCGCAAACGAAAACCTGCAGGTATATTTTTGGTGGAAGCAAGAGTAAAAGTTTGCCAATGATGTTGCACCTGATGCGGGCATGTGTTTAGAGATTGCTCAGCTACCTACGCCACCATGGAAAAGACCCATTGGAGCCAATTCGTTCAATTCCATTACCTAGAAACGGAACCGTTTGCACTACGATCCTGTTCACATGAGTATCGGAAAGCGGCTGGGACGAAGCGGGCGCGGCGTCGCTGTCTCCAACGCTGCTTTGTGCTGCGTACTTTCCGGGGAAAGTGACCCGAGTTCCGTTCCTTCATCGTCCTGTGGTACTTCAAGTGATGCATCTCGTATCAGGAAAGCCAGTATGATCAAGAGCGTTGATGCGACGATGCCAACAGCGCATAGATAGCGGTGACTTTCGACAAAGGCTCCTACAATGGCCATGCGGAGTGGTGAACCTGAGGGTGCGTCGACATCCCCGGGATTGGCGTATACCATTTCGATCTGAAAATCAGTCATCATTTGTCCGAGATATTCGTGAAGCCTAGGTCGCAGTGCGTTTGTCCAGATCGCGCCGGCAAGCAATTGCCCGATACCACCTCCAATTCGGCACGCCGTCATGTAGGCGCCGATGAGTGTAGACAGTTGCGTGTGGTCTCGCGCTCCTTGAACGAAGGCCATGGCTGGAAACGGGAAAAGCCCGCCAGCGATGCCCAAAAGTAATTGAGATGAGGTGACAGCGAGATGACTGATATTATCTACGCCGCTCGGGCGAGTGTACTGGACCACGAAGGAGACAAGGTAGAATATCGCACCAAAACGAAGATACCACCTGAGGTCTCGGGTTATGCTGATGATGACACCGAAGAAGAGCCCGACCAATGTGGAAGTGAAAGTGTAAAGGCCGACGATACGTATGGCGCTGTCTTTCTCTTCGTCGTATCTAATTCTCAGCCCGATATAGAGGTACGTGTGTTGCGCATAGTATGCCAGATGATAGAGAAACCCCATGCAGAGGGCTGTCATGATCCTCGTCTCTCCGAGTAACTGTACATGGTCAGCATTCTGAGTATAGCATCAGATCTACGAAATTAGAGTGGCGGTAGGATTGCAACTGAGTAGACTCGTATACCTTTGGTCTTTGACTTACCTGAGCTGGAAACATGGGGTATTTCGAGTACTTCTCCACGTAGTAGAGTATTGGGACGCAGAGAAACCCTGCAATACTGATGGAGATCATAGCAGGACTCAACCACAAGGCTTTACCATATGGCACAATAACCGGGACCGCTGCCCAAGGCGCTAGAAGGCACGAGACAATGGCCACGAAGCACATCCATCCAATAATATCCATTTGCCAGAATCGTAGAAGTTGGCGAGCGACGCAGCCTTGGGAAAGCTTCTGCTTGGTTTCTGATGTGTCCTCTGAATTAGACTGTGGTACTCGTTTCTTCGCGCGGCGCTCGATCGTAAACATGCCTACGATCAACGGCACCGAGCTTGCTGCCATAGTTGTTATTCATCACTTGAATAAAATCGTCCAGAGTTCTTCGACATACCGGTATACAGTATGGCAGACCACGCAAAACGCCAACGCCACGAAGGGTACGCAGCGGCAAGCGCGTCCCTTAGAGCAGCATTGATCCAGGTCGTTGCCTAGAGACCCGGCTCGTCAGCGATGTATTGAGTTGGAAAGATACTTCCCACTGATGGGGGGCTGCAAAGCATCAATGTAGACGATACAGTGCCTTGTCAAAAGGCTGGATAAACTATTTTACCCCAGGACGAGCGATGCAGTACCGGAAATTTTGACCTAGTACTATATGCCAGCTATCGCACAGACAGGACAACGTACCAGATAGGGAACAGCAGGTAGGTAAAACGCAATCACCCTCAGCTGCATTGATGTAATATCTGCGATTATGATTTCAAACATCGATATGACACCCAGGAAACCGATCTGATGCCGTTAGAAGAACCTTTTCTCTTCGAAGCTGTGGATGCTCACAGTCCAGAAGACAGTGCCAGTGCAGAACAATCCGATAGACGGAGACTTGGCTTGCAACGCAGTTCCTGTCACAGATTAGCTGCGTTTTGGGTGCGTTTTGGACCTTCTAGGAATTTTCCTAGAATGGCTCGGGGTATAAAAGCTATATGGCTGCTACTTGGGCGTTGAAGTTGTCCGGAAGAGCTTACCTAGCACATATGACACGACGCTGGCAAGGAGTGTCTCGGGACGACCAAACACGTCTGCGCTCTTCGAGATGATAGGGGTCAAAGAGCCAGCGCTAAGTGTTGCAATAGTATAGATGGCCCCCAGCATTCCGCTTTTTTGAAAGGCAATCAAAACCTCGAACTGATATAGCACGCGCAGAAAGTTGTCGAGGCTGTGCGCAGTCGCCAACACCATAATGAGAACGAAGATGAGGATCCTTTCTGAGGGCAGAATGTGCGCTCTGAGTATTTTCATGCGCATATATCCAGGACTATCGGCTCCAGTCGGGGGCTCTGCGTGTGTCCGAGAGATGTTTGGCGATTCGCCTGACGCAACTGAAGTATCGCGACGGCCAAGCTCAGCTGCACCCTCCTTGTCCTTCGGGTTCACATCGCCTTGAAGAGGTTCGGAAGACTTAGAGGAAACGCGCCATGACTCGCTCACGGTAATCGCATCGGGGTCGTACTGGTCAGCCGCGCTCATGGACACAATGCGCCCCGGCGGGTAAGTACTGCCTGGATCGGGATGCGTTGCTGAATGGGACCGGAGGCTGTCAGTCATCTCTGCGCACAACCTGGAAGATTTTGGCTACGCGTGTGAGCAGGGCCGCCTGGGAGCGAGGTTCTAATCAAGGAATTGGAAGGAAGGCCCCGAGACTGAGGCAGCTGACGGCGATTTAGCTACCTGTGGTGGAAATGATTGTACAGAGAGTAGCTGTGTCGCAAAGAGAAGGCGGGTGACTTGAACTTGTTGCTTGCGTTCAAGTTGAAGCAAACGGCGAGAATCGAAGAACACGTGAGAGTGAAGGAAAGCCGCGAAAGAAAATTATATTATTCCATTGTCTGCTACACAAAAGCGGTTCGATAGCAGCCTACCACCATTGTGCGCTGCTATCTCGCCAATAATCCACAGTTGATGATTACCACCAAAACTACGATAGAGAGGCTCTACAGTTGGATGGCTCGCGAAGAATGTAGAACACCGTCGTGGTGCAGAGCGATCAGTCAGTCACTGAGAGCAGTTAGTACATAAGCTTTACGGCACTCGAACCGCTAATGCGACGGTTAGGAAAGGACTTCACGGTTAAGAGAATGAACGCGTCGATAATCGCGTAGTCTTTGAGGGATGGCCTCGACGAAGCTGCGCCGGTAGGATCGAAATGGAGACCTTCGAGCGTACGAGAACAAAGAAGGACATCCAGGTATACATTCCTATCAACACTTGCTTGCTGACCTCAATATCGCCTTTTTGATGAATGTTGATGACTACCTTCTACTGCAGGGAATTGACGTCGGGAAAACAAGCCTGTTCCGGACAAGCACGGATGGGGAAACAGCACGTGAGGTTGATCGCGAGCCGAGGCAACTCCGCGCCTCCGTTATTTCGGGCCGCTTTGCGACTGCATGCTCGTCTAGCCATTGAACTGTTCAAGCGACCTTCCTCTGCTTGATGACATTGTGTGAGCGGTAGCTGTTCACCATGGTCATCCGCGAGGACCTCATAGAATCGGCAGTAAGTCATCCCAAAGAAACGCAACCGAGCGATACTGACAGCCGCAGGTCTCGTGTACGTTTATCGTGATCTCCGTCACTTCTGCAACCTCTGCCAGCCGCTGACATTGTTGCAGTCCTGCAAGACCCTTCGGTTGCGAGCGCGCCGTTGGAGAAGCGCATAGCCTTCCTCCAGTCGAAAAATCTTACGCAAGAGGAGGTAGACGCCTCTCTCGCGCGCGCCGCCGAAGGCCCCAGCCACCCCTCGCCAGCTCCGCAAAGCTCCACATCCTCCAACTATGCATACAGACCACCTCAGTCAGCTCCAGCATATGGGGGATATCCTCCGCCCGGGTACTGGCAACAGCCGCCACCGCCAGAGTAAGACTCGCCTTCACAGGTATTGGGGCAACGGACAGTCACGCTGACAAGTGCCAGGCCTCCGAAACGAGACTGGCGCGACTACTTCATCATGGCGACGGTGATGGGCGGTGTCGGTTACGGTCTCTACTTCACGGCGAAGCGATATATCGTGCCGCTCATTGCTCCACCTACGCCTCCTCAGCTCGAACAGGATAAAGCATCCATAGACGAGTCGTTCAAGCGTGCTTTTGACCTTCTAGACCAGTTGAACGAAGACACATCCGCTCTCAAGGCATCTGAGGAGGCCAGGACAACGAGGCTCGACAATGCCCTCGGTGAAATGGAAAGCGTTCTCGCAAGCTTAAAGGAGTCATCTAAGCGACAAGGCGATGACAATAGGCGGATAGAAGACGATGTTAGAGGATTGCGAGATCTTATTCCCAAGGCCCTTGATGCACAGAAGGATGCGACGGACACGCGCCTGAAGGAGCTGTCGAGCGAGCTAAAGAGTTTGAAGACACTTGTTGGCAACAGGATGGGAGCTGGTGCCGCGCGTCCGCCCGCGACCACGCCCGCAAGCTACTATGGCGCAGGCCAGACATTGGGCTCTGCCCCAACACCCAACAACATTAGCGGAGCAGCGACGCCAAACCCTGCGCCTGTCTCCGCCCCCGCAACCCCTGCGCCCGAGCAGCCAGCGGCTTCTCCAAGTGCGTCGGATATCCAGGCAAGCAGCGCAACAGTAGCCCCCACATCCGCGCCGGAAAAGCCTGCTTCAGCATCGTCACCTTACGGACGGATGGCGAATGGACGGGCTGCAATTCCCGCATGGCAGATGGCAGCAGCGAAGAAGAATGAGGAGACGAAGAAGGATACAAGTGAGAGCGGGACGGCGGTCGAAGCCAGCGCAAGCTCATAATCTCAATCTAACGTTGTAATCCCTTCTTCTAGCTTGTGTTACATTATTTTCATTTCAAGAATCTATCATGTCGGATGACGTATCCACAGGCGTATACCAAGTCTGCTATCTCTCACATCTCGGTCGTATCCAGCACGCGGTGCTTGCCCACCACATGCACTACCATGATCTGCGAGCATGTCGGAGATGCGGGCCGCATGACTTTGTGTACTCAGGCATGTAGTGTGGCAGCTGGCAACATCGCTAGTACTTGGGTATAGGTCTGAGTATTCTTTGGTGTGAGATCAGAATACGCTGCATGAGTCTTGCAAGCCAGGCGCTGGTGAAGGCGTTGTGGAGTAGCACGGAAAGAGCCATCTTACGCTACAATTTCCCCTACACCGTCATTAACTTCCGCTTTTCCACAGCCGCCGAGATTGCCTCGTATTACCCTCGTTAAAATTGCTTGCATGACACCCAACATCTTTGAGGGCGACTCCTTCTCGCGCGTCACGACGCCACTTGTGACTCCTGGAACGTCGCCAAGGACACGCAACTACCATGCGAAGCAAAACCACGAACGTGCACCCGTAAACAAAGTTTAAGATAGCATAACTTGCTGGCTGATATGTGCACAACATTGAGGCTGGATGGAGCTAAGAATCTAGGCGTAATCAACGAGGCGTACGAGTCACTTGGCGGTGATGTAGTCGATGCTCCTCTTCATCTTGGTCGGAGATGGATTCAAGGCTCAGACTCGCGAATAGATGGTATAAAAGGTCTCTCTGTCATGGCAATTCACAGTTTAAGCTCGACATCACACTCCACAGTAGTAGCAGCAGCAGCAAAGCAAATACACCTTCGAGATTTAGCATTCGAACATCTTGATCAATCCACCAGTTCCACAATGAAGAACATCTTTGCGCCTATCCTCCTCCTCGCTGGCCTCACCGCAGCCAACTTCGACCTCTACCAAGTCGATGAGAACAACTCGTGGGACGGTTCTGGTGTCTCGGGCCAGTGGATGATCTTCGAAGCCGAGCCCGACTGTGACCAGGCACTTGGAAAGCGAGGTAAGCATCCTCTCAAACAGCTCATAAGCATCCCGTCGTATACTAACCCTCATAGACTCTTTTAGGGTTCTTGCCCAGGACGATGTATCGGACGGCTCGGGCGTCGTCTGCGAGCCCGTGAACCAGTGCTACTACTACGGCAACCCGTCTGAGATCAACAGAATCGAGATGAACTTCAACAACGATGATCCAGCGAAGTTCCACTGGACCATCTATAAGGACCGCAACTTCGACATGATCGGCCTCGATGGAAATGTTTACGGCACCTGCATCGTGTTCCCCGGCGACGACTTCCAATGCAGCGAGGGCACCTGGTCGAACGGCGGAAAGAGGATGTTTAGGTGCCTTACGCCTCTCACTACACAGGATATTATTGCTGGAAACGGTGGAGGCATGGTTGGCAGGTAAGGGCTTTAGATGGCTTTTCGCTTGATGGGGTGTGTGGAGATGAAACATTGGGGGTTGTCGATGTTTGCCTGATCTTTTCTCAACGTAAATTTTGGTTCGTCATTTTAGTATGCCATATACAATCTTTGAAAGGTGTTCAGCAAGGACATTCAGGTAAACAACGAAACAGTGGTACAGTTCCTATTCATGACTAGGTCGCGTTGCAGCTGGCTACACGACATCTGTGCCAAAGCCATATTTTTCGTCTACAGCGAAGCCACTGCATGTATCAATCGGCTGATGATCTCAGTGCATTGGATTTCGCTTCATCAACCTCAGTCCCCCATGAGCTAGGAGGGTGCCGTACATAACCCAAAGCAGCATAGCGCTGTCCTAGCTGATAGCCCCAAACACGTGAGCGGTGGTCGCGGGTAGTGTCGGAGGAGCCATTGAAGCGGCGGCTGCAGCCCTATCTCCCCAGCTAACTAGGTACCTAGCCTTATCTGGGGTATCTCTTTGTACCACCCGGTAATACGCGACAACACCATATTATTCAGGTGACGCATATCTGGCTGCCACGCCACGATCGCCAGAATCCAACGGTTGTTTGGCTCCGACTACCTGCGCATCGGTACCTTTAGACTATGATAAACGTTGGTTACCCAAACAATAAGCGGGAATTGGCAAACACGCTGTGACCCCGGGGCCTGAACTGTGTCTTGTGACCCAGGTTTTCTTCCCGAAAGAAGCCTATCGAGCCTTCCTTATCATGTTGACCGCCAGACAAAGCAGCACGCCTGCTCCTATAAAGAGCAAAGATACGGTTCTTGCTTGCGTTCAGCCCATTGTTTGAATCCCGAGCCTCAAACAATATTCCCTACTGCCATCGAATTCTAACCTGAGCGTCCCGCTGCTCTCGTTACGCACCTGCCCTGCTATACCTCGACGCCGTGTGTTCATGGCCTCAGACTCCCTTCTGCTCACCACTACCGAGGACTACGACAACGACGTCACCGTTGGCACGATAAAATGTACCGCACCAGTAGCGTTCGGAGGCGAGAAACAATGGCTCTATTTACCAGCTACCAAGAAGTTCGACCTCACACGCGGATCAGCGCAGAAGATGGCCTTCGAATGCGATGCAGATGAGCGCCACACCGGCTTCATGATCGATCCTGGAGCATCAGTATTGGTAGTCGTCGACATGCAAAACTACTTCATCAACCCAATGTATCGAGACCATGCCGCAGGGATCGCTGCCATCGAACCGACCTTGAAAGTCATCGAGAGATGCCGAAAGGAAGGCATTCAGGTCGCATGGCTAAACTGGGGAATCACCGACCAATCCCTCAAAAGCATGGCGCCTGCAATCCAACGAGGTTTCAGCAAGAGCTTAGGCTGGCACATTGGTCTCGGCGCTCAACTTCCAAATGACCAAGGAAGATGCCTCTTCAAGCGCACATGGAACGCTGATCTCTACGACCCTTTCAAAGCTGTCGCTCAACCCGGAGATCTCTTCTTTGACAAGACGCGCATGAGTGGACTATGGTCTACTAAAGAACCACTGCACGAGTATCTAAGAGCTGTTGGGAAGCAGACTCTAATCTTTGCCGGCGTGAACACGGATCAATGCGTTTTCGGCACAGTGTCTGATGCATACTCCTATGGTTGGGACTGCATCATGCTGCGTGACTGTACGGGTACTATGACCGGTCGAGGTGCGCAGGAATTGACAGAGTACCAGGTGTCCACAAACATGGGGTTTGTGACAACCAGCCGCGCACTTTACGAAGCGCAGGTCGGTGACCACTTTGAGGAGTATTGAGTTGGCATACCCTGCTCCGTTTGAGTATTTTTCGTTCGTTGGGCGGTACGTTGATTGCTGTGCCCTTGAGCGTTTCTTGTCATACACCCTTACTGTGTATACAGCAGACATAGATACATGTGAAAATTCCATCCGAACCATATGGCGTTATCAAGGGGTTGCGCGGTCCAATCAGGAGAGTGCTTGCCTATCATTCTACCTCGTTCTCCATTGACGGGGAGCTTTTGCTGTCTGAGACAACGCAGCGCAGCAAATTCGGTCTAATGCATCTCCACTCCACGTATTGCCGGTTCGTATGATGTTGCCCTTCGTTCCAAGGGCCCATCACGTGCGCTTGTGACGCCCGCGGGCAGCCCTGTTTCTTACCCCAGCTCGGCTATTTCTGACTTTGCCACTTCCATGGCTCGCATCCTTGCACCACCGTTTCTGGACAAAATAACGGATTATCTACACGCTAACACGAGCTCAGATTGCGTTTCATCATGTTCTAAGCACACAGCCTTGCTGATGCTGGCGGCCGGAGGCCGCATAGCCTGCCTGAATCCCTGATCGACCTGGTATGACGCGGCACTAACTGGCCGCAATATGACCTTGCGTCCGCAGCAGGGAACGACAGCGGGCCTACTAAACCACAGGTCCACCTTTGTAGCAGCAGTCTCTCTACCAAAGTCTCTCGATGCTACTACGTTTGCACGATAATCCACCATATTTCTAAGTAGCATCTAATACGCTTTCAACATACGGTACGGCCAGAGAAGACATACCTGCTCTTCCGCTGTAAATGACACCCTACGCATCCGAACTCGACGACGAGCAAAACCCAGCCCCGATGTTCCAATCACTCGACTGCGTCGCCAAGATGCGCAGAGAAAGCGAGGAGCTGTCGCGGATCCGTACAAACTCTACATCATCCGATGCATCGCGGCGACCGTCTATTCCCGAGCGAATTATTGTCACCGAAGACGGCGTTGTAAGGGCGATCGAAACCATTGGCGTATGTGACGAGGAGGAAGAAGAAAGAGGCAGGAAGAGGTCCGAATCAGGGGCTGGGAGGTATTATGCGAGTTTTGGGGAAAGGCCAGTTATTGATTAGGACGGAGGGCTGGGGAGGGGAGCGGAAAGACGATACCCAAATGGCGTTTGAGCAGGATGCGAGTCCACATGACAGCGACCCATAGCGAGCATAGCGCCTTGAACGTCACCAATGTAATGAATTATGTCAAAAACCCCACTACACGTTTCAAGACTCAGATTGATTTAGTCTCGTGGACATAGTCACCTTTCTTTCCTATTGATTCACCCCTCAACCTACCCTTTCAGCATCCTCTTCACGTCCCTCATTTTCTTCGCTTTGCCCACATCGATCATATGCACCACAACAGTACACATCTCCCGCTCTCGAACATACGGAGCTTAATGGGTAGAATGTGAGGGGTAACCTTAGAATTGAGGTAGCGGGTGCGGAAACTCAGCTGGAGCGGAGACATGCATAACGACTCCCTCTTCGCAGAACCGAGTACAAGTCTTACTGTACACTCGTATATATGCTAGAACGAGTTGATTCACTTCCTAGTTTAGTCTACATCCGGCACTAGTTGGCCATTGATGATCATCATGTTCTCTCGGCCAAGCTTCTTCATCGCTTTCAAAGCCTCCTCATCCCGTAGCTTTTTCGTCTCTTCGTCTGTAACAAGCACAAAATCATAAGTCAACAGCTTGGAGCCCTCCTTGACATCGTACTTCTGCGCTTGTTCTGCGTTCACGGTGCCCAGATCCACGATCAGCGATTCCTTGACACCGAACACCGCGTCGGACGTCTCATAGGGGTCGCCTCGGAGGTACAATGCTCTGTATATGATCAGCCTAGACGCTTGCAACAGAAGGAAAGGAGTAGAAGGATAGAGAGAAACGTACGTAATCAAATGATCGAACCCCTGCTTCTCAAACATGAAATGCATATGACTCGGCCTCCAAGGATGTCTCCCCAGCTTCTCCAGCATAACACCCACAGGCCCATCATTCGGAATGCGATACGGCACCGGCACAATCGCCTTGAACCAAAACGCACCCTCCTTGTCGCTCCTCATGATACCCCTGCCATCGGGTTTCTCGCCGGTATAGCTCTCGTACTGCACGTCATACGAGCCTTTGCTGTCCGTTTCCCAGATGTCGACTTTGACATCTTGTATGGGTTTGCCGTCCGTAGACTTCACTGTACAGAGGCACAGCAGCGGCTCGCCGCCCGGGTCGGCGGAAATGGACGAACCGGTTGATAGGTCGTGCGCGTCGTGCGTGTGGTAGGGGCCAAGGACGGTACCTTCGGTGGAGGCCGGCGGTTTGGGGTGGTCTATTGAGTCGACGAGGAGGGAGAGGCCGAGGGTGTCGGAGAGGAGGATGAATTCCTACAATTGAAAGAAGGTCAGAAGCGTATTCCATAGCAGAGTCTACCGGGTTGAGGAAAACGGCATGCTTACCTGCCGCACATCTGTGCACTTCTTCCCAACTGCCGTCAAGAACTCAATACCTGCCATCCATTCCGTGGTGCTGAGACGCGTCTCTCGCGCAAAGTCATGCATGTGCGATACAAGCCTTTCCAGTACATACTTAAGCCGCGCGTCGGAGCTTTGCGAGTTGATCAAGTGGACATTGTCGGTGATGTTATCGATTGTGAGATCCTTGAGGATCGGTACATCGACTTTACCATTTGTTCCTGCCATTGCGGGGTCTTCCGGCCCGAACAATTATCAAATCAATTAGTGAGAACTTAGGTTAGTAGTTGATGTGGAAAAGACATAAAGACATGAAGAGACAGAGACATGAGGCAGCTATAGAGTTACCCGCCGGTGGTAATAGTATCAGTCAGGCATTAGCAATGCGTTCCGCGGTAGCACATCTCGAACGGGTCAATTCCGAAGGAGGGGTAGCAAGCCCTCCCCAGACATAGCATGCTGACATGACAGTAGATAGAGGGCTGCTCATAGGTTCAGAAGCGCGAACTAGGGGAGTGACGCGTGCTGTTTCGCCCCGCTTATTAGGGTCGCGAGGATGGAGGACGGAGTAGAGCTCGGTACTTAAACAGTGCTCCCGGGATGTGGGGCCAAAGCCGGGGCACATCACGTGTTCACACCAGGGCTACAAGATTCTTGCAACAAGAGCTGCCATAGATTGTATACTCAATAATGCAGTATTTAATATTCAGCGGCCGCCGAAATCTGTGGCAAAGTCAAGCATGCGGTCCATAGACCACCACGTATGTCGAAAACCCAGCCACCCATTACCATCCCTCACTCAACCACAACATCCAGCACCCTCCTTTCCTCCTTCCTTATCTCTACCCAGCCCCGTTCCTCAACCCTCACAATCTTCCCATCTACACAAACTCTCCTCCACCTATCTTCCTTCTCCTGAAACTCAATCCTTAACCCATCAACCTCCTCGTACCTTACCATCGGATC
Organism: Didymosphaeria variabile; assembly: GCF_027946475.1. Lineage (NCBI taxonomy): Eukaryota > Fungi > Ascomycota > Dothideomycetes > Pleosporales > Didymosphaeriaceae > Didymosphaeria > Didymosphaeria variabile. The sequence goes on along the minus strand of NW_026611625.1, from coordinate 2,872,401 downwards.
TTCAACATGCTTCCCGCCCTGATACGCCAATCCCATAACCCTCATTGCCTCGTCCCCGCTCGTGGGCCCAAAATGTACGAGCCACAAACTACCGTCCAGCGGCTCACTCCTCGGGCTTATGCAGAACGGTTTCTCAAGGTTGGACACCATGGTCGCGAGGACGTACATATGCTCTTTCTCCGGAAGAGGTGACCAATCTGAGCCGTGGAGTACGGAGACAGATGCGCGGTAAGGGTGAGGTGGTGAGCCGTCGGCGGGGTACAAAGCTTCCTTTGCGGCCATCTTGAAGCGGTCGATGCCAAACTTGCGGTACTCCGCAGTATCGCTGTCGGCGACGAGGGAGGCGTGCATAGCCCAGCTGGCTACTACGGCGCCGTGAAGGATTGGGCGGCCGCTTTTGGGGTCTTGAGGGAGAGCTTCTTCGTCGCGGGCTTCGTTTGTGAGGAGGCGTGCGCCGGGAGAGAAGGAGGCGGTGAATATCGGGAGAGGCTTCCTCTGGGCTTCTTGAGAAGCGTTGAAACAAAGCGCTCTAAGACCCCATGTATTTTGGTGGGGGTTGCTGACGTTAATGGAGTGGTATAGAGCGTTGGCGGTGCCAAGTGGCAACAGAACAACTTGTGGTGCCTTGTAGTTTGAAGACGGTGGTTGCGATAGGAAACCATTCACGAGGTCAACAATACCACCGTCTCCGGTCAGAAGTATTATCCGCAACGTTATACCCGCATTGGCTGTAGGGAAGAATATGTCGCTGGTCAGCTCTTGGATCGTGCTTACTGATTCGGTGCGGTGAGTGAGGAAATTCATGTGGCCTTCTGGCCAGAGCGTCTCTAATATTGGCTTCACAGCCTGCTCATAGAATACCTCCGCCTTTCCTGTGCCAGAGCCAGAGGAAATGATGATGTGCGTTTCTTCATCGCTTGTAACATTTGGACGGATAGATGGGTGTTCTTGATCGTTTTCTTTTATGATGACCTCAGGCACTGCATTCGGGTCCTTCTCTTCGCCTGCGGGTAACTGCAAGATTATGGCCGTTGATCGAGCTCCATGTTTGCTTGGAACAAATGCTACTGTAGTGAGATGGGTGGAATTTGATTCTTCCATAATGGGGTCAGTGGACATCGCTCCGTCCAGCTCGGTGCGAAGGTCGAAAATAAGAGTGGTCTACGGTTGAACCCTCAAGCCAACCGTTCCCACAATGATCGCTGTAGGCAACGATAACGCAATGCCCGCAGTTTCTCGCTTACACCATCACCCCACACAGTTGGCTGTCTAGCTGCTTTTGGGCCATAGCTTCCATTGCCCTCAGTAAGACTAAGAAGGCCACATAAAGAAAAGATCCTAATTCGCACTCGAAGTGCAAGAATTGAAATGGAATAAATGTACTCACAGCGTCTCAGCTAGCTGAAAGTGGTCAACAGCTCGGAAGCGCAGGTCAACCGTCCAGCTTTACGTCATCCCGTGCTATCTTGGCACCGGTGCTGTCGCGCAGCGCAACCTACCGAGCTCAGCCGGGCCTTGATACTACGCCGTCAGCAGGGACCACAGATCACGAAATTGCGCACGCTCAGCCTCAGCGCGTCTTTCGCATCTGATTACCTATTCAGCTCTTTCGCCCGGCCTTCACTCTTCGCTCTCGAAGTAGCTAGCTTCCCGATCTTCCCGCTCGCGCAAAACCACAACCACCTCTCCGCGCACATCTCGCACATGCGCACCCAAGGCCACCATCTCCCCTCCACCCTCGCTACCTTTAACATTCGAACGGCATCATGAACGGCGGCTGGGTCTTCCTCATCATCCTCCTCATCGCCCTCATCGGCGGCTACGGCGGCTGGGTAGCCTGGTCGCGCATCCGAGCCTCACGCCTGGGTCTCCCACCGCCCTCTCTCAACCCCTTCAACCGCAGCGGCGGTGGCACCTCGAACTACCCGGGCCCCGCGCCCACAGGCATCAAGGGCTGGATCGACGCCCAGATCCACAAGTTCAAGAACCGCAATAACAGGACCGCGTACGGCGCGTATGAGGAGAGTTCTGGAGGGTACAATAGCGCGAGGGGAAGAGGCGCGGGACATAGGCTCGATCCGGATGAGGCTTGGGACGCGAGGGTAGGGAACGAAGCGTACTATGAAGAACAAGAGCTAGGGCTGCATGAGCCGCCGACTGCGAGGTCAGAACTACAAAGTAGCAACCCGTATGAGAACCGGCCTTACGGAGCGCCGTCGCCAAGCTTCCAAGAGCCCGAACGTGGAAGAAGTCGCAACAGGGAGTACGATGAGCGCAGTGATGGAGGGCTGGGTGCGCGGCAGAATCCGTTTGGGGATGAGAATGCGGCAAGTTTGAGGGGGGTTAGTCCGCGCCCCTTGGATCAGCACGTCGATACGAGCTATGGCGGAGCGAGTGCTCAGCATAAGAAGAAGGGTAGTGTAGATAATAGTCCGACAGAGAGTCGGAGGAGTGTGTTCCATGAAGAGATGTAGAGGGGTATGATGATTTGTGGGCGTTTTTGGATGTCTCATGTGGCGATTGGAGTCTCTCTTACTTCTGAGGATATATATGATTGGAGGGGTTCTTGTTGCAAAATTTGTGACATGATGAGCCTGCAGCACGATGGCTGAGGTACATAATCTTATTAACACTGTCGATCTTCCTGTGCGATCGCCGAGCTCTAACTTAGATCCTGACTCGGATATGCTCATACGATATGGCCTCCCTAGTGAGAAGGCTGATTGCTTTTGCTCCTTCAAGTGTGCCGCACGTTCATGAACTTGAGCACATCGAACGAGTTGTTGCCCACTTTTACGCCACGTTCCTGCTTTCGCCTCTCCTTCCGCTCAACCTCCCTCTGCTGCTTTTTCACGCTCTTGTTCGACTTGCGCTCAACAGGAACCTCCACGTTCGCGGAAGTGTACACTTCAGCAATAAGCTCTCGCAGTAGTTCCTGCTCACCTTGCGGTTTTCTTGCCTGCCCCGGCACAAGGAACAAATCCGTAATTGGGCCCATGCTCCGCAAATCGGCATGTAATTGACTGGCAAATAGGAGCAGTGGAGGTGAGCCATCCTTGTGGAGAGATAGCCACACTTCAACACATTGTTTGAGGAAGCGAAGAGAATATAAGGCGGCATGGAGGCAGGCGGTGAGGTGGACGAGGTCCCAAGTATTGTCGAAATCGGCGCTGAGTACATGTAGCCAGAGTTCGATACCTGGAGGTGTTTTCAGATCACGAAGAACGATCCCAATCGCAAACAGAGGCCACACAAGGCTTTGAGGAACGTCTCGCTCAATTGTCCATTCTAACCAAGCACTGATGTTGCGGGCATATGTCTGTATTATGGCCAATCTTTCTTGAGGTGGGTACAGCTCGACATCTTGAACAGCGACCTTCTGAGCTTTACGTTTATGCTCTTGGACCTTGGAGGAGTCTGTGGCGAAAAGAGTGTAGGAAATAGTCCGCAGATCCTGGCCGTGGGTCCATGCTGAAGCTCGGTGTTGGTCTTCGACGAGAAAAGGAAGATAAATAACGGGTTCGACACTTGAGTTTATACCCTGACAAATGAACTCCGAGACCCTGACATCTAGACTTTGCAGCGATGAAATAGCCTGATTTGTTAGGAAGAGGTCTTTGATATTCGGGACAACATCGTAGCGCTTGATGAAGTCGAGATAGGTTTGTGAAGTTATGTCAACGCTTTGAGCTTGTCCGATTAGCCTACTTTCGGGACTGTGAGCATCTTGAGTCAAGCAATATGCGAAAGGCCTAAGACTGGCAAGGCCGAATTCTTTGCATATAGAGGACGGCGAGTAGCCCTTGAACTTTGGTTCGGGCCAGAGCTCAGTATCCCTATAGAACAAAAGCCGGAAGTCTTGTGGGTATTCGTAAAGTAAAAGATCGGTATCGTCACTGAAGATTAGCGACGGCGGCTCCTCTTTGGCTCGCAGCGCGCACCAGTCATCAGCTTCTCCTGGAACATTAAATGTGATACGGGCGTATTCGCTATTTGCCAGTGCCTCTCGCAGAGCTGGCGCGAGGAAGGAATAAGAGACCGAACCGAGAGAGGTCGGTATGGGACAGGCTGTAGACGGATAATTACATCTCAGCCCATTGACTTGCTGATTGTAGCGTGCTGTTCTGGCTATTCGTTCAGCCTGCTTAGTGTCTGGAAGCGCTCCGTCGAACAAGATGGCTGTACTGGGAACGTTATCAGCAAGGCTCAGCTAGGACTTGAATCTAGATGCATGTCGTGCATGCCTCGCGTATGCACCTGCGTTGTCGCTTCAATGCACGCAGCGGGATCTATTCGCCAAAAGAAAAAAGACGTTGGTGCAGTGGGATAATATCACCTCAACAAGAGCTCCCACTCGTCAATTCCACTAGATCCGCTGCAACTGGTATCTGATCATGGCGCATGCAAGATCGGCTGTGGTGCAGACCACACTGCGTTGATGCGGCGTACTGATACATGCAACAGATATGAGGCGCTGGTCACTCACACCTTGATATTAATAACCTCAAGGGTTCTAAGCCAGCGGAGAGCTTGTTGAGTAATGTCGGCGTACGACGGGATGCGCGGCACGTTGCTTGTGTCTCGAACAGCCAGAGCCAGCTTATGGGCGTGATATGCAAGGGAGGGACCGTCGATGATGGCGTTATATCCACTCAGGTCCTGGGGAGTATATCGACTCGCATGCGCCTCAAGGCGTCGGGCGAGCCCCGCGATGCCCATATTGGATAGATATACAACGTGTCTGGAAGGAATGAACCACGCCGAGAGAGTATGCCTCCCAGAGATTACAATGGACGGACTTGGGCGCAGTGAGGCATATCATATCACCTTGTATAGGCGCAAATGAAGCTAGCCACGGGTCGAGCGTGGCATGCCCGAGTGATGAGGCGAAGCAGGGATGGTGCAAGCCGTTGAGTGGTGGTCCTCGTATCGACCAGGGATACGAATGTACAGCCTTATCCGGACTGTGAAGCCATTGAGGACGTCGACTGTAGGGGAAAACAAATGTTGAGTGGAAGAAGATCAGGAGAGATGCAGGTGAGGTCGACAAAACGTGCGAAGGCTAGCAAAGGCGTGGCCAATGGAAGGGCAGCGGCGAAATGCAGGGGCAGGGGCCTGCGTCATCCCGCCGCGGGGGAAGCTACGCCTGCCCCTCACATCTAAAAGTCGTCAACAGCGGCCATAAACCTGCCCACTCAATTCCTCCACAACAGCCTGAAATCCCGAATACTCAAGATGAGCGTCCGGACCGTTTCTCTCAAGCCGTATACCGACCAGAAGCCCGGCACGTAAGTACCCAAACACCGTTCGGCTGTGTTTACACGCCTGTCTTAGCCGCCCCGTCACTGCTCGCATCCTTTCTCTATATGCAGCAGATTACATTCCCTGCATATCGCGCCTTCCCTTCCATTGTCCATAACTATCTACACCTCCAATTCACCGAGCTCCTGATGCATTTCTTAGAAGATCATGGCTAATGAATGGTTTCGCACCAGCTCTGGCCTGCGCAAAAAGGTCAAGGTCTTCCAACAGGAGAATTATTCCGAGGCATTCGTTGCCAGCATTCTCCTCTCCATTCCCGAAGGTGTCGAGGGATCTACCCTGGTCATCGGTGGTGACGGACGTTATTATAATCCCGAGGTCACACAGTTGATTGCCAAGATTGGCGCTGGATATGGCGTCAAGAAGCTTATCATCGGTCAAGACGGTATACTAAGTACACCAGCTGCTAGCCATGTCATCAGGATACGGAAGGCAACTGGAGGCATTCTGTTAACTGCCAGCCACAACCCCGGTGGTACGTAGTACCTTGTTCATCTACATACAAAACAATTAGGCCGAGTACTGAACGAGTTAGGCCCAACCGAGGACTTCGGTATCAAGTACAACCTTACCAACGGTGCTCCCGCTCCGGAAAGCGTCACGAACAAGATCTACGAAACCTCCAAGAACCTTACCTCGTACAAGATTGCCGACATCCCCGATGTCGACCTGAGCAAGCTTGGCTCAGATAAGTACGGGCCATTGGAGGTCGAGATTATCCACTCCACAAAGGACTACCTCGAGATGCTCAAGAATATCTTCGACTTCGACTTGATCAAAAAATTCATCAAGGACCACCCTGACTTTAAGCTTCTCTTCGACGGCTTGAGCGGTGTCACTGGTTCGTACGGTGTCGACATCTTTGAGAAGGAGCTTGGCATACCAAACAGTACTCAGAACTGTGTTCCAAAGCCAGACTTCGGAGGACATCACCCCGACCCTAACCTCGTATACGCCAAATCGCTCGTCGATGCGGTTGACAAGAACGGTATCCACTTCGGTGCAGCCAGCGACGGTGACGGTGACCGTAACATGATCTACGGTGCCAACACTTTCGTGTCTCCTGGAGATAGCCTGGCCATCATCGCCCATCACGCGGAGCTTATTCCTTGGTTCAAGAAGCAAGGTATCTACGGCCTCGCACGCAGCATGCCGACCTCCGGTGCGATTGATCTCGTCGCGAAGAAGAAAGGCGTTCAGAGTTACGAAGTTCCAACCGGCTGGAAATTCTTCTGTGGACTTTTCGACGCTGACAAGATGAACATCTGCGGTGAAGAGAGTTTTGGCACTGGCAGCAACCACATCCGTGAGAAGGATGGTTTGTGGGCGGTCGTGGCATGGCTCAACATCATCGCCGGTATTGGCGAGCAGTCAGGTTCCACACCGAGCATCGGCTCCATCCAGAAAGACTTCTGGAAGACATATGGCCGCACATTCTTCACTCGCTACGATTATGAAGGCTGCGAGACTGATGGCGCCAACAAAGTGGTCGCTCACGTCAAGGAACTCATCACCACTAAGAAGGATGAATTCATCGGTTCAACAATTTCCGGTCGCAAGGTCGTGGAAGCAGACGACTTCTCCTACACTGATCTTGATGGAAGTGTCAGCAAGAACCAGGGTATTTTCGTCAAGTTCGACGACGGTAGCCGCATCGTCGTGCGCTTGTCTGGAACCGGCAGCAGCGGTGCCACCATTCGTCTCTACATCGAGAAGTACGAGGATGATGAGAAGACATACGATCTTGATGCGCAGGAGTACCTCAAGGACAACGTCAAGCTGGCTACCGATCTGCTCAAGTTGCAGGAGTACATCGGCCGCACTGAGCCTGATGTCAAGACGTAAAAGCGAGAAGCTATCGTTGCATATACATATGAGTAATGGCACGAGGAGGGGCGAATATCACGAGACATGACTTGCATTAGCGATTGAAGCCTGGCCGGTACGAACGAGAACTGGAGATGATCGATAGACATTCCCTACTTATCGTAATTAGAAAATCAAAACGTCCTGCCAAAGCCGAGTTCTTTCGTATTCGTGTTTCGCATGGTCTGTAGCACGTCACGCTAACGCCACAGATTCCCAAGCCTCCCCTTGAGGAAATCCCAAGTGGAACCGACCACACTTTCCGACACCGATATGAGGATCGACTACCGCCTCGAAAGACTCAACCCTTCCTCCTGTGGTCAGATCATCGTTGTCGCTTTCTACACCCATCAAATGGCAGTGCAATTTCGGCCCACTGATGCTCTCCATCCAAGCTGGGACTCTGTATCCGAATAAAGTCCCTTTCATCCTCTTCACCTGACGTTTTTGCGTGGAATTCTTCAGCAACAGGTTTACGTTAGTGAATATTCCCTTGATCTTAAATGGCAGAATCGAATTCATGCCCCCAACGGCAGGCAGTGCCTCGGTTGACGCTAGCAACTCTTCCAAGCCCGTGTAACTCATCGAAGTTCCCCGTGCAATTTCGATAAGGCGTAAAGGCTGAAAAACGGTGACCATGGCAAAACAAAGTCGGTCATTTGCCATAGCCGGTGTTGCGTTCCCCGCATGCGAGATGGCGTAGGCTTGACGGTTCAACAGAAGCATGAGGTACCCGTGCTCGAAAACTCCGATGCCGTCAGTGCCATGGCTCGTAAGGTCTGCTGCACGTGGTTGGCCTGTGCTGAAGCCCTTCTGCACAGCTGTCCATGTGGAGAATTGGAAGATGTCGTTCGGGATGGATGCAACCATCCTGGGTTGTTATCTGACACGGGGCTGTAGTTGAGACTTGGTTGAGTTGTTTGTCAGCCCGCTAAAGCTTTCACACGGCGATGAAAAGTTCGCAAGATATCTCGCTGCAGACATAACAATACCTTAAAAAGTGATATTTATGTACGGCATTGGGGCCGAAATCATACATCGGGCCTCCACTTCCGATTCGATCATCTTTTCAGTCAACATCAGCATGTCTGTACTGGAGCGATTCTTTTGTTATTGATTTATGGGAGAGCGTAGTACTGCGATTTCGGATTTGCGCGCCATGCATCGTGCATACCCGCTGTATTCCGACGTCATTTCACCCAGGTCTTGGCTCGGCCTTATCTCGCGGAAGACGTGACATCTGACAATGGACCTACTCGTCGCCGATAGATTGATACCTTGGGACCTCCACTCTTCGACTTTCCATGCGCACAGCACTGAAGAACTCGACCGAAAGGATGCCGTTTGGGAAGGTAGACGGACATGTTCCGTTGTCGCGAAAGCCCTGGTGGTTTCTTGTGGGTCGCAATGTTAAAGGTCCGAAGATCAAGCGCGAACAGCATAACGTGGACCTGCGATCATTAGTCTAAACGTTTCAACCTTTACCGTCTCAGACGCTACAAAGAGTGCAGAGAGCGCGGGGTTTGTAGTTGTTAGAGAGACGCACAGACTCAGCTATGAGCACAACTCCGCCAGGGGTGACTTCAAAACAGTGGATTTTATCGCGACTAATTCCAAATGCTCATTGCGATGTTGTCCGTTCTTCTTCTGTACTATAGCTCGATCGGAGCACCCAAGGGTGCCCAGAGCCTTGAACAAAAATACCGTACAAATCAACTACTCAGGGTATCCACGACACGATCCAGAACCGAAATACCGAACACTCGCCTAAACCCAGCATGAACACCGGCGATGCAGACTTCCCATCGTACAACCCGTAGAACTCCACTCTAGTTGACATTGAGACAAACGAACGGACACTCAAAAATAACACACGAAGGACACCACTATGCATCGCCATCCCTCATCTCCATATCTTCATCCCCTGCCTCCCCTTCGCCCTCTTCGTCCCCTTCCCCGACCCCTCCGTATCAGTCTCCTTCTCTTCTCTATCCATACTCCTTTTCAAGTTCGGAAACAAACTCGGCCTAGGCGCCGATATAGCGCGCATACCCACACCTGATGCGTGAATCTGATGTCCCATCTCCTGCACTTCGTCCTCGTCCAGCTCGCTAAGCTCGCTCTCATCGTCGGCGTCATCGTGCACGGATGCAGGAGCGCTGCGCTCGTCGGCGGTAACGCTGGCGGCGGCGGTGACGGTGCCGCTTGTAGGGACGTTGGGAGGCTCGAGGGTAGGAGCTGCGCCAAAGCCTGCCGCAGGTGTAGGTGCGGGTTCGGGTGGTGTGGGCTTGTCGGGCGAGTGAGTGGGTTGCATGGTGGCGGTGGACGAGGGGAGTATTGTGTGTGTCGTGGCAGGCGGGGAGCGGATTGGCATCACGGATGTAGTTGGAGGGGCGGCCGCGCCGGCTGGTTTCTGCGCACATACTTCGGCACGACGTTGGATTTCTCTACGCCCGACGGTCTTGGCTCGAGGCTTCGGGACGGGCTCAGTAGGTGGCTGTGGTGGTGGCTGTGGTTGTGCCTGCGGCTGCAACTGACTTGGGTGGAAGAGGTTGAAAGGGGCACTGTGACCAGTGCCGGGTACGGCGCCATCGAGTTGGGCATGCGCGACTGGTGGTAGGAAGGGGTTCCCGGCTCCGTGGTGAGCGCCGGTTTCTGGCGTTGCAGTTCCTGTAGGGGGAGGCTGTTTCTGTTCTGAAGGTAGAGGCGGTAGGGTTGGGCCAACTGTGTTGTAAAGCAGGGCAAAAGTATCACCAAGGAGGTCATCGATTGGCACAGCCTTCATGAGACCGTTGTTGACGCGCTTCAACTCCACTGTATGCCGCAGAACATCGAGAGCGGGATGTTGTGAATGGGGATCTTGGCACCAAGCCTCCAGGCGGGTGGCTTGAATGTTGTATTCCTCGTAGTTGAGCGCTCTGAAAACAATGTCCTCCTGGCCATCTGGGATCTGGCCCATTCGTCGCAGTAGTTGGAGATATGTCTGGCACAGTTCATGCCATAGCTTGGTGTGCTCGAAGAAATCGGTCTGCTTCCTCCGAACACGTCTGGCTAAAGCCTCAAGGTTCGGTTGGTCGCCAGTTTGATTCAGCAGGTGAACGAAGAACTTGGTGTAACGACTGGTGTAGACAAAGTGCCTGCCAGGTCGCTCGTATTCGGGCTTCCATACTTGGACTGCCATGGTCTTGGTGAAGATCTGCTGCGTAAGCTCATGTTTTGCGCCTTGGGCGACCATTATGTCATTGGATTCGTCATATATGACATGAGCCGCACGAGCAATGATACGATGATGCCAGCTTGACTTGTCAGTGTTACGCAGCGCCTTGAGTACCCTAAGTATGTATCCTTCCCATTCGTCGGAATTTTCAGGGCTGCTGATGTTCTCCGAAAACGGCGTGTTGGATAAGAGCTCCACACCCTTCTCGTGATCGATAGCTTTTCGCAGGAAGAGTTTGTGAGTAAAGGACACGAGCTTGTAATGAGGCTCCAGAATAGGCTCTCTACCTCGCTCTTTCTTCTCAGGTACTGCGTTGATTGCATTCACGATTGCTTTGATCACCTCCTCCCAAGGTGGTCCGTTCCCTGCAGTTGGCGGTCTGCCTTCCGCTAGAGCTCTCCGTATTTCGTCGATGTTGGCACAGTGCATCTTCCAGAGACATTTCGCTAACATGTAGTGATTCCACCACTTATCTGGTTCGCCTTGAGCTGCACGCTTGAAGAGGACGCCCGCAAACTTCCAAGCTGTGTAGGGCAACAACGCGGCGAATGGCAAATTCTGGTATATAGGCGCGTCATTTTGCCCGCTGTAGAACTTGTGTTCGGTGTCCTTGATGGCGAACGCAGTCATGCTGAAAGGTTCTCGAGATGAGGCGTATACACGGTTACCAAAGTCTGCGTACATATGTGCGACTTTTGCGAGCGTCTCGGGGACGAGGTCTTCGTCGCGAACTGCACAATTCACTGCCATGGAATAGCAGTGAATGGCAGCACGCTGCCAATTGATGAGCTCTACGCTATTGCTGTTGATCTTCTCGGCGGTCCAGGATATAGCTTCTTCCAACTGGGTATCATTGGCTTGCGCGAGGCGGTACCATGTTTCCCACCGCTCGCTGCAAAATTCCAAATCTTGCAAGAAAAATGCTTGGGCAAAGTTGACGTCCTCGGTTGGTGCTTGAGTGGTCCTCTTTTGTGATTTGAACTTGGTGAGTGCAAGATTCCCCATCAAGAAATACCATCCCTTGGCGGCCGGGGCGACCGAAGCATCTGCAAGTATTGGCTTCGTGGGAAGTGTGCCGACACCCTTCAAGCAGCTGAGCAAGTCTGTTGGGTTTATAGGAGATTTAAGATAGGCCTTCAATGTTTTCCCATTATGGGTGATCTCTTCATGAACTCTAGGTCTACCAAGAGCTCCATGAACTCGCTCGATGGTATTCCTCAGCTCGTGCTTCACGAGATCCTTGATGTTCATCTTCGAAGCTTGAGAAAGGATGAATGTCATCAACTTCATCGCTGCGCTCCTATCGAGAATGTCGGCATTGGAGCCGTATTCTTGGCATTCCGATGGATCGATAAAGGTTTTCAACCCATACAAATCATAAAGGACCTGAGATAGCTCAGTGGCTAGTGTCTCCGGTTCAGGAAGGTCCTGGAACGACAGCATCTCATCCTTCGCCAATCTAAGGAACAGACGCCCGGCTGCGTGTCCACATGACCGTACTCCAAGAGTATGATGGACGTGCCGCAGGAAAACAAATTGCTCGTCAGACGGTGTCTCGAACTTATTCGGTGTTTGAGAGATGCCTTCCCTAAAGAGGTAGTACTGGAGTATCCAGAGTCGCACTTGGACATCGTTGAGCCGGTTGGTAAGGTTGGTGAATGTAGATGGTGGGAATCCGTCCATGTAACGGGGTACAGAAAGCTGTCCTACTCGGATCGAATCTTGCAGACAGTTTGCTGCCGACAAGATTCGTAACAATTGTGAAATCGCCGACATGGAAGATTGCATGTGCTCGTATGTTAGGCAAGCCAATGCATCCTTCTCATCTCTAATGATCTGAAGGACTTTCACCACAATCTCATCGACAATGCGAAAACACCTTATGAGCTCCACGTGTCGGTCAGCATCCGAGCATTCCTGATAAGTTGAGATGCTGAACTTTCCCGTCAAGGTTTCGATACTTCGCAGGTAGCAGGACAGAACTTTTGGTGGGTATTCGATTGCCTCGTAAGCTTCGCGCAAGCGCTGCCACAGCGAAAGTCTCAAGCTAACAGATGCTGAATCGAGGAACTTTCTCATCTCCTGCAAAGGCGATGGGCGCGATCTTTGCATGTCTGCCGAAACGAGATCATGGTCGATAGCCGATGTTTCATCATGATCTTCCCCTACACCGTTGGCGTTATCATCATCCATCTGGTCTGCCTCCTGTGATGGTTCTAGAATGGGTTCCAAGCTCTCTATGACAGCAACAGGGTCCTTCTCATCGGTATCGAAGACCTTCAAGAAAAAATCTTTCATACTGATGCGGACAAGCTCACGATCTACCGCAGCTACAGAAAGCTCTGGCATGACTGCATTATTCTGGACCTCAATGATATGCCCGTCTGAAGATTTGAAGATCTCCTTGAGTTCTTCCATTGCATAGAGGACGTTTTGAGGTAGAACGTCATCGCTAACGCTCAAATGAAAGACAGACGCCCATACGTGGCGTAGAACAAGTTCGTCATCGGATCCGGCATTCAGGTCACAGCTCGAACGTAGCTGCATGGCTTCGCGTGCCAGCGATACCCATCGTGATAGGCGATCACTTTGTTCGGTTTGTGTGCTTTGGTTTACGCCACTGCTAGGATGCTTGATTAATGAGTAGACGTCGAGATGAAGCTCGAAGATGGTCTCAATCATCTCAAACTGTGCGATGTCCAACTCTGAGAGCTTGTATTGTCGGGTCTGCTCCTGAGCTTCAAGTATTCTGGCGTTGAGCGCTTCGAGGCGGTCCAGCATACGGTCGTAAATAAACTCATCCACATTAACGAGAACCTGAACCACCTGTCGCTTGAGGTCCTCAGGCCACCGGTACTGTACGTAGCTAGACTTGCTGCTTTGCGTGCTATTGCTTGTCGCGAAGAGGGGGCTCGGCGATAGCAGTGCCTCTACCCAGGCAAAAGCAACCTCCTGCGAGGAAAGCCAAGCATCTTTGATGCTTTGAATAAAGGTAGTAAGCTTCTCGCTTTGTAAAGTCGCTTTCGCGCAGGCTTGCGCAGTACTAGATTTGGAGTAACCCAGAAACGCGTTCAAGCCCGCTTCCCGCGATGCACCGCCAAGATCCATAGGCTCTGCACTGAGTAAGACTGGTGCGATTTTCGATCCTGACGTGTGCAAAGCCGTATGCAAATCGCAGGCTGCCTTGTCGATGCTGTCGGTAGCGGTTGCTACGGGAGTAGAGTTGCTAACCAAATTACGCAACTCCTCCAGGACGCCGAGGCCCTGTACACCGAGACGCTCGAATTGATCGTTGATGACTTCACGCAGGCATTTGTCAGCGTTCGTAAAAGGCCAAAGCTGGTCCTCGAGCGTATTGCCAACAGTCTGCCCCATGGCTTCAACACCTGTGCCCACCTCTGAATCGCGGGCTCGAAGACGTTTACTCCTTGCGCGACCACCCTCAGCAGTTTCTGGCAGTCCGGCGGAGTCTGTTGAGCGCTTGCGTGACAGCTCGCGACCGTTTTCTGCCAGCGTTGCCGACTCTGCCTCGTCAGCTTTGCCGTCCGTAGGCCTCTCCTGGTCTGCCATCACCGCATCGTCGCCGTCTTTTGCGGCAGTTTTCGAGTCATTTCCGGGAGCGGCAGGTTCGTCCTTTTCCGATATGACAACTCCCTTAGGAGGTTCCGTCATCTCAGTCTCCGCCTGCACATTCGCGTTTTCGGTGGGTTCTGTGATATTTACTTCGGGCGGCACATCGAGGGCGATCGCACAGCCTGGCTGCGTGCTTTCGATCAAAGTATTCGTTTCGGTCATGTAGTGACGAAGGATCGCGTCTCCCGCACCTGCCCAGTCCCACTTGACTGGACTCAAAATGACACGCTGGGGCGGTCGGTCAACAGCTTGTCGTACGGGCCCCGAGATCTCAGAGGGAACTGGGGCCCAAGGATAAGGGTTTAGTCGCTTCTTTAGCGTCTCGGAAAGCTTCTTCTTCATCAGTGACGCAAGTGGGGGCTGTTGAAGGGACAATGTATCCTCAAGCCTCGTGACCAGTTCGCGGAGCTGATGTCCAGCAAACCCCTCTTCAAGTCCTGGGAGACGCAGGAGACTGTCGTACGCCTCGTCGTTTCCATCCAGCACAGCCTCCAAACAAAATCTAGTGATACGCGAGCTGCCGAGCATAGCAGCAACGGAGGCTGTCCGTAGCCATAGGTCCAAATCTGTGTCTTCTTTGTCCAGTGCTTCGGCGAAATTTGATAAAGCAGAGACTACGTGTCCTGGACTCTCCTGCTGCAAAGGAATGCCATGTTGGCTGGCCCAATGTTGCATCGTCTCGAGAATGAATTGGCCATGATTCTTGTATGAAAGATGAAGTAGTTGCGGGAGTGTGTTCGGTGCGCTCTCGTTGCCGCCAGCGGTCTGGACTGGGCCGGCATCGAAGTCATCTAGGATACTGTCGAATACCAGCTCGTCGCCAAAAAGCTCGTGGCGCTTGTACTCGGAGATCGATTCGTTGTACTTGAAGATCTCGGATTCGAAAAGTGCTCTGTAAGCTTCCCCGGTTTTCTCAAAGGATTGCGGACCTTCGGCGTGATACTTGAGGGCGGTTTGGTAGAGCTTCAGAGCTTCCTCTATTTGAATCTCTTTGCTGTCGTCGATCTCGACCTCTTCCTCGTTCTCCGGTTCCACGTTAAGCGCATGCCAGGACGACTGTATACTTGATTAGCGAAAGCGTCACAGAAGTGCTATAAGCTCCAGTGGGTGCATGTGAAGCTCCTCGAATTGCACTTACCATGGTGCGAGGTGCGCGCGGTGCATTTAACGGAGAGCGTCAGCGCGCAAAGAAAAGAATACCGGAGTCCAAGTCAGCAGCGCGTGCATCAGGCAGCCGTGTCCGCCTATCTCAACTTTCTACACGGCGCGAGTGTATGTCGGTCGCGTCTACGTCGTGTCGTGGAGCTAGTCGTTCCTTGGCGCGAGCAAGCCACAGTATTGAGGAAGCACCTCCGATCCGCCGCATGTTGTCCTCCAAGCAACGACGCAACCCTGACCCTCTCTCGCGGACCCCTCCTAAGCCCAGCCCGACACGAAAACTACGACGGTCGCATGCAGTTGTAGTCTTGGACCCCCCTCTGAGCTCCTTCCGTGCCCCGCAACAAGCGTGAGCCATGGTGACGGCGCCAGCTGTTCCTGAGTATGCAACATCCCTCTAAGCTTCCCGAACAGCCACATGCCTTGCCGGGTCAGATTTTAGACAAGACCTGCTATATTCGCAAGCGGGCTTTCGCAGCATTCAATTGATTACTTCTATCTGTAATTCATACTACCAGCCTGCTGACCGAATTACTGTAGGATCTTCGAAGAAGAGCTGCACTCCGCAATCGAAGCGCGCTCCGAGACCCTCCAAACGCTTCGAGAGCTAGGCCCTCCAGACCTCGTGCACCTTATCAAGCAGCCCATCAGAGACGTCAAGAAACAGGTAGAACATGTCCTGGGATATACAGCCATGAGATGAAGGCGCTAACATGATGCAGGTAGGAGTGTATCACCATGTCACCGGTATCGACGCCTCCTCTTCGGCCAGTCTGGCAGCCTACATAAATACTCTGACCTTCTCGCCGCATGATAAACAGCACAAGGTCGTCTCCGGTCTATATTGGTACGGGTGACCGAAAGAATTGTTGGGATTGGGCTGACGGCGCTTAGCTGCTACAATGCATTCTCGCGACTGGATATGCGCGTACAAGTGTACATTCCGGGTACCGTGGAGAGCTACTGCATCGATGAGCGCGGCGACAAGCGCGTTGCGACCGACGAGTTGTGGCTAGAAACATACCTCTGCAGTGTCCTCCGTGCATACTCTTATGCCGACGATGGATCGGGCGACACAATCAAGAAGATTGTTGGCGTGCGGAGATTTAACCCAATCACGAGCACCGAAAGTGAACACAAGTTCCTGGACGCGGCAGAGCGCTTATTCTTCAATGGCTGGCAACTCGGCTCAGATCCTGAAATTCAGGTACCCAACCTCGTCTCGAACCACCTCACTACCGGACTTCTGAATTACATACACACTACGGGTCGATACGCCTCGGGAATAAATCTATTCGAGAAGCTACGGACCAAGGATCCCGAAATCTCGTCCTTATTGGCGAGGGTGTATATCGAAGCAGACGAGGAGGTGAAAGCTGTGCAATTATTGCACGAGGCCATCCAAGAGCTGCCCATGGACTATTCGCTGCTAGACTGCCAGGCTGACTTCTGTAACAAGAAGGGACGCGGTGACCTCGCTTTGGAGATTGCGAAGAGAAGCGTAGTTTCCGCACCTAGCGAGTTCGGAACGTGGGCTCGCTTGGCCGAGATATACGTCAGCCTCGAGCAGTGGGATTTGGCCCTGTTGACGCTCAACTCATGTCCTATGTTCACATATCAGGACAAGGACGCGCCACGGATGCCGGAGCCACAGAGGGTTTTCCTGCCTATAATGCCAGAAGCCATCTGCGACGAGATAATAGATAGCCCAGTGGATGACGTGGAACTCGTTCACCCTACCCTCCGCAAACTCCACGCAGCCGGCTTCAAGGGCACTTTCCTCAAAGCTTACATGCTCCTCACCGAAATCACGAAGAAGATCGGCTGGGATCAGCTCCTCAAAATACGAAGCCAGGTCTTCGTCATGGAGGAAGAATACCGCAACGAGAAGCAGACCGCACCGCATGGTACAACTTCGCGCAACGCCAGCGTCACCGCGCTGCGCTCGCCTTCTCCGACGCCCAAAATCAACGGCGAGGCCCACGGCGAAGTCGAGGAAACCGCTTCCGATGCAGAAGACGACGTGCCAAACGGTGCGTCGTCTTCTTCTGCGGCACCCGTAGTCGAAGCTACTTTAGAAAAACCCTCCCACACCGTCGCCTCCGAAGTCGTCAAAGCCGGCTCCGAGGACCCGCACCCCATCTCCACACCCTCAAACCCCAACCAGCAGAATTACACGCACTTTCACAACAAGCGACTCTGCGAGCGCTGGCTCGACAACCTCTTCATGGTGCTGTACGAAGATCTCCGCGTGTACACGATATGGCGTACCGAGATGGCGCAGTACCGCTCACAGCAGCTGCTGTACAAGAAGTCGGCCGAGGAATGGGAGATCCTAGGCGAGCTTGCGGAAAGGTTGCACCATGAAGAGGAGGCGGTGGATGCGTATGAGAATTGCCTCCAGATGAAGTTTAGCCCGAAGGCCATGCGGGGGGTGCTGAAGTTGGAGGATGGTAGTGGTGCGAATGTGAGGGATGTCTGTGGGGCATTGATTAGGCTGGTTACGTGGCAGTATCGGTGGTACTCTGAGGTATGTGAAGTCTACTGTTTGTACAAGAGGGGGTGTGCTAACAAGAACAGTTTTCGCCGAACCTGCTCTACACCATCCGCAAGCTCATCGAGGAAGAGGGCGCCGTCAAAATTAGGAGTATCATCCAGGGAACTAGTCTGCCGCAGCACGTCTTGGATCTTACGCATCAATATGCGGCGTTATGTGCTGCTTTTAGAAGCAGTGGTAGCGATGGTTAAGCGGTAACTGTACGTCATCACCAAGCATAACGGCCTAGGAAGTGAGATGTTGCTGCTAGCTACTGAGATATTAATGTTCGCACGCGAGGAGCTGTTAGGTCCGGCGGTAGCCTGGGCAGCAATGATAGAGGGATACCCTGGTATATTTTAGTAGGGGTATGCAGAACGCATCCTTTTGCCAACGATACAGAAGTGGCCGTGCTGAAGCCCCATCGATTTCTGATTTGGTGCGTAGATCTTTCATTATAAGCGTCGGGGTGAAGAGCGCGTGTGAATTGGACGTGTTCGACTGTAGCCTGCAGCGTCCGTCAAGGTCGAATTCAGCACCTCGCATTCCGTGATATCACAATCCCCGATCATACAGATCGCAACTTGTTAGGTATCGTTGCAAGCCAGATGAGCGCTTGTAACTGATGTATTCATTTTTATCGTGACAAGATGTTCGTCCCATCAGGTCGCCCATAGCATTCCATCATGCTCTTCCTTGCAATTCAATGAATCCCATGAACCGATATAAAAGCCCACGAATGAACACCATATGCCATCCACACTCCCATATTGCCAAACGCACCGCAATCGCGCGCTTAACGGTACGACTTCTGGTACCTGGCGCGGGCACCTGGACCGCCGAACTTCTTGGGCTCGCACCGCCTGTTGTCGGCCACGAGGAGCGTGCGGTCGTACTGAACGAGGGCCTGCTTGAGCTGGTTCTTGGAGTGCTCGTCGACGTATTTCTGGTAGTAGGCGATGATGGATTTGGCGATGGCTTGGCGGATGGCGTAGACCTGCGAGGTGTGACCACCACCGGAAACGCGCACGCGAATGTCGACGTCGGCTGAGTCCAGGTGTTAGTAAATCCACTTTCCTTCGTTTGCAGGTGTGAGTGGGTGGGTGTGCGCGTACCGAACTTGTCGAGGCCGAGAATCAGAATGGGCTCGTAAACCTTGAAGCGGAGCATCTCGGGCTGCACAAGGCTGAGGGGCTTTCCGTTGACCTTAACGAGGCCCTTGCCAGCCTAGACATATCATCAGTATGATTGCCGTCACGGGTCCTGGCGTTCAATGTACCTTGCAGTGGGCGACGGCTGTAAAGTTATTAGCTTGTGTTCGCTATGCAGCGCGCAGATATGGGGAGAAGCAGGAGCATACCAGTCGCGGTCTTCTTCTTGCCGAAGCATTGCACGCTTTGGGTGGACATGTTGGGCGGCTGTGGTTAGTTGCGTGCGGTGGTGCTATCGTTCGTCGTGGAAGCAAAGATTCATCATGTCGAAAGTGTGGAAGTTCCAAAATGCTAAGCGAACCAATGGCGGCTAGCGCGAATTTCGGGGCGGCGTTTGAAAATGGTGTTACGTAAGCCTGCATCCCTCTCACAGAACGTTGGCAGCGAACTAACTCATCAGATCCCCACCAACTCATCTTTGCATACTAATGGGCTCCAATTCAAGACTAAGATTCGTAGCAGTATAGATGGAGCCCGGTGAGACTTTCGCTTCCAGTACGAGACCGCAGCGAAGAAAGGCCCGAGCACACAATTGATATGCCTTACCAACTGTACGTCTTCGGCAGCAATGGCGAAGGACAGCTCGGCATCAAGGCTGCAGAAATAATTCAGACTCCCACAATCGCACACTCATGGCCTGCAGAGCAAGGGATCAGAGTTGTCTCCGGTGGCGATAATCACACACTCATCAAATCTTCTACTGGGTCCTTGTATTATGCAGGAAACACCCGAGCGCTTCACAATGGATCTCTACCAGTGACAGGGCCGAGACTCGAGACCTTCGAAATATCCGATAATATGAACGTCTTATTTTGTGCGGCTGCCTGCGAATCCGCCGCTTATATCAGAGATCAAGCTCCTGATGGGCCTGTAAATCCAGATATAAACACCATCTTCATTAGAGGCACGAGTCATTGGGGTGAAGGAAGTTTCAGTGAACGTTCCTTGCCGCATTCGGTGCTTGACTTCGCCGCTGGCAATTGGCATTATGTTGCCATTCTATCGGATGGCGGCGTACTGGGTTGGGGAAAGTCCAGGCTCGATCAACTGGGCCCAAAGCTATCAGGGCAACAACGCGTCACTGAGCCCCGGCTGGTTGAAGATGATATCCCTTTCCGACCTGTCAAAGTGGTTTGCGGCAAAGACTTCACGTACTTCGCCTCAGATCCATCCACAGGCGAACATCATCTCCTCGGTCGGGACAAATTTTCCCTACGCAGCGCCCTGCCTGCGAATATCAAAGGATGGACGCAGATTGGAGCGACGTGGCATGCGATTTTTGTCCTATTCGAAGACGGCAGCCTTACAGCTTGGGGAAAAGACAACATGTGGAAGCTCTTGCCTGACAATTTGCCTCTTGTTGAACAAATGGCAGTCGGGAGTGAGCATGTTCTTGCTTTGACCAGAGATGGAAAGCTCATCAGCTGGGGCTGGGGAAAGCATGGGAACTGTGGGGACCTGACGAGGCATCGGGACAAGATGAAGAACGATATGGTGAGCGGCTTTTGGAATGAGATCGACATACCCGGGTCGATTGAATTCCTCGGTGCCGGCTTTTGCACGAGTTTTGTGCTTACGCAAATGGCTGAAGAAGGCTTTGAATAATGTTGCGTTGCGATTTGGCGCTTGCGCAGGTGATGCAGGCTCGGATAACAAGGCTGCAAGGCTGACGATCTGCTTTGCATAGCCGACAGAGGCTGAGTTGAGGTGGCGGGCGGCATTCCAGTCTTCCTCACCTCGATATCTTTCAACATTCGGTTCATAAAGTAGAATCGCTCACCCACCAATCTCGAAGTTGGCACATAATGCCCATTACTTTTGGCGCAGTCGGCGACATCATTTCTGTATGCCTCCTTGTGAAAGATCTCGTTGACGCCCTTGACGAGGCACGCGGCTCCAAGGCTGAATACCAATCCGTTGTTCGCGAACTCTGGATCCTTGACCGAGCGCTCTTAGAGATCGATCTGCTCACAAGAACGCATGAAAATGGAGCCACGCCTGAGCTTCGGAGCTTATGCGAAACGGCACAACGCGCTGCGGCTAAATGTAAGAGCCTGGTGGCCCAATTCCTAGAACGGATGAAGAAATATAAAAGGGCATTTGAAGACGAAAACAAGGTGAAGAAGGCAGTCATGGGAGTGCGATGGCGCGTGGGTGAAAGAGAGGCGGTGGAGCGATTTCGTGTAGAAATCGTGGGGACGAGCTCGAGCCTGCAGATGCTACTGGCGACAGCCAATGTGTAAGAGTCGCCTTTACGTCTCATGAAGGACTACTAAAGCCTCTCAAGGAACTTGCTAGCCCTTAGTAGGAGGGACGTCAAAGATCAGTTGAATCAGATCGAGCAGCATAACGAACAGCGAGATTCAAGCCAGCAGGCGCTACTGCTAAATATCAAGGACCGCATTGACAATGCTACGCAACATGTTACCAACGGCAACACAGCCATAAGTAAAATAGTAGATGCTCTGAGGCTCGACTGGCTACGACGACTGGGATCTGACCTGAAGTCACTCATGCACAAGGTGATAGCCACGAATATTGCAACCTATCATGCCGTGGTAAGCATTCAAACTGTTCTCTCAAGCCGCCTCGAACGCACCCTCATTGAAGAACCCATAATATTGGAGGATCCAATCGGTCGCATAGCACCTGTCCACCTACAATTTGTTACTTCTTGGGACGCGTTCAATGCTGTGCTCGAAATTCGGTTCCGCAATTTGCAGGGCTTCAAGAAAATACAAGACAAGCAGTATGGACTTCAAGAGAAGGCTACAAGGAGGGAAATTGACAAATCACGTCCTTGGCAAAGAGCTTTCCTACCTGGCCAGCGAATCGAAATGAGTTTCATCTTCCGCAGTGACGACAGGGGAGAACCTGAAAATGAAGATGCCAAAACCATCACGTGCCCTGGATGTCAGGCTTCCTCGCCGCATCCGAATGACACCGAGACGCAGTGCTCTACCTGTTCGATGTGGTTTCGCAGAATTACTGTCGTCACAGAAGTGGAAGCACCGTCACCCATCCCGCTACCCAACCCTTGGAAATCGACAGCTGCATTCGGGAAGCCAAGCTTCTCTGCGCAATTAAGCGGCCCACTTAAACCGGGCAAGCGTAGAGTGACGCAAGATGATCTAGAGGGCGAGGACGATATGCGGGAATTCAAGAGGGTGAGGCTTGTGGCGGAAAGGAAGCGCGTCAAAAGGCAGACCGTCTTCAACGTCAATGCCGAGAAGACGTACGCAACATTCTCCAAGATATCCGTATCACCAAGTTCGAACAGCTCAAAGTTTGCTACGCAGGCAGACCCATTGCCTGCGAAGAACAATCTAGGAGCATCCGATGTTCCTCCGCAGCACCGACCAGAAGACCATGCTTTCGATATTAAGGTAGAGCTAGAAAAGGCTCGTCAGGTTGGTCTGACATCGCGAGTTCCCGGAGAATATTCCAAGCGTCCGCATAGCGCAACTTTCGTAGAGCAGCAGGAGCCAGTAACGGCGGTATACTACAGTAATATGGCCACTCCTGACACCTCGTCAAGATATCTCCGTCGTCGCCACTCCCTTCCTGTGCTCTGCTGTGTCGAAGAAACAACCTTTCTCGCCTCCCGCGAAACAGTCGTATCATTGTTTCAAGGGCAAGTTCCTGTAGATATGTCTTTATATGAATGGCTCGGCATCGGGGATTGGCGCGCGTCACCACAAGAAATCGCCATCGCATTTGAGCGCACATGTCTGAAAGCGATTGCACCTCAATCATTTGACACTAAACCTAATGGAGTAGTGGCCGCATACCTCATCGTGTTCCATGCCATTTTCGAAGTCCTATCAGACTGTACTTTGCGAGACGAGTACCATCGAGTAGGGCTCCAAGATTTCAGCGATTGGTGCTTTCGAGCTGTTGCTCTGTTAACAGCAGCCTACAAGCTGGACATCGCTGGTACAGATTCTCTTGTCTTGACGCCTACCTCTTACCGACGAGAGCGATCGCGATTGTACACTAGACACCGCGTACTACCGGATTTCTCGGCAAGCGTTAACGTGCTTCGTCATTTCATTGATGAGAGCTTTCGAAGTGGGCCAATGTATTCATTGTTTCTATCCAATATGAGAATCCCGATCTTGAACATGAAACCTGAGGAAAGGGTAAAGGCCTGTTCTATCTCGCTTGCTCAAGAAAGGGATCGATCATAGTTGTCGGAAGGCTGCGATAGCAGATACACCTCGAGAGTTTTGTCGCTGACGAGGCTGAACAGCGCTTTCAAAAGTGTGGACTCAGGATACAAGTGACCGATCAGACAGAAGTGTATAGACTTCTAGCAGGTATCTGAGTCAAAGGCCTCTAGTCTTGCCTTGTTTGCACGGACAAAGTCATCGCAGTAACAGAGGCTTCAACATTGTGAGATTACATCGTCCCACTTCCGGCATCTCTGTTTCCACAAGCCTCCCTGAAGACCTTACCATGGGCCATAGCATGAAGACGGCCAGACGACCTTCATAGTGTCGGATTTTCCCAAAGACTTCGAATCATAAGTACGACGTCTTGACCCATGGATGCACTAGAACCTCGAGTTTCACCACGCTAGGGCATATAGACGAGCTATTCTGTGTGTTAGAATCAGTAAATAGATCGCGGATCAGTATGCTCGGGTCGCTATCTAGGAAGTGCTCACATGGTTCTTGACTAGAGCTTGATGTTCTGGAGCACCGCGCTCAGGTCGCTGTCTAAAAGGCGCTCCGCAGCAGCCTGCGGCTCCATCCACATAACGCTATCGATCTTCTTGGCGGGTTGGACGACTTCAATGTCCTTGAGCAAAGCTTGCGTCTCGGGGCGGGTGAAGTGTTCCGTGGTGACATAGTAAGGAAACTGAATACAGGAATATTAGCAAACTGCCGCCAGTAGGTCGCGTCACAGTGGGTGGAGTTTAAATTCGGACATAGATACAACGAACATTAAATAGGGGTCCGGATTTCCCCCATGCCCAGTGTGCACGTTTTCTGGTAACTTACGTCGTCCTCCACCCCAATACCAGCCAAGCTAGCGCACAAGTTATCCTCGAAGACCTCGGGCAATGCATTGTGCTGCTTCTCCAGATCCTCGCAGTAGACGTGGACCTTCTCAAGATGAAACAACCACCGCACAGCCCAGACGACGACGTACTCGCCGAAGATAGCGCGATCTTGAAAGCGGGCCTGATCAAGAAACTCGTCGGGCTGGAAGGGCATGTGGGATGGCACGTGCTTCATGGCCTTGACCTTCGCCATGATGTGCTTGATTTTGCGGGCCGGGAACTCAATGAGATCGTATTTGTGGTCCCACCAGAAGCGAAGGAAATCCTCCTGCTCATGGAATTTGTCAATGCGTGTATTGTAAGCGTGGAAGGCGCAGATGAACTTGAAGAGGAAGTGGTATAGATCTGGATCCTGGATTTGGTCGGGTTGGGCCACGACGATGCCGGCGAGGAGAAAGTTGACTAAAATTTGGTGGGAGTGGCGGGAGAATGAATGGCACTTGTCGGTGCTCCAGTACCAGGTAGCGCACGCGATATCGAAACGGTCCTCAAATTTGCAGCCCAAGAATTTGTTGGAAGCGAACAGGTTGTAATTTTCGAAGAAGTAGGGGAGTGAGAGAGAACGAGGAATATGGTCGGGGAAGCAAGCATCATTGAGTTTGTAGTAGTCATCGAGGCTGATATATCATGTGTCAGTTCAGTATATTCCTCTTCTGTGCGCTATGATGGATGTGATAGCTGCTTACGTGGGCTTGCGTTCACCTAAAAAGTTCAGCTTTCGGAGTGGTGCAAGCTTGTTGGCCAGCATAACGACTAGCTTCTGGTGAAGCGACACCTTTACTGAATGTGATAGCTCCATTACGGTGGGTAGTTGTCGCTGGCGAGAACAAAATTGGTATCAACGGGCAGGCGAGGTAGTAGACGCGGTGGAAAGAGGTGAGGTGCAGCAGCGGAGGCTGAGGAACCTGGCAGGAGCAGGAGTGGTCGGTGCTTGATTAAATAAGCAGGTGAATGTTGGGATTTGAGAGTGACTGGTGACTGGTGACTGGTTTGCTAGAAGCGTTCAAGAGTTCGAGGTCAGATGTGGTTGAGTTTCAACGTCAACCTTTGGTGACTGTCACTTCAGCAATGCAATAGTATCGCTCTTCGGCAGCTTCGCAATGATTGTCATAGAAAGGTTTTATTGCCAAACAGTGGAGCACTTGGGTAAAAGAGGCGTATCTGCGGTCGTGACAGCTGGGTGCGAGCGCACCATTGCCTCCGGGTCCTCGATCAAGAAAGAACGAAGGGAATCAGGCCGAAGGCTGCACTCTTGTCGAACTCAGACTCTACACGGTAAATGTTGTTTGGATCGAGAGTCAAGGTCTGGCGTACGGATCAACGAGCGTCTCAAGTCAATTCCATCTATTCTGCAAGCTTGAGCAGTGTGCGGCCTCAGAAAATTGTCCTTGCCAGCCTATGGTACATGTCCCAATCTCTAAATGCTCAGGAGAGCGGTTGATGCCCCGCGAACTGAGACTTGACATTAAACTCCATCAATGCTTTGGTGCTTCTCCGAGTACTTTGAAAGGCGAGGAGACCTTGGCCAAAAAGCGGCCGTGATCCGCTCACTTTCAACCCTCAATTGACTCAAGTCAGACTCCAGAAATTCCAATCTTCGTCCACTCACTACAAGCCCCAAAATGAGTCTCTATATAAACCAATTCATGCAGATAAACGCCTAAGGATCATCCGAGGCGGCGTGTGGCGAAGTGGTACATTTGCTACTCTGTCACACAAAGCCTTAGAAACCAGTTCGCTTCTCAGCGAAAGGTCCTGGGTTCGACTCTCAGTGTCCGGTCCTACCTTAAGCTATTTGCCTTTCCTTGACCGTCAGCGTGCGATGATGGGACGGGCATTAGCCGAGGAAGGGGTTGGACTTGGTTCACTTCTGAAAGGATCTTAGTAGGCTCTGCCCTTACCGACCAGCTCAGCCAGCTGGAAGGTGAGCCACAAGCGAGCCGAATGGGGACTCAGAGGTGTTGGTCCTTTTTTGCTCTTCCACCTATCTCACTTGCCTTACTCACCACATCCCTTGCTAATTCTCTGATTCCACGTCCTTCGATCTTTTTACAGTATTTTATCTAGAGTGTCTTTGCACAAATAGCACATATGCATCGAATCTTTACCTCTATCTCCTGTCTCAGACCAGCGCCAAAGTATACATGCACGCCACTGAAGCTCACCTCTTCTAGTACATGTATCACCTCGAGGCAGCAGGCTAATACTGTTATTACATGCGAACATATAACCGCTATCCGTTTCCCTGTTACCTTCTCGCTACGCTAATTAATCCTAAATTCTCTGACAAGGGCCTGGTCTACTTTACCAATTCCTTTGGACCATACGCGTCCTAAGTATCTGTCCACATAGCTATGTCATAGCATATGGCATTTCTGCGCTAATGTTGCCATCCATAATAAACTTTCGCCGTAGGTTTCCATCTTATTCAGAGACCATATTAGGTCACCATAGCACCCGCAGTAGCCACAATCGTCACTGTTCCATATCCTTCCGTGTTATGATATGTGTTATCAAGTATTACTCGCCAGTAGACTAGCTCAAGAAAGACATAAGAGGTACTGTATGCAACCACAAATATCGACTAAGTCCTGGTATGCTTCCGCCGCTAAATGTTGTGGCGGGAAACAATTGCATGATATGATACTGCCCTACCACTACCACTGCATCAGATATCCACGCGATAAGTCTTCATCTCCGCCACGCCAAAATCGAAATTGACCGACTCGAAGTTTGCCACGCAGGCCGAAGCGCTTATTGCGAAGGATTAGTACATTGAAAGCGCCAGATTGAAATTCTACGAAGCATGTGTCAACGTTTCCCACGCTGTGAACAGATAGTTCGGTTTCGCCGGCCTGCTCCCTTCCACAAATGCCTTCGTCTTTGGCATACTCCTGCCCAGCCTCCCTACAAACTGCGCATATCCCGGCTCCGCAACAGGGAGCAATTCATACTTCAATTGCCCTCCGCAGACCTCACTGGACACCGGGCCTCCTGCAGCGTACTGCGCATGCATTTCCAGCGCGGTCTGCAACTTGCTTCCCAATCCAGTTGTGTAAAGATCCTCGCCCTGTATTCTCGCAGTCTCGAACATGTGTGAAATAGAAGCGAGGCCGTAACTCGCGTGCTCGAGATCGCGACACGTTTCCATGGTGCGGCCATCGAAGAACGAGCCGTCGGACTGCCAGAGCGCACGCACACGAGCTTCAGTTAGGTACTTGGTCGTCCACTCGGGAATCTTGGGGAAGCTCCCGTCGCTCTTGAGATAGATGTACGACGCGATATGCAGCTTTGCCCTTTCCATCACTGCATCATAGAGGGTACGGTCTTCCAGGAAGACAGCGATGTTCTGCGCAGCCTCTAGCATTGCGGAGTCGATGTTATTCGGGTTATCTGCGCTGCCGTCGCGCACGAGAGGGAGATACACGTCCCTTAATATGCCCGAAAATCTTGTGATACTACCAGTGTCCCAGTTTGCATCTGTGTACCGCAGGATTTCAGCTGCACGCGTCCATGTCGAAGCGGCCCAGCCAGACTGCAATCCCGGCTGCTCCGGTGCACTAGAACTCACATGCTCTTTTAATGTGCCGCTCCACGCATCGATAATGGTTATGGCTTTAGCAGCATAGGTATCGTTGCCTGTGTATGCCCAGCGAAGGGCAAGTGAGTAAGCAGCTAAGGCATCGAGACGCTCTTCTTCACAGCCCTGCTCCTGGTCGTGCTCTGGGGTGCCGGGGTCTTCACAGCGCACTGTGGCAACGGGTGAGGGGCCCCAGGAGGGTTTGGTCCATGGCAGGTCGTCTAGAGCTGAGTACGCTGCTCTCCATGGGTTGGCTTTGGCAGCAAGGTGGGCTTTGGTAGAGTCGAGCTGAGCTTGGCTGACGAAAATTCCTGGGTGCTGGAAGGTGTTTTGTCGTGGTGCGGATGTAGATGGCAGAGCAAGGGTTGGAGATGCGGCGAGGTGCAGGAGGAGAAGCGAGGAAACCACTGTGCTAGCCATGACGGTGGAGAGAGCGCTTCTGAGCACGAGATGACGAAGGTTGAAAGGTGCGACCCTTCTGCAGCGCTCTTGCCGTCCTCAAGAGCTCCAACGTAGAGATAATTAGGAATCTAGGATTACTTGACAATTTTTTTTTTCGAGAGAAAGGGACTCGGAAATTACACTGTAGTTTCATGGTAGTTTTCCTTTTTGAATTGGCGTCGTTTAAGCCTAGTTTGTTTCGAAAAGTTACATCGGACCGCCGATCGTACCAAGCCGTCTACTGTTTCTAACGGCGTTCACAAGAGACTTGGCTTGCGACGCTGTTGCCGTTCGTATGCATCTCTAGTTGGTATACTTTCTCGTCTAATTGCCACTCTTCATTATGGGGCTATCGTTTTGACTTATAGTGCGTGCATAAACAGGAGCACTTGACCAGGTCTTCACTATGCTCGGGTCGTACTACGCTCACAACTCCAAGGTGCCTATCCTGCTACCTGCGCTCCCGCCTACACCCCACGGACCCTCATTGACTCTTCGCGTGACCATTTGGAGCACATCGTTCCTGCCGCCATCTTGCTCCAGCCTCCGTCCCAACGCTTTCAGCGCGTCGAAGCGTGACATTGCAACCTGATAGGCCGCATTTTCCGCATCGCCTCGCCCGCCCACAAGATTCGAGAACGTCGTCGCGGGCTTCAACAGCGCAGGCAGCACACCACCGCTGCGCGCCGGGTCAAGGACGAGATCGAGACCTGTACGCGGGAAGTTGTGCAAGCGAGTGTATGTCGCGTCGGAAGTGGGAATAATATCCGGGACGGATGCGGTCGACCATGATGACGTGATGATGGCACGGAGCAGTGTGAGAGCTGCTACGGCATTGTCTTTCATCGCAATGGTGGATGTGTGCGTGACGAGGTCAGAAAATAAGGAGGGGTGTTTGGTGTAGTATTGCGAGGTGAGGAGGCGCGCAAAGACAGACTCTATCTCGATGCGTTTGGGATCCAGACCGATAGTTTCTACCTGCGGAAAGGTGATCTCCTGTTTCGGAGGTCCGTGGAACACAGCGGCCAAAGTCTTTAGCGCATCAGGATTTGTACGAGTAATAGGTATGTCGAGCAGAACGCAGTCATCCCAGGCAAGACCTGTGGCACTGCGAGGTATGAGGGTGGCACGGGGCATTGACGCCAGTATGTTGAGGTCGTGGGGCTCGCATCGGCGTATGTTGCGGCCAAGGTAGGTTCGAATCGTTTGTAGCTCAGCACTGGTTTCGAAATTCTCAGGATAGGCGCTCGCGTAGTCGCTGATATATTGCGCCGTCCTTGGGCTTAGGAAGGAATGATCGAGACCAGGGCTGTCGCTAGTGTGGAAGTCGATTATCCGTTTGTGGATATTTTGCTCCTTCAGGAAGTCTAACGACAGACTCGAGTCGTAGTGCCTATGGCACGTCAGTTGCACCCCATCAAGTCATTGCAGGGATACGTACGTGAGATGAGGCTTTGTTTTCACGGTGATCATAAGCTCGCGGTAGAAGTTGATGAGCGTCATGTGCATTAACACGTCATCATCTGTGTCCACCATCCTCAGCGAGGCGTAGTGGAGTAGTCCTTGCCCCTGAGCCAGTCCGACCTCCTTTTCAATGTCTAGCCCATGGCTTGAGGTGATGGTGCTCCAGTCCAGTGCGCCGACCTTGGGTAGCCAATGCAAGAGGCGCGCCTGCGATATTGTCTTGTCCCGTTTGCTCAACAAAGGTAGCGGTGGGTTCGATAGAGTCTTCATGGAAGTATAGTGGTAGTATAGAGAGACAATATCGCGATCGGTGAATAAGCGCCTCCACATGGGACCAGCGCCGTATTTGTGCAGCGTTGCCTCTCCAGATACAGTGGCGGGCTCATTCTTGGACGCACGCAACAAGGAAGTAAGAAGATCTTCGGCTTGGGTGGCAACTCCAGCATTCGAAGTGCAGAGCCACAGCCGTACGATAGCGGCCATGACAGTTGGTCGATTCGCAAGGGCCTGTGCATCGTTGCTTCCTGCTGCAGCCTTCTCCAGCAAAGTGAGGATGAGAGCATGAACCGGTGTTGCTTGCAAATCTAGGCCGATCTCGAAATCAACATCTTTGATGTGCTCGAATCGGTAGGGTGCAGCGAGCTTTGTAACAAATTGGATGAGAGGTGCTGGTTCCTGCTGGAGCTTTGGCAGCAGAGCAGCGATCTGGAGGAACAATGGCCCAGTCTCCTGCCATATCCGGGCTTGATAATCGGGTGTGCTTGTGAAGAGGCCGCATTTCTCGAGCAGGTCTGCATCCAGTGTCGTAGTCGGATCCTCGTCTACCGCTTGTAGATGTGCAGAGAGTTCAGGGAGAAGAGCAGCGGATGTTTGCGCCATGTCAATGAATTTGTGCAGACGGAGGAACTGGGCTTTGGTTCATCAGAATAATAGAGCTATTTCAAGACAGCCTAAGCAGAGGTGGCGGCAAGTTTCCTGGTAGTGCCAATAGTAGAAGCTTCCAGTCCACGGTTTAGCTGTTCTCATGTGACTACGCGTACTGCAAGGGCCTGGGCGCGTCAACAGGCGTGAATTACTCTGACGCGGCGAGCGTTCTTTGAGCCGCGGGTCAATGTGTAGAGGCGTGGTCCTGAAGTTCGACCGATCAAATGACGTCAGAGCTTGCTGCACAGCGCAGTGCGAGAATCGTGTGTCGCCCGAAGAGAGACAGTATAGAGTGCGACACTACGATAGCTGGGGTGAGTTGGTTGCAGCGTGATGTGAGAGGCTGGGCGGGGCATCGGCGCTGGTGCCCCACCAAGTAAGGGCCGCGGCTCAAGTTGCTGCAGGTGTTACCCAAATTTTTGTCCTCGACAATGAAATTCCGCAAACCGGTCCGACGTCGCCTCCACGGCTGCAGCATCTGAAGCGCAGCTCATCCATACCATCCTACTACCAGAACAGCTATCGTCATGTCTCGCGGCGGAAGGGGTGGCGCGCGCGGTGGCGGGCAGCGCAGCGCTCCCGGGACAGTTATGATCGCGGGCACAGAGATGGCCTGGGACTTGACGGGCCTCGAGCTCCAGAAAGGGCCTGGCGACTTGTTTCCCGTATGTTGTTCTGATTGGCATTCCTTGCGTTCCCTTCATTATCGTACGCATCATGGGCTGCCATGAGGTCCTGGAATTGTCGCATGATGCTTCCACTCTCAACGCGACTCGACAGCCTGCTGAGACCTTGGACAGAGCGCCCCACCAGCTCAGGCGCCTGCGCCCTCCGAATATGAGAAGACAACTCTGAAGCACTACATCGCAATCCGCGACCGTGTCCACAACGGCGACTTCTTCACGATCCTGAACGATGGCATGAAGACGGGGCTTAAGCGCAAGGCCGGCGACATCGCGCCCACCGACGAATCACTTTTTGACCCCTTCGTTGGCAACGAAACATACTCAGCCAGATATCACAAGCGCCATCGGAAAGTTCCGAAGCTAGACAGTCGCCCGTTCGGTGAGTTCGCATGATGCAGCGGATGGGCGCATTCACTAATAGCACACTGCAGTTCACGAGCTATTCCCGCCCGAACTGCGACAGTACCTCGACCGAGGCAGCAACAAGAAGAAGCGCGTCCTCGCCGTGACCACCAAAATTAATGAGAAATCCTCGATTCAGCAACATATCGAGCAGGAAGAGGGACGAACACGCGAAGCCGAGGCGCGCGCTGAAGATGAAGACGAGGAGTTTGATGAGGACGAGGCAGCCGAAGACGAGGAAGAAAAAGAGAAGGGTGATGACGAGGACAACTGGTCCGCGGTTTCGAGCGACTCGGAGGAGGCAGACGACGACTACAACGCCGAGCAATACTTTGACAACGGCGAAGACGACGACATCGACGACGCGGATCCGTATGAGAACACGTACGAGTAGGATTCTGCATGGCAATTCCGGCCCGGTCGTCGACCAAAGGACTCGGAATGGAACTCGAAAACCATGTTCCGTGTGGGCAATTCGTTGGCGGCAGCCCTAAGTGCATAGTGGAGGGCGTTGCGAGGTGGTATGATACCCATTGATGTTTAGAACGTTGCAAGAGCAATGCAGTTGAAATCCAGTCTACTGATACGGCAATTTGTGGCCATGTGTTAACCCACGTTACCCCCTCAACAAGCCGGCGACATTATAATGTTGCGATGCGCAATGAAAGTCACAGCACTGCGGTGAAGGAATTGTTCTATGAATTGAGTTTTATTACAATGTACACGGATATGACTAAACCACGATGCGATCGTCGAGCGCTACCAGTTCAACTTCATCTTCTTCATCTTCATCTACCATATCCGCCCAGCTTTTGGCGAACGAGTGCTCTGAAGGCGACGTGGGCGGCGTGATAGGCTCGACCATTTCCTCGTTGTCCTCGTACTGTGTCAGCTCTGGGATTTGTTCTGACTCCAGCTTCTGCTTTCCCTCCAACAGCACCTCATTAACCCGATCCTGCTCTTGCCAAAGCACAAACTCTAGCAAGTTTTCATCTCCCGCGGGTGGCAGCCGCGATCTCTTCACCACCATCTCTTTCTCTCCAAACTCAATGTCCTCGCGCAGGATGTTGAAGCGCAAGCTGCTCGTTCTATCTGCACCTTTCCTGTGGTGATATGCATGTGCCTTTGGTCTGCGCTCTGGACACAGATTAGTTCGAGTTCCCACGCGAGGGCCTTCCTGCTTTCCCATCCATTTCCCCATCTCAAAAGGCGCTTTGTCGTTGCGCTCCGAATCACGCATTAGCAGAATACGCTCTACTAACGCGTTTCGATCTTCAGCCTTGGACAAATCATAAAGCAGAACCTTCTGCGGCATGAAATCATCTTGATCCAGCTCATCGATGTACCCAGCTTCCACTAGCATGCTAGACAGAATTCTTTTCTTATCTACTGCGGCTACTGTGGCGCCATAGCTCCTGGCGTATAGAAGGGTGACGCAAGACGATAAATCCAACCCGCCGTGGATGTCACTCTCAAAGCCGTATTTCTTTAATCTGAAAATTTTAGGACAAGCGTGTAGTTCGTTTGTCCTCAGTTCTTTGGCATCGAATGACACTGAGGCGTCAGAGAGGGTAGGCTGGAGACCAAATGGGGTGAACAACTCAACAACTGCATCGAGAAGATAGCCTTGCTCTACCATCGTTCTAGCTTCGGCGAAGGGTTCGAGAAGGTTTGGCGCATCTGAGCGTAGGGCTCTCAACAGTGCAGAATCTGTCCTTGGAACCAGGCGAAGCTGCCCACAATACGCTTCAGTCTCTTTCTCGATCGCGAATTCGAGAATCCAGATAATCAGTCCGGTGACATCAGCCTGGGATGTGATGGTGAAGGCATTGGAGGTGTTTTCGCGGGCCTTAACCACGCGGACGGTGTTGCTGGCTTTGCTACCTATGATGCGCAGAGTGTAAAAGAGAGGGGCGGTGGTAAAGGTCAGGATAGTGGAGAGTTCGCCGGTGAGAATACAAGGGAGGGCGTGCGCGTTAAGAGAGT
The DNA here is from genome assembly GCF_027946475.1 of Didymosphaeria variabile. NCBI lineage: Eukaryota > Fungi > Ascomycota > Dothideomycetes > Pleosporales > Didymosphaeriaceae > Didymosphaeria > Didymosphaeria variabile. The sequence goes on along the minus strand of NW_026611625.1, from coordinate 2,838,907 downwards.
CATAAAGAGTGGCGGGGATGTTGGTGATTGTTGGAGACATTGCGGTCTGGAAGAGGGTTCTTGGATGGCTTCGATAATTGTTGTGGTGGGAATGGTAGTGATGTTGAAGTGCCTTGAATCTGAGTTTGCTGCGTGATGAAGCTATTGAAGTATGTTGGATCCTCCAGAGATGAGGGCGGGGACTTTGTAGAGCACATAGGGTTGTGAAGATGGTTCACGATACCCGTTGAGAAAAAAGGCATTTTAAGATTAGTGTTGTGTACCAAGGGACGTTGCGAAGAGTGCTGAGGCCTACTAGGCTACGGTATCGATCCAACTGTTGTGATCCAAATTTTGCTACTTATTGTCACACTGTGGAGTATTGTGACAATAAATTGCAGCGCCTCCTAGGTGAATTTGAGTGGTGTCGCGCCCCCAGATACACAGAGGCGTACCAGCAGACAGCGCAAGACCTACTGACTGCCTGCCCTATGTGGATGGAGAGTTATAGTGCATCCTGGACTGACTTGAGCGGTGTTTCGTTTCTAGTGTTCCTAGGACGCAGCTTTGAGGTATACCTTTGGTATACCTGCTCGTTAACGGTAGCTCATCGGTCAACGGTCGAATACCGTTTCCTGTCTGTGGTTCGCTTTGATGCGAGTACCGTAACGCGGAGCGTTCAATATCTGTCGACCAAGATTGTGCAACATGTTTCCTGAGAAGAACATTATCACGTAGATGATGATGTGTAGAAGGATTGCATGGTGCTTTGTCGTGACGGTGGTACCTACGAAGGTAGCGAGACATGGAACGTTTTAACCACAATCGATCTAGCCAGGTACCAAATCCCCGCTCGTCGGTACGGACGAAACTCTTGCACCCGCCCCCCGTAGCCAAGCCATCTACTTTTGAACCCTTACAAAGCGCAGCTACTGGCCTTAGTTGCATGCAATATCCCCCTAGTCCGATGAGCAATATAAATGAGCACGTTTGCGTGCTTGGGAACGTTCTCGTGCGTATGCAAAGCCAATCGCATCGTGCTTGTGGAGAGGCTATACCTCGATGGTTTGCCACAAGGATTTCCACGTGGGGTCGCATGGGGTAGGAAGGATAATGGGAGTACCGGAGCGTCCGTGAGTTTGTTTCGCTGGGGATTACAGATGCGCGATGAGGGGATAGCGGTCTCTTCAAGTGTGCTCGCTGGGATGCCTGTCTGCCATTTCACCTCGTCAATCTCGTTCCTGCGTTTTCCCACTCCACGCAGCTTACAGCTTTTCCGTCATGCGTTCCTTCCTACCGTTGTCGCTCTCCCTACCCTGGCTCGCCAGCGGACAATATGTCTCGTTTCCTCGAAGGGACACACGAGCCACGCTACCATGCGGAACACTCGTCAACGGCTTCATCGATGCGAAATCCTCTTCTGTACGCCAATTCCTGGGTATCCCTTTTGCACAACCGCCCGTTGGGAATCTCCGCTGGGAGCCACCGCTCGCTAACAAACCCTCGTCGCCTGTGAATGCAACCGCATATGGCAGGTCTTGCACGCAATTCGAGCCGCTCACACCAAATCTCGAGAACACGGACGTTCCCGAGTTGACGATCCAAAACAAGAACACTGGCGAGGACTGTTTGACGCTAAGCTTGTGGACGCCTACGAATGCAACTAAACTACCGGTCGTGGTATTCTTCTATGGCGGGGGCTGGTATACCGGTGGACAAGATGTTCCTTACACGATCCCAACGCAGTGGGTGCAGAGGACGAAAGACTTGATCGTCGTAAAACCAAATTCGCGAGGAAACATATTTGGGTATCCGAATGCGGAAGGAGCAACGAACCAGAACCTAGGCATGCTTGACCAACGGCTTGCAGTTGAGTGGGTACGAGACAACATTGAAGCGTTCGGGGGCAATAGTTCCAAGATTACTATCTGGGGCCAATCTTCTGGCGCAGAACAAGTTGATTTCTACAACTTCGCTTGGCGCGAAGATCCCATCGTTCAAGGCCTCATCATGAACTCTGGAACTGCGTTCATCGAGGACGGCTCGGGTCCTAAATACTCCAACTTCTCTTACGTCTCCGCGCAGGTAGGCTGCGGGAACAGCACCGACGCCGGAGCCGAGATTGCGTGCATGAAGAAGATTGACGCGGCGACGATCGAGAAGGTCATTGCAGACAATCTGAATGGAGGAGGGGTGCCGCCGTTGGCTTTCGGTGCATCGGCTGATGAGCAGATTGTGCCTTCAAACTTGACGGCATGGGCGCTCGAGGGTAAGATCACGAAAGTGGTAAGTGCATCGCCAGTAGTGATAAAGAAGCCAGCAAGCTGACGAGATGACACAGCCCGCTATTATCGGCATCGATCGGAACGAGGGCGTAGGGTTCGTAACATACAACGCCAGCGGACCGAGCGCAGAAGATCAAGTTTTGTCGGAATTCTGGTTTCAGACGCTCTTCCTCTGCCCCTCTTTCAAGACGTCGAAGCTCCGTGCCGCAGCCGGCCTCCCAACATACCGTTACATGTATGCCGGCAACTTCAGCAACATCTCTCCACGACCATGGATGGGGGCTTATCACGGCTCCGAACAGCCGATGCAGTTTGGCACCCACGGCAACTACAGAGGCGCATCGACACCATACCAAATCGCCGTCAGCGAAGCGATGCAGGACGCATATCGTGCGTTCATCAACGACCCGCAGTCTGGGCTGAAGGGACATGACTGGCCAGAATTCACAGGGGATTCTGACGTTGTGAGGTGGTTTGCGAGCAACGGTACCGTGGCCAGGAATGCGGTCGGAGAGCTGAAGGCGTGGGAAGATCAGTGTTGAAGAACACTTGGCACAACACTGTACCGTAAGACAAGAACGACATGGTTGCCTTCCTATCGAGTGAGATTTCAGTTTCCTACGCGCGCGGATCGCGCAAACGCCCATTCTTATCTCCAATGTCTTGAGACGTTGACAATTCCGTATCAACAGGTCTCAATGTGCGACTCGCTCTCATTCCTTTTGATCGGTTCTCGTAATTGCAGAACACAGTGACAGCAAGCGCTGCGGACCGGATCACTGGGCCACACAGACTTCTCGTTGATGTTCATGCACTTTGCGCATTTGCGTGCTCCCAAGGGATGTTACTGTCACACGACACGAGCCTCATGTCCCATCATTGGCGTATTTCGTCGAAGGATTTGGCGTCACAGCCACGCGCATCCGGTTTGTCGGGCGCACGGCTGGGTGACACGACAATTGAATTGTTTAAAATTGTCCCTCATGCCTTGCGCGATACGCATCTTGCCAACGTCCGCTTCGCCACGGTGCCTCTAGCAGTGCGCAGATGTCTCCAGTGCAGTGGAGACATTCCAGACCACGTTGGTTGTTTATCTACCGTGCCATTGGCCTTCTTCAGCCTAGTCGTGACGGATAATTACGTATCAAGCTTCGATAGGTGGTGTCGATGTCGGCGCCGTCGTTCGAGAGGACCGTTGAGGTCGAGGCCACTATTGCTTTGGCATTCTTCCTGACTACCGCGGGTTTGTGTTTACACGAGGGGTCGCGGAGGATCAGGAAGGCTCGTTTGACAGCCTATAACCTTCTGCTATACTTCGCCTATGTAAGCACTCACGCTTTGAATCATATCTTTGCGCTTACGATCTTAGGCGGATGTCATCGTCAAAGACATCATCGCCCTGTGGTGTAAGTCGGTGAAATGCATGCATCCAGACTGTTGCTAACTTTCTTGAGTGGTCATCAAAGGCGCGTGTTCGGACGTCGTTCTATCGAAGCAGACCCCTCATGACGAGATCCTCTTCGAAAATGTACAGATTCTTTTTTGAACACTATCACATCAATATCTACTCATACACATCAGGTATTCTTCGCTCTGGCCGGGCTCCGGGCAGCGACCACCATCTCGGTCAAGCTCGCCGTCCTCTTCCTCTACAAACAAGTCTTCACATTGGACAATCCATGGTTCCGCATCGTCTGGTGGGCCTGCTTATTGTACTTAGTGCCCTGCTTCATAACGATTGACCTGACCTTCTACGGTATCATCTTCTCCAATAAGAAGCGAACACCTCATCTCCAACCCGCGGATATCATATTTGAGCGGATCGCGCATGTGATCGTCGCGTGGCTGAATACTATCGCTGACATGTCCATCTTGGCCCTACCGCTTCCGTCCCTGCTGCGGCTCCGCGTTCGGAGATCGCAGAAAGCGGCGCTGTGCGTGCTGCTCTGCATGGGCTTTCTGTGAGTCAGCGTTGCTTCGTCGAGGAAGGAACGCGCGCTAATGTTGACATGCAGTGCGACAGCCGGAACGTGGGCTAATGCCATCCTGCTCTCTGTTTCTCTGATGAAGGGTCGTGATATGAGCCAGGCCCATGCCAACACTGTGCTTCTTATCGCATCTGTAACAGAGTGTGCTGTTGGTATATTTTGCGCGTGCCTGGCAACGTCGAAGCCAGCGGTTTCTGTGCTTTGGCGCTGGCTTAAGGCTGCATTGCGAGGGGAGAAAACGCATAGCCACTTTACTGAGCTGCGACCGAAAGCTGAAAAAGCTGATACTCCACCTAATTTGAAGGAATTGTCAGTCAAAGAGATGGTGCAGAGTTGTTCGGACCCTCGTGGGTAGAAGCGCTGCAAACAGTACTACGATCCAGAATCTGCCCCTTCGTACCTCAAACCTGGAGAACGGCAAACGACGGCGCGACTGGGCAGCGTTTTTTGACGAGATGAAACTGGGAAAACAATACAATCATTGACGTCGCTTTTGGGCGCCCCTGCGATACAATGCGGCTGGCTTTCGTAGAGGTGCTGTCTTTCCTGTCGAATCGTCCAAGTATGCTACACATGCGGCCTGCGAGCGATCTAAATGGAAGAAGAACAACAATCACAGCTATTCAACGACAGCGCTCGAGCCGACCACATCCAACGCTATGATAAAAACTTTGGGAGGATGGTTTCTTCCTACGGAATGGACTTGTTCTTCAATTTCGAAGATTGGCTTGAGTAGGGGAAGTGACAGTTGCTCAGGCCGCTCTTGTCATTCACTGACCCGGACTTGATGAAACTGCGGCGTTGGCAGTGCACAGATCTCCTTGGCGGTACCTTCACTTTTACTGGAGTCCCAGGCTCAATCGTACGCATATCAAGAATGGGCGACAGCATAAGGCATACATGTCAAGGTCCGTCATTGCCACCGATGGCTTGACGCGTGGGCCAACGACCGACGATGATGCGAGCCCTGACATCCGCGAACTTCGAAATATCAAGATACACAAGTTGTTCACTCAATCAAAAGATCTGCAAGTATTGGTTCACACTATCCTTCAGGGCAGAATCATGCCATAGTCTGGGTCCATCTCGCCTCGTCTTGAGATGCCCGTAGTACAAATGGAATCTGGGCATGAAGCTTATCTGTGGAAGATGTGTCTTGTGGTCTGGAGTCAGCAAAGGCCCGGCATCTCCAAACCCGGATGGCGCTTTGCTTTAGCCAAAGGGAATGGTGTAGGTCTGGGGACGGAAGAAAATCTTCAAGGTCTAGCGGGCGCATTGCGGGAAAACTTGGCGGGTTGAAATGAGTCCCTGCCGCGAATGCCAGGCCAAAGCGCATCAGAATTGCTAAAGCAGTTCTACTGCCGATGCAGACGAATTATGACGACGATGGGGGTGATGATGATGGTGCCTGTTCACAAGGCTCCAGTCGTTTGCACAGTCCGGTCGAAATGAGATTAGGGATCAAACAGTAAGAATATAATGACAGTCTTGCTGTGATCCGTAAGTATTAACAGGCTGCCATTGATCTCCTTCTCATTTCGCTGCTCCGTCATGCTTCGCGAAATGTCAGCCACTCCGCCTCTGCAAGTGAGCATTGTGACTTCTCGATGGTATTCAAGGAGCGATCGCTTTCAAGCAAGGCTCCAAAGGCCGACGAGGACATTGTGTGAAGAGATTCTGCTGGACAATGCGCAACAACTTTCACCCTGAATAACATTGTTCACAAGTGGTTGCTGCACAATAGCCCCTCCACTCATGAGACGCACAATATTTATATCTACTCAACCTACCTAGCCCCAATAAGGTCAACAAAGTTGAAGCAAGGATGCCTTTTACAACTTCAGATTTCCTTGGTAGCGCCTCCGAACAGGATTCAGTGTGTCGTGGCTACTGTCAGCACACCTCTTGTCGCACATATCGACCCATACCTCAAATGCCTCGGCGAATCTGTCCGGATGCCCATCCCACACCACTGACACCCTTAAGCGTTTTCTCTACGATCCACATTACCACCGTTCACGAGAAGCTGGCCGATCTTCAACGGACTGTCGACGCTCGCACGCAACTGGTCGAACTTGCCCACCAACATCCGCAACGCTACCACCTCGACTCCTGGACGACACAAGCTTATCACACCTACGTTAGTCGACGGAACAACGACTTTGAAGAACTCTTGGCCGAGATTAGGCTCTCGGTTGCATATTTCGGTCACATTAACCTGCCGGGGCGCCGCGAATTTACTGACGCAGTCAAAGATGCAGGTCTCTACGAGGAAGAAGTCTCTCTCGAGCAGCTGCTTGCATGGCACGATGAAGCAGAGCATCTTCGAATGGCGGCCAGGAATAACTGTGAGTGGTTTGTTGAGAGTGGCGAGTATAGTGACCGTCGAGACGGGATCTTCAGCCCCGAATGGAGCTTCGCAAACTCAAATGCAGGAGGAGCGCGCGCAAGCATCGAGGAAGTCGCACCAGATGAGGTTCAGCAGACCTCGGACGCAGCAACTGCTGACAATGCCAGTGGCGTGGAGTAGTGGCTGGCTGCTGCACTTGATACTCAGTTAAGAACACTGGCTGGTATATTCCGCGAGAGGTAGTCCTTACTCTCTTGTTGATTGCAGATTGCGCTGCATTATCTAGCTTCTGATCATGATATGGCAGAGCATCAATTTCATTCATCCAATTTTATCCATTCCTTCGCAATTATGATCCACGTAGCAATTCTCTGTACTCTCACCGAACGCGCGAACGAGGCATCTTTGCCCGTCTAACCATGCCTAATTCGCTACCTCAGGGCTAATACATCGACACACAGGAAAAGGTATTTTGGATATTGCTCATCGTGTTTTTGCGTACTCCCGGAGCACAAGTCTGTTAAGAGGCTACATATACGTGAATAAAGAGATGCACTAGGATAAACGAACTGAGAGTGACCCTTACCCTTACTTTATCCCGCCAGCATCCGTCTCTCAATGAGCTATCGATGCCCTTAAGATACACACATTGATCAATAAGCGCAACAATTGCGGTCTTGAGCCCTGAGGGCAATTTCACTACGAGCAGAGACTCGGAGATATGCTTTTCCACTCTGCCTCCCAAAGGGTCATACGTTGGTTCATTTTTGCGGATTTGAAACCCCCTCGTGGTATACCTTCGACGCAATAAATTGCATCATCGAACAGCCTGAATGCACCCAATCCTGCTGGTACATACAATCAGTCCCGGCTCTTCCCTTCATCGAGCTGTCGCCACCAGATCGGCGCATTCCATTGCGTCAATTCTGTCCAGTGAAGTCTCATGGACCTGCACTTTCTCAAAAATTATGGTACTCAAGTCTCAGTGCGTGGCTTATTGGTAGTTATCGCGAGAAGAAGGTGACTGCAGGTATGTAGGCCAATATGCGAGCGGTGGATGCGAAGAAAAGAGATACAAAGACAGTTAGTGTGTGCTGAAAGAATATTGCGTGTTCCCATGCGCTGCTTGTTGGCCTGAAGCCCTTGTCACGGTTTTTTCTTTTCAGAAAATATCAGATGTTGCACATGAGGTGGTTGCATGTAGAGCGTCTGCAGATTTCGCCTTCTTGTGCGTCGCGAAAGCCAAGCGGATGATCAAAGAGAAGTAAGTCGAAAGCAACTATGTCGATACCATCACAATGCTTAGTATGTCAGGTGGTGTTCTTCTGGCTAAAATCTACTGACGATGATGATGTTGTCCGTAGTGGGGTCCTTTGCGGTAGCCTTCTCGTTGGCCTTCGCACTATCCTTCCCCAATCGCTTACCCGATCGCTTCTCCGAAAGTGGCTAAAGAACTGAGATCGGCTGAATCCGAAAGCGGGATTGACATTCCAATTGCTTTCTAGTAGCAAAAAGAAGTCCAATATGCTGATGCTGTGATGCTACGTGGTGTCACAGAGCGCTATCAGAACTGAAAACGCAAAATCAGCAAGTCACCATACGACATTTGTTTATGTCTTTGATGCATCTACAAGTACAATGCGCAGTTTGAACGGTTGTCTTCGAGAGGTCGAGATATCCTGCTCCCAAATTCAGAATGGCCTAGATAGAACCCATTTCCAATCCGGTAGCAAACCCCATCTAGGCTGGCCATCAATAATGCTCCCAAGTCCCAACTGTATGCCCCTGCACCCTCGCCTTTGTCCAATCCACCCCATACTTGTACGGCGCCAATACCGGCTCCTCATCAATGCCACAATGATCATCGCCATCCCTTCCTTGGAACCAACCTAAGGCATACGTCTTCCCCAACTTCTCTAAATGCACGGTCATCTGCTTGCTATCGAACTTCTCCGTGTCGACAAAGTTAACGAGCATTTTCGACTGGTGGATGAAGGCGAGGACGGATGCCATGGTGCCGACCTGCCGCGGCATGAACTTGTGCGAGCGGTGCACATACACGACGCAGGCGACGCCTACTAGGAAGAATATGATGGCGATAGAGAGGACGAAGGAGGACCAGAAGGAGCGGAAGGTCTGGTCTGTATTTGCACGGTCATCATGGTCGTCGCCATTTATGACGTCGTTGCCGCTTTGGCCAGGGACGAATTTTATACCGTCTACGGAGAAGGAGGAGACGCAGATAGTGAGGATCTCGGCTAGAATGGAACCGACCCCGACAAGGAACACGATGTAGTGCTTATTAATGAGGGCCTTGAAGGGGAGGACGATGGGGTTTGTGCCAGTGTAATCGAGCGTCAAAGTCTTCGCCGGTGCTTCGCGTTGTGCGAGGATGTGGTATGGTTGAAGAGTACGGATATCGCCGTTCAAAGTGTTCCAGAGTAGCTTGACGATCGTGGCCAAAGTTGTGAGAAGAAAGGGTAACTTGTCCGTAACAACCTGGGCCGGTTTGACGAAGAGAAAAATGGGCAGTACGACCGCGAATAAGATGAGGTAACAAATATAAGGTATGCCAGCTTTGAGTCGTAGCATGAGGGGCCGAGGATCGGAGCCAGTGTCTGGAATTTTTTCCCTTACAGTGCGGATATATTCTCCTTGCCAGAGCGAGCTCTTGTGAAGGATATAACGTCGATGGCGAAGCTGTTTGTGTATTTTATCCAGTGGTGCGGTGTCTAAGTTTTGAAAGTCGGCGAGAATGTGGCTTTTGGTAGCCATGGCCGCGACGCCAGCGATACCCTTGGGATCAGACAGTAAACCACTTTTCCTACGCATCTCGTACAGAAGGACCGTACCGAGGATAGCAACGATGATGAGGCAGGTGGTAACAGACCTGGACCACCAAGGTTGTATCCGTATCGATTTCCAATCTCTTACCTCTCGCTTTTCTTCTTTTGGATACATCTCTACGGATGCCGATTGGAGGATAGGCACCAGGCTACTCGCTATAAGTGTAGATATGGACACATAGATGACTGCATACTGCTTATGCCGTAGCGCTCGTAGGGGCACCAGCCAGCTCATGAACGTCAAATAGTCCATGTTAAGCGATTCACCCGCGGAGGACCCATTCTTCTTGGATAATTGATAGTACGGCTCCAGTCGCTTGACTTCATAGTCCACTATCTGCCATAGGATACCGTAGATGACGAAGAAGAGGACCGGGGCGTATTTCCAGGTGAAGTACTGTAGCACCGTCAAATCTTTAGCGCTTCTGAACTTGATCAGCCCTCCATCGTGGTCGTCGTCAGGATCGTGTTCGGATGCTTTTTGTGAAATCTGGCACAGATACTCTTGTAATCCAGCCAGAGCAAGCGCAATAATTACAAGAAATGTTAGGTACGGCCAACCCATCGAGAATGGTCGCCAAGAAGGCATGTCCGGGTCTAACTCACAGTCAGTCTGTGAAACCCCCGATGTTGCACTTGTCACTTACCTGGAGGAAAGAAGTAACTCATTTCATTGTTATTACCACGCTCAAAAACGAGCGAAGCGCGGCTGTCGAAGTCATTCCCATGTCCCGCCATATCACTGATATCCACAGGGATTTCTGAGACCGCTACGATACCCCCAGTCTTCTCAGCCTCCTCCTGTGCATCTTTCGCGACGACGTCAACGATATTTGCGTCAGATAGACCTCTCCTATGGCCACGTGTAGTATCAGCTTCAGGCAGTGCTGCTGTGTGCGTGAAGGGTACTTCCGTGATGGACGACATTCCTGCCCCAAGTTGTGCTTCCAATCTCTCGTACTCCGCAGCGTAACCGGCCTCATTGAGGTCGCGCTCTGCTTCCATTGCGTCAGCCGCGCTCGCCATCTTCTTAGGCTGCTCGAACTGCTTCATAGGCATGCCGCCATCGAATCCGCTCAAGTCATATCCTAGCGGCTCGTCTACCTCTTCGACCCCTTGTAGTCTCCTTTTGCCTGACTCTTCATCTTCCAACCTGTTGTAATCTCCACCGTGCAACCTTCCACTGCGGAGGGATGCGAGTCGGTTCAAGAGCCTTTTGGTGCCACTCCTGCTCTGTATCGTAGAATGTGATCCGGTCGGGCTAAAGGGATCAGGCGACGGGCTATATGATGTATTTTCGGGGAAGGACGGCGGCGCCGGGGCGCGAGGTATGCGGTACGATGGCTCTGCAGCGGGTATCAGAGGCGAGGGATACGATGTACGGCGCGATAACGAGGGTGTCTCGACGGGGCTAACTGATGCGATTGAGGCCGGACGGGAGGGAAAAAGCTGGGATAATCGATCAGAGCCAGACGTGTTCTGTCGCATCAGAGGAGGTCGCGCTTGCGACGTAGGCGTCCCGCTACCAACTGCAGGCGATCCAGCGCGCAACGCTGCAGGGACATGATCTTCTGAGGTGTTTCTTGTTGCGACTGGAGAGCCCACGTGTAGTGGGAAGGGCAACCCCTCCATCACTGTCTGTCGCGCGCCAATTCAGCGCGCTCAATCCGGTACGAATTGGGAAGTCGGGAGCTTATGAACGCTCGTCGAGGAACAGCTCCAACGGTCGCCTGCCTCCGCTAATCCTCTGTACGCAAGACAAGAGCTGTACACGGCGACTCCAAAGCAGGAGGTACATCAGCGGAAAGACGTGCCTGAATCGGACGATCGGTGGCTTCGGCTTCGTCGCATAGCACTCGGGCCAGACGTCAATACGATCCCACACGAGTAGCCAGCCGAACAGGCTGCTTGAGTTCCTCTCGGCAACCAGCGCTTGCAATATTACAAGTACAGGCCCACGCAAACGCGTAGGTTGCGGCTATCGTTGTCTTCGTTATGGAGTCGGGCCGAGCCAAGATCGTACTCGACAAAGCGGTGTCTGGGAAAATACTGCGAGCGATGCGTAATTGACGGAAAATCCAGAAGTCGTTGGACAATGTCATGAATTGAGGAGTCAAGTTTGCCCTTCTTCAGGGCAACCGTAGCAGCCAGTACCTGTTGTGACTGTGATTGTGTTGCGTGGTGCTATTAATACACAGCCGCATTTGAGGCAGCAGAGGCGAATACGAGGAGGGGCATTGCATTGGGGGCTGAACGACGGGGCGTCATTTCGCACGACTGACCCCCTGACGGTAGGCTGAACGCGCATTTTGGCGTTTGGGATGGTGTAGAGGTGGTGGAAGGCTTGAGAAGGCTATTGAGGCTCTAGAGATGTTGTCTCTAGCTCGGAGAGACGTGCGGGAGCTGGCCAATGAAGCTGCGTCCGCCCTTGCTGCACGATCCTGACGCCTGGAGTAAACCGTCAGCCCGGCCTAAGGTTGTCGCAGGCATGCGACAATGGCCTCTAGCTTTTGGGAAAGCTCTAGACGCGTTCACATGCAGAGGCGAGCTCTTGGAGCTTTAGCTAGTCGTGATGTTCAGTGCCCAGGTGATCTGTCTGAGCCTCGCATGCATTCGATCTACACTGTTATCTGCAGATTGAGAACAAATAAGTAGGAACGTATGCAGTAATTGGATTGCAATCATAAACCATAGAAAATGTCAATAAATCGCCTTCAGTGCTTTGGACCACTCGTGCTGCCTTCGTTCCGCCGAAAGATGAGATGCTTGTGTACCATGCTCCAATACATAAGTGAATTGATAAGAAGCCTACATTTCTTAAACTTGATCTAGAGACTCGACGTCGGAAAGCTCTTTAGTAGTGGCTACGCTTTTATCTGGGAATGTCTTGTACAAGCGGTGAGAACTCATCGCTCACTGCACTGAGCACTTTTGGGGTAAGAACTTGACTATATTGGGAATGGACTCACCTTACATCGGTTTGCTCACCGTCATGGCACACCCAAACGAAAAATGCAACACGACCGCCATCCCTTACCCACTCGCAGACCTAGAAAACCAGGAGGATCTGCCTGAGCCATCTCACACGCGGCAAACCTCCGTGTATCTCACTTCGTTGTCCAACCCCTGATACGGCCGTGTGCCGCTAGTTTCCACGCCGCAGCTCAACCCATCTCTTACTACTAAACGACTTGCCGGTTTCTGCCAGCGACATTGATCGAACTCAGAGTTGGTTCCTTCGGCTGCCACAATGGCTACGGAAATGAAGGTTCCAAACCATCCCAAATGCTTCAGAGCCAAGGGGCCTCACGGCCATTCTAGAAGTGCGAAGGTCCTAGCGAAAGCCGGCGTTTGGATTGGCTATGCTGCGCCAGGAAAACATGACATCTCTTTCCAAGGTCTGCCATCCTTTAGGGAGCTAAAGGGCAACTGCAACAACATGATACAGCCGTTTCCTCCTATGATCGACGGTGGGGCGAGCGATGCCAGTAGACATGCAGTCTGCCGCGCTTGTGGTGAAATATCCGAATTCATCCAGCTTCGTGAGATCCAGATCATGAATAGGCCACGTACAGTAAGCCACGAATACGTGCACTGTGCGTATCATCTTGAGCTGACCGTAACAGAAAGTCACCGTCATGCCTCTGCTTAACAAGGGCAACGGCGGCGAATTGTTCTGCATTCTGCTCCCGCAGCGCAACGATCGATCTCTCCAACGCCTTGAGCTCTTCAGGCCTTATGAGCTCACAGATGGGGAGATAACTTTCAGCAGCAACTTCGAGGTTCTGTCACCAAGGAACAGAAGCTGGGTGCATACCGAGGAAGAAGCGGCCGAAGCTTTGGGCATACCTCCTAACCCGACACCATCACCATCGCTCTCCTGGGAATCCTCCGAGAGGTCATTGCCCATGAGGCCAATGACGAAGACGCGGTTGAGATCGGGAAAACAACGATCGGCCTCGGGCGGGTTTGTTGACCGTGCTACACGTGCTCGAGACAGCCCCCAGGAGGATCTACAAGATAGTCCTAACGTCGGATCGTCGCAAAAGCGCAAAAAGCCACAAACTTACGACTCAGAGGACGTAGACACGCCACGACAGAGACGAAAGACATTAAGAGCTCCCGTTTCATGCATGCAGGCTCCTACGCCAGTGTCGCGGGAAGTCTCACATGCCGCACCAGAGATCATCAGCAACGAGAGTTCCATCATCCTGCCCGGCCTCAATGAGGAGTACGCTAAGCGGATCCTCCTCGTCTGGGTCGTTGTGGTAGACGACATCGAATACGACTTCAGCCACACAATCTATAACTGTCCCACCTTCTCCGACTTCCTTACCTTGGTCCGCACAGAGGCTGCATATGACCCTCAGGTGACCGAAAAGGTTGACAGCTCGCTCACGTGGCGACTAACGTACCAGATATCTAGTCAGACCAAGAAGGCCTTCACTCTACGTATTGATGACAGCGGCCAGGACACGGTCTATGAGCGGCTGTTAAGTTCTCTTGCGCAGTCGACATTCTGGCAAGAGAACAGTAACGGGAAGATCAACGTCGACCTACGGATTCTAGCCTAGGCCTCAATGGCACCTTTCAGGCTTGCTAGTAGCGCCCTAGTATACCGGTTATCCACCTGCGTCTACACACTCGTTTCGTGGGCTCTAAGGGACCTGGTACTACCTCTATAGGGTCCTCGACTACCGTAACTTCCGTCATTCCTGGGATTTCTATATTTTATGGCGTTCACACCATCCACTCATCTAGCGATATATACCCACTGGCGTCTTACTTATCTACCAAATCAATTCAGTAAACTTTTTCTTGTGCGCATAGTTGCGAAACGATGCTCCATGGTCATTTGAAGCAGCTGACCTGTACTTGTTCCAAGCATCAAGTCATTCGTAAGGATTTCATACTTAGTAGGGCTATTCATCAATGAGAAGTCTGTCTTGAACGGGGCTATTCATCTATCTAAGGCTCACCTTTAGCTGCATTAATGTAATCAATGCATTTCTGGAATACTGCAAGCTCACCGTCCAGGAAAGAAAAGGTGGCAGCTCACCGCTTCGAAAGATCCGCGCGGTCACCGTGCCACAAACGTGACGTGCAGCTTCCCGCTCGCGCATTATCGCCCAATCACGATGCGCGGTTCTGATGTCCTCAAGCCGCCAAGTTTCACTCACTGAGTGGTTTCTCCTCGTTTGCCATGGCCCTGTCGCGTCTGTGCTCGCGCTCTTTCCCTTCTTGCTGCCTGCTGGTTGTTTACCTCGAACATAAATTGATCCAACTTGCCATATTCGAGAGCATAATACGAACTTGGTCGTCTCGTTCAGCTAGGCGGTCTGCGATGATGTCTACACACCAGTCTCCAAGCACGAAGGCCTGGCCATCGATGGACCCTGTAACATACGGGAAGGCTACGCGTCAGCTGATTTTCGATACATCGATAGCCTCCCCGAAAATGACCCGATACAACCATCACATACGCCGCTCATTGGGCTTTCGCGAGAAGAGTGGTTCTGGTAAGGGCAAACCCGTCTTCGCCTCAGCGAGAGTTGAGACTCTGTATCATGAACTGGACAGGATGGCCGTCAACGTCCTTCCTAATAGCAGCCACAAAGCCCTCAAACGAGCATGGCAAGCGCAGACATATACCGACGACGTTAAGCACCTGCTTCGTGAACACGGTGGGAAGATTTGGAGCGACCCTATCGAGAAACGAAAACTATCATCCAATCCAAACTCCCAGCTACTAACAGCAGGAGACCCAGGCGCGTCGGGCGACCTTTTGTACGAGCATGAACGCCATCGACAGTTGTAAGTCAATATCGCTTCGCGCGTCCAAAGTGATGATTTGACCAAGACAGTATTGCTCTCCAACTTGAGCACCTCATGTTCGTGAAGGCCAAGGCCTATTATTTCAATCACCACGCACCGTCGGCTATGTGTTCGGCGATGAAGCCACAAGCAATCACGGTTGAGGGCCCACGCGTGAGGGCTCCTGCCCCACGAAAATTGAGCTCAGTGACCTTCACTACCAACAAGAAATGCATGGCCACCTTTCGCATGCCTTCCGACACGCTACGGGCTATACTCCGCCGGACCTCGTCAAGTATCTCGAAGAGGAAGCGAGCTCGCGATGCAGTGGGTAAATTCTTACCCAATGAGATGCTCCGTGAGAGTGGCGATGTGTGGTCTCCAGCAAAGAGCAGGCGAAATCCGCAACGCGGTAAGAGTAACAGCGCGGAACAAGGTAAGTGCAACGTGGTTACGGTACTAGAAACAGCCTTTCCATTTAACAGCTGAGTAGTAGCCTCACTTAACGATGTTTCACCTGAGGATGAACAGACCGGCGAAGAAGACAGAAGCTCGACCGCTATAGCGAACGAGGATAACGAGGCAGGGTCCGAGCACTCGGTATCGGAAGAGGACGAGAAGACTATGAGAGCGGATTTGACCATCCTCCTATACAGGGAATTATTTCTTGACGATGACAATTCCCACACGAAGCTCCCCAACGCCGAGTCAATGTTGGAGACGTCTAAACAGTTAGACGACATCATACGCAACCTATGGACTCGAGGCGAAGACAAGATCCGTGTAGCTCTTGGAGATTCATTCGAGCAAGCCTATCGAACATTGCATGCCTGGCTCTCTTGGCGGGAAGGCTGCTGGTCACTGTGCCACGCCACCGGAGTGAGTCTGCTTTTGCCTTGAAGACGGACGCTAATTTTGACTATTCAGGTACACCCTCTCGAAAGGAAACCGACTCCACGATTCACTTTAACTCAATGGGAGCAGAAGCTAGGCGGGGGGGAGGAGTGCCGGAAATTCCATCAGACGCTCATGAACCATCGTCGCACGCTGCTGGCCTCTAAGATCCATGGAGACGAAGATACGGCTTTAAGTACAGCAAAGTGCCTTTCGCGGGTGTTCGCTGGGATTGCCGGAAGTCCGATCTTGGAATACAGCCTTCGGGGACAAATTGTCACCTATAACGAATTGCTATTCGCATGGGACCTAGACTTGTGGATGTAGGGCATGTGCAGCCAAACGATATATGATGGGTGGCGAGTCTGAAAGCTTGCAGCTGTCTAGGTGGTTCACGGTTATTGTGTTTATTGTATGGAGCGGCCAAGCCGTACGTTAAAGATGTACGTCGGTGACTGTGGCGATATGGCACTTAGTCGCGGGCTGGAATCTTTGGAGGAATATCAAAATGGAGATACTGGGCGAATGGTAAGCTCGTTATCACCTGCTCAAGTGCAGGCAAGTAATTGGGAAGGTATGGCGGATAAGGAAGCCAGTATAGGTTGTGGGTTGTGGCGAGCAAGAAAAGTTTGTGCTAGGGCTTTGTTGAATTCTCGTGTTCCACCTGGGATGATCTGCAGAGCTCTTGGCGCAACCTAGTGTGTGAGAAGTACGCGAACGCGCCATCCTTGGATGGCTCCTGACTTCCTCCTTTTCTCAACACCAAACAGGTTGACCCCATCAAAAGTGAAGCGCCGTCGAGGGCTATGGCCGTGGACCCCAATTGCGCACAGTTCGACCCTCAGCAAACACCCCCCGCGGCGGGCAATGGTAACGTTCGCCATTCCTTAGCGGCGAATGGTAATCAGAAATACCGTTGAATGCTGTCCCCTGTCAATATTTCTTCTCCACACGTTTTGGTACTCGATAGTCTACATTGTTGCGAAAGCTCTACAACGACGCACACCATGGGTTCAATCGGCTACGCCACGTCGAAGGACTGGCTCGACATCATGAAAAACAGGTCGAAGTTGCGCATGCACGAATTGATCGAGCGCTTGGGGTTGCGCGCAAAATGGAGTCAGAACAAACGTGGCAAAACGAATTTTGAGAGTGCCTTGGTGCGCGACCTCGTCACGGACATGGGCGACATCGTTGCGACGGTCCCAAAAGAGTCGGATGATTTGGTGAAATTCTTATCGGCAGAAAAAAGCCTAAACGAGCAAGTCGAGGGCCTGTTGCAAAAACATGGCTCCGCGATATGGGGAAGAGTGGGCGATAGAGAGCACTTAATCAGCGTTGGTGAACCCGGAGTTGAAGAAGAGTTATACCCTAGAGATCTCTATTTCGAGGAAGAGCAGGACCGTGAACAGTGAGTTCATTCGCGTAAGGTTTCACATTTCAATTACTGAACAGATGCCAGAATCCGCATTCTGCTACATTGGTGGCTTGGAATGAAAGCTATCAATGTTATCCTGGCTCGCGATAGACTCGATCGGGAGAGGAAAAAGAAAGAGGAAAACAAAAGAGCTAGAATCGAGATGGAAGTTCCACTAGAGGGTGCAAGCTCAGCTTTCGTCCCATTAGCACCAAATTCAGGTGCACCGGCACCCCTAAATACGAACATTCCTCCAGTACCGCTGGCAGAGCATCCCCGGCATGTGCAACTCTACAAAGCAGAAACCACATCGCGTGGTAGCCCCATCTCCGTGGCTGTCAGCACCCCGCCAGAATCGAGTCAAAGTCCCATAGGGCCTGGGCAAGGCCAGCTGGGCGGTGCCAATGCAAGCCATTTCTCGGCGGCGAACCCAAGTTCATCGCATCCTTCGCAAGCACAAAGCGTGGTGGATGGAGTTTGGAATCGCCTTGCCGAAGTAGGCATCAACGGATCGCGCAATGGAAGCATGTCATCGCAAGCGGCAATCGGTACACCCTCTTGGCCTGCAGTGAACGCAGGGACACACCCAGTGGTACCTCGACGGGCGTCATTGGCCGCAGAGGTCTCATCGCAGCCAGCGCCAGTAGCAACTATTTCCACAGCAGGTATCCGGCAACTAGGCGCCGAGATTTCTCAACTTGTGTCAGATCTTACACCGCAAGCTACCGCCACAAACGGGCATTCTGCTGTTCCACCGGACGCACAACGGAAGGCGACAGCGTATCCCGGACTCGATGTGGAGACGTTGTATGCTCTACGCGAGTACATCTACCAAGAGAAGACAGAGGTGGACTGGGAAGAAGAGGCGCTGCTACGGCGCCTTGAAACACAATGGAGAGATGGCGTGCGGACAGATCACAACCGCATGCTCGAAAACGTACCAGCGTTTATCGCGCGAGAACGCGCGTTCCTTACCTGGATCGAGCTAAAACGGCATTTGGCCGACCTTCAGCGCGCTGGCACTCGTACGTACCTTGTTATTACCATTGCACCCTTATCCGAACTCGCTTAATTTTTATGCGCTTATACTAATGATGGCTTAGGATGGGGCGAGGAAGGGACTACAGCACCCGAGATCGAGCGCCGAATCGAGCAGCACAGAACGCTCATGAGCGCGACTCGCGAGATCATCCGCAGTTTCGAGGACATTGCACAGGTCGCGGGTGCGGGCGCAGATCACGACGAGCTTCTGCGGCAAGCGTTGGTGGTATTGGCAGGGAACAAATACGCGGTGGAGCTGCAGTGGAAGAACGTGGAATTTGTCGGGCTGATGCAATGGCTGGCGGGCGCGCTGGAGAGCTACGAAAAGGAGCAGGAGGGCGACACGGTGTACTATTTTTCGTAGAGTGTTGCCTCTTAGCCAGGGTGGGTGCATCTTTATCCTTTCCCTTTCGGCGAAATGTTACCCTTACGGTGTGCTTGGCCTAGTGTGTTGCGAGGTCGAGCAGGTGTAGCGCGCATAGGCGTTTGAGGTTAGTGGGCGGCAGGGTAGTTGTGAAAATCTTATTACAGGGTCAATTGATGACGGAGCTCGTTTAGGCCTGGGCGCCTTGGATGAGCAGACCATTTTGGAAAAAGGATCGCCGGGTGTACGGGCGAGCGTAATCAGATAATCGCGTGCCCGGGTGGGCGATTGCGCATGCCTGTGCTGTCTGGCATCAGAAATCAGCCTGCGAGGGTGGCGGTAGCGGTGATGCAGCTCGTTCGCTCGCTCGTGTGCACCAAACAGGCAATTGTTGGAAGGATTCTGGCGGGAGCGAACCGAGGGATTTGCCGCTACCAGACGCCCCTGTCGGCGTAGGCACTACGTATACGGCGTGGGTGCAGCTCGCGAGAGGCAATCGTACCGAGGGCAATTTCTATCACTGCGCGGTCCAACGGGCGTAGGGCTAGCGTCGTATCTCGGTTTGAGACCGGGCTGGTTGGGTATCGTGGTGTGCAAGGGCAGTCTCTGACTCGGGCTAGTCGGTGCGGCGTTTCAAGCGCAGCGTGCGAGAAAATGTCACTGCCTCGGACGCTGGTACAGGTACACGGGGCCGTGGAGCAGAGAGCGCATGGGCGCGTTGTTATGCGTGCAAGAGTCGACGCAGTGTATTGCAGATGCAGCGGCCCGGGGTTACATCGACGAGCGCGTGTGTAAGACGGTGGCACCTCGCACGCAATCAATACGGCCGCTATGGGAAGGCGTGGGCGGCCCCGTGCGACAGGCAATAAAACTTACGTTTGCAGGTGTTATCACGGAGAGTGTAAGGCGCGGATCATACAGGGCCGCCGCAAGGGTCGTCGTCATAGATGGTGTTTTCCCGCAAGCGGTTACTGCGCTGCGACGGCCCACGGGCGGCAGTAGATGGCGAGGCGCGGGCATTGGGCGGCTGGTGTAGGCGCCGGGTGTTTTGGCCCTGGGGGGATAGTGTACATCTCATCTCGGTGAAGGGTGGCATAACCAGGACATCATCTCGTGCGTCGTACATGGAATAAGCAAGGGAGGCCAGGGAGCCAATGGCCCGCCCGCCGTAGTATAGGCGCGAGTCAGCCAGTCTCGGATACTTTCTGGTGCGGGCACAAGCGCAGCAGATCCGCATCGGGCCAGAGGCCACCGGCGACATCTCAGCGACATTGGCAGCCAGCCTGTTCAAACTTTTTCTGCGCTGACTGACTTTTTGCAATACGCTAGTCTCTACCTCGCACCCCTTTCACAGCCTTTCCCCTAGTCCACCACGCCTAGCTGGAGCCGCCCCAACAACCCGCGTTTGGCCCTGGCGTCACAACACCGCACTTCTCATCTCGACATCACATCCTCCATGCTCATGCCGCCATGAGCCAGAGCTCCCGCAACTCGCCCTCCCACATGGACGACGCCGGCGTCGCGCGCTGGGACCGCCCGCGCTGGATCTCCGTCTTTAGCTCCCACAATCCAACCATCCGCGAGGTAACCGAGTGTCTGGGCCTCGGCCTGTCCGCCAGCAGCAGCACCACCAACCGTGGCATCCCCAAGTTCGACAACCCAGAGTACCGCAAGCTGTCCGGCGAGGTCACCCGCCTGTCCAAGGAGCTGCCCAAGGAGCGCGACGCACTGCTGGACTTTGCCGCCGACCCAAACAGCTTGCACCGCGAGCTCGAGGACCTGCTGGCCACCTTTGGCACCGCCATCTGGGGCCGCAACACGGATCGAACCTGCTTACTGACCCCGGACCCGGCCAAGAAGACGTACCCCAGACATCTCTTCATCGAGGACCCCGAAGACAAAGAAATGTAAGATGCAACTAGACGCACGTGACACGTGTTGATACTGACTCCCTCCAGTCTCAAGGTACATCTGCATCGATGGATCATCATCAAGGCATGCTATTACATCAGAAATATGAAGCTGAAGCGGCCTTCGAGTGCCAATGACTACGACACCGTCGCCGACATGGAGGTGGATGGCGAACCTGTGAGCCCTAACAAGACGACCCAGCTGGTAATAGCCACTTCCCCTTGTCCCCCATCTATGATGTCAAGTGATCTAATTTCAGTTCAGTCCCCAAATGACACTCCGCACTCGCTCACACCGTCAACTGCAGATGGCCCAACGACTGGCGGAGCCGAGTACGCTGTAAAGCCCGTCAACGGCAAGAAGCGTAAGAGCTCTGCCTATGCATCGCTTTCAGACGGGGACGAGATGGACTCTACGCCTGCAGCAAAGCGGTACCAGAGCCATACGATGCCCAGTTCGCGGAGTAGTCCGCGAAAGTCTATTATTTCTTTTGTTGCTGATGGGCCAGTCTCAGAGAATTCCCAGAATGTCCCACCTATGCCAAGCCTCCCTCACAGCCACTCCAACGGTGCGCACTCAGCGACTAATGGCGCCACACCATCCGATTCTACTAGACCACAGTTGACCACGTTGTCGAGTAATGACCTAAACGGTACGGCGAGGACGCCCTCCGCCCCGCCAGCCAATGGCTTCACGGCAGTCAACACCGGTAGTTTTACAGCCATCAACCCCTCGCCCCCAGTCAGGGTGTCTCCATCGCAGAAGCCAGTTGCCCCAGCGCCAACTACAAATGGACGCAACTACTCCAGTCCTTACGATTCCAGCCCATTTCATGGAGCGCCTGTGGCGCCAAAAGCATCCACCCCACCAAAGGCTCCACCGCTCGTGACTGCTTCGGCGTCAGCTACTGGGTTCCAAGCGGTCAATTCGCCAGTTGTCGCCAATGGGGTCAGTGCTCGGAACTCGCCTACTGTACAACACGTGCAGCCACCTCAGCTTCCATCCCAACATACGATTCAAGCGCAACCTCAACCAACAAGTAGATCAAATACCCCGATCATGCACCATCACCATCGTACGGGTCTGACTCAGCAACGATCAAGTAGGTCTAGTACTCCGATAGCGCCATCAGTGACATCTCAACCGATGCTACAAGTTCAACCAGCTCCGGCTCCATTAGCTCAAGCTCATCACTCACCTCGCCCAAGCGGTGCTCCGCTGATTCAGACTACTGCCGGACCGATAGCTCAAGCTCAGCCGCCGTACACTCAACCTGCGCCTACTACCCGAGTGCATCATGTTGTCAATGTCCCCCCAGTTTCATCGGCCCCTGTCGCCTACAATGCTCCCCAACCTGCGCCAATATTAAGGAGTCATCCTCAAGAAGCTGCCCAACTCCCTCCTCAGGCGCATGTTGAAATGGATCTCGGTCTTCTACAATGCGAAGTCCTGGGCTCCCTGATGCAGTATCTGTTCCCTAGAGTAACCTCTCCACCAGACGAAAGTGTGCTTCTCCACAAGATAGAATCCCTATGGCACCTCGGCACCGCGCACTACCGCAAAGAAACCGGCCAACTCTACGATCTTCATTCCAAAATACTCTTGACTTGGATAACTGAACGCCGTAAGATACAGCAATTGCGCCACACCTTCGCGTACTCCCCGGCTGTGCCAGCTACCGAGATGGTAGAACGACTGCTAGCGTTGAACGACCTGAGAATGATGCGACTCAAGTGGAAGAGCATGAGCAACGCTGTGGGACTAAGCACCGAGGACCTCCTATGTCGCACATTCACGATCATGACAAACACGGCGGGGACCGAGCACCTGTTCAAGGATGGGCTGGACAGGCTGAATGAGGGGATCTTCGAATTCCTTAGAACGGAAGACATGCGCATCCTCATGCACAGCAAGCGATAGGAACGTGCTAACTACCGCGACCGATCCGATTTCGGGGGCGATTCCACTTCCTGAGGCTGGCCTTTTTTGTTGACTCGAAAAGTTTTAATACTGGGTCGGTGTTCTGATGATTTTTTTCAGCTCCGTTTTCAAAATTACCACGGACGGCAGTTCTTTTGTCATTTTGCTTTTTTGACTGTTGTTGCTTTTGGGACCTGGGTCTTCATTGGGAGCTTAGCGCGGTGTTCATGGTATTCTCTCGCTTGGGGCGGTTTTCGGATACCTGGACTTGGCGTGTTGTATACCTAATACCTGTCGGACGGATGCTCTGGCCTTAGAATGGTTTGCTCAGGCATGGAAACTGGGATGGTGGGAGAGCGAGTGGTAGCTTAATGGTGCTGTGCAATGCAATCGTAGAAGCTATTTTCCGTCGTATCTCAACGTGAACACAGCGTAATTGGCCCCTTCAAACTAGCCCCTTCAGATTGGCCCCAGATGTATCTGCATCGGGTCTACTGTTTCCTACAAGGTATCGTGTACGCTGAAAGAAGGCCGATGGTAGACGTATAGCGCTCGGGCGGGGTCATCCGGTAGCGCATCGCATGCGGAACGACCAGCCCACAGTATGCGGCAGGAACGTTCTCCAGCCTCTCCACACCTACAAATGTCACTTGCAGTCAATCAATGGTCTTTCCGCCCCCATGCTGGCCCCGCACAACATCATGGCCCGGCGAATAATGCCCGGTTGATGCAGCTGCCTTCCATGCCAGTCGCTGGCTTACCACGCTGCAGCTGAAGCAAGGCTGCAGCCCTGTGATGGGCCAGCCTTGCGCCCACACAAACACAACATGCCGAGCTCGTAGCCTCAGCCTTGGATCCTTCACCGGTGCGGGTGGCTGCTGCTCTATACGACGCGTACGCCCGCGGTCTCGGTTTATGCACAGTCGGGCCACACGATGGTACTGCGATTGTTTGTTCCGCCTGGTGAGTGGAGCTTGCGCGTGCGGGGATGCGAATGGCGTACTGACAGGAGCACAGGAGAGGGCCAGCACCATATCGTCCCGAAGAGACCGGATCCTCTAGGCGCGAACGCGACGCTCCAGTACGCAGTCGTTTCCTCATCCGGGGCCGCCGCGGGTTACGCGTCCTACGCTGCGCGGTACAAGCGACGAGTCACGCCGAACAAGAAGGTCTCGAGCACAGCGCTGTTCATAAGGGCGTCGGGGAGATTGGGGATATGGGCCATTGCAGTCGGTGCTGCTGTCAATGCGTATTATCATAGAAGCTTCACGACTGTTGTAGTCTCGGAGCTGGTGAAGGACCCTATACCGCCTAAGCTGTATGAGAAGACGGAGAATTATACCGTAGAAGATGGTTGTCTGGCCGGTGCAGCAGTCGGCTTCGTTGCCTTTCTTCCCACACTGTTCATGCGGAGACCCACCGTTTCGTGGTGGACGCGTATGATAGGCATGGCCAACATCGGCGCATGCACAGGCGTCCTAGCATCCCACGCATACTTCCAGTATACCGGCGAACGACCAAAGGCCATGGAAGAGCTGGAGCGGCAACGGCGAAGACGCATGCTCGAATTCCACCACATCTTCTGGGACAAGATGCTCATGCAACAATTCGATCCCCTCATGCAAGGCTACATCCGCCACAACGGCGTCTTCCGCGCATACAACCTCCCCGCCGAAGTCTTCGACGCACCCGAGAGATTCGGCATCCTCTCCGCCCCCGCAACGGATACCAGCGCTGCCGCGGACGCCGCCGCAGCGGAGAACGCAGCATACTACATCGCAGCTCCGGACTGGACCCAGCACCTCAAAGCAATGGACAAAGACTCCATAGAAGCCGAGATCAACGACTGTGGACGAGAAAGGCAAGCCCTACTCAAAGAAGCAGAGTACATGGCATATCAACTCTCCCAGAAACAGTACGCCTTCGTGCACTCAACGCATCCCAACGAAGACGACAAGCAGACCCGCATTCGCGAATTGCAGCTCTTGGCTATCGCATACAATCGCCTCCGCGCCAACGCAGACGAGGCAGAGCGCCGCATGTTCGCCGGCCAGCACTGGCTCCAGCAAAAAGCGGCCATGGAATCTCAATCTCCGCGGGAGGCCTGGCTCGCTGCTCATCCTTCCATTGCCAAGCCGGAGACGCACGATCCTAGTGCTAGTATCGCGGAGTTGAAGAAGTTAGAAGAGCAGTTCAAGAACGAGGTGAAGGTGTTTGAGAGCAGAGTGCGGAGTCAGGCGCAGGAGGACGTGGAGAAGAGGGATAAGTGGATCAAGGATTTGGAGGATGCGAGGACGATGTTGAGGGCGGTGGACTGTATTTGTTGGGAACTGGAGAAGAAGGTGCCGAAGAAGGAGATGGAGGAGAGGGTAGAGGTTAAGGCGGTAGAAACTGCGAAGAAAGAGGAGAAGGTGGAGGAGCCGCCAAGAGTGGAAGAACCACCGCCCGGTACGGAGGAACCGAAGACAGCAGAGGAGCCACCTGAGGGCTGAGTAAGGGGAAGCCGTGATAGATAGTGGGTTTTGTAGGTGAGCGTTGGGTGCTGCGTTGAAGTGGGCATAGAGGTAGATCTCAGGCAAAGGAATATGTTTCAACTCCTTGTAAGCTTCTCTCCATATACGCTTTATATAGCTACGCTGCCGGGCTGCAGAACATCTTGACCGTGACCGTTTTCACGCATGCAATAACGAGTGGCGTATGGTTCCAGTTAGGGCAAGCGGACGCGATTGCCCATACTGCTTGGCCCATATACTAACAAGTGTAAGCTAACGAACTTGACTAACTCCTTTCGAAAACTTTTAGCGTGAACAATGATATTAAGTCGTACAGCGTGGGCGTCAAATCGGGCGGACGAACTCGAGAGCTCTTCGGATTGATCTGACGTAGCCATCAATCTGTCCCTTGGCGTGCAGCGTGCATTCGACTGCATATCGGTAGATCTTTACAAAAGAATCATTCACCAGTGAGGAACAAACCAAGATAAGAGCCAACGGGCCTTGAGCATCTTCTCGTGTATTCCGACATCACCACAGCATGATGAGCGATTCTGAGCGCTTGTACTTCGTTTGATTCCAGAAAACTATTTTGTGTGTCTGAAGTTGTCCCATAAACAATTGCTGTCTCACAGCACCGAGCAAGATCAGACCTTGTCGCAATTAACAAGCATGGCGGTAGAATGCCTCATGCCAACTTCGCTTTGGGAGCGATTGAGTACCCACCTCCGCTGCAATCTGTCCGACTAACCAACACATCCTCCAAGACAACCTTACTACTTGAAAGGCCTCGTACGGGTTGCGCCGTGGATTCTGTGCACGTTCAGTTGCGCTTGGCGAGCAAGTCGCCGTGGATGGATTTCATGAAGGTGTGGAAGTCTGGAAGCTTGGTTTTAGTGGTAGCCTGGGAGTTGTCGATGGGGGCTAAGGCCGTCGAAGAAGATTGAACTATGGCGAGCGCGAGACTAGAGGTTCATGTTAGCCTTGGAGTGGTAATGATCACCTGTTCAGCAATCAGATTCTAACAAGCGATGGCGTCTACATACCCATCAACAGAGGCATCATCGCCAGCCGCCGTGACGACTTGCTGTTCGTCGGGGACTACTGCCAGATCAGAACGGCCGTCGAAGGATCCTGCGTCTACAGACTTCTCGCCTTTCGCAACGCGCTCGCTGTCCTCCTTCCAGTGGATGAGATCTGCAGTCTCGAATGTGTTAACTATGCGGCGCTTCTTTGGAGCAGGAAAGTCCGCATGGCTCTCGTCACCAGAGTCGGTGATGAATTTAGCGAGCATGTACTTATGTGCGGCGCCTCGGTTTGTCTTGGGCGGTGCTAGCCCCGACGTGTCTTCATTGTTGGCGGGCACTCCTGCTTCAGTTTGTTCGTCGCTAAGTATGAATACCGTAGCTTCATCTTCTGAGGCCGTTGCCCGAGCATCGTCATGTCCTTCGGTTCGCACGGAAGGTGTGATTTTCTTGGTGTCAGGTTTGCGCTTCATGGAGCTACAGACGTAAGGTTAGCGACTATTGTTTAGAAAGGAAACCTTGACTGCACATGAACTCCAAGTGATCTGGATAAGTGACATGCCGCTCAAAGGGAGATCGATATACCTTGTGGCCTTGAGATCTCCCTGCTCTTTAGGAATAGTGCAGCCTGCTTCATCACCGTCGACTGTATTAGCCGTCTCCTGGTCTTGTGACTCTTCGCCCTCGACATCTTCGACCGCGACATCTGAAGTGTTCTCATCTACGTCATCGTCGTTAGTGTCGTTGTGAATGTTCGAAAGTAATGCTGGAGCTTTACCAGCCATGTTGCCCAGGTCCTTCTTCGCTCGTGATTTCCTGCCGCTGCCGTGCAACTTCTGGCGCTTGGCCCGACAAGCGTTCGCAATCTTGACAAAGACCCACAGATGTAAGAGCGCCTCAATTTTCGGTCGATCGACGTCATCCTCCAGCTCCAGTCGGTATGTGCAGCCCTCGCGGGCCGCGACATCCATGCCCCAGACTTTAGGGCCGAATTGATCGAAGAGCAAGTCATCCAACTGTTGGTTCATGTGCATTGGGTTGCTGGCTGCATCCACAAATGCATCTCGTCCTGCATCGTCGCGCTTCCGGCCTTGCATAGCGCGGGGGCGACCTCGAATAAGGGGGCCAGCAGGTGTCTGATCAAAGCTTTCGTTGTAGAAACTCTTGGAGAGCCCGTGGATCGCTTTAGACAGCTCAGTTAAAGTCGGGTCGTCGAAGTAGAAGATGCCTGTATTGTTCCTCACCGTAGTCCCGGGGGCTACAAGGCCAAGACGGCAGAGGATGTCCATCTGCTTGACGGTGCTTCGGTCCCAGACATTCACCATCCAATCGAGAACAGTCCACTTCCCGTCAACGTATTTGTCAAAGCCTTCCACGCTGAGAATCGGAAGTTTGCGCTTAGCCTTAGGCGTGGTATCTGTCTGTAGTTTGCGGTGGGTCTTTGGCGGCCAGCTGATGCTGTCGCCTTCGGCGGCTTCCGACTTGCGCTTGCGGCCGACATTAACGGTTGGGTTGGTCGTGCTACCCGATGAAGGACTATATGGGCCAGCGTTCGTGGTCGGATCTCGGCTGGAATACGGGGACATGATGCGTGAGCGGTCCTGCATTGTGAGGTCGGCAATCGACACCTTTGCTGCGCTGACTTCAACTACGGTACTGTTCAGCGCCCGGCGTAGTACGGCAAGGCGAATCGCACCTGCTTGCCGTGCAGTGTTTTCGAGAGATCTGGTTTTCCTCTTCAAGGTGAGCAATAGCCTGGTGGAGTTCGTCGTTGTTGGACGCCGTTGACGTTCGCGTCGAGTTAGTCTGGACAAAGCGAGGTTTGGTTGAGGGATTCGCTATACGGTGAATAGCGGTCGAAGCTTCTCCAAGAGGTCAGCATTAGGGCTTGTCGTCTGACAACGCTCGGTCAAGCGCGCCGGTGAAAGACAAATGATGCGCGCCCTTGACTGGTGTTGCTGTAGCAGCGCAAGGAGACAGGTTAAAAGAGCAGGCGTTGTAGGCAGGTACTCCAGGATACAACGATCGACAGGTCGTCACATCCCGCGCGCGGAAGGCTCGTAGATATTCTCATCCTGATGCTCCGACACAATGGACCATGCTTCAGCTTCCCCCGCTCCACTCCTGACTCCGAGCAGCAGGTCGTTGGCAACCGCTTCAGCGCTACCAGCACGCGATGGACGCGAACAAAGCTCCAAATGTACAATCCCACCCAGCCAGGGACTGACGTAAACGAGGGCAAAAAAGGAGAACCAGCATAGAGTGACCAGATCTGCGAACTGGAGTACTCACAGTCTCCTACCGCGTCTTCCTCTCTGATCGTTCTCTCCGGTTCCCCGATCTTCAGCCCTTTCCCGCTTCGCGCAGCCACCGC
Organism: Didymosphaeria variabile; assembly: GCF_027946475.1. Lineage (NCBI taxonomy): Eukaryota > Fungi > Ascomycota > Dothideomycetes > Pleosporales > Didymosphaeriaceae > Didymosphaeria > Didymosphaeria variabile. The sequence goes on along the minus strand of NW_026611625.1, from coordinate 2,810,207 downwards.
CTCCTTTCTCTCCACCACACCCGTGCATACAATGTCGCCGGCTCACAGCATTTTCTCGGATCATCATGCAAGCGACAGAATTCGCAAGATCTTCAAGCCAACTGCTGCAACAGTGCATGTGAAAGTCTATGGAAGAAGTGGCGCCTTCTCTTTTATACAAGATTGGCTGATCTCGTAGTCCGGCACGGCCTACTTCCGATGGATCGGTGGCGGGATTGTGGTACGAGAGCAAAAGCTCGGACTGGGCTCAGGACAGTGTTGAAATGTATGCAGCAATCAGGCGCGCATGTGACTGAGAATTCAGTGGCAGCGCCTAAATATCTCTTTCTGGGTATCGTGCCTTGGTGAATTGCGAGCCATTGATTATGGGTCGAAACAAAGTACGGAGGCGCTTGCTGCCTGGATAGCACCGCAAGTGAAATGACAAAGGAAAGGGATCTTGAAAGGACGTAGCGAAGGGAAACGAAGGGGGAAAGAGGAGGTATGCTGTAGTGTTGGAGGTAGTATAACGAATATGTACGTGTTACCTGCATTGTCCTGACCATGTGCCAAACGTTGCCCGCGGCTGCCTATGCGAACGCCTAAACTCCCACCATGCTGGTATAACGGGCAGACTCGAAGTCAAGCCCTCTTCCAAATTGCGCCATACCCAAACATCATCGCGTGCCTACTGGTCTGAGTTGACCGTTTGCTGCTTTCGTTAGCAACCGTTGCCCCAAAAAATTGTCGTTTACTCACCACAAGCCAATCCATGCCCTCATCGACACCTCGGCCATCCACAGCGGAGCATGCGACTATACTCCAGTTCCGATCTTTCAGCTCTCCTAACCGCAGCGCCTCGCTAATCTCGCCTGCGCCCTTTGCCCCTGGCTGATCCTGCTTGTTCGCAAATACCAATAGCGCCGCGTCCCGCAGCTCTTCCTCGTTTAGCATCGCAGATAATTCTTCGGAAGCGGTCGTGAGACGGTCGATATCGGTCGAGTCTATAACGAAGATGACGGCGGCGGTGTTGGCATAGTAGCACCTCCAGTACGGTCGAATTGAGGTTTGGCCTCCGAGATCCTGAATCAAATCAGTAAAGATGCTTTCGGGCGCTGGAGCTGAAGCCCACGACTTACCCAAACATTGAAGTTGAGATTCTTGTATGTGACCGACTCGACATTAAAGCCTATGGTAGGTATTGTAGTGACAACCTCTCCGATCTAGGCTGTCATTAGTCCTGGCATTCGCTAACTCACCGAATGTATCGCCTACCTTTAATCTGTACAGCAACGTTGTCTTTCCTGCATTGTCCTAGTCACATGTGTCATCAGTGCCTACGCCGCCGTGCTGGAGCAGGAGCGCATACCAGCCCCAGAATCAATATCCTGATCTCTTTCTTCGACCAAATGAGAGCGCTAAACTTCGAGATGTATCCTCCCATTGTATTACTGAGTTGTATGTATCTTCCGTCTTTGTTGCTGGTCGTTTTGGTGCGGTACCACTAGGGGCGTTCGTAGACTTGGTATGTGGATACGGAGAGAATATCGTAATCGAAAGCGTGCGTTATAAGTGTCGGTGTCGTAAAGTCGTAACGAGAAGCAGTATGAGTTCGAGTGTCATGTGCGAGGGGCTCAGTGAATGCTGCGTGTCTTAAAGTTGTCCAACGCCAAACGCCGAGGCCGCGGGAGTTGTTGTCGGAGCCAAGTTTCTCCGGGGTCGACGACCACGGGACGAGGCAGCCGTTGGGACCCATCTGCCAAACCCCTACTTCGGTACACACAAAATTATTCTACGAGCTCAACGCTATATAATGATTGGCAAAATCTTATCAAACGATGATTTTCGCACGAGGACAACGCTCTGAAATGGCAGCTACATAAGAGATAGTTTAGGAGAGTTGATCACGAACCGAATGTGTAATAATGCTTTTACAAGATAATCGTATCTCATGGACAGCGGACGTCCCAATGAAACAATCGTCTAGTAGCGGATTTCTTCCCTTTGTACTCAGTGCATACCTCGCGTAAAGATGCTATAATCCCTGTGGTACATCCCAGTATCTCGTCTTGTGTCCCCAATTTCTTGAGCTGCTAATGAACACGTATCTGCGCTAGCTTTGACGCGCAGCACTCTTCATCTCCCAAGATTCAACGACAGCGGCAACGATAATTTCCTGTACTATACGAAGCGCTCCCCCAAGCGGGCCCTGATCTGCACCAGACTCCGGAAATCTAACATCAAGGGGCGCGGAACATCGTAGAAAATCTGCATTAATCCTGTCCATTGGAGCACCTGGATCAGTAGAGATAGGAAGCGCTCTGTACCAGAAGCGCTCTGTAACAGTCTTCGAATAGCCCTCAGGATCAGCATCGAAAGGCGCGGAATCCCAGGAATGCCCCGCTGCGACGATTACGCTAAATGTTTGGATGGCAACCAGCCTCTGTAGGATGGTGCTGCCGCCGGGATGAACTTAGCATGAGGATGCTACGCTCGCATTGTTTCCATGGCTGTCAATGGGCTCGACCGTTGAAACGGCCATCCGTACCCAATAATCCAATCCAACGGCTATCACGACCCACTGTTGGATGACGATAGCTTACGTTTACCCTAAAATGCGATATGGTATCCTGTGGTAACTCAGCGTAGCCAACCCCATGACGGTATTTGTGATGCCTCCGACTGGCGATAGTGTATCCCGGGTCAACTCTGCGCATCGAAAACTTTGATGGTTCATGGCTCGCTCAAATTTTGGATGGTCCATCCAGGACAAACTCAGCGTGTCCAAATCATAGAATCGTTCTCTTCGGGCGACAAGCAGATTCTGCCCTCAACGGGCTATGGTGACATTGATGCAGGGGGACCGAAATGCCTTTCTTTCATCTCAACAGCTATCTCTGTTTATTTAATCCAGTCGCACTTCGTCTCTTAAAAGATTTCTCTATCACATCTTCACACTACCTCAAAATTGAAGACCACTTCCGGAGCCACTTCCAAAGCACCTCAAAGACTCCCACCGCTCCGACCAAAGCTACTATAAGCCACTACAGCTTACAATACCCTTTCCAAGTCTAGCAAAGACTTCGCGATGTCTCTGCTCATCTTCAACCACCCTCTCACCTCCACCCCTTCCACTGGCAACGCTAGTGCTCTCCCTGCTGTAGCTGTCCAAAACTGCAGCCAGCTCGTGGCCTTGAAGACCAGAAACTTCGACGAGCTAATTGCCCTCGGCTCCCAAGTTTACGAAGGGTTTTCCGACCATTTCGAGTTCGTGGTATCCTCCATCATCAACGATACCACTCCTGGCTCTACTGAGCATAAGCTCGCAGAGGCAATCTACTTTCGAGATGGGCACAACATGGCCATGCTTTCTCGCATCGCCGACATGACTCGCTTCCAGCTGGAACACGAAGCTCTTGCTGCTGGCCTCCTGGACAGTAATCAGATCAGCACGGTGAGCGATTTTGCGTTGGAGCTTCAGCTGAGGGCTTGGGTGAATAGGGAGAATGAGGAGCACTTTGCGCAGCTAAATCGTGATGATAGTGGATATCATACTACCGATCCTAGCATTGATATTGAGCCTTCAAATGAGGATAGTGAGGATGACAAGAAGGGAAAGAAACCAATTTTCATCAAGGTGTGGAAGAAGGAGCTTGGCAGATATGTCACATATGCGTACTAGCGGTTTTAACGGTGGATCTGCATTTCGCTTTCCACGATAACCTGCCGACTCTGTCTTCGTCCAAATTTTTTAGTTTTCCTCTTTCCCTTCACTGCTATAGCTTTGGGAGATAATTTTTTTAGGATATAGGATTGTTGCTATTGAGTTCGCATCCCTTCCTGGTAGCCGCGCTTTCCGGATTTTGGCTTCTTTGATTTGTTTGGATTTGCAGCATTGCACGATGTTTGTGCGACGTAAACGTACTAGGTGCAGTACCCGAAAGAAGACATTCAGTCTCATCTAGCTCCAATATCGATGTATACCATTTGTTCTACGCTACGCTATGTTTCACTGTGCTTGGCCAATAACAGATTCAACCGAACACTCACTTTCAACCCTCGAGGTGACCAGAGGGTTCAACCCTCTCACGTCCGCCTTTGGAAAGTCCGCACGGGGCTCGAGGCTCTAGCGTTTTCACTGTCACTGTCACTGTCAGCTTGGCAGGCTTCCCGCGGTCAGGTCGAGTAAAAGAGCCTCAGCTAAACCGCCACCACCCTCTTCACTATCCCCTACCCTCAGTGCGCTCACCCGCCACGGCGAACCACGCAGCTTTTCATAGCTTCTCTTTGTACCAGATCACCCACAACAAGCAGCTGGCCTCGACTCAGCAGCTGGCCTCGACTCAGTCACACCTCACCGTCCACCCCTGTAGTATGCCTAACATACTCGTACACCTTGGTCGTCCCACGTAACCTCCCACAACTACCGGCGCAATGTCCGAACAGGGTAGAAAGATCAAGCTTGGTAGTCCCGAGTTTAGGGAGCTAATGGTAAGTGTTGATGCGTACCGCGCGAGTACTTAATTCTGATTAACACCTAACACAGGCTAAGAAAGCTGCTATCGCTGCCGCAGCTGCCGCTTCTGCTATAGCATCGCATGCTCCCGTAGCGAACGAAACACCTGCCCCTAACGCTCCTGCTACCGGCATTCTTGCCCAAGTATCCGCTGCCATTCCACCCGGCACATTCAGGGCTACGGCTGCGCCTGGGCGCGCGCCTGAGACTGCACCTGATTTCGTGCTTTCGTCCACGCTCCAGTCTATGCCTACGGCTATCCCTGATGTTAGTACAACCCAAGCTGACGAGCCGGCCTACCATACTCTCGAATCAGGCTGGGGCCACTCAAAGGGTAAAGAAGTTGCGTGCCATAACCCAACGCTCTATCATGCTGTAAGCTATCTTTCCACCTATAGTTCTACTGTATCTGATAAGCACCAGCCGGCGAACTTCGGATTTGTCCTGAGCGACCAGCTCCCGTTCGGAGTCTCCTCAAGCGGCAATAGTTCATACTACAGCCCGATCAGAATCTTCCCTAGCATCGACGGTACCTACCGATCGGCTAATGCTGAGGTGCAACGTAAGCCATCGTGGGGCGCTGCTTCGAAGCCATCGACTAAGGTGAGTTTGGTTTCATTGTCCCCCTCCCGTCATATCCAACTCACGCACTATGTAGATTATTCCGTGGCGTGTAGAGCCGAGGCCAGCTCATATATCGCCCACACAACCACGTGAAGTATCCATCCACCGTCCTCACCTCGATAAGCCTCGCAAAGAAACCACTGGGCACCTTATGTCTGCGGTTCAGTCGAAACCCAATGAGCCTACCGTGTCAGTTGCCCAGCGACATAAATATGTTCAACACCGTGAGCAACCCGTCCAGCAGGACCACAAAACGTCCCAGCCTGAAGAGCGATCCGCTGCGCCTTCTCGATCTGCGCCACCAGCTCGTCAGTCAGTCCAACAGCATGCTTCGCAATCCCCTCGACCGGCTCATATACCAGTCAATGAGTGTCCTTCTCGTTCCCCACGTCTCGGCCACCAGCCAGTCCACCTGCGCTACTTTGATAGTTATGGTGCTCTCGACTGCGGAGCGCAGACGCTGGGTCTTTACCTCGACGGGCTTCGAGACGAACTCACAATCCGTGGTCTTCCATTCCCAAAAACTGATAACTGGAGGGATCTCGCTTCTGTCCTTGCCGAAAATGACAAGGAGTGGCGGAAACAGCTTTTCACTCTGGAGCGTGAAGTGCTCAGCAAGCTCTGTGGCAAGGAAAAGGTCGATGCCTTCATGCGAACTGAGCCCTTCAAGAACCAGGAGTACTTCGACTACGGTGATTTAGAAGCCGAATTGATCTATCACTACAAAGAAACTCCAGAGTTTTCTGAGCTTATGACTAATGTTTTGGATCTACGGAGCGTGGCGTACAACATGCTGCTACACATAGCCAACCACGAGTATGTGAGCCTAGGTACCAAGATGCCTGATTTTCATCCAGACTTCGCGAGAAGGATTGCGGACTTCCGCGCCCGGAAGATCGCTACAGAGGGCTCTCCTCTTAGACAGCGGGTTGAAAAGTACGCCCGCGGCCGAGGCACTATTTCTCCTCCCGAGCGCTCAGATACTGCTCCTGTTGGGTCGCAGGGGAGAAAGCGTCGGCGCGGAAAAGACCTACAGGAAGAGGGCGAAACGAAGCCAGCGAACAAGAAACCTCGAAAAAATGCGGCTTCTGTTTCAATCGAAAAAGAATTTGCCGCATTTCAGCCCGGATCCGCTACAGGGTCGAGTCCTGAGCAGTCTACCCTTGCTACACCAGCAAGCAGGTCCCCGATTAATGTAAACCCAGTCTCTACGCCAGGATCAAAACACACAAAGCGTCAGGGAGATACAGAGGGAGAGGAAGGGCTGGATACGGGGAAGAAGAAGCCTCGTCGTGACGCTACATTGACTAAGAAAGCGCCCACCACTACACAGGACGAAGCCGCTGCGGGTGCCACTTCGGAACAGTCAGAACACGAGATTCAGCCAATGAACAGAAAGCCCCAACAAGACGCTGCTCACGTTGATAAAGCATCCGCTTCGGCGTCCACTCGTGAGCGTTCCACCACCGCGTCTTCTATTTGCGAAACGTCGCAGGCGCAATCCCGCAAAACGAAAGCTGCAACCCAGTCCCCTCTTGAAGAAGACCGTGATCCTTCAGAGTCTGATACTCCTACCGGAGACCATGACTCTCTTCAGACCAGGTCCATCAAACGAAATCTACGCAGCAACAAGAGGAAGGAACCTGAACCAGAGTACGTGTGGGAATGGGAAGACGAGGATTTGTCCGACTTTATTGACGACGGTGACGAAGATGAGTCAGTTCGGCCCTCAAAGAGGAAGCGAAGAAACAGTGATGAAAAGAAGCGTTTCGATCGCGCGAAGTTCAGGCGGACGACTAACCTCGTCAAAGACTAGGTCTGCACTGGCCTCACGACTTTCACGGAAAAGGACGCGGATGAGCTTGTTCCTTTATTTATATGGTTTCGCGTAGAAGCCGTGTTTGTATGGTGTTTTGAGAGTGCGACATTGATCTATCCTCGTGTGCGCTTGGTTTTTTGTTTGCACTGGGTTTTGACCTAGCTTGCATTTGGTATGCTTGTTTTTGTTGTTTGCACTGGGTTTCGACCTAGCTTGCATTTTGTATGCTCGGTTGGCTTGCGCATTGCATCTTCAAGGCTTCGATTGGTGCATGTCGCTTTTGTTGTTTCCTACTAGTTCATGTTAGCCGGACGACAGTTATCTACCAACTCAACGCGCGCATCGAACCCTGCGGAGACGTGTCCCTTTAACAAGGGACTTTCCTTCTCAGGCATTTCGCATGCATGTCGGGTCGAAAAGACACATACATGGTTTCTCCATTCCCAGCTAAGAAATGGATTCAGTCAGAGATAACGGGCGCGAACGCTGATTATCTACATCTGGGAAGAACGTCAGATGAGACTGCGTCCTATATGGCAGCGGTAGTTTTCGCATACAGGCCGGGGACAAGGAGACTTGCGTGCTGGTCCATCCCACCAAGATATGGAGCTGGCTGCGGGATGGTGTAAATGTCAGAAGAGTTATTTCTAGCGTTTAGCAAGTTAATAGTAACTCTCCGTCATAACATTTTATAATGTGCGAAGTGCGGAATATTACATACGTACCGTGATAAGTGAAGGGTCGTGCCTTCCCTATTGTTCAATAACGCGTTGCAGTCCACGCTACTTCATCAGCGCGTTCCTTCCCACCCTATACTTCCCCTCGTTCTCCGGCGTGCCATCAAAAGCTCACTGTAGCATTTGCACTCGCTCTGAACTATCACGTTCGCATCAGCGCCCCCTTCCTCAGAGATTTCTGCCTGCAGAATGGGCGGCGGCCCCAAAGCCAGCGCGGCTAACCTTGAGCCTCTCGGAAAGCGCAGGCACTTCCAGACTCCCGCCAGCTCCTCCGAACCAAAGCCTTCTGCATCGTTAACTCGTAATGTGCGCGGAAAGGAGACGGATTCGACTTCTTCTCGTATTGCGAACAGCCGGAGCGCCCTGCTCTCGAGCACAGCAGGAACAGCTACCGATCCTACCGAATCCAAGGATAACGCGGCCTCTGGATCCGTCAATTCAACTGCTTACAACCTGCTACATGATAGCCGACCTCCCCCGACGATCGAAGCGACCAGTGATCATAACGGCGACGAAAGCTCCGAGCGACACTCCGATGCGGAATCTGCGAATCAAGTCAAAATTCCCTTGTGCAGAGTTCCTTCTCCCCAAACGCGCCTTGAGACCAGCACACGAGCTCTTGCTCTTGCACAAGAATGGCAAGCAAAGTTCAAAGCTCTCCCGAAGAGACCTCCTATGCCAGACTCTAAAAAGGGAATCGATACGCGCAAGCAAACAGCCCGTGCGGAAAATGATCAATACATTTTGAAGCACCGTCAGCCGCAGCCAACACTATACCACAACGAAGAGTTGGGAGCCTTGGAAGGTGATGCAGCAGACAAAGCCGACGAAGAACCCTCGCGCAAGCGTCGTCGCAAGAGCGGTCCGGGACCTCAGGCCTCTGCGGTGAACCTGGAGCCCCTGGGCAAACGCAGAAAAGGGTTTACACCCAAAGTCCTAGCTGATGGGACTTCAACTTCAACAGAGCTTCGGCAGAAGTTCTCTTTGGAGGCGGCAGTGGACAAGCCGGCAACCGTAGTCCATAAGCCACAGCTGGACCCCGCGCCCAAAACAACAGATCCATCGGAATTGAAGCAGCATATACGGTTGTCGGATGCGATTTCGACTCAAGCATCGTATGGTCCGGCCATAGGAAGCCAAGCAAGTCCGCTAATGGTTCGAGACACGGTCGTCGCTCTCCAGCAACCCACTCCCGAAACCGAAGATGGTAGGCGTGAGGCTGAGGAGAAGTCTGACCGCCTGATTATCTCTCGCAATGATCAAGTCCGTCATCCCGCAACTAACGGAAAATTCGGCAATGACACTAGATGCGAGGGCACGACTCGCACGCATAAACGATCATCCTCACCGCAACGACTGCGTGAGAGATACGATAACGCTTTTCATCGGGACGGTCGCGATCACAAGAGTGACAGTGTACGTGATGAGGTATTGGGCAGAGATAGGTCGCTACGTAGCCCTAGACAGGGCCGGAACCGAGCATATCCTCGTGAAGCATATCCTCGTGAAGCATATCGCTCGCATGCAGCAAGCGTAAGAGATGATCGTGTCTCCCGCAACGATCATGTCCCTGATCCAGCGAGCAACTTCGACGTGCGTCAGGGCTCCCAAGACCATAGCTACCGTGACCAACGCGCTGAAACGAGAATGAGAGATGGTCATCGTACCGATCGAGGCATTTCTCTTCAGGAGAGGTCTTCCAAAGGGGCGCATATCAATGGACGAGATCATTCCTCTTCACCTCGCAGGTCCTACGGCGACTGGCAGGACAGCCGCGACCATCATCGACACGGTGGCGAGCGCCGTTATCGCCAAGAAGAAGTCGCAAGCCCACATATTGACAGTGAGCGCACCACTTGGAGTGAATATGAAAGCTCTGAGTATCGAAGCCGTAATCCGCAATATTCGTGCGATGAAAGACTTCAATCAGCTCAACATGGCCATTATGAGTACGATCGCCGCCAGCGATCACGATCACCTGGAAGATATCGTCATTCTAAGGACCGATTCGGCTATCGCGGTTATAGCATAGACCCTAACTCAGGAGAACATCGAAATGACCGGTATCGTACGCGCGACCTACGCCGACGTTGACAGAGAAGGTAAACCCTTCTACAGTAGCTCTCAATCGTAGGTTGTCACGTAATTTGACTGAGTAGATCGGACAAGCCGGGGGGAGAAGGATACATGGTGATTGAAAAAACATTTTCATGCTATTATACACAACGAACATATGCTATTTACAGGACCGGCAAAGTTGAAGTGGGGATTCGGGGTAGAGGGGAAAAGATGAACAAGGAGTCGAAACAGGTGGATGATATCACAACGTCACTATTTCGGCGCTGCGATAATGACGCTCTGCATCTTGGCATCGTAGCGATGGACCTCGAGAATCTGCAGACCAGCTGCCTCTAGCAACATCTCGAATTCTTTCTTTGTCCGCTCAACACCACCCAACGATGCCATCATCGTGAGGTCCACTTTGCAAGAGTTAGCTGGGTCCTTGTCTTCAGGTGGAGTTTTGGGTTTTACGTACTATATGCAGCCTGCCATGGCAGCTTTTCGTCCGGCAACACGACCTCATCAATTACAAGGAGCGACTCAGGTCCCAATGCTGGAACTACTGCTTTCAGTATTCGGATGCTGTCCTCTTCCGTCCAGTCATGTAGAATATGTCTTAAGTAGTAAAACTTCGCCCCCTTGATCGGCTGTTCCTTGAAGAAGTCGTGCTCTTGGAACTCCAGTCCTTCGACTTTTGGCGCGCTGCTAAGCGTCGATGCGATGTCTTGTACCACGATCCTGCCCTCTACATCGAAAAACTTCTTCTTGAATGCGGACGCTTGCTGCCCAAAGCCGCCACCGATGTCAACGAGCACAGCCGATTCGGCAGAAGCTTTGAAGTCGCCTATAGCATTCATGACAGGATACGAGTCCAACCAGTGGCCTTCCCGCTGTATCGCCATCGCATGCCCAAGCGATGCCATCTGCTCAGGACGCTGTGCCATCCACTCAAACGGCGTCAAATCCGTCTTCAGCGCCTTATGAAATGGCAGATTCTTGTTACTAGAGATATCCTGGTACTTATTCTCTGCCAACCAAGACGGAAACGCGTATGCGGTGGGCAGATGGATGTCGTACCCGTGTGCTATCGCACCTGAAACGTGGACGTTAGCTAGCGTATGCGTGGTCCTGTTTGCGGCGAAAGTGTCGACTGATAACTCGTCGATAAGGCCGAAAGCTGCCATTGCGCGAAGCAGATGCGAGAGCATTTTGGGGGCTGCGGATGTACTGGTTGACAGGGTGGACAGGGATAGGGCTTCCTCGGAAGAGGAGAGGAGGGTGAAAAGAGACAAGTCAGTGCCGACTTTTACAAGGGGCATCTGCAGGGACTGGGTAACTTTAATTGGGAATCGGAATAGAGAGGGGAGAGGGGCGTACCCCGGACGATATACGGACTACGAGGTCCCAGTCGTCGTCGAAAGAAGCCTGGAGATCGCGGAGGTCAGTCTGCATCTTTTGGCGGGTTGGCTCGTCGGCTTGGGCGTAGAGGTTGCGAATCTGGGGGATGAGGGAGTCCATGGTGAATGTGTCAGTTTTGAAGTAGCAGGGTGGGCTCCTGTATTCTTGGTATAGCTGTCCTGTCTGTTGGGTATATTAGGTGATGGCTTGGATCATGTAAGTTCGATCCATGAGCCTCATTAAATATTATATACAATCGTAGATAATCGTTGTAGCCTTGTTACGGCCGAAAGGAAAAGCCGACAAGGACTACGGGTTGGGACTACAACAACAGCTGCTGCCTAACCCAGCTCCTCTGATGGGCTTAGTCGATCGCTCCATCGCATCTTTAGCGTATGTCTTAGTCCACTTAATTCACCAAATGGCTTAGGTGCGAAAGTATAGTCGTTCATAGAGACCGAGAAAGCCGAGAAGACCGAGCATCGCTCACATCGGCCAGCCACGCCTAAGGTTGGGCATCGTGTACGAAAGAGTCTTTTCAGAAGCATTCATGAATGGGCCTCCCGTGGTGATGTATCGCCGGATGGCAACCTGCTGGAAGATACACATGGCATTTGCAAACGTGGTGTTGAGGTTACCAGCTGGCCAGCCAATGATCGTGAGGCTGGCTTTCTGCTTAGTAACAGACGCGCCAGAAGGACGACGAGCGCCCCAACGCGACCTTTCCTCCCTCTCGTCAAGAAGTCGTATTTTCCATCTCTTAGTCGCCTCGAAATGTATAGATTGAGCACCTGGTCCGGACCTACTTCTTCCGCCTACCTAGACAGTCTCTCTTCTCAGCGACGAAAACGTACCGGCAGTTCGATAAGACACGCCGCGTTAATTTGTCATTGACCACTTCTTCAAACTCTATCAGACTTCCAGAGCAGGCTTATTGCATGGCTAGACATACTTTCCCGTTATGCTGGCGTGACGCCGGCATATACGACCTTGGGTATGCAGGTTAAAGTGTGCATGCACGGCAGTGGATGCGCGTCCTGTTCCGGATGCGTGTATAACACCCTATCATGTTTCCGGCATCACTTTCCGTATTGACACCGTAGGTCCTGGATCCGACAACCATTTTGGCGTGCGTACTGCCTACACAATGCGTTCATTGCGTGCGGCAGGGATTCGCGCCTTCAGCATCGCCTATCCAGGGCTGCAATGTACGAATGGGCATCGGGCGTATATTTGCACTGAACGGTCTACATGCTGCACCATATCCGTCCGTATTTCCCAACCCTGTCCGCAACAGATAATAGCCTTGTACACCCCGCAGAAGAGATGGAGACATGGAGCGCCTGCAGGCATGTGCAAGTACAAAATGCTTCATCACGCTTGGGCAACCCCCAGACTAGATTTAGGATGAATTGTTACTATGTTGTCTCATCACATTTGTCTAAGCTTTTTCATAGCAGTCAAGATAACTATTGCCTACAATTTTCCCTACGAAAGCATTCAACTGACCGACAAAGACGTGTCTAACAACAGTGATATCACATTCGGTAGATTACCTGCCGTTATTGAAGCACAGTGCAAAACCTTCCCAGGCGACAGTAATTGGCCAACCGCAGATCGCTGGAATGCTCTTAACATAAGCTTAGGAGGAACGCTGCTCAAAGCAGTTCCTCCCGCGGCAGCTTGCTATTCTGGGATCTACGAAAATGCCACAAAGTGCGCCGCTTGGTTCCAACAATCCAGGAGCTCGCTTTATGTGTATGGTGGTTCGCATATCTCACGCATTACACTAAGCTAACTAAGATAGGACGGAAGATCCCTTGGTACCGTTTCTCCAGTGGACGCTGGGGAACCCGTGTCCACTACCCACAGCATCGCCTCCAGGATCCAACGTCACGGCTCCGCCGCTGTCTGCTTGCCATATTGAGAAGTTTCCAGCCTATGTCGTGAATGCTTCTACAGTGAAGCATGTTCAGCTCGCTGTCAACTTTGCGAGAAACAACAATATCCGGCTTACTATTAAGTATGGTAATTTTTCGATCCAAATTTAGCTGTGCTGATGACTTTAGGAATACTGGGCACGATTATCTCGGTAGAAACACTGGAGGCGGTGCTCTTCAAGTGTACGTGCATCATTTGAAACGCTTTGAGTATCTACCGTTGTTCCAGATTGGAGAATATGAAGGGAAGGCCGCTAGGGTCGGTGCAGCACTGGAGCAATATGAACTGTTTCCCCATATGGAAGAAAACAATATCACTTTACTCGCTCCCGGATCCTCGACGGTCGGTGCTTACGGAGGTTACATGCAAGGAGGCGGCTTCTCGTACATCACGTCCAAGTTCGGGCTCATGGCTGATCAAGTACTGGCATTGGAAGTTGTAACAGCTGATGGCAGATTCGTCCATGCAAACCCGGAGGCCAACGAAGACCTATTTTACGCTATCCGAGGCGGGGGCCCGAGTAAGTATATGCCCCGTTAGATATTTAATGCTGACAGTCCTAGGCAACTATGGTATCATAACATCAGCAATAGTGAAAGCACACGACTCCATATCCGTCGCCCGTATGAGCTTCAATTTCCAGACCGGCGCAAATATCGAACAGGCCAACAGTACCACCTGGGCCGACAATACGACCGCATACGCAGAAGCCACAAACGAGACCTTCTGGAACGGTGTCAATGCCTACTTCTCTCATCTTGTGCGCATCAACAACGCAAAAGGAATTGGCTGGAACACCATCTCAACCCAAGCCCCCAACCCTATATTCAACAGAACCCAACGCATCTTCTCCTTCACCGGTCAAGTGATTATACCAAGCATGTCCGCGTCTGACTTCAATGCCTTCGTTGCACCTATAATTCAAGATCTGAGCGACATTGGTATAAAAGTCAATGCAACCGTCGGCTGGTGGCCCAGCTACCCGGCCTACTCCTTCCGACCAAATGGCCCCGGTGAAGCCGTCGGCAACGGCCGCTTCGCCTCACGTCTCTTTCCACGCTCCATCTTCGAGGACCCGAGCTCCCCAGAGTTCCTCAGAGCGATGGCTGCCATACGCACGTTCGTGGAAGAAGGCCACTACAGCTTCCATAGCGTCGACTACCATCCCTCTTATGCCACAGCAGGCTATCCGGGCGCCAATTCCGCGGTCAACCCTCATCTTCGGACTGCTATCATGCATGCGACAGGCTTCGACACCGGCAGCTACGGTCCCGAACGTACTCCCGAAGAGATGATTGCGAGCCATGCGAGGTTGAATGAGTACGCGCAGAAGTGGCGGGATGCAACCCCAGGGAGTGGAGCGTATATGAACGAGGCCGACACCGAAGAGCCTAATTTCCAGGACAGCTTCTATGGAAGCAACTATAAGAGACTACTAGGTATAAAGAGGAAGAGAGATCCTTGGGGCGTATTTTATGCTGTTACCGGAGTTGGTAGTGATGAGTGGAAGGTGGAAGGAACTGATGGGCTGCCGACTCAGCAAGGCAGATTGTGCCGGGTCTAGTTCAGAGTCAACTCTTCACTTGGTGACAGCGCTTCTGTATGGAGATGGTATGAGTTGCGAAGATGGACGTGAATATTCATGGACACAGGCACCAATGGAGCCACATCTCAATGTATGGTTTCTGTTACTCCCTAAAATATATGCTGGTATGAGGTACAGAGTTCGGTTATTTGCCATGGCTCTAAATTAGTACAATCTTTCGAACGTCTGGTGCTCTTCTTATTCAACTTGGCGGTTGATGCTCGGACGAGTTGTTCTTGTCATGGAAACAGGGAAGTGAAAGATATGGATGCTGTGCCCCAAACGGCATATCCGCAGATGTGGCTTCGACGGCGGTGGTATATATCTTTCATCAAAGCGAATTACCATCAACTAAGTAAAAGCATACGTGGGCTGGCGGTAGGACGCTGCCTTTCGGCCCCCCTGGTTAGTAGCCCGCTCCGCAAGTATACGCAGAGTGGGTGGTCGAATGGTGGGGATTGGTAGGAGAAATGCCGGTTCGAGTCTGGCCATTTGCAGTGGTTCTGTTCTAGGTCCTTGATATGATGATTTTCATGTTCCATTTTCAGGTTCTGTGAAGCGCAAGGTACAGTACTTCTCTTAGACTGGTAGGTGTGCACTCTGAAAGCTCCGCTGAATTGGAAGCAATTCGAATAATGTCAAAAGCATGTGGATAGTTGGGTGTGAAGCTCTGGTAGCAGAACTTGCAGTCTTACATGTCTCGCAGGTCAATATCTATCTCAGTGTTGGTTAGGAGGATGTGAGATGATGTGAAAGCGGGCAATACGAAGCAGCCAATCAGGGCCGAGAATGTTCCGATTATGACCGTCATGACGAGCAAGACCGTGCGCCTCGAGCATCCCAAAAACTTTCTCCTCCGACAATCTCCGCAAACAGTCCTCTTCACTATTCTACCGAGCGCATCAGTTCTTCTTCAATATCCTAGTCTTCTTTTAATTCTACCATTTTAACATGGGTTGGTTTTGGGCAGATACGACGCCGTCCGCACCCGTCGCGCGCGTTGCGCCACACCCCATGCCTCGTGGAGGCGACGCGCAACCTCCAGTATGTTAATAACTCACTGTGTCATCGTCCAATGTCTAATTCCTATTTAGCCTGCATGTCCTATGCATAACAAGATGCCACCGCCATCGGGCAGAGCCGAGCCTCCTTCGACACCAAAGGGTGCGTGCCCCTACGTCCCTCCGGAGACCTCTTCGAATGCACCTGCATCCACACCTACCGAACCACCACAGAAGACCGGCCTTCTCTCCCGTCTAAACCCGCTCAACAACATGTTCTGGACCCTAGATAACGACCGTGCCGAAAATCAAACGCAAGACCTCCCCCTATCACGCGAACAATCCACCATACCGAAAGCAGACGGCTCGCTCTGGGAGTATCCCTCGCCGCAGCAAATGTACAACGCGATGCTCCGAAAAGGCTACAACGACACACCAATCGACGCCGTCGAATCCATGGTTTCGGTGCACAACTTCCTGAACGAGGGCGCCTGGGCAGAGATCATGGGTTGGGAACGGCGCTTCGCGCGCGGCATCGTAGAGGGCTATAGTATCTGCAAGCGCGGCGAAGAAAACTCGAACAAGCTGCTCGGCACGGACGAAGACCCCTTCGACACAACGACTTGGGAGGATAAGTCTATCCCACCTCCGAAACTCCTCCGTTTCACCGGCCGACCTACAGAACTCACACCCAAGGCGCGGATGCTGCAATGGGCAGCTTGGGGCTGGCCGGGCAAGTTCGCATCGCCGCCGCCTTTCGATCGCCACGATTGGTTTGTGGAGAGGTGCAATGAGAAGGGATGCGAAGAGGTGCGGTACGTGATCGATTACTATGAGGGAGAGCCGGAGCCGACGGGAGAACCGGTGTTCTTCCTGGATATTCGACCAGCGATCGATGGACCTAGGAGCGCGGCGGAGCGATTAGTACGGTGGGGGACAGACACCTGGTGGACCGCTACTGGGGGTGTTGTAAGAGAAGTAAGAAAGGCAGAAGCTGCGAGGAAGAAGCAGGAAGAAGAGCTCGCTGCCAAGAGCAGGTCGTATAACTGAACTGGAGAGAGATGGGCGTTATAACGGAGAGGATACACGAATCGGCTAATTATGGATCGCGTTTATGGCGTCACGAACTACGGCTGGATTGTAACATTAGTGTTTCTATTGGACTTTGCGACCTTTTCTTCCTACAGTGTACATTCTTCCTTCCGATCTAAGTTTTGTCTTCTGTGTGCTGGAGAAGGATGCGAAAAATCGGACCC
Source organism: Didymosphaeria variabile (assembly GCF_027946475.1). Taxonomy (NCBI): domain Eukaryota; kingdom Fungi; phylum Ascomycota; class Dothideomycetes; order Pleosporales; family Didymosphaeriaceae; genus Didymosphaeria; species Didymosphaeria variabile. The sequence continues at coordinate 2,793,290 of NW_026611625.1, read as the reverse complement.
CTCCGCTCTGATGTTCATCTCGTTTCTCTATTCGCAAGTTGACTATGTAATCATATTCTCCAGTCGTCCACCCTAAAATTCGTCTTCGATCCATTGCCATCGTCAGTGCAATCTCCCAACCGCCGTGTACTACTGGTAAGGGAAGCAAGGGGAATGGGGATACAAAATTAGGGAAGTAGAAGGCACCCAGATGCCTGTATGCGGAGAGATGTGTCGTGCGTCTAGCGCCAACACATCAGGATTACATAATTGTTCTCCACGTATTCGTTGATGGTGTTTCTCCAAGCAACCGGCGGTTCAAGCCTGCTGGGGCTGCGGACGCCGACTGTGACTGGAATAAGTTAGTGGTGGTGTTGGCGGTGTACAGTGCGAGCGTACTGACTGCAAGAGATGGTTTTGTAGTAGGTCGTCATGTGCTTGAATGGCAAGCAGGTGTCGTCTGACAATTGGATATACATCGTCATGGACTGGTATCGTGGTCACAATCCAGAGCCTGCATGATAGCGCAAGGTCATGTAGCAGTAGGAGCCACCAAATAAAGTTGGGAAGTACGGGGTTTGTTGCCCTCTCTATGGAGAATCGAAGCACGTGAATCTCGTTAATGAAAAGATGCCAACGAACGACGACAAAGACGAATGTAGGGGACCTTCGCATTCGTTCCGTGGTCAATTCTTTGTCTCTGGACTTGGACATGAATATACAGTCCCATATGTTACAAGAAGATACCTGGGAGTTATCTGAACTCCTGATGCCATGCAGTTCCACGTAGTCAAACACATATTCTTAATACCATCACTCTTCCCACCCCTCCGCTATGATGGTGGCGCCACCTCCCCACCTTTCGCAGCCTTCAAGGTCTCCCTCACCTCCGCGAAATCTATTATCCCCTGCCCACCCCCATTGCTCACTTTCAAAAAGTTCTCCTTATACGGGTTCCCCGCCCCCTCAAATGTCTTCAGCCTCTCCAACCTTCCCTTCCGTAATCGATTCTTAGGCAACATTCCGCTGACCGCTCGCCTCAGCACCTCGCCGCCTCCCCATTTTTCCGCTAGGTTCTCCAGGCTGATCTCCTTCAGGCTGCCAGGTCGCGTGGTGTGCGTGCGGTACAGTTTCTGCTCGCGCTTCTTCCCCGTGACGTGGATGTCTGCGCAGTTGGTCGCGACGACGTAGTCGCCACAGTCGGTGGAGGGATCGAAGATGGGCTTGTGTTTGCCCATAAGGGTGAGGGCTATGCCGGAGGCAAGGCGGCCGAGGGCGCGGTCATCGCTGGCGACATCGATGTGGTGCCATGCGCGGGCGTAGGCGAGGCGCGTCTACCCATATTGTTAGTAAAGTAGGAGTTGATAGGGTAGATGCTCGCTTGTGCAGTTCGTGATCATAGCAAACGAAACCGTGTATGTGCACGCGGAGGTCCGATAGGCGACGTACTTTGCCCACGACTTGAGACATTGTGGTTGAAGGCCAATGGCTATTTGATAGTGTTTTTGGTACCTCCTGGAGCTGATTATGCTGTGTGTTTCGTCCCTTGGGGCTCCAGGTAGGGTCGGGGCTGAGTGCGGCCGCTTGATGCGCTCCGTGAAGTTCGACTGGCGATGCTTGGCAATTAATTTCGAGAGAATAGTGTCACGTGCGCCCTCATCGGCGCTTTCCTCGATGGTCCCGCCCGAGACCCGCCCGATGTCGTTCGATTTCAAAGCGAGGTAGAGCAGAAGTGATGTTCCAAATCTAAAACCAACAACGCAAATCCACCATTCTTACACTGCAAATGTTCAAGATGACTATTCCAACATTCGAAACGACCTTCGCGGTGCCCATGACGTGTGAGGCATGCATCAAAGATATCGAAGGCTCACTGCATCAACTAAGCGGTACGGTGACCCGGCCAAGGGTCTTGGAGAGCTCGCGTTGACAAGAGCAGGAATTAAGAAGGTCACTGCCAGTCTCCAGGACCAATTAGTATCCATCGAAGGCAACGCAGCTCCCTCGGCTATCGTTGAGGCCATACAAAGCACAGGCCGTGATGCTATTCTACGAGGAAGCGGCAAGTCAAATAGTATGTTCACCCTGACGGTATAGTGATGAGTGATTCTTTGCCGTCGCAATAGGCTTCTCTTGGCTACGGCGTCGTCGTATGGTGTTAATTAAAGATCTTCAGGCGCTGCTGTATGCATACTAGAGTCGTTCGCGCCACACGTGGAGAACAAGGTGCGGGGACTGGTGCGCATGGTCCAGGTTGCGCCCACGATGACCATCGTCGACCTCAGTATCCGAGGACTATCACCTGGAACGTACCATGCCACGATCCGAGAGTCGGGAGACATCTCGGACGGCCCCGAATCTACGGGGCCCATCTTCGAGGCTGCCAAAGCCAAGCTGCAAGGCACCCCGTGCCGCGGTGTGTTTGGGACTGTCGAAGTGAGCAAAGGTGGCGTGGGCACCGTGTTCCTGGACAAGCCAATCCAGATCTGGGAGATGATCGGACGCAGCATCGTCGTAGCGAGACAGCAGGACGGCGCCTTTGATAAGAACGATCCAGACACCCTTGTGGGGGTCATTGCCCGGTACGTCTGCCGTGTCCCGTTCTGATTGACAGATGCTGACGTGTGCCAGGAGTGCGGGTGTCTGGGAAAACGACAAAACAGTATGTTCATGTTCCGGAAAGACCGTGTGGCAGGAACGCAAGGACGAAGTTGGCAAGGGCATGCTATGAGGAGGCTGTATAGCAGGGAGGTGGTCGACAGTGGTTAGACAGCATTGCCCGTACTCGTACTATGTAGATCGCTCCTTGCACCTTGTCTACAAGACTCATAGCGACGGCAATTATTCGTTTCACTGCCGGTTCTGGCGTGCGTGAAGCGAGGCTTGCACCTTGATTTCCAGGCCGAAACGCTGCCTGCGTGACACAGAACAAGATGGCAGTGGGTTTTTCGAGCCTCAGCATTATGCGTTCATGCCTGAGTGCGGTCCGCTGGCAGTAGTTGCGCTGTCACGTGGCTGTCTCAAAGCAAGATGGCCATGTAACAGACCTCAAACGCCGTCGGTCGTCCGCGCTGGAGGAGAGCGAGCAGTGTCCGAAGGGCTTCTTCGCTGCGCTCGTCGACGGGCAGAGGCGCCCTAGATGGCACCTGGATAGCGGCTGGGCGCCTGTGGTCTTGCTGGACGGCATGGCGGCGGTGTCATTCTCGAATGGGTTGGGACCAAGTGTCGCGGCGGTCGTCGAAGCGCTGTGGATGCCGGGGTCGCGCACTCGGACGGCCAATCATGGCGGCCAATGCGTGTCGAAGCCAAGCCAGACCTCAGACGCGCTGGGACTCAGAATTGGTCTCCCCACTCGCGCCAGTCTCCAGCCGCCCGCCAAATCCTCCCTGTGCCACTGTCCCCTTGCCGTGCAGCCCTCAAAGCCTCCTCTCCTCCCCCAAACTCTGCATTCCTCCCTCAAGAGCCGCATCACCGTAGTCACTCTTTTGGCCCGCTCCCCGCACCCCACGACGACGAATCGACACTACACCAGCAATAGCCGAGGCAGCGAACACACAATCGATAACACATTCACTACCGTGCGCACTCCCAGAAAGCCCAGGTGGCTCCGTCGTGATCTGAGCAGGGACCGAAGGAGGATTCTGGCTACTTGAGCACCAGTCGAAGTCGAAAGGAGCAAGAGCTCTCTACCAGCCGTGGAGCGGTAGCAACGAGCGAAGGACGAGGCTTGACGACACCATACTGCCGGGTAACTAATTAGTATTCGTCATGTCTCTGAAGCAGGTATGAACTGTGCCGCTCGTTCCAGTGCTTCGGGATGTCACCGCTAACGACCGCGGGGTAGGAAATCGAGACTTGGGTGGCAGCCCTAGGTGCCTACGACAACAACGAGTTTGACGAGGCCCTGAAGACGTTTGACCAGATCTCGGATACCTCCAAGATCCTGTTTAATTGCGGTGTCATTCATGCGACGCTCGGCGAGCATGAGAAGGCGGTATGTAGCGAACACCTTCACGGAAGAGGCACGTGCTCACGCCTACCTAGGTCGATTGCTACCAGCGCGCTGTGCGGCTGGACCAGTACCTCGCCGTCGCATATTTCCAACAGGGTGTCTCTAATTTTCTCATGGGTGATTTTGAGGAAGCGCTTGCCAATTTCAACGACACGCTTCTGTATCTCCGCGGCAACAACAACATCGACTATGAGCAATTGGGCTTGAAGTTCAAGCTCTATTCTTGCGAGGTCCTCTTCAATCGCGGTCTTTGCTACATCTATCTGCAGCAAAAGGATGCGGGTGTGCAGGACTTGTCTTTCGCCGCCAAAGAGAAGGTGGTTCCCGACCACGACGTGATTGACGAGGCCATCCGAGAGGAGGCAGAAGGCTACACGGTGTTCTCTATTCCTGTCGGTATTGTATACCGCCCGAACGACGCAAAGGTCAAGAACTTGAAGACGAAGGACTACCTTGGAAAAGCCCGTCTCGTTGCTGCTTCCGATCGGCAAAACGCTTTTACTGGGTTTACTGGCTCGGAGATCAAGAAGATGGCCAACTTAGCCAAGGACGACCGGCCCGAAGAGAAGCTTTCTTTCGCTGCCACAAACCTAGTCAAGCCGGAGCTTCAGAGCAGAGCGCGACAGCAGTCTGAGCCGCCCATGAACCGCAACATGTTCCCTCCAACGCCACCACCAGAGTCGGACAACCGCCGGTCTGCTGAGAAAAAGGCAGATTCAAATGCGCCAATGTCCCGTGCACAGTCTGTTCGTGGTGGTGGCCCGAAGCCACAGCCTCTGAACCTCGGACGCGCTGCTTTCGACCGTAGGGATGACCGCAAGGACGACCGCAGAGATGACCCGCCACAGCGGAGGGGAACCCAACGATCTGCTTCAGAGCGTCCAGCACCCAGTCGACAAGAGTCCATGCGCAACCGTGATATGGATCGCCGCGACGACCGTGGTATGGGTGGCAGGCGTTCGCGTGAAGCGCCTCGTCGCCGAGGGTCAGAAGAGGAGGACGACTATGCTGATGATGTCTACGACATGTACCAATCACGTGGAAGCCGTTCGGGTTACGGTCGCGGCTCCAAAGGACAAAGACGTCCCGCTTACATCGATGAGGAAGAAGAGGACGATTACGATGGAAGCGACGTTGATGACGCTGACTTCGAGATGGTTTCACGTTCAAAGACTAGGAGACGATCACCTACTCGCTCTGCCACATCCTCCGGTCGTGGTGGCACTGGCGGTAAAATTAGGGTCAAAGTCCACGCGGGCGACACGCGTTATGTGTTCGTCACGCCAAATTCGTCCATGCGAGACTTCGTTCAGTCCATCCGCGAGAAGTTTGGCATTCGGCAAAACTTCAAGGTCGAGATCAAGGATGATGGCGATATGATCACCATGGCAGACGAGGATGATCTGGACATGGCTATTGAGAATGCCAAGAGCATGGCTCGCAAGGAGGGCTCTGATACACCAAAGATGGAGGTATGGCTCACCATTTTCCCCTCTCAAAACGCAGATCTAGCACCTCTCACTACTTCTATCTCGGTCTCCCAGTACTAGTTGATCGAGCAGAGGCTAATCAATATTGTCTATTTAGGTTTGGATACGAGAAGTATAGATCTGTGATACCCGCGCTTTAGCTCTCACGAGGACCGCACCTTTTTCCTTTTCACCTCCTACCGTCATTTATAAGGACATCTCACGATATCTTGCTTATCTACGTCTTTATACTCTTACTCACCCCCCCTTTGTGGTAATGTCGATATGTTGTTTATCAGCGAGCATCTGTTTCCGTCACATACATAGCGTTTGCCAGGATCGAGAGACTATTTCTTACTATTTACTTTCACAGCCGGACTGTTGAGTGTCCGCATTAGACATATACTTAGCCCTATCTTTCTACAAGAATGGAAAGACGTAATTACACGAATGAAGCATACTTATCACGCCCTCAGTTGCTTGACTTTGCTATGCCTACTGCTCACTACGCATTTACCCGTCCTTGGCCTACATCATCTCGAATGAACCTGCGGACCGTCCAGTTGTTCAAGCACACATCACATTTCAGCGCCCATCCTCCAACTTGGCGCGTTCCACCCGTCACACCCTCACACCCGGAAGGCGGCTCTTCTTGCGCCCGGCACAGCGTACATTGCAGGCGGTTGCATCCTTCCAGAACGGTTACAGCCGCCCTGCATGCGTACACACGCGAGTATCAGACCACTTTGTTTTCGGCATTCTCCCGCTGCTCAAACGCGCAAGATGCAGTTGCGGCACGGCACGGTTCCTCCCAGACGCGTCGAAACTGCCTCCTATGTCATACTGCATGCATAGAAGAAATCAAGATGCAATGAGTTTCAGACTGGCCGTAAAATTTGTAGTGTGGTAGGGTTGTGGTTTGGAAAAGTCTCCGAGGAGATGAGTTGTAGGATGGTAGAGCACAGGGCGGGTCCAGCACCTGTCAAGCTGGATACAGGGCTTGGTGAGCTTTGGGATGGTGTTTGAGAGCTGGGTGGACCCAGGCTTCGGGGAACGGTTCGCGTTTCAGGATGTGTGACGTGCGCAGGTGAACTCGACGTCACGAAGCCGGGACTGCCCGCTATCAAGCGAATACGTAAGAGAGGTAAAGAGGTTCGTTAGGTTTTTGTGTGGAGGGTCGAATAATGTTGGCATATCGAATCCCCACATACCATAGCGAGTAGAACTTCCCTTATCTTACGACACATTTCTTGCCTGCTGACACTTGATGCCACCAGTTGCTTGCTTACTGATGAGTAGACCATTGACCTGTCCATTGCTGATCGATAGAACGAACGGTCATTGACGTGCCAACAAACTAGCTCTGACATTGTAGTCGCGTCAAGTAAGTCGAGGTTGCGTCGTGGTTGCCAAGTCGACTGCAACATCCGAATGAAGGCGCTGATAGTGCGCTTGCCCGCCAAGCTTCGAACAAGTCACTGTGCATGTAAAGTCTTGAAGTGTGTGTATGTCGGGCTGCCTTCACAATGTTGGAATGGTTGCAATGACTATCGTACTTTTCGCAACCCTGGTATGCCTCCTAACCATATTACAACCACAAGACCCAATCCAGACTGAGATGAGCGATTCGAGGTTACTCCTCGTCGTCGTCCTCATCGGCGACTACGGGCACAGCGTCCTTGTCCTCTAGGTCTGTAGGCTTGACTTTGCGGTCTTTCTCAGCGCCAGCAGGCTTCTTGACATCGGCATCCTCATCGCCATCGTCATCATCGCCAGGTTCAACCGCAGCTTCCTCATCCTCGTCTTCCGGCTCAGGCTCTTCTTCATCATCTTCCTCTTCGTCGTCGTCCTTCTTGCGAGTCTGGCGCGCCTTCTTCTTCGGCGCTAACACGCTGCATCAGTAGGGAACGATCACAGCACACGGGTCACTTACGGGGAGCTTCTTCGTCAGAGGCATCCTCGTCGTCAAAGGCGGAGCCAGCTTCCGACTCTTCATATCTACGGACATTGGGGTCAGCCTTGCGCAAGATAGCTGCATATCAGATGGCGCGAACGGAGATGGGAGCAGATGCAATAAGATCAAACAGAATCCAGCATTTCAATGTCAGACCAGACGAAAGCACAAGAGAAGAGACACAGGTCGATCAAGGGTAGGTTAGGATCAGGCCAGCTGACCGCCGTGCGAGGACAAGCGGGCTGCGACAACGAAGCTCGATGGAAGAAAACAAAATCATCAATGCAAAAACACGACAACAGGCGACTGCAACGGGCGCTTTTCCAGGCGTCTGCGACAACGTGGTGCAATGGGATGACGTCAAGAAGGCGCTCACTTACTCCTCTTCCTCGTCAGACTCGTCGCTGGGCAGAGCCTGAAGCTCTTCCTCCTCCTCGGCCTCTTGCTTTCTCTTGCGGGTGGACATTGTGTATGATGGGATGAGTGTTTGATGGGATGGATGGGAGATGATGGAGTGAGGTTGGGCCGGAGGGTGAGCTTCGGGAGGAGGTGGGGACCGGTTGAACGACATCTGGGACCCAGCCACCTTCCAGGCCAGAGCAAGGGGACGCTCGCGAGCTAATTCGAGTACCTGTAACCAGCCAATGGGCGTCGCGGAGAGGCGACCGCGCTGCAGGAACAGGCGATGGCGACGGAATGCGAGCGCTGACGCTGGAGTTCGATGCGCCGACAGGAACTCTGATGGAGACAGGCTGGTAGGCAAAGCTGGAAGCTGTTGCGTCTCCAGCCGGCCCTCACACTTCGCGCCATAGCAAGAGCACTCGTCGGAGCGCAAGAGCCCGCTCACGTTTCTTTTGGGGCTTGTTGGAGAGCCCATCTCCCACGGTTAGCGTGCGTGCTTCCCCCCGGGTCCCGCACGCCCCGCCAAAGCGCGTCAATCGCTGGTACCCCAACCGACTTTCCGACGCCCGAGTCCAAAACTTCTAACACCAGACACGTTCCTTCTCCTGCACAACATACACCCGCGCATGCGACTGCATCTACCTCGACCATGCCAGGCCCCGTAGTGCCCGCGCGGCGCCAGCCCCGCGTGCGCCTTTCCAACTTTCAGCAAGCCAAAACGAGTGCGACACCGCCACCCGTGCAGCCGGCCCAACGTTCCAGATACACTTGTTGCGAATCCCCCGAGATTGGCGAAGATGATGGCAGGACCGTCTGCTTCAACTGCGCTACGGTCCACGACGAAAGCAATATCGTTTCCGAGATCACGTTCGGCGAAACCTCCGGCGGCCGCGCCATGGTTCACGGAGGCACAGTTGGAAACGATCAACGGCATGCGAATAGCATGGGCGGACAAGCTTCGGGGATCAGCGGTGGCGACAGCGGCCAGACCACTGCGGATAGGGGCAAGAGCGCCATCAACAGCATCTGCTCCAAAATCAACCTTCCGTCAGACGGCGTTATCGCCATCAATGCCAAGAAGTGGTATCAACTCGCACTCAACCACAGCTTCGTCCAGGGTCGCGGTATCTTCAAGGTCGCCGCTGCTGCCATCTACCTCGCTTCCCGAAGACACAAAGGGAGCACCGTGCTGCTCATGGACCTAGCCGAGAGCATACAGGTCAATGTCTGGAATCTCGGGACCGTGTACAGGTCATTCTGCCAGGTGCTTATGGCGGATGACTCGTCGGGAGTCAATGGGAATGACGTTCTCGAGATCGAGCCGCTCATGCTGAAGTTCTGCCAGAGGCTCGAGTTCGACCAAGATTCGCACAGAGTGGCTGCCGATGCTTGCCTGATCCTGAAGCGAATGTCAAGAGACTGGATGGTGCAAGGACGCAACCCTGCAGGCTTGTGTGGCGCATGCATTATCCTCGCTGCCCGCATGAACAACTTCCGCCGTACCGTTCGAGAAGTCGTTTACGTCGTCAAGGTCGCCGATACTACCATTAACCAACGTCTCTACGAGTACAGACGCACGCAAAGTTCCCAACTCACCGTAAAGCAATTCCGAGAATATGCACCGCTGTTGAAGACTAAGATTGCTCCTCCTGCAGTCTACTTGCGACATGAGAGGGAACAGAGGGCTGAAGCACGAAAACGAAAAGTATCCGAGCTTGAAACCGGCGAGCCTGAGAATTTTGACGAACTAGATGACACAGTGGAGGATATTCCTGAAGGCGCAACACCGCCGGTACCGAGTCAACCGACCAAGCGCCAGGCGGCTATGATGAAGAAACGTAAATCTAATAGCGGAGAGCCGTTGCCCACCCCAGCGCAAACCCAGAATTCAGATCAGGCGAACGGTGAGGGTACCGAAGACATGGTCGTAGACGTCGATGCTTTGGCCGCTTTGGCCGGAGATGACATTGATGCGGGCCTAGACGCTTTGGCGAGCGCCGAGAATGCGGCCGCGCCAGACGAGGAAGGTATCGTCGTTCCGAAGAAGCGTGGACGCCCGAGGAAGAAGCGCCCTCTAGTAATCGTCCCCGAAGAAGACCTAGAAGTAGAACACGAGCTTGAAGAGGAAATGCTAGAGGCCATGTCGAAGTGGGAAGACATCTTCAAGGAGTTCAAAGAGAACGACAATCACGCTACATTCATCGATAGTCTCGAGAGGGCACGCAAACTCGTCGAACTGCACAAGCCCGACCGCAACGTAAATAGCGAAGAAGAGATTGGCGAAGATGAATTCCAGGGCGACCCAGACGTGGACTTCTGCGAATTATCTTATGAGGAATCTCAAGCCAAGGAGAGGATTTGGCTCATTGAGAATGAGGACTGGCTTCGCCAGCAGCAAGAGAAGATCCTCTTGAAAGCCCTCGAGGAGGCAAGAGGCAACCCGAAGAAGCCCAAGCAGAAGCGGCGAAAGCAACAGATGGGCGATGGTAGCATACTCGATGGCCAACCCGCTGCCAGCGCGCAGGAGGCTGCGAAGAAGATGCTCCAGAAGCGTGCTAAGCACTTCAGTAGTCACATCAACTACGATGTTTTCAAAGATATCATGCCTGGTGCGAGCGATGCCTCATCGGGTACCGCAACGCCCGCGGAGCAAGCAGCGACGCCTGCACCCGAGCAGCCGCCAGAGTCTGCCTACCAGGCTGTGCCGGCTGGTGAGGGTGACGACGGGGCTGAAGAGGAAGAGTACGGGGAGCAGTATGCGGAGGAAGAGGAGGATCTTGAGCACCAGTACCTGAGTGACGAGGATCAAGGCTTTGACGAAAACGAGAACTACGATTACTGAGAGTCGCAAGTGGCCGCGCGCTCGCGTTTTCAGCATGTTTACGACATTTAAGATCGATACAATGGGACGGCGCAAGTGGATGATTTCGGTTCAGCATCACTCGGCGTTATGATCGATCAAATACCCCGGCATACAAAGTAGAATTGGACTTGCTTTGCGCCCGCTTTGCGCGATGTTTTTGACAGGTGCAACTTGTGGACGCATCTATAGTATGGTAGACTAGCATAGCTACGAATAACATCTCGGTCAATTATTCAGTCTCTCGCTAGATACTGCCTTGATTCTTCAAACACAATTTTGACCAACTCCTCATTCGGCTCAGAGTTCTCCACTAGCAAACTGCACCCCCATCTCCCTGACTTTATCTTCCAAGCTGTCCCACCCTTTGCCGCCCTCCTTGATCCACTTCAAAATCTCCTCCGCACGCTCAGATGGCGGCTCGCACTTGTCGTCTACCTGGCCTTGCAAACCAGCCGGAAAGGTCCTGTCGGGGTATTCTTTGCGAAAGACGGCAAGGAGCTTATTGAAGTCCCAGCGCTCGGCGAAGCCGAAGATGCGTTCCCCAGAGATGGAAGGGTTGAGGAGGGCAGCAACGTGTAATAAGGCGCAGTCCTGTGTGGAGATGAAAAACTGCGGTCCTATCACTTTGGAGACGTGCTCGAAGTTCTCGCCTGTCCAGGCACTCCTTGCCCACGCGACGGTGGAAGGCGCGCCTTGTTTCGAGGGGGCGAGGACGCGGCTGAAGTTGCAGTTAGGCAGCTGTGCACCCTTTAGCTTCTTAGTCATTCATCGCAGAGTAGCAAGCTTACAATACTGTTGAAGATGAAACCAGGCTTTTTCTCCTCCATGAACTTCCAGCACGCTTTCTCACTCTCGGCCTTTAGCGCTGCGTAGATGTACAACCCCTTAAGACTCTCGGGCTCGTCGGCGGGGTGGTTCCAGCCTTTGACGATACCTTCTTCATTCCAGGACGACTGGTCGAGGACCTTCTCTTTGTCGTAGGTCGGGAAGGTGGAGGCTATGGAGGACGATGTGTATACCACACGCGTAATGCTGGGCGTTTTTGCGGCGGCGGAGAGTGCGTTTAGGGCGGAGCGGATGCCAATCGGGATGGTGGATTGAGGGTCGGGGCCATTGAGCGGGGAGGCGACGTGGATGATACCGGATGTTCCTACCAACGTGACTAGTCAGACTATGGCGACAGGGGGTAGCTGGGCGAGGGGTAAGGGGTGAGTGGTGAGGTAAGTTGGAAGTTGAGTACCCTTAACAACGTCGTCATAGCATCCCTCGACTGTCATATCTGGCACGGATACGAGTTCAAGCTTCACGTCTTGCTTTCCGTTGAAGTAGTCGAGGAGCCACTTGCTCTTCTCCACGTCGCGCACTGCGCCACGGACGTTATATCCTTTTTTTAGAAGCACATCGACAATGTAGCTTCCGATAAGGCCGTTTACACCGGTCACAAAGATGGTAGAGCCGGGCTGGATGGTAACTTCTGACATGGTGAAAGGTGGTAAGAGGGGAAGCTGCTGAAGTAAGCAGGAAAGGGGTTAGGAAGGAGTCGTCGCGAATTTGTGCGAAAAATTGGTGGATGCCGTGGGATAATACTTGAAACTGAACAGTAGACGGGGGAAGCGGTTGAAGGTTGTGGGGCTGAGGTGGAAGGGTTGAAACAGAAGGGATGGAGGGGCTTTAAGGATGAGAGGAGCTCAGCTAGGCGGGTTTGGGATGGAGGGCTAATATTATTGGGCACCTACACTAGTGCAGGTATTCTAAGGCATGCTGCATGCACAAATCGCAGCTTACGACCCGTGTTCGGACTAATACCGATAGAAGTCGTCTTCTGTGGGCCGAGATGAATGTGCGCAGTAGATGAGCATGATAGTAGTTGTTGCGCTGGTGCTTAGCCGTTCCGTATTAGCATGTTCTTTGCGTCTAAAGTCGACCGAAAATTGGTATTGCGCAAAAACATTACACCATTTGTTATGTTCTAACAGTTAATCGAGTGTGTGCTTCCATTAAGGCGCGGCGTGGGCTGTACACTGTCGTCTACCTCAAGCCTCCACTACGTTAGATCCTTCTCGATTGACGAAGTCCCAAAAAGAGAAGACATTCAGTCGCTCCTTCCATACTTTGCAGGTACTCCTTAAGCTTCCCGCCGTGGGACCAGCGCACTTCAGCCGGCTCATTGGGCAAAAAAATGGGTTGTTCCCAGAGTCCGAATAGCTATGCCGAATCTCTTCCCGGGCGGCCTTGTTGCCCATTGCACCGATGTTGTAGACCACCTAATATGCCGGAAATCAACACAGAAAGCGAAGGCCTATTTGATAGATTGCAGAATACGGACGTGTCTCAAAGCAAGCGAACGTAACCATAGCCGAACTTACGCTAGCCTTCGGGGCCACATGCGCTTCTAAACTGAGTGCATTGAACAAATCACGAACAATAAAATCCTGCGACAAGACCCGTATGGGGCCAAGGTAATCAGCAAGAGCCTACACTTCAGCGCTGCAGCAGATTTTGTGGTGGTGGCCGAGATCATCCATGCTGCTATACTATTCGGTCTTCTCGTAGTTTACGAGTGTTTGGAACTTGTCTGAAGCGGTGCCCTGAATAAGTAGCTGGTCAATTATACCTTGACGGCCTTGGTGTCTGCTGCGAAACTATCTGAATTGGCGGAAGAATAACCATGACTTTTTCTTTCTCGAGCGTGCTTTTGCTTGGTTGTGGATATTGCTTTGATTTCCACATCATGAGCACGTATACTTTATGGACTTTAGTAGATTGCATTGTCTAGAATGACAATTTAAGAAGCGCGTGAGAGCGCCTTTCATAGTTCTCGTGATCTTATTCAGTCATTCTCTCAACAGCTAAATGTGGAACATCACATACCGTTGGGTTTATGGCAAGTTACCAGTGTTAAATTCAGCCATAGCGGATACTAGGCTTCTAAAAGTTGGGTTTAGATACTCGTTGGGGAATGCGGAGTTGTAGACTGCCACGGGCTGCTGGGCTTGGTAGAGGTTGCGGGACACAGTGAATTACCAACGGTAGGATTCGTAGTGATTGTGAAGCAATCGACATTTAGACTAGCCAAGTCGAACATGTCTCCTATTGAGACTGGCTTGATTTCCATAAGGTCGAGTTCGTTGTCCATCTTCGTAATGTCTGCCCAGGTGACTCTAAACCTGATACAGAGAGCATAGTCAATCATGTATTCGAGAGCTAAATCAGCGACTATATTTCGCTATGAGACATGTTGTCGCGCTAAGAACAAAAGGGACCAAAGAACATCGCACGAGGGATATTGGAATAGCAACTCCGCCAGGCATGTTCTTGTTTGTTTACGGTTGTTTCGCGAGGAGCTACCCAACATAGTTGTTGGGCAATTACCGTAGTGTGCCGACTGGATGCGAACTTTCGCCGACGAGGATCTTGGAATATTTGCGTCTTCTTATGCTGCTATTTATGGCGTTCTTATTGGTCATGAACCGTACATCCGCGCATCAGGTGTGCTGATACTAAGGGTCGTGCACATGTGAGAAGCGACAACCTGGAAGTCGTCGAAGCCCTCACGAGGCTTCGGCAACACGCCTCGCTTTGCAAACATACGTTCTTGAAGTGTGCTAATACCAGGATATGTTTTTCGAATAGCAAGGTAAGCTCGTGCATGCCATTAGCGGCGCACGAGCTGTATGCGTTCGTGGAGCCTTCTCATATTGACTCTTGGGGTGACGTATCATCTGGAAGATGGACTAAATCGAATTTATTCAGTATGAACGAGTCGCATGCATAACGAAGCATGGATTCTTGCGTCCCCAACGCAATCTATGGGAATGTGCACATTACATAATCATCACGCATGACATAAGCAACACCGTCCAAGCTCCGAAAGTTTCTCGACTATCACCAGCATCATCACGATCATTGCATCCAACTTTACCGTCCCCAACCTTGTTAAACAATTCACAACCAGGTCCGCATCGCCCCCTTCTCTCGCGCAATCTCCAACCGCTAACGCGCCCACCCAGCCTTAATCATGCCTCCCAAAGCCTCCAACGGTCGCAAGCTCGGCGCCTCAGAGCCCAACTTTGCAGTCGGCGCGTACCAGACGCTCATGAGCAGCGATAACAGGAGCGTTGTTACTGCTATTGGGATGTTCGCTGTAAGACCCCCCAACTTAAAGGAGGAGTCGAGGAAGAAGCGGCGAAGGCCAGAGATGGAGATGAGGAAGGATCAGCTAACGGGAGATATAGATCGGTGTGACATTCTTGCATAGCAGCTGGGCGGAGATTCTGTTGCCTGCGTAGATCAAGCAATGAGGGCAGTGGGTGGAAACGAACCGTAGCGATACAGTCGATAACCGGACTTTCGCACGCGATACGTGTAGATACGTCAGGGACAGAGTTTGAGGAGGCATGTGCATCGGATATGGCGTTTGGGAATGTGTGCAACCACCGCTGAAGGAATATACATAATGCTTCGATTCGGGGGGGCGATTCTGAACGACCGCTTGTACAATATATGTATCACAAGAATATGAGCCGTGTGAAGCTACACGGTTCAGAGCCATTGTTGAGTTTAGATGTTGCGCTACATTACCGGTCCACGGGTTTGATGCGGAGTCGTGGTGTCGCGAATTGTGCGTACTCAAATATGTTTCCCTCCAGGTTCGTGTCAAGTTGCAAATCACTCAGTCACCCAGGGCACACAGATTATATGGTAAACTACTCTCTCATATCATTCTAGATCTGCTAGATCTACCCCTGGGTATATAACGTTCACTACTCTCAGGTGATGCGCTGCCGACCCCTCCCCTCGCGCAATAAAACTGCCCTTAATATCAAAGTCAAATTCCGAAAAGATGCACAAGAAACGAAGCCAACAACTACAAGACGCATGGCATATGGTACAAGATCATAAAGTCATAAATAGAGCGGGTGAAGCTCTATAGCTTGGGACTTGGGCTTGCGGGCGACGGTGCAGAATATAAGGCCGTTGGGGTCGGATTGGGGCGCGAAGACGGTGGCATCTTTGCCGGTGTTCTTGAGGCCCTTGTACCAGCTGAGGTCTGTTGGGTTTCTTAGCAAGATGTTCATGCAGATGCAGGGTGATAGAACATACCAATCTCAAAATAGTGCTTGTTCGGCAGGACATAGTCGACCTCCTCAACCAACGGTACATCAGCGAGAATCTGCTCGCCCATCTTGTACATGGTCGCCTGCACGCTCGCGCTATCGTCCTCGGCGAAGATCTTCAGCGTGATGTCCCTGGCTCTCTGCCACGCGCCGTTGAAGTCCACGTCCTTGACCTCGTTCACATTCTGGAACGTTTTCCACTTCCACCCCGCTTCAATCTCGGTGCTGAGAATGCGGTCCCAAGTCTCCGGCAGCCTCGTGAATTCGTCACGATGGAAGCCATAGAAGGCAGACCCGGTGCTCTTGAGCACGAGCAGCTTCTCGATCTTCGACTTGATCTCTACGCCCTGGTTCTCACGCGTGACGGACTCGACGACGCGGATCTCCTCGCCATCACGGAAGAACGAGTGCGGGTGCGGCTTGCCGTCGATGGTCATGCGCGTCCAGCGGTGCTGGACGATCTTGACGTGGGCGGCGTGAATGTGCGGGTAGGTCTTGACGAAGTGATCGCCGAGAGTCGCAGCGAATTGCTCGGGCGGGTCAATGGCGTGCTGCTTTGCAAGGACGTAGATGGTTTGCTTCTGGGTGTCTGTGGCGACGACGGGGCCATTGTCTGCTTTGGTGTAGCTGTTGGGGTTAGTGATGTATGTCAGAGGAAGGAGAAAAGGTACATACGCGGTCTCAATTTCGCCCTCCAAGAGAGTGCAAACAGTCTGCTCAATGACGGTGTGGACGCCGGTCTTTTCGTTCTTATCTACCTTGTACAAACGGACGTTGTCCTTGCCATACTTCGCGTAGCTGAGTTGAGACATGCTGAATGGTTTTGATAGACACAGGTCGCGTCAAGATGTGAAGAGTTCTGAGAAGTAAAGGTTCCACGGGAGTTGTCACAGAGTCCAGAGGCAAAGAAAGTGAAGCTTGGTCGATGATGAGGGGAGCTATGTGAGAGCTATGCAATAGATATACTCTAAAAACAAACCCTTATCAGAACGACTTGCCGAGCGGAAATCGCCGAACCGGACGCGGCAGCGTGCGGTAGCGTGGCAGACTATGCAATGCACAATTAGATCGCGTGAGACGTTAGGGAGAGCAGAAAATGGCGGCCATTGCTCTCAAACGTTTCGAGGAGCCCGGCGAGGTCCGACGATGGAGCAGGGCTAGCTCCGCAGAGGAAGCTTCCCATTGGTCGGAGTCAATGCGCACGTGACACCGGCCTGGCCATCCGCGGGGTTCAGCGAAAGATGGATATGCGTGATGGATGGCGAGCGACTGAACGTACTTGACGCGCAGTGGAGCTGTAGTAGTAATAGCGTAGTAAGCTGTTGCTCCTGGGATGCTGCAAGTGCCTCCGCGGCGGCTTGGTGGCAGGAGGGTATTCTAGAGCCGAATATGCAGCACGGGCCGTTATTGTTGGCACTGGCGTTCCAGATGGATACTGCAACGTCCCTGAACGCTTGGGAATCCTGTGCAGGACGCGATTCACCACCACGATCATTCACTCTGCCGAACTGTCATTATCCGCTCTGACTACAACGCTCTACGCATCACGCGGCCGCGCCCATTCCGCTCTCTTACTCCGCCGCAACCCCGCTCGTCGTTTAGCCTGCCCCGTCCACTGCGTATGATATCTGCGCGCAACAGCTCATGAGGCAAGAGGAGGTGTCTGTTTGTATATCGACATGCGATGCGGTTGGGAGGCGTATGGTTAAGGCCCGCTCATGACGCCACCCGCGCGCTCCGCCAACGCCCAGGCCGACGGCGATCAGGGCCCTCTGCTTGCGCCCGCGCGAAGTAGAGATGGCCGTTCACTGCCCGCACCCGCCAGCAGCATGATGGCCGGGTCGCGAGCGCAAGCTTCTTACGCGACGGCTAGGGAGGCTCCTGGGAGCTTCAGTTCGCAGCTACGGCCAACTACATCGCACGATGGCCGGCTGAAGCCCGACTTTGACACTCACGCCATCATTGTGGGCGACATCAATGATACGACTACCGAGCAGCGGCAGGCCGAGTATCAGGATCAGATCGAGAAAGAAACCAAGATCAAGATAGGGTCTGAGAACCTCTTGGAGGCTCTGAATGCCAAAAATGCGAAGAACACCAGAGACCAGAGGTTGCAGGTGGAGGAGCAGCTGAACATATCGAACAGGAAGCTCGCGCAGCTAAAGTCTGGATTGGCGGCCGAAATACAAAGAGCCAAAGAGATTAAGTCCCCACCCGCCGAGGCCCAGAGCAGGCTCTCTTATTTATTCCGTCGTAATCTCTCCCGGTCACCGTCGCGACATATTACAAAAAAGGATAACGATGAGGATGACGAGACGGAGTCGCCAACATTTGTGCTTGCTGAGATACTGCGGGCTTTGGAGGTTGCTGGGATGCAGCCTGAGTACTACGTGGAAAGAGCGAACTCACTAGTGGACCTCTTCAAAAGACATTCTACGCTCAAATACGAACTGGCATGGTCGATCTTTGGCTTGAGAATGCAGACTATGTTGCTCAGCGACAGCCGTGAGGTGGTCGCTGCTGCGTACCGTATCATGCGCTATACGTTCACTGATCGCAAGTCTCTGCAGATCATCCGAGGCCTACACACCGACTATCTAGTCATCCTATCACTGGTCAAGGAAAGCAAGGCTAGTGTTGAAAGAGAGCAAGCACTCAAATTTGTCCGTGCCTTTCTGGACGTGAAAGGAGGAGTGGAAGAGATCTCACGTTCCGTCGTCCGAATATTGGTGGCTGTCGCTGAGCACACCGACGATCGGTTGAGGAACATCGCCATCCTTACCTTGGCCGAAATACTAGTGAAGAAGCCAGCCCTTCTGGTCGATTCTGGTGGAATGGGAACTTTGACGGACGCTCTTGGAGAAGGCAGTTACTACGCCGCGGAGAGTGTAGGGAGCGCTTTCGTGTATCTGCTGGATACCCCGCAGAGACGCCACTTCCTTCGCTCCGGACACGAGCTCGAGGCACCCTTTGCCATGTTCACGGATGCTGGGACTGCGCATAGCCACCTCCACGAAGAGAAGCTAAAGGCGAACGCCAAAGTCATTGCCTCCTTGCTACGGAGCTGGTCTGGCTTTCTATCCCTCTGCATGGATGATTTTCTCGCTATTCGATCGTTGCTCATATCGCTAGAAATTCCCACAGTCCATGTGCGCAATGTCTTATTGGAACTATTGTTCGATATACTAAGAATTAAACCTCCTTCATGGTCGACATCCTTCCTCGCTGGCCGTCGCTTGACCACCTACGGGCGTGTCACGAATCTGAGGAACCAAGCTATCCAGGACGATTCTGGCCCCAGCACGGACCCTACAAATAAGTGGAATCTTCTAGAGCATTATGTCGCCATGGTGTTGGCTGCATTTCTACATGCTGGTCTAATCCCAGCACTTCTCAAAGCTGAGGAAGATCCTTTGAGTCTTCCCCTGAAACGAAAGACAACACTCCTCCTTGGCGAGGTGCTGAAGATGGCCAACGAGCTCCTGCCACCATCATGGAGTTCGGAGCTGCAAGTGCTTCCGCAGCTCCTTCGGTCTGCTGCAAATTTTGACACCGAGGCCCGCTTTGTTGCAATCGGTACCATCTACCAAGTCGACAGTGTCAATAGAACTTTATATCGGTCAGGAACAGCATCAAATCAACCGACCAAAGGCATCAGCAAAGGTGACAGCGCCGCATCTGCAAGGCAGACCGATCAGTCCAAAGCTCAGGCCGCGATGCAGATGGACGAAACAACGTTCCGAGCCATGATGGTGGACACGCAAGTTCTAGGCACTGTCACATTTCAGAAGTGGAGATGGGACTTGATTCAGACCATCATCGACGGACCGCTACTCAACGCTAAGCGTTTAGATGAGGCCACGAAGGTGACGAAATTTGTTCATCGCTTGCTCGGTTTCTATCGTCCGTTCAAGTACCGATTCTCAGAAGTCAAGAACACAAAGCCGAACCAGCGATATGTTCGTGCCGGATGCGCCCTGATGCGAACACTATTGCAAAACCCCGAAGGCGTACGATATCTGAGCGACAGCAAGTTCATCCGGCAGCTTGCGGAATGCCTGTCTCATTTTGACAGGATGAGCGGGTTGACATCTGAATCTCCTATGTTCCAAGAGGACCGGATGAACGAAACCCTCACTGGTGGCTACTTCGCGCTTCTCGGTGCGCTAACCAAAGATTCCAAGGGTATCCAGATTCTCGAACGCTGGAGAGTCCTGAATATGTTCTACCACATCATAGAGCTGAACGACCGTGACGACCTGATCAAAACCTTGCTGAGCAACATGGACTACACCTTGGATGGACATCTACGCATCATCATCTCCAAAGCCATGACGTCCTGCTCCAAGGAAGTCCGCATCTTCGCGACTAGACTTTTACGAAAGTACGCCACAAGACCCATACAGCCGACGGATTCGTCAAGTGTTGCGGAATGGGCCATCAAATCGTTGGTGACGCAGCTGTACGACCCCGACGTTGAAGTGTGCGAGGTTGCCATCAAAATATTAGAAGAAGCATGCAACCAAACAGAGTCTTTAGAATACGTCGTGAAGTGTCGCCCAGCGTTGGATCACCTAGGTGAAATCGGCGCGCCCCTATTGCTCCGATTCCTCTCCACTTCGGTTGGCTACCACTATCTGGACGGATTGAACTACATCACCGGGGAAATGGATGACTGGTTCCTAGGGAGGAATGACACCTACGTGGCATTGATCGAAGCATCCATGGCTCGGGCGCTTGCTGACATTCCCGAGAAACCTCAGACTCAGCTGTCCTACGACGACACACCTGAACACCCGGAGTATGGCATCGTGCCACCCCACTTTTACCGTGAACTCACGCGGACTAAAGAAGGATGTAAGCTACTGAAGCAAAAAGGTCATTTCGACGAGTTCGTCGCCAACATCCGCGACTATGCGATGGAGAAGGACGATGCTGAACTGATACTCAAAGTCAAAGGCTGCTTATGGGCGGTCGGCAATGTTGGCTCCATGGAGCTCGGCGCGCCCTTTCTTGAGAGCTCAGACATTGTGAAATGGATTGTAAAGATTGCAGAAATGTCCGAGGTCATGTCTCTGAGAGGCACAGCCTTCTACGTGCTCGGACTAATCTCCAGGAGCCTTCACGGGCAGGAAATACTACTGGAGTACGGCTGGGATGGTGTCGTCAACGAAGCCGGTGAAGCCCTGGGGTTCTGTCTACCCCTGGATTTCAGGAAATTGTTCTTGGTATGTCTTCCCTCGTATGCTTCGTCCACAACAACCGCTTACATCAGTAGATGACGCCATGGAAAGCCAAGTCGGACTACATGAGCTGGAAGCGCAAGGCGGATGTAAAGGTTGCTGTGACCGACAGTGATCCTTTGAACGCGCGCATTCTAAAGCTTGCGACCGACCTAGGTAATACAGTGCTAGCCAAGAAAGCAGCAAATGACCTCCAGGCGTACGTAATCTTCCCAGCAGGTATCCGAGGGTCACGCACTAACATGATGACAGGATCAAAGCAAAGAAGGCGCCTGGCTTCACGAAGCCAGCCATCTTCCACAAGGTCATGCAAATCCTTGAAGCACACCATTTCCGACTCCCGGCATGCCGCTTTGTGCTAGATCTGTTCGACAAGTCTGTGCTGCCACAGATAGTTCTAGAGGAGGAGGAGGAGGAAGACGAGAGCGAAGGGAGCACGGACTCGGATTCGGGAGCAGAAGCCGCGGGCGCGAACGGCGTAGGCCAAATTCCATGAAGCTGTGATACCGGGAAAGGTACCACGAAAGCTTTGTTTACACAAACGAAGGGTGGATCCTTGGCGGCGTTCGGGACTGTAACAAGTGTGTTCTTTGTACACTATTTTGCTAGGGTTAAGGGTGGGGGGGCTGGTTTTGCAACGGTCTTTTGGTGCTCCGTTGTTAGTCTGGACGGCGGCGAAAGGCCAAACCTTTTGGGCATCATTTAGCGAGCAGTGATTTTGCGACAACCCGAATCGAACGTGTCCACGGCAAGCCTTCTTGTTCCGTATTGACACTACCTTGATCCTTGGTACGAGTTGGTCCTCTTCGAGGAGTGGCGAGACCACGGTGTACTAGTCGGCAGCGTTCCAGAGCAGGACACACGACTTGACCGCACCAAAGCAGTATGGTGGTTACCAGCGGGACCAGTGGTGGTGTCAGGGTCTTGCGGAAAGGGTGGGAGGCTCAAGTGCCACATGTGGGATGACAGAACAGTTGCTGGCAGAGGCTAGTGCCGAGCGCTGATTGGACAGGATCTCGTTTGACTCGACGGCATCGATGACGCCTGCACAGCTGCATGCGCATTTCAACGCGTACACGGCATCAGCGAAGCGCAGGAATGGTGGCGGTGTGGTCGCATAGTGAGCGACGACGGTTGACCTGCGCGGGCCTACGTGCTGCACTGGCTGCTCCGGCTGCTCGAGGGGATGCTCCGCAGAATGGGACTGGCTTGGCGCTCCCGGGGGTGCCTGTTCGTATGCAGGAAGCCCACGAGAAGGCCCTCGGCGCTGGAATTCGGCCAGCGCCACCAGCGCGGCGGCCCCCGGCATTCGGGCTGTCCGGCGGGGCGCAGAGTCCGCCAGAAGCACGCAGACGAGCACAAAGTTTTCCTGATGCTGTTCGAGGGCCGTGCAGATTTTGATAGACGAGCAGCCGGCAGCACGGGGCTAGCGGTGGCCGATGAAGGCCCACGCGTCGATAGGCGCGGATGGATAGAGGCGCTCTGATCGGGACCAGGGTCTGTCGCCCTCCAGGTCAACATGGCGCACGAACGACATCGCCGATCTCACCCCGGCGACGTATCATGCATTCTGCCTCGTGCGGAAACATGGCCAGTACACGCCTGCTGATGTTGATGACCTCGACGACTCGCCGACCGGAGAGCGGTCGTACATACGCTCCTTGACTCGCCTTCTATCCCAAGCAACGATACCTGTGGTCCTGCGCACTCCATATACGGCCGCACCTTCCAAGGTTGACTTCGTCCCTCGTGCTGCACCTATTAGGCCATCCTTGCGTCTGCTGCTGACGGAAGCTTGACCTGTGACCTTCACCACCACCACGGTTCCGCACCATCGCGCCGTTTCAGACAACCACCGCGGGTTGGGCTTTCAGGCTCCTCTGTTGCACGCCAAAACGTCCTCTCCATCCGCTCGGTGCGCTCCTACCTCGAAACCCCACCATCTACCCCGCGAAGCGTTCCTTTCTGCCCACGTACACGAATAGCAGGTGCAGCTGGGAACTGCACAGGCGAACGGGCAAAGGAGGAATCGAGCCGCGACACCTGCTGTATGAATTCGCAACGCCGGAAAGAATTCTGCCTCCCCCGCGACGGAGACAGGACCTCACACCCACAAATACCCCCACAAGCCTTGATGGTAGAGGATGTTGCCCCGCAGGAATACTCGGAGAAGGGTGCCCTAGCGGCACACGCCGACGCCCGGGAGCTCGTCCGCCTGGTCCAATGCCCGCAGTGCTCGAAGCCTTTCAACGCTCCCGTGACGCTGCCATGCGGTCACACCGCCTGCCGTAGCTGTCTCCCCAACCCCGTCGCCCGCACCAACATCTCCTATCCGAATACCCCAGACCGACTCCTCGGCATATCCTGTCCACTGGCATCATGCGGGGCCGAACATGCAGCGGCCGAATGCAGCGTGGATGTGACTTTGACGAAGCTCATGGAGCTCATAAAGAATGAGGTTGCCAAGCACTTGCCATTGGTGGCAGATATGCCTATACACCTGCAAGAGATTCTGAAGTGGGATGGCGACGTAGCAATGGAAGAGAATGAAAAGACGGAAGCGAAAGGAAATTCGAGAGTGTTGCAAGGTGGCCGACTGGTCTCCACTTTCGTCATGGCCGAGATGGGTGACCTGCGGTATAGTTCCGAGGTCGAATACAAGACGCTCTCTGATGCCCACGATGACCAAGACTTGAATAATGCATTGCTGGAGCGGCTGCGAGACGCTGCGCAGAAAGAGCTCGATTGTCACGTGTGTTATAACATGATGCTGGATCCGACGACGACATCGTGTGGTCACACGTTCTGCCGCCGCTGCCTTGTCCGTGTCATGGACCACAGCAGCATATGCCCTGTGTGCCGACGAGGATTGCACATCCCAGCCTCGCTGCAGAACAAACCTAGCAATACTCTGCTCAATGCACTCCTGAATGGCCTCTGCCCCGAGCTAGTCGAGGCCCGACACAGGGCCGTTGAGGCGGAAGAGCAAGGTGGTGATGATGACCTCAACACTCCGCTCTTCGTCTGCACGTTATCGCTCCCGACCATGCCTACGTTCCTCCACGTCTTCGAACCTCGATACCGTCTGATGATGCGTCGTTGCGTCGAAGGTAACAGACAATTTGGCATGGTCATGTACAACCGCAACTCTGCTCCACAGGGTGACATGGGTTCTACACAGTTTCTCGAATATGGCACTCTCCTCGAGATCGTCAATTTGGAGCTACTGCGTGACGGACGTAGCTTCGTGGAAACGCGAGGTATCGGCCGCTTCAAGATTCGCAGGCACGGTATGCTTGACGGATACCACGTGGCTCGGGTCGAGCGAGTAGAGGATCTTTCTCTGGCCGAAGAGGGACTTCTGGAGCAAAGTGAGACTACTGTCGCAAACGAGTTTGCGCAGCGATATCAGCAGGACAACCCGGATATGCCGCTTCCTTTGGATGTCGCTATCAACCGGTTCTCTACCCAGGAGCTGCTGGACAACTGCATGACTTTTATCCGCCAGATGCGAGACGCTAGTGCCCCCTGGCTGAGCGCGCGCATTGTCCAAGTGTACGGCGAGCCACCCGAAGACCCAGCTCTTTTCCCCTACTGGTTTGCATCCGTCGTTCCCATTGCCGAAGAAGAGAAGTACTCATTGCTGCGGACGACGCGTGTCCGCGAGCGCCTAAAGATTGTGTATTCGTGGATTAGGAGAATACGGGGTCAGAGATGGTAAGTACTTGCCCCCGAAATTCAACATCAGCTCGCTTTGAACATGCAAATTGCGTCATCAAGAGCTACAAGAGGAAAAGACGGGGCGGCTAGGTGATACAACATGTGTTGTACAATCTTGCAGCGCCGACATTCTGCAGATGAAGCACCGTTAAACACCTCGCATTAGCCGCCCAGGCTAGCCTCAACCGACCAGTCTATCCCGTATCTTTCCAATTGGACTCTCAAACTAACAATATCTTACCAGGCCCTCTGGCAGCGCATGCAATATTCTTTGACTAGCTGTATTCCCCGTTATCCTCGCCGTTGCAATCGCGCACCTCACGGGTTCGCGGTCCAGCAACGCATAGAATGCTGTAGCCAAACTAAGCATTCCGCTACCATTCTGTCGGCTGTAAAATCAGTTTAACCGCGTCAGCGAGCAGATGCATTTAGGGGAGTCTCTTTACACCTACCTTCTATTCGTCGACACCATCCGGTGTTTTAAGAGTTTTCGGCATTGCGATTTTACATTTCTAGTGTTTTTGGATTTCGGAAAGGAAAAGACCATATATGATTACCCCCTCTCAGGAGGACGAACGCTGCCAGGCGTGTCCCTGTTTTGTGCGCGATCCAGTTGCTAGACTGGCGCTTTTCCTTGATGAAGAATAGTGGTGGATGACAGGGTTGAAAAAGACCTTCGTTGGATTGGCATGGGTTCTGCATGAGTGGAGTTGTATCGGAGTTTGCATGCCGGGTTAGCTGCATCAAATGCATATAGCAAAGACCTAGAGAGCTTGCTCTAGTCCAGTTGAGAATCGAGGACATGATTGAAGTCAAAGCTGGCCGTACATGCTATATCGCCAACGTTCATGGCAGTATCTACACACAGGTTTGTATGGTTATGGTTATAGTTTTTGATTTTGTTAACTAGAGACTACTTGATCTCGTTGGTCATGAGTAGCCTGAGCAATCGCTTAAAGTAGTTGCACCGTTACCTTGATCCAGCAGGCCGACAAGACGCCCTCACTCCTTACACACCATTTCAAACTGTCAAGGACCCTGGCCTACGCAACTGACTTGGACCTTTAGCCATCATGCTACATACGCCCAACCCTGCTTAGCGGCCCCTACAGACCCTGGTGATGTCGCAATCGCGTAGTACGCACGCTACTGTCTTCGAAGATCAACATCACACATATCTACATGCCCTTTCCCCGCTTACCTGTTCTATCCCCCGTCAATTTTCTATAATCTTTAAACAGTAAAACCCCAACCCTTAGACATATCCATCTAGCATATACCTACCTGAAATGTCCCAAATCCACCCCCAAGCGACCCGCGGCTTCCACGCCGCCAACCTCTACGACGCTCATCGCCCGTCCTACCCCTCCCACGCCATCTCCTCCCTCCTCTCGCGCATCCGCGTCGCCGGCGTCCGCGGCGCACGGCTCGTCGAGCTAGGTGCTGGAACGGGGAAATTTACTTCCCTGCTTTCTGCACGGCCTGAAAGGTATGAGATCGTAGCTGGTGAGCCGCATGAGGAGATGCGTGGGGTGTTAGAGGGGAAGTCGTTGAGGGGTGTGAAGGTTATAGGTGATAGAGCAGAGAGCTTAGAGAGTGTAGACAGGGATTGGGCGGAGGGTATCGTGATTGCGCAGGTATGTTTTGATTATAAGTGAAGATTCAGAGAGGAGGGAGCTGATGGGTTTAGGCGTTTCATTGGTATATAAAATCGAATTGCTGGAGTGTCGGACGCAGTTGATGAGGGTAGGTTCGCGACAGTTGAGACGCTGGAAGAGATTCGAAGAGTGCTGCAGCCTAATGCTGGCGGGTTGGGTATGATTTGGAATTTGGATGATTGTGTGTTTGGACTTCCCTATAATTTACCATGGATGACTTGAGCTGAGAGTTGCACAGTCAACGCACCCATCGACCATACGCCTACAACGCCTTACGAAGCGCGGCTTAAAGCCATCATACGGAGTCTGCCTAACCCTATCAATCTGTACCGCGAGCTGAAGTGGAAAGATGTGCTTCGCCCAGAGCAACAGCAGCTCTTTGAATGGCCGCTGAAAGAGGAAGAGTTGTCCAACGAGACAGCGCTGTCGAGAGAAAGTATCTGGGAGAGGTTTGCTACGATGTCGCAGGTCTCGAGTTTGAAGGGGATAGAGACACAGGTATGGGATGTTTCTGGGAGATGAGGATGTACTGACCATGATAGGCGATGAAAAATCAGGTTTACGAAGCTTTGAGTGGGGACGATGTTGAGGAAGATGCGCAAGGGAACATCAAATGGCATGGTAGAGTACGTGCTTATCACCAACATATTTTCGGCCTCAATGCATGCACTGATTGTTGTAGACTGTCTGGTACTGGACATTTCCCATCGCCGAACGGTGAGACATTTGTTGGCGGTGTTGGCGGTCTTTGCGCAGTGTGACCTTCGGACATGTTAAGGTCTAGGTGATTGCGTCAAGAGATCGACGCCTGCATGATAAGCGAGAAAATGCGAAGTGCAGACCCTCCTTGGGCCATACCTTCCAAATCCGAGCTCTAATGTATGCAGTCAGCATTAAGGCGAAACTGGAAAGGCTACAGTCTTTCACTATCATGGTATTGAATCTTCGGGTACAGGTTTAAGCTGTGATAGAGCATTCTTATCACGATTGTTAGCAAATTGTTTATTGCATCTTCATGTAATTGCACAGTTCACATTGAGCTATGTAGGAAGCTGAAAGCAGAGCCTTGCAACCAGTCGCCAAATGATACCAACCAACCGCCACCAACAAGAGCTGTGACTCTCAGTATGTTATTCAAGCCGAGAAGGTCCGCTATGGGTTTGATGGAGCCCACTGGTGTGCCATTGCAAGCATATTTAATGGGTTCTCTTCATCTCTTACACTCTTTCAATATAGGACACACAAATACAACAGACCATGACATACGCAACAGCACAATTTTTCGCGGGCACTAAAGATCGTAAACCCGCTTTCCTAGACTACGCAACAGGCGAGTCGAATCTTCTCCCCGCCACGAAGCAAAAAATTCCACTCAATGATATCCGCACACTCAACCCACAACCCACCCTCCTATCCCAGGGTTTCCAACTTGCAGCCTTCCCTTCCACCATCACGGAACAAGCCTTTCTCCCCAATACCCAAGCAGGCCCCTCCACCCTGAACGAGATAACAACATACTACCACGAGTGTGAATCCCTCGTGGCCAACTTGACCGGTGCCACCACTGTCCACGCCTTCCACCACCGCTATCGCCAGCAGAAGAACCCTCCAGCACTCGACGCCGAGAAAATAAAAACATACCCCACGACCCCAGTCCCAGATATCCACATCGACAACGACTCCACCACCGCTCATGCGCACCTCACCCGTATCCTGCCCCCCTTGGAAGCCTCGCACTGGGAATCACGCCACTGGGCCATCATAAACGTCTGGAGCCCCCTCGCGCAAGTCCACCAAATGCCTCTCGCAGTTCTCGATCCCAGCTCTACACCGATCCATGCGACAAGTCTCGCGGAGCCGGTGTACACGAGGGGGAATTATAAAAGCCACATCAGGGGGGTGAGATGGCATCCTGAGTACAAGTTTTATTATGCGAGTGCGATGGGGAAGGGGGAGGCATTGTTGTTTGTTGATTATGACAGCGAGAGGAGATGGAGGTTGGGTGGGGTGGCGCATGGCGCAGTGCAAGAAGTAAAGACGGAGAGTAAAGTAGATGTGCCGCTGAGGAGGAGTTTGGAGGTTAGGTGTCTGGTGTTGTATGACTAAGACGGAGGATACACTGTGTAGACGGTGATGGGGGTGAATATGACAAGAACGAACGAACACCAGAGTAACACTGGGGAGATAAAACTGGGGTTTATAACAACGGGTCATCGAGCATTATTGGGTCAGGCTCGGCGTTGAGTGATGGGGGAGACGGTGGTTCGATCCCACCCGCGTTCGGATTTTTTTTGGTTTCTCACTGTATGTACAACAAAGTTTTTAGAGAAGCACTTTTTCTATGAGTATTTTCGAGCTGAAGCTATATGTAGGACGAGTATCTATAGTGGTATTAGTGTTGACGAAAAGTGATTCCGTGACCAGCCCTCTCTAAAAGTCAGTGATCTTGAGATACTTTTCTCCTCTAGCAATAACAAGCCCAACCATACACAGATGCAACCGAGCATTATTTTCCATATAGGTCTGAGACCGTAAGGCCAAAAGCCCTACCAGCCCTACCACAAATGCTAAACGCGGTCGGACTCGAACCAACGCTTTCTTCGTCACTTGACTTCAGAACCTCGCCCCCCCGACGCACGAATTGCTCCTGTTGAAGGTGCGTGAGGGTTGTGGTCACCACACCACGGACAGAGCGGGTTTTATGGTGACGGCGTCATATCACTAGACCACGCGTCCTGGAGGAATGTCTCTTGAGAAATAAAGGCGGAGGTGAATTATATTGGCATAGGGGGGCCTCTGCTATGATAACTCACTAGGCTGGTGAAGGAAAATGGTGCATTTTTGTTTGTTTATTTGTAATAAAGACAGACAGTTTGATGCTGGAAGGAAGAACAGTGAATTGACAAAACGGGTGATATATCAGTCCATTTACTTATCTAGGGTCTCAGTGACTCAATTGTCACGTTTCAAAGGGTTGTATCGGATGTCAATATTACATAGACGACAAGAAGAATTTGTACAAGAAGACCAATAAACGTTGCACGTAATAGAGCAGCTGCCTGCCTAGCATGAGATTACTTGGCTAGGCTAATTCATATCTAGGTGCATGGTATAGCGCGGAACGCATGCATACCACTATGCAGCTCCATCAGGCCATTTGTACTCAATACAGTATCATATGCAACCTCTGACCGCAAAACGCGGAAATAAAGTCAAAAACAGAGGATGAGCGTATGCACGACCATAGGCCGCGCCAAATGAGCAAAGACCAGGCCAGGATTAAATATCCAACCGGCCGCGCGCCAAAACAAACATCGAAGCTTCGAGTCGAGAAGCAGGGTCTAGAAGGATAAACGCCAGTTCGCGGGGTGTATAGTCGTTAATTACGCGCTTGATTTTGACTT
The DNA here is from genome assembly GCF_027946475.1 of Didymosphaeria variabile. Lineage (NCBI taxonomy): Eukaryota > Fungi > Ascomycota > Dothideomycetes > Pleosporales > Didymosphaeriaceae > Didymosphaeria > Didymosphaeria variabile. Next base: position 2,763,469 of record NW_026611625.1, on the reverse strand, counting down.
TGAATCGTATAGCTCTTTCATTGTAGGTTGGGGTGCGCTAAGGTGTCTCTGTGGGTATTACTTGCGCTCGTCGTAACGGTGCCGAGCATAGAGATCATCCCAAAGCACTCTGCTGTCGCCATAGTCACAACTCGTCATCTTCTTCCATATTGGTTTCTACAATGCTGGGCGTTGGAACATTACCCTCGGAGTTGCCTCGCTCCTTCTGAGCTTCTGCCAAGGTGGCACCCAAGCTCTTACGAACGCTTTCATCGAAGCCGGGTAACGATGCACGCTGCTTCTTGAACGGCGAGCCGACACTGCTTTCCGAGACGAGATCTGGAACCGACGATTTGGGAGCCGATGTCGAGTCAAGATCGCTAGCTGACATGGGCGTGCCTGATATTGGGGATCCTGAAGCGCCACGGTTTGCAGACTCTGCTGTCCGGTTGAGCGGCTCGGCGGAATGCTGGCGTTTGAGCTGCACAATATGAGCAATGCTGTTTAGCAATATAATGTTCAACTGCACCGACCTTGATCTTCCGAACACCCTCCTCGAGCTCGCCCTCGCGCCGAGCATCTTCAGGGGACAATAGTCCTTTGCCACTTGGATCCTTGTCTTCTTCGTCTTCCGCCTTGATCTTGACATCGTCATCGTCGTCTTCGGCATCGCTGTCCATAGCATCTTCACTTCGCTTCCCTTTGGCACCCTTTTGTGAGGACTCCCGGTAGCCAGCGAAGTTCTTTGTGCCTGTCGTGGCATTTAGCGGTTTCAGAGCACTTAGGTCTAGACCGCCAGACTTCCTCCTTGGGGCTGCTTCCGCGGCCTTCTTCTTCTCCGTAGTGAGTATTCCCATCTTGCGAAGTTGACCTGTCATGTGTGAGTCTTGATATATGCGATGCCAGTATTGTCACTTACGTTCTCCGCGGTACAGGAAGGTGAACACAGCATATGGCTTATCAGGGGGATCAATGCCCGTCACTGTCTGGGTGCTGATCGACTTGGGATCCAGTGTCTTCGGCTTCGCAAAGCTCGTCGTGTGATCTACATCCTCGCCTTCGCCGTTCTGCACGTTTTCGTCGTCGTCATGCGCGTCAAATTGCGGCGAGTATTCACCGCGCTTGATCTCGCCACTAGCGAGGACGCGAAAGAGGGCGACCTTGATCTGGCCTGCGGCTTCAGGCTGCGGCGGTTCATCGTCTGAGTCCGAATCTGACGTGAAGAAGTCGTCGTTCCCTGAGAGTGATTCCACAGGCGCATCCTGGTTCTCGCCATATCGCAGCACACCGTTGCTCTCACGGCGTGACTTCTCCTCGATGGCCTTCTCTTCCCGTCGCTTCCTTCGCTTCTTCTCAAGGCGTTGTTTCCGTCGCTCGATCGTGGCGGCAACGTCCTTGCCTTCCAGATCCAGCCCATTAAGCCAGCGCTCCAGCCCGACTTCGCGGAATAGAAATTCCCGCTCCGCCAGTCCGCCCCCTTCTGCTGCCGGGACGCTGACCCATCGCGAGTTTACCCATGTCTCCTCCCCGCGGCGCAGAAGCGTCGCTACTTCCTCTTTTGCCCTACCATCGAAATATATGTATGCGGCGATGGTCTCGTTTGGCGACGAAGTGAGGGGCTTGTACGGCGCGATCTGCTTATTACCACCAAGACCGGGCGATCCACCGACAAGTTGCGCTCGTGGGTGCGGGTCGTCGGGCGTCGCCTTCGGAGTCGAGTAGGGTACGTGAAGACCCGGTGTGAGGAGCGTTATCGAGATAGCGAAGGTAGACTGCTCCGGTTTGGTGGCGCCGGTAGGGACTTTTGCAGGTGGCACGGGTATGTACGAGGTGATGCGTTGGGCTCTGGTTTGCTTTTGTATCGAGTACTCGGGGAGTGGACCATTCGGGGTGTCTAGGCTCATGTTAGGGAGTGAGGCGCAAATGTGGGCTGGGGCTCTTTACGTATAGAAACGGCCTATCAAGTGCACAGTCAGTCGAGTTGTTCAGCTGCATGCTAGGAGTACACATACCAAGCCCAAAAAGCAAGGCATCTTGGTTGTAAGGACACAACCAGGCTAGAGCGTGGTCGAGGGGTGGAAGCGACGAGACAGATTTTGACAGCAGCGTTCGGCACAGTAGCGCCAAGCACGGATTATGCGCCTCGCGGGTGCTGGGTTGTGAGTGATTGTGCAGCTATCGGACGGGCGCCTGGGCTGTATTATTGTATCGACGAGGGGATACGGTGAGCGGCAGACCGCAACGGGGACTCCCGCGGGGCTAAACCACAAGATCCGAGCCTTGGCACGTGGTGATTGTCGAAGGTCGGCGGGCTGCAGTCTCAGGGCATGTCTAGCTCGGGCAAACACTTTGTGTGCGGTCTGGTGAGGATTGCAAGTTGTTGTCGAAGACAGAAGCTCTGCAGGTGTGAGACGCTGCAGCCAATCACGCCCCGCGTCGCTAACCGCACCCCGCATTGCCGCCCGTGTCTTTGCTCCTGTCCTACAATTCCGCGTATGCTGCCCGTCGTACTTCGGGAGACTGCGCCTACCATCATTCCATTGGAAGGACACTTGTCTGACAGGCTTCATACGCGTGTCTGACTCCCATATCAATCTTCCGCAACCAACTCGTAGTGGTATAAGCACATCATAGCTGAGGCCAGGGTTCGCTGATCTCCGATTATACCACAACGTCATCGGGTGATTAGAAGGATCCAACCTGTTCTTACTGTTGAGCCCCCTATATGCGAGACGAGTCAATCATTGGACCCCATCGACATTGGTGGGTTGTTTCACTCACCTCGACGGCAAGTAGAGTTAGCAATGTTAATTACCTCGCATCAATGATCCTGCACGTCTCTGTCGTTGGAAATATCTATAGAACTTGTTCTGTTATAGTACATATGAATACATTTTCTATACACATCTCAAGGCCTGCCACAGTGCGAACCACCGCACCGTTCATGCAGAGGATCGATAACTTGGCATGCCTCCTGCCTCCGAAACGCAAATCAAGGCTCTTGACCAGACCTGGACCTGTCTCTCTGCGCTCTCCGCCCGGGACGCTCACCACTCCACTTGTTTTTCGGATGCCAATTCACTAGCTCGTCAAGACCGTTCACTACCACAATCTTCTTCCTCTTCCCATCTTCCCCTTCGACCCACTTTGTCTGAAGCGGAGTTTTGCGTTCAGTTTCTGCTCTCCATTCCTTTTCCGAACCGTGTCGATCGATTAACACAGCATGCCAGCCTGCCTTCTCCGCACCGATGTAGTCATGATTGAGAGAGTCCCCAACGTAAAGTCTCTTGTAATCATCGATTGATCCCAACGATGCAGAAGAGGCTGCTAAGATGTCTGTTGCGGCGTTGAAGATGCGGCTGTCGGGCTTTTCGTAGCCTACATCGTAGGAATGAACGACAAAGCTGATATCTTCTGATACGGCGACATGTTGAATAGTTGAGCCTACGCGCCGGGAGGCGACATTTAGGCCCAGTGATGATAGAACTGATGGGACGCGGTCATCGGAATTCGAGATGACTCCGACGACCGTCCTATCCCATTTCCAAGGGTTCTCAGATGACGCTTGGTTTTGAGCTTGTCTAAGTATATCGAATAAGGCTTTGGCGTCTGGGAACAGTTTATATCCTTCTGAGCTGGAGTAACGCTTCAGAAGCTCCGAAATGAGGGCATCCGGAACTTCCTGTTGGGGTTTCAGGAATGGCAGGAATGTCCCGCGGATGACCTTCACTTTGTTAGTGAAGAAGTTAGTGTAGATACCTAGAATGAACGTACATTTGCCCACCATCTCTCCGCTCCCAGGCCTGTTACTTTTCCATAATTCGGGTTCTCGGCTGACTGATGCTTGAATGCTTGTTTGAAAGACCTGTGCACTGGCTCATAGTCCTTTACATTCCATTTCTCAACAGGCTTTGAGCTTGTATCATCCGCAACACAGGAAATCCCGTGACGTTGCGCTGCAAAGGCATACGCTGCAGGTACCGCTAAGTTAGGTTTGTACAGAGTATCGAATGCATCGAAGCATAACAAGAGGTTCTTGCGTGCCAATGGCCGTGTAGCTTGCATGCTTGGGTATGGGTAAAGGTTGGTAGGCTCTATTTGCGGCGCCGAAAGGGGTAAGGGTGATGGCCCGAGCTCCAATTCATTGGTAGGGACACCTCAACCTCAACCTCAGCTGCGCGGAGAAGAACACAGCAGCACAACGACAGACATAATGCCGCCGAAACAGAACAAGAACAAGTACTCGGTGCTTCTACCGACGTACAATGAGCGCCGCAACCTTCCTATAATCACCTGGCTGCTCAACAAGACATTCACAGAAAAGTAAGTGGCATCCCCTCTCTTCACAAGCGAGCCATTGAAGATTCAATCCGAATCTAACATGCCTCTACAGTGATCTCGACTGGGAACTCATCATCGTCGACGACGGCTCCCCCGACGGTACCCAAGAAGTCGCCGCACAGCTCCAAAAAGTCTACTCCCCGCATATCCAAGTTCGCGCCCGCGCTGGCAAGCTCGGCCTCGGCACTGCCTACGTCCATGGCCTGCAGTTCGCGACCGGAAACTTCGTCATCATCATGGACGCCGACTTCAGCCACCATCCTAAATTCATCGCCGACATGATCCGCGTTCAGAAGGAGAAGAATTACGACATCGTGACCGGTACGCGATATGCGGGTAACGGAGGTGTCTACGGCTGGGATCTTAAGCGGAAGTTTGTCTCGAGGGGCGCGAATCTGTTTGCGGATACGGTGCTGCGGCCTGGTGTGAGTGACTTGACGGGCAGTTTTAGGCTGTATAAGAAGGAGATCCTGGAGAAGGTCATTAGGAAGACGGAGAGCAAGGGTTATACTTTCCAGATGGAGATGATGGTGCGTGCGAAAGCTATGGGCTGCACCGTCGCGGAGGTGCCCATCAGCTTCGTCGATCGGTTGTACGGCGAGTCGAAGCTTGGTGGTGACGAGATTGTGGAGTATGCGAAGGGCGTGCTGAATTTGTGGTTGAAGGTTTAAGAGAGGGCTTTGCACGGCGTTGGCGTTGGTTGGATACGGGCATCATTGGAGCTGGATGGCTGCTAAAAGATATCCACGAGGCAGGCAGGGGTCGGACTAGTTGCTTTGCCATGCTTCTTCCCAGGACGCACTTCAGATCCTTTGGTTCTTTAGGTTCCTCAATCTTATAACTGAAGCAACTGACTCTCGTTCCCTACTCGCCTCATTCGCAGCGTGGCGTACTACAACACAACATTCACTTTCACTTTCACTTGAGCTGCTAAGTAACCTCGTCACCACCCTATCGGGCGCCAAGACGCCCCCATCTGCTAGGCACAAGCTTGCACATCTACTCTCACCCCACAACATCCACCTCAAGCTGCTCGATCGCTAGCACGCGGTCCACGACGTTTCACACTCCTCAAAGTCTACCACATTCTCTCTGTGGCATACCTCACCAATGTTCCCTTGCGAACCGCGGCTTCTAACTCCTTCCCCTCATAGAACTTCCCAGGTTAATCTCCAACCGCGTGATGACTCGCGTCTCTTTTCTGTTCTTCCAATCAGTTTGCATCACTGCTCATTTTGTACCCAATACTTGCAGTGCCTATGTGCAGAATAGACTTATGTTCATCATATGGATCTTGATACTAGAGTGCCCCAGTCTCAGTCCCTTTCGAAGCTCTCCTTTAACGCCTCTATCGACAGCGCGTGCGCCTTCTCACGACTCTCCCACTCCTTCGTTCCAGGCTTAGCACCCACATCGTAGCCATGGTTCATGTCTTCTAACATACACCTCACAACCTTCCTCTTCCCATCATCTATTTTGTCCGCCAACCTCTTCGCTTCGACTGACAAAGTGTCACCTCCACAGGCAACAATCACCACAGTAGCGGGATAGTCGTCAATTTTGGCATACATGGGAGACACTCGAGGATCCTTCCGCATTGCAACATCCGTCCCCACGTAGTTGCTGTAAAACAGCTCCAGGATCGGCGGCGGCAGCGGATTGACCGGCTTCGGTATGATTCTGTCCTCAGCCTTGAGACTAAGATCTGTGACAGGGTAGTGCGCAATGACAGCTTTGACATCGACCTTTAGCGATTTGCGCAATGTAGAAGACGCAATGAGTGCGAGACTACCGCCAGCGCTCGCTCCCGAGACGGCAACGCGAGACGCGTCGAAGCGCTCTGGTTGCGAGGCTACCCAGTCCAGCACATCTTTGACGTCTTCCAGCGCCGCGGGAAATGGGTTCTCAGGCGCTTTTCTGTAGTCCGCATCAATCACGTAGGCATCCACCTCTTTTGCTATGCGTGCGCAGAAGGCGAGGTCGCTTCCGTGGAAGGGAATGGTCCATCCAGAGCCGTGCAGGTTGACTACTACCGGTTTTTGTGAACCTGGAGAAGCTGGTCCCGATGGTGGTGTGTAGAGATGCACTTTTATCTTTCTGTTTCGGTCTTTCTCATCGCTGGTCGGTATGTGCAATTCTTCCACAGAAGCACCATAGGTGCTGAGGGCGAGTTGTCGATCACGCCGGATTGCAAGTATGTGGACAAAGTTGAAGAAGTTGCGACCCAATAAGACAATCAGCGTGCGCCGAATGTATTCAAGAAGCTCCCAGGGAGAAGACATTGTGTAAAGTGTGCCGGTGAAAGTATCCGAGCGGTAACCTGAGACTTCGCAGGGTGAAAGCTCGATGAGGTGTTGGTCGTCGAACAGCAGTCGCGCTTTCCCAGGTCACCTTAAGAAGCCGTAATAATCGTCCGAGGTTGAATAAAGGGCAGTGGATATTAGAAGTCGTGTGCTTCATTAATACCTCTGTATTTATAAGTTCGAGCATGGAGAGATCGGTCCGCTACAAGGACGGAAGAGGTTTAGCCCCAACGAGCAATTCCCCGTAGCGGCTCTCCAATCCTCGTACTTCGTGCGCCTAAACGACCTCGGGAAGACTAACATCCCGTTATCATGACTTAAGTCCGCCATATCCGTGGTGCATGGTCGCGGATTGCGAAATACTTCAGAATTCCATGCTAATCTCGTAAAAATAGAGACACTTCGAAAGGATGTGAAAATCCCGGATTTCATTCAGCTACAATGGCGCTACGTGTCATTGTCCGGGTCCGTGTATCATACAAAACAACACAAGAGAGAGTGGAGATGAGAGAAACTACTCTCAGACATCAGATGAAAGCAATTAGAGGTCGTGCTTGTCCAAGTCGCTGTTTGATCCCGCAACGCCTACCGGTCCTCGCTTCTTCGCATCCTCAAGAGGAGCATTAAGCCCGAGGCGCTCGCGCGTAGAGTATGTAGCAATACCACCATTAGGATCAGCCTCAGTGACAAGCTCCTTGCGACGAGTATCTACTAGGAGGCGGATAAGGTCGGGGCGCATGTAGTGTCCCGCGAAATCAGCGAGCACCTTGGTGAGATGCGACTCATTGAGGTCGATCTGAGAAACCTGTTAGTACAATCCAATGTCTGGAGAGAGGAATACGCACATCGACAAACATCAACCCATCGAAGTCCTTGTCAGGCTTAGCCACGAGCGTGCCATCTGGCTTGTAGATACGCGCGTGGCCGTTGTAGGTCGAAGGATCCGTCTCAGGCTCCACCCCCTCCGGCGTATTCTTCATCAGGCCCTCTTTGCTCAACCTCTGAAACGGTGCCAGCGTCCAAGTCCCCGTCTCAATTGCATACGCGGGCGTCACTAGATCAGACGCGGGCTCCGCAACATTGGTCGCAGGGTCGGGATACTTCAGCGTCTCCTTGCCAGGGTAAACCGGCCATGCGGCGATGTGGATCTGCTCGCCGGCCGAGACGTTAAGAGACTTGAGGAACGGATTCATATTTTCCCAGCAGTTGAGTTGGCCAAGTCTACCGAGCTCCGTAGGGACGACGGAAAGGAAGGTGTCGCCGGCACCGTCGCCATAAACGAGCTTCTCGACGTGTGTGGGCTTGATCTTGCGGCGGTGGTTGATCACTTCGCCAGTGGGGTCGATGAGGGCTTGGGCGAGGTAGAGGGTTGCGTGATCGATCTCGGAGAAGCCGAGGGAGACGTATCTATTTTGTATCAGCCATACCTTTCATCGAACATAGAAGAGGAATTGGATGCGCAGGAAAATCAATTACATCTGATTGTCCCTCGCAGCCCTCCTAATGCGCCTGAACTCCTCAGAGTCCACGGCCATGGAGTTCTCACGGTACTTCTTAAGCATCGGAAGAGATTGCTGGTACGTAACCTTCCACATCCAGTACGGATACCCAGGAATCCATACTTCAGGGAAAGCTACAAGCTTGCAACCGGCCTGCCCGGCCTCGTTGATGAAGTCGATGGTTTTGCGGACGCCACCTTCGAGGTCAAACCATCCGGGCTCCGAAGTGACCTGTCCAGATATTGGATTGAGTGGCTGTAACGTAATGGAGGACGGGGAGAGCTTACAGCTGCAGCTTTGTACTTAGTGAGAACCATATTGGAAGACTGTGGTGCAGTTTTACGGTGCAGGGAGTTTGATGGGAAGGTTGTAGAGTTTGAAGTTGTGATTGATTGTCTATCGATGGTGACGAATCTGCCTTCGAGGTAGAACGCAGGTCTTTATACACGTCCAATGTCCCATAGCTCAAAGCACTGATGCTGCCTCTCGCGATTAAGGAACATACTTTCTCGGCGCCGAATCTATTCCATTGCTTCCGAATGCCGCTGAAGTGGCATGATGCATGCTCAGTAGATTGTCTGTGGACCTCAAAAGCGGAGAAGATGTTCTTTTGTGAGGCGCTTGACAGTTGTTGCGTGTCAAAGCAAGGGTGCAGTCGCAGGCGTACAGTGTACAGCGTGTCGGCATGCGAGCGGCGTGTTCGGCATTGCGTCGGCATCGACGTCGAGCCCGGCCTACATGCCGCACCACATAACTAAACCTTCCCTGTGCGTACGTTGATCGAGCCGAATTGTTTTCGAAGTATGCGTGACTAACAGTGTGCTTCTAGACAATATCGGCAGTACGGCAACTTGGGTACGCAGATAAGCATTACGAAGCTGGATCGTATCATGAGGGACGCTGTTGTATGTTATCTCATGCACCACAACAATCAGAGACACTGCAGTATGGCAGTACAGGAAGCGGGGAAGTAATGGTTGACTAGCCACGTCGTTTCGCGTAGAATGTTGTTTTTGGGGACTCGAGAGTTTGCGGCATGTCCAGTTAACCGCTCTTCACCATACACTGCACTATTCTGGGCTATATCCGAAGAAAGTAGCTCACATGAGCTCATACCTCATGGATGCCGTCGTTGCATCTATGTACGTCATCTCGGTCGGCCTCTTCACACACTGAGGCTTCAAAGATCGCCAATGGGCCTATCTCACGCCACTTCGGCTCCCTTAGATGCGACTCGGCTTGGTTGAAAGTGCTGATATGGCTGTGGGAACCTGGCACGCCCGGTTATCCAGTGGTGAATGTGGATGTTATCGCGCGATAGCAGTTTATGGACTGTTGAAGTCCGAGCACATCTCGTTTCGGGATGCTGTTCTTCACTCACTTGGATTGGAATGCCGTCAGAGCCGTCATGACCTTGGTTTCCATCTCGAGAAACTCCCCCTCATCAGTACTCTGGATAGTGACCGCGCCACCAGCCCCAATGCGCCATGTCTCTGTGCTTTCATGGGCAGAGCATTCTCCTTCTCGGACAGAAGCGGAGGGACTGGAACATCTTGGACTTGTGTTCGAGGGAGTATACCCAACGTGCGAGTGTGGAGTAGAATTGCCACTGTCGTCGACAGTGGTGTGCAATCTTGTCGATCTGTCGGCGGTAGTCGCATCGTGGAGCGCAGTGCGAATCACAACCGAAAAATCTCCTGCTCCGCCAACATCTAGATATCCTAAGACACCGGAATAGATGCCACGGGGGCGTTGTTCAATGTCCCTCAGAATCTCGCAAGACCTCTTCTTCGGTGCGCCGGTCATGGAACCTGGCGGTAGTGAGGCTTTCAACACATCCAGGCCTGTTGGTCCTTCGCCTGTTGCGGATTCTGGCAGCTGCCCTTCAATGACTGACACAAGTTGGTACACGTGCTCGTATTCTTCGACAGTCATGAGCTTGGGGACGCTGCAACGCTCAGCGCCAATCACACCACTAAGATCATGACGTATCAGGTCGACTATCATTAAATTTTCGGCCTGCTCTTTGGATGACTTGAGAATGTTGTGTGCTGCCTCACGCGTCATCGTGGGCGACTTCTTCACCGTGCCCTTGATGGGCCTGAACTGGCAGTTGCCTTCGCGATCCCACTTGAGGAATCGTTCCGGACTCGTGCCGACCACAGTAGCGTTTGAGAGGTGGAGGTAAGCACCATACGGTGCAGGATTCTTGAGTCGCAGCTTCTTGTACAGTGCCCAGGCATTCACGCCTTTACCATCGATCTTCGGCACTTTGATTAAGGTCTCGTCAGTCAGGCACAGCTCGTAGGAATCGCCTGCGGCCAGTGAGTCTTGGCATCGGAGAACTTTGTTGCGGTAGTATCGTTCCTGAGGGGTCCGAATCTGGGAGAGGCTAAGCCTCTTCTCCATTTCGAGGCCTTCGCGGAGTTCTCTGGTGATGCTTGTATTGCCTCTCGCTGTACGTGGTTCAGATGTGGGTTCTTGTTGCTGAGCCAGGACTTCGATGGTCCGCCCGACGTGGGCGGTCCAAGAAGAGTCATTTGGTAATAACGACTGCACATATGTATAGCCTTTGACATGGTCGATGACGATGCTGCGATGTATGAAAGCGAAGTTGATATCTGGAATTATGCTGTGGGCTAAAGACTCGTGAGGCGCAACGTCGATTGTTTCTAGACCAGCTTCGTATGAGATGTAGCCCATGAGACCACCCCAGAAAGGGCTGTCATGTGGCAGATCTTCGTTTCTCCGATCAAGGTTGCGTTCGTATCTTTGTTTATTTGGATCATGAATATCAAGCGCCTCCTGGAAGATTGGCCATGTCTGATCGATAGAACTAAGTTGAACTAGTTGTTCGTCGTCAGGGCCAGTACCGTAGCGTAAAGTGCGGTCCCAGGATCTGTACGTGATTTTCATCGTTTCTCCAGGTACGACAACGCCCAGCATACTGAATCGGCCCATGCTGTGATTTTGTGAGTCAAGAAGGATGGATTCCTCTCGATCGAGATCAAGTGCTTCTGCGAGTTTAATCGGACTGATCTGGTCCGTCGCATAAGACGCCCATTGTAGCTGAGTGGTCTGGGCCCCGGTGTTTAGTTGTATTGCCTTGGCTAGACTCAGGCCTGCGGAATGATGTTGATCTTTCAGCTTGTGCTTGATTCTATCCCTTACCGCTACGGTGATGGCTGCAGGAGATATATAGTCCAGTGCAGTCATACGATCATGTACCACGGTCCGTGATCGATATGTAAGCCACTCTTCGGCCTGCACCCACCATCGTCGCATCAATGTAATGCCTTCTCTTGAGGTGCAGATCGACTCAGGGTGAAATTGAACGCCCCAGAATGGTTTCTCAGTATGTCTTGCGGCCATCAAGATAATTCCATTGATCTCGTCTTCAACATCCCACGCTAGAGGTTGGATGTGGGGGCTTTGGTCATTGGTCTGCCATTGCGGCTCCGCGCAGTCGTTGCTGCTATTGTCCAGGACGGCATGTAGAGAGTGATACTGTGTGGCGCGTAGCTTCGCGATATTCCGGAAGATATCGGTCCGATTGTGAAGAATGTTCGATATGATGCCGTGTCTTGCTTGTTTCAGTCTTTTGATGTCAGCCCCATATGCCAGACACAGTGACTGAAATCCAAGGCAAATTCCAAAGACTGGAAGGAGGTCCTCTGAGCTAAGTTTCCACAGCTGGTCGATAAGGCCGACATCGCTCGGGTTGGCCGGGTGTCCAGGCCCAGGTCCTACTACCACAGCATCGAAGGCTTTGAGGATCGTAGTGAAGTTATCGAATGCAGACTCGTCATCGATACGGACCGTTGTTACGCTTGCTCCCAGACTCTGTTCAAGTAGGCCGACGATGCTATTCGAGAATGAGTCATATGCATCCACATAGAGGATATGGCGGCGTTCTTTGAGGGCAGCTTTCGTCGTATGTGACGATGTGACAGCTGCTGGCATTATCACTCTAAGTAGAGGACCGAAAGGGGGTATCTAAGCAATTGTGGGTCTACAAAAGCATGGAGAAGGTAATGTAGGAAGGGACAATAGAAGCGTGGAAAAATTTTCTTAGCCGAACCATCACGATTTTATTCCGGACAGACCCTCTAATACCGCATCTGAACAATCTTCACGACCCAAAGACTGGCTGCTAGTATAGCGAGCGGTTTTAAGTTCAAGTTGGCGACGGCGTTTTCGGAAACCGAAGCTCGATATAGTCAGAGAGCGTGAGCGGGTGAGATTGTTGGACACTCTCTAATAATCGAAGAGGTCACAAGACCCAGGCAAAACAAATACTAAAGGCTACACGTTTCGGTGATAACTTTTGAAGCTATCCGCACGGCTCTGTACGGCCTGTAACGGTATCTGGGGCAGCTGTCATAGAGTGACGTGCCGCTGCTGTCGGTTCAGAGTGTTCACGGTAGCCCCGGGGCCGAGCGCGGACGCTAGTCCATATATGGAAAGCACGATTCAGGGTGCCGTTTTGAAGTGTATTGGTTCTGGTTGGCGAGGTGCATTGCTGCGATTCAATCACACCTCCTGCTTGAGCCTTCTTAAACAGCACCAGGAGAGCAGGTTTCCATGTGCTGGGTAGACCCTTTTCAGGTGCCTGTCAGTGGTCGCGCAGCGCTCAAAATAGGTCCACAGCTGAAGAGAGCGCATGAAGACGTTAGCTATCAGCCTATTACTCAGAAACGGTTCGTGATTCAGATACAGAGAGACCAAGGCATGCTGCACACAAGGATGCGATACCCTCGGGCGGCCATGAAACTGGTCGAGCAAATGAAAGTAGATGAGCTCTATGCAAGCCCAAATCACGGTGCTCATGTCTGCCTATGGTATGCATACTGCAGAGAGCTATGATGGATGCTCGTGAAATATGTTTATCTGAAAACACAAAGCGTACACTAAGACGCTCTCATAAGCACAGAAGGACGTAGGAACGGGCGAGCCACCGGGATTATGTTGTTTAATGCAAACCAAGGTCCCCGAAAAGCATGTCTCGCGCTTACCTACATGAACGCCCTCCGCAAAGTGGAGTCGCTGAGGTCCGTCGGCGAACCGGCGAGCGAGGTCACGGGTCTAGAAGAGCAATCGAAGGGCAGCGAGGACATGTGGGTGTCCCCAGCGGCACACTTGACACCGCCACCTCCGTTGCTGTCTGAAGCTTGAACCTGGAGCATGCAGGACCGATGAGGTAACGCCCAGCACCGCGAACACTGTGAAGTCCGTCGAGTTGCAGTTCCGTCGCCGGCCTTAGACAGCGTCCTGTGGCTTTCCTAGCTGGGACGACACGGTGATTGCAGCTCGTGGAGGCCATCGTTCCGCGCGTGTAAACAACAGCAAGTCTGTGTGTCTATAGACTCGATACCCCTTTGCCGTCATGGGACAGCTCACGGCGGAAAAGGCGGCGGTAGGTCCACCTGTCGCATGACGATGCGAGCTGCAAGCGGAAGGTCTCGGATTCAATAGCGCTGAAGCTTTCCGTCTATTTTTTGTCGGCGTGAAAATGCTCGACGAGAACGGGCTCGAATGGGCGGACCTGTACTGGGTGTCGGGTCTGAAACACCCCCGTGCCTGGCCCAGCTCGTTAGCGCCACATGGCGGCCAAGCGACGGCCATGCAGCTAGCGGCGCGCGGGAAGCCAAAAGGTAAATTCCTCCTGGGGAAGCCGACGTCTACTCTGGGACCGTTCGCCTGCAGGGGCAGCACCGAACGTCTCACAGCTCGCTCCAACGGCGCCGCTTCTGGCGTGCGGCGGCGTGCCAGCACATGCACCCCCGGGCTGCCGTCTCGGGCGCTGAGGTCGCTGCTGGCCGTGAGAAGCGACGAGAGACAGGCAGCAAGACAGGACAGGCACAAGAGGTGGACGAACGGCGGCCAACGACGTAGAGCCTCCTGTTCGCCGGTGGGGCTCTGTAGACCCAAATCGGGCGCGCGTGGATCATTGGACCCGCTCATTGGGCCCGTACCTGCATATCCAATGGCGCTATGTATCTACACCCGTTTCAGAGCGCTTCGACCGGCTCGACCTCACTCCACACCCTGCCAGGTACCTGCGACGGACCTGCCATGGGGCCCGCTTCTGACGCCTGTGGGCACGGGAGCGCGCGACAAGGGCACCCCGTTACCACTCCGTGGCTGAGCACTACACTCGATTCCCCAATCACCGACCATGCCTCTGACTCCGTTTCGAGCACCCGTTTCAAGTCCGTGCCTGGGGAGAACAATCGCTACGTATATCTATCTCTGCTTTGTCCCGCCGTAACGTGCTTCCTCCTCCTCATCACAGCATTCACTCTCTTATTTGGTATTCCATTAAGCGTGTGGGAGACAAAGTCATTCGTTTTCTTTGTCTTTTCTTCAGTGTTTAATCTCAACATCACTCTCATTAAGCTGGTATACACCACTTAACAGTCTTGGTACTGTTGTCTTTCGCTTCTCGACTATACTTTACATCAATTCATAATGAGGGCTTCCATTGCTCTTCTCTTTTCTGGCCTTGCCGCCCAGCAAGTTGCCGCCCACTGGGACCGTCAAGCGTCCAACTACAACACTCCCGGATACAACAACAACGAGTGTACCGACAAGCAGAAGGGCGGATACGACTGGTCTGACCTGAACGATGGTGACAAGCCCGGCAAGTACGACGACTTCAACTTCGGAGGAGATTGGTCTTGCTCCACCAAGAAGTTCGGCAAGCGTGACCACCTCTCCAAGCGCACTTTCGGAGCCAAGGCTATCACCAACTCTTGCGGTAAGGAGAAGCCTGCTTCCTTCAGCTGCGACCAGAAGAAGGAGGGCTTCTCCTTGACCCACATCGACGTCTCCGTTGACCACGATGCCGACCTTGACTTCCACTACAAGATGAAGGATGGCAGCGTTTGCAAGCAGCGCGCTTCCTGCAAGAAGGAGGGTACTACCGTTCAGAACACCCAGTGCGGTGGTGCTGAGTCCGTCGATGTTTACCTTGGCAACTCCAGCGAAGGCCGTGACGACTGTGAGATTGGCTTCCACCAGATCGGCTTCGACTGCAACCCTGGAGAATCATACACTCCTCCTCCTGCTTACACCCCTCCGGTGACCTCTGAGGCCCCTTCTTCCAGCTCCGAAGTGCCGCCCACGGAGACCACGCCCCCTCCCCAGACTTCCGACTCGCCACCCTCCGGAGTCCAGCAGCGAGAGCGTCAGCATCAAGACTCCTATCTGCGGTTACGGATCATGCAACAGCGGTTACACAAACTCGACTGCTCCTCCCACTCCGCCTGAGACCCCGGTCAGCAGCACCCCGGTTGAGTCGACGCCCGCAGAATCTACTCCTGCTGAATCTACTCCCGCCGAGTCCACCCCGGCTGAGTCTAGCCCGGCTTCATCCACCCCGAGCGGCGAGTGTGGCGGATACGGCCAGCCTGCCTGCGAGGCTTCGTCTACTCCCGCCGAGTCTACCCCTGCCGAGTCTACCCCTGCCGAGTCTACGCCCGCCGAGTCTACTCCTGCCGAGTCAACTCCAGCTGAGTCTAGCCCGGCTTCATCAACCCCTCCCCCGTCCGAGACCACCCCCAGCGGCGAGTGCGGCGGATACGGTCAGCCTGCCTGCGAGGCTTCGTCTACTCCTGCCGAGTCTACACCCGCTGAGTCAACTCCCGCTGAGTCGAGCCCGGCTTCATCCACCCCGAGCGGCGAGTGCGGCGGATACGGCCAGCCTGCCTGCGAAGCTTCGTCTACCCCCGTGGAGAGCCAGCCCGCTGAGAGCACCCCCGTTTCTTCGGCACCTGCTGACAGCACCACGCCACCAACGGAGACCGCCCCAGCAACCTCCTACAACGGCACTGTCCCATCTTCCCCGGTCTCTTCCCAGCCTCCCACTGTTACGCCTCCTCCCGGTGGCTACACTCCTCCCGACTGTCTGCCCAAGTGCCTGAACACCTGGCTCAAGATCAAGTCTGAGTGCAAGGACAACACTGACTCTGCCTGCTACTGCAAGGTCCCCGATCTCACCGACAACGTCATCGACTGTGTCAAGGCTTACGGTACTGAGGAGGAAGTCCAGCAGGCTCTCTCCTACTTCGTCGGTATCTGCGCTCCTCAGATCCCCGAGAACCCTGGAATCATCGGCAAGTGCACTGACGTGCCGCTTGCGCCGCCCTCTGCTCCTGTCAGCTCTGCGCCTGCCAGCTCTGCGCCTGCCAGCTCAGCTCCTGAGGCTCCCGCTACTTCCGCAGCTGGTTATACTCCTGCTACCACCGCTGCTGGCGAGACTCCTGCTACTACCCCTGCTCCTGAGCAACCCACTACTCCTGCTCCTGGACAGCCTGAAACTCCCGCCACCACGCCTGCTCCCGCCCCCGAGCAGCCCAGCGACATCCCTTGCACCACCATCACCTACGGTGGCTCTTCGTACACCGTGCCCCAGGTCGGCTTCACGACCGAGACTCCTGGAGCTCCTGGTGCCAACCCAACCGAGCCCATCGCTCTCTATCCGGCTGCCCCTACGCCGGCTCCGGCTCCTGCCAACCCTACCGCTCCCTACCCGGTCGCTTCGGGCGCATCTGGCTTCACCTCCGTCTCCTACCCAACTGGCACTGGAGCGCCCAACACTCCTCCTCCTTCGGAGTTCACTGGCGCGGCCTCTGCTCTGAACGTCAAGGCTGGTATGGTCTTCGGTGCCGCCCTCGCTTTCTTTGCTCTGTAAATGTGTCCGACTGTCCGGGCGATAATGTTAATGGACGTGCATACCTTTTCTTCAAGCATGTTCAAGGCGCACTTTGGGAAAATCATTTGGATGGATGGATGTGAGAAAGAATCACAGCATCACTATTGGTAATGCTTATTTCCCAGTATTTCCTAGTGTTACCTACATAGACTGAAATCGTACATAACTATAAAGAACATTGATTCCTTCATTCGCGTGGGATATTACTTGGCTCGCAGTGAAATGTGCTCATGATTGAAAGCCGAAATGGCGTCTGCTTTCGTGAAGTTGTGACACGGGAGTGCCGCGTGCAGGGATCGCTTGTTGTTCGCCATGATTGGCCGAGGCTGTCGGCGGCAGATCGACGTCACTGAGCGCGCGGAACTCGCCATCCTGGTCCTTTCTTGTTGATCCTCTTCCACGAGCTTGGGAACCCCACGGCGGCAAGCAACCATGAGTCTCGTGGTCGAGTACGTTGCGCGTAACGCTGTCCAAGTACTGCTTCGCTAACAATAGGCAGTCAGATCCGGCGCATCGACAGCCAGCTCGACCGGTTGCAGCTGTCGACAGCCAACGACGACGGCGCATTTGCAATAGCCGCCGAAGACATCCACGACCCACACCGAGTAGCGCGCATTGAACAATTACAGCGGCTGATCAAGAGCTTGTCAACGACCGCCTCGTCGAAGCATTCCCTTGTGCCAGCGAGCAGGATCCGGTCAATACTGCAGGAAGCGGATATTTCCTCGCAGTGTGCGACGTGCGCGTATTTGTTTGAGCAGGATGATTCAGGCAGTCAACATAGGCAGTCGGCCTACGCCCACGTGTCTTCCTACGAACACGAGCTCGAATGGCTTCTGCTGAGCAAAGCTACCACGCAGGCCTATGGCTCCGTCCTTTCCACGATCCTCGAACAGACCATTCCGCTTGAGGATGATATATGGTATTGGGATGACATAATCTCGACTTACCGCTTCGCTGGTCTCTATTCGATCCAGACCTCTCCCATTCGGCTGTATAATTGGTCTAAAGATGTTTATCGCGATGTAAAGGACAAAGGAGGACGGCTGGCGGTAGACGGCTGGAGGGAATTCTACTCGCTCGTGAGGGACACAATCAAGGATCGTAATGTCAGAGAGATTCAACGGAGAGTTGTCAGCCCGCTCGGTGTGGCGCGGAATGAGGGCAGAAAGAAGAGCGCTGCTTTGAGGCGGATCAAGATGAAGAATGCCAATGCTCTAGGACTTCTGCTAGGCGAAGGTCTCGGCAGCGAGAGGTAGGCTTGATGCTCCATGTGCAAGCCAACAAAGCTAACTGTTTCTAGCATAAACGATGAAGGCTTGCAGTCGCCGGGCCAATATGGCACTTCAGAGAAGCGGCATCGATGGAAGAGCACAGTAGCGAAGAGCATCGCACTCATGGACGCCGTCATACACAATGTCAACGACGCTGATCTACATGTCGATAAGTTCGACGATTCTGTCGCGGCCACTACCCAAGACGATCATTACTATGAGTTACACGAACCCTCAGGAGAACGCACTGCGACATCGCTCAAGCCTGCTGACGTTGTCGTGAGACTGGACGGCCTCCTCAGCCACGCTCTACCCGCATACACCTCCAATTTCCAAGCCTCTGTCCGTGAGCAGGGTCGACCATCACGTCTCGTTCGCTACTGGTTGCCGGCTACGATAGCTCTCGTCTCATCCACCACCGTTCTACGTATCGTTATTAACCGCAAGGAAGAAATTTTAACATGGGTTCGCGAATTCGGTCAGACCGTCATTGACTTTTGGTCGAATTGGGTCATTGAGCCCACTAAGAAAGTCATTGGCACCATCCGGCATAATGAAGACAGCGAGGTTTCAATACTCAGCAAACGAAGCCTGCAATCCGACAGAGACAGCCTCGAGCGTATGGTTGTAGACTTTGCTGTGCAGCATCCCGAAGGACCTGCTCTCAACGAGACTCAAATCGCCGATATCCGCGCCAAAGTACGCGAAGGAGACTTGACGCCTGTCTTGAGAGCTTATGAAAAGGATATACAAAGTCCTGTGAAAGGGGCTATCATGGGTAACTTGGCCAGTGCGCTATTGATACAGGTACAAAAAACAAAGGTCGATGTGGAGGTGGCAATGAGTGGCATTGATTCGATCTTGAAGAGCCAGGAACTGCTGTTTGGGTAAGTTTTCGGTACGCTCACCAGGTTCGTTGACTGATGTTTCGCAGGTTTATTGGTTTGACACCCGGTGTGCTCGTGACTGTCGGTGTGTATAGGTGGTTGAGAGGCGTCTTCAGTGGCCGAAAGGGTGTCAAGCAGTGGGCGCGACAAGGCCAGCTTCTACTCATCTTGAGGTACGTCACTTTCACCACCGTTTTAGGATGCCAATAATACAGGCTGACGTTTTCCTAGAAACATCGACCGCATTCTCGTCGGAGCTACAACGAATGAGTTCGGGGAGATCTACTACCGCGATCATGGTCTGCTGCTGTGCGAAGTTCACCTACTGAGACAAGAAGCCAGCAGAGTGCTTCCACGCCGTATCTTTCACGAATTTTTGCAGGAGATTGATGAGCTAGTCAACATCCAATCTGGGCTGGAACGGCAGCAGAAGGTGGTTGAGCGGATACGATGGGCGTATTCGAGGTGGTTCACCTCTTAGAAGGTTGTAGGTAAACACAAAGGGTTGTACATTAACTGCGCCTTGCTTGGCAGGGTGTAGTGGCGGCATTATCTCAGATTAAGCATAACCATGTATCCAGTATGGAAGATCCGGCTATCAAGCCGTTGTATCTCGACTGTCAAGCTATGACGGCGGCCCTGCCCGTGTGAAGGTCGCGAGTCATCTGAGCCGGGACCCGTGCTCTCGTATCGAAACATAGTACAGGTCGGCTACAGGACATTTGGTCTCGAAGCGTTGAGAAGGGGGTCTTAGATGGTCTGTCCTGAGGTCACCCAAGCAGCGATGCATGACCAGACCTGTGATCTGACACCGCATAGCCTGCCTCCACGTGCCGTGGTACTGGTTCGGCAGGGACCTGAATGAGGTGTGGCGCATGTGTCTTGGCACTTGCGCTCGAGCAGCAGCAGACGACGTAGGTACCCACGCTTCACGATCACGACGCAGCGACGCAAACAGATTGCCCCCGAATCCTCGCGACGCACACACTTCCACGACCGCGCTCCGAGACTGCTGACTATACGCTTCTCACACCCCGGGCCTCACCGCGGCTATCTCCCTTTCGGCCATACGTACACTACACAGCCCGATTCAACCCCGAAACCAACGTGGGCGGGTGCAACACCGCAGCCTACTTGTAAAGACGACCCGCGCGACCTAGCGCACACATACCACCATGGCAGGCACACGCAACTATGACTTCCTCGTAAGAGCACCTCTGCGCTTCTGGCGACTCGCATACCCTTGGAACCACGCAGCTTGACCGCCCAACCCTCCGCCCCTCTTTACTCTGCTCCACCCTGCTAATCTGCCGATTATACAGATCAAACTGCTCTTAATCGGCGACTCAGGCGTAGGCAAGTCCTGCTGTCTGCTACGATTTAGCGAAGACTCCTTCACGCCGTCCTTCATCACGACCATTGGAATCGATTTCAAGATCCGGACCATCGAGCTCGATGGCAAGCGTGTGAAGCTGCAAATATGGGACACAGCGGGTCAGGAGCGGTTCCGCACCATCACCACCGCATATTACAGAGGTGCTATGGGCATCTTGCTGGTGTATGATGTGACGGACGAGAGAAGTTTCAACAGTATGTCGCTCCTAAGCTGGTGCCTACATTGCGCGTTGCCATACTATGGTGCAAAGAGCACACTTTGGAATTCCTATAGAGGATACAAGATGCTGACACACACTACCAGACATCCGCACCTGGTTCTCCAATGTCGAGCAACACGCCACCGAAGGCGTCAACAAGATCCTCATCGGTAACAAGTGCGACTGGGAAGAGAAGCGCGCCGTCTCCACCGAGCGCGGTCAAGCGCTCGCAGACGAACTCGGCATACCCTTCCTCGAGGTCTCGGCGAAGAGCAACATCAACGTCGATCAGGCCTTCTACAGCTTAGCCGCAGATATCAAGAAGAGGCTGATCGATAGCGCGCGGACAGAACCCAGCACGAGCAAGGTAGACGTAGGGGCTGACGCGAGCGGCTCGGGAGGCGGTATGGGTGGCAAATGCTGCTAAGAGAGGGAGCGGGTGGAGCACGCACGTTTTGGCTGCGTTCGATGGTGCTCCCGCGACAGTGACGGCAAGAGGCTTATTGCCAAACCCATTGCGTATTTCCGCGGAGAGGCAAGGCGGGTTCAGCACCGCGTCACTCAAGGCACGGCACTGTCGATCACGTTGTGTGACATTTTGTCGCATGTCAGGAGCGAGGCACGCGCACATTTCCTCATTCCCCTGTCTTCCAACTTTTCTTGAATGAACGTTTCTGCTTGTTTCTACACATTGGAGTTCTGGGGACCGGCGGGGATAGGCCTGGCTGTCGGTATGTTGGTTCAGACTATACTACCTTATGTTTGTTAATGGCATATTGTACATTCAATTCATCCTCCCCTTCGTCATGTGTGATGTCAACCCATCATGATCCAGGACTTCACCAATCATAACACGATCGCGATCCTACATCATCATAGCGCCAACCAAGACATTGACGCCACCCACACGCTGCGGACCGGCCGAATTGACTCGCTTGCCACGCTCGTGGCACACGACCCAGGGGTGCCGAGACGCATATAGGAAAGTCATATGCTGTTCTCACAATTGCATGGCAATGATGCGTGGTACGTCTGCTTGCGGTGCGTCTGGTAGGCAGTACAGTGAGACAGCCCGGAGTTTTCTCCCGGTCACTGATCACTGGACCAGGTAGTTTGGTCTGGAACAGGAACTGTTCGTCGGGTAGGGAGGCTTGAAATGACTTACGGGAGGGTGGAGTATGATTCAAGGATGACACGTGGGAATTGCGTAGGAGAGAACGGTATCGAAACATTCAACATACAGATTAGATTTGAGGCTCAAGCCGATGTGCACCGTTGTATTAGTGTCCTCTATTCTCCTCCTGTCTCAATTTTCCCTTTCTGCACTTCTCTCTATTGACGTTTCCTCTACAGACTCGCCTTCCCCCTGCTCTCAAATGGCAAAACCAACACCAATAGCCCGCTCGCAAGAAATAACGCCCCGCTCACATAGACGGGCGCACTCGTCTCCAGGTTCGCAAACATGGCCACGATGGGCGCCATGATGCCGAAGACGCGGTTCGCAGAGGCCGTGATGGCGTTGCCCGTGCCGCGGTCCTTGGTGGGGAAGATCTCGGGAGTGTACGAGTAGAGCACCGCGTACATGATGTTAGACATGAAGTTGTAGGCGCAGTTCCTTTCTTCATGTTAGTAGTGTATTGTGAGAGGGAGGAGGGAAAAGGAGACTCAAGAGAAGGCTAGGAAGGGAGAAAGGATGGGAAGACATACCAACCCAGCAGACTCGCCGAGTTCAGCGCCGTAGTCGAGCAGAAGAGAAACACGCCCGTTAATACCGTGCTCGCAGCAAGTGTCTTTTTCCGCCCGAGACTCGGCCGCTCGACGAGATATCCTCCAAGCAGACATCCTGGGATACCTAGCACGGCGATGATCAGGCTGTTGCGGTACGTCAGGTATGTGGAGCCGTCGCCGAAGTCTGCGCCTCGCGTGGCTTGGATGAAGGGGAGGAAGGCGTTGTACAAGGGAAAGCCGAGACCGATGAAGGCCCAGACGAGAGTTATGAGGGTGGTGCTGTAAGCCAATTTGGGTGTGGCGAAGAGCGCTTTTACGTGGGTTAGGTTGATTTTCTCCAGGTTGCGTTTTACGGCTGCGGTAGCGTGGGAGCGTTGCGGTATAGTGCCTGGGGCGGCGAGGGTGTTGCAGGCTTGTAGTTCGTCTAGGGTAAGCGTAGAGGTTTTGCCGTTACGGCGTGCGACTTCGTGCACGACTTTGACAGCTTCGGCGTCCTGTCCCTTGCCCATGAGGAACTTGGGGGACTCGTAAATTGTAAAGAAGATGAAGCGTCCGAAGAACATGGCCATTGCCACGCCGCCCAGCACGATCATGAAGTACCGCCATCCCATGTTCATGCTCTTCGTGCAAGTGTTTTCCGTCTCTTGACATGTCAGATCACCTAGTAACGGCCATGCAACCAGCGTAGCGAAGACCTGCGCGAGTGCCCAGTCGATAGACAGAACAGTCAAAAGCCATTGATGGCTCCCAGGTAAGAATTCCAGGAAGATTGCCGAATCAACAGGTAGATTCCCGCCTACACCAATACTCCACAGACAAGCGAAGATACCAATGGCCGCAAAATTCGGCGATCCAGCAGCAGCGAGGCCGAAAACGGCGGTGATACCTATCGTGAGATTAAAAGCCCAGCGGCGGCCGAAGATGTCGCAGCCAAAGCCCCAGAAGAGAGCGCCGACTAGGAGCCCAATGTTCTGTGCGAGAGTGAGGTAGGGAGCTCGGTCAGGCTTGAATTCGAGACGGATAGGCGGGAGGATGAGGGAGGTGGCGATGGGCCAGAGGTTGTCTTGCGCCCAGCCAAAGCCGACGACTATGAAAAGCTGGGGTTGCGTTAGCGCGTGTAGGTATATTGAAGTCGAATGGAACATAAGGCGAGACTACAAGGCAAATTTTGGCGTGTTCGGCTTTGATTCCAAGTTTGTGTATGCTTTGAAGGGTATCTTGCAAATGTTGGTGTAACTCGAAATCGGGTTGGACCCAGATATGCATCTTGATACTGCTGCGACCGGGACTATAAGTTCTCCCAAGGTACCGTCCAGGCAATAACGCGGTCCAAATTTTTCGAGCACGCGTCAAATGAAACCTTTCATCTTACCTGCCATTGATACCTCCCCATCCCAATATCCTGAATCGCTTTGTTCAACACCCTGGCCTTAGCCTCGTATACGGGATCCACAGCGCCATCCCCCAGCACCGCATCAGGCGCATCCTGCAGCGCATTCACTACTATCTCTTCGCCCTCCTCGGTATCCCTACCCATACCGAATGCACTCGAGCTCAGCAGGCCCTCCCTCTCTTCAAGTTCGTGAGCCACAATGCTGAACTTTCAACGTTCAGCTGCTCGCAGGTTGCGCGGCAGCTAAACGGAGCGTGGCAGGGTTTTATTATAGGTCCGATGTTGTGAGGTAGGGAGAGTTAGTCCATGAGTGATGTTGGAGCTGCCTGCTTTAGCTTAGTGTGGAGAATCCTGGCCGCAGGTTGGCGTTGAACACGCGATGTCGCAATTGGAGGCCGAGATTCGTTATCAGGTGTAACACGAAGTACGGAAAGAAAGCTTTGTTCGGACCGCGTGCAGCTCTGAGCTCCAGTTGAATTTGCGTCCTTGGTGATGAGATGACACGATGTGGAAGGTGACATCGCATTCCGTTGATTGATATTCGTACAGGGTTGAACGGGATTGATTATGTAAATGTTGGAGCATGCAGGAGCGTTCGACGTTCGAATGCAGATCGGCGCAAGGTGATGGTCAGCGGAACCCGGGATCGGCAGCGCTAGTGATAGGCTGGCGAACGAGTATCACGCCTATTCGAACTGGCATCTCTGTACGGCCTATCTGAGGACCACGCGCGTAGCCCGCAACAACCGTGGTGGAGAGCAGTCACCAACCTTGGAACTTCCTTGAGCACCAGTCTTGTGCATCAAGTTACGCCAGGATCGTCCATACGTGAGCCATCTATTCAAGTTCAAAATCAAAATGATCTCGTCACGGTGGTGGTCATCTCTGTGGCAGGCTAAGGACATTATAATTGTTTCAGGGCTTGTTCTCTAGCATGTCTACAGCGCTATGCTTGTTGATACATAGCTATGCGACAGCGCTCAATAAGCGTCGAAGCATAGCAGCCAGACAATTTCTTGCCAGATTCCCAAGAGCTTACTTCCAGAGCTTGCTGAGACTGGTCGCCTTGTCGTCGTGCTTATTGAGCACCTTTGCAGTCGCGAGATCAAAGTCCTCCTGCGTGACGTGTACTCTCCTCTCTCTCAACGCGTACATACCAGCCTCTGTGCATACACCCTTGAGCTCGGCTCCTGAGCAACCGTTCATCTTCTCCGCAATCTTGGTGAGGTTGATACCACGCGTCAAGTTCATGCTTCGGGAATGAATGCGCAGAATATCCGCACGGGCTTCGACTGATGGCGGCGGGAACTCGATCTTTCGATCAATTCGTCCAGGTCGTAGAAGAGCAGGGTCAAGAATGTCGAGTCGGTTGGTAGCCATGATGATCTTGATGTTCTTCGTGGGCTCGAAGCCGTCCAGCTGGTTGAGCAATTCCAACATGGTCCGCTGCACCTCCGAATCACCACCAGAACTACCCTCCACTCGGCTTGAGCCGATACTGTCGATTTCATCCATGAAGATGATGCTGGGTGCATGCTCTCGAGCCATAACGAACAGCTCTCGAACCATTCTGCTACCCTCACCGATGTATTTCTGCACCAGCTCGCTACCAGACACGCGAATGAATTTGCAGTCGGCGTGATGCGCTACGGCACGGGCTAGCAGCGTCTTTCCTGTTCCAGGCGGTCCGTAGAGCAGCACACCCTTCGGTTGTGCGATACCGAGAGACTCGAACAGTTCGGGATGTTGCAGACCAAGCTCAATAACCTCCTTGATTTCCTTGATCTGCTGGTCCAGGCCACCAATCATGTCGTAGGTACTGTCGGGGACCTTTTCTACCATCATCAGAGAGACGAGTGGGTCGACGGATGATGGGAGCATCTTCTCCAGCTTGTATGAGTCGCTCAGTAATGTGACGCGCTTTCCAACGGTGAGTTTGGCGATGTCCACGTTGTCAGATATGTCGACGACTATTACATGTTAGTCTTACCCAGATCCTACGATCATGGCCGGATCTCACCGTATTTGCCCTCGGGATGCACCTTTACAAGGACTTTCTTGGTGCCCATAACCTTCACGACCTCGCCGACATACGAGCCAGGCTGCTGCAGAAGACCAAGCTCTTCTCGCAGTAACCGCACTCTCGAGTTGTAGTCATTTCGCTGGGCTTCGAGACGGCGGAGAACTGCTTGGCCCTGTATTATCTCCAGCTTCATCGACTCGATCTTGTTATGGTAGAAGGTATCGAGCGCCATGACGGTGGCGGTCGCGGGGAGCTCGCCGGCGTTGTGCTGCTAGGTTTCGGAGATCTACGGAGTGGCTTCGATTGTACTGTGATGAGTGATCGCACACGGGCGACGGGAACGAGCGAGGCGAAGAGAGCGGGGTGATGGACAGGGCTGGTGTTTGGGTATTTGCTCGCGTCGATAGCTCTCTGTAATGACCGCCGTCACGGCGATTCTAAGCTCCCGGGCCGACTAAGGCTCCGGTATTGCGCTAAGCCCAAAGACGAAAGGGCTACCCGCAGGGCTCCTCCCATCCTGTTTCCCCACCAGCCCAACTTTCATGCGGTAGCTCGCAGATTGCATGTGTATGCTCGTTGAGGTGTCTTTTTGGTAATAGGGGAAGCTGCAGATGTAAGTTTTACCCTACCTCGAGCAGTGTTACATTTATCGGCTTTTTGAGAGGCTATCGCGGCTCTGCGTATTCTCGGAAAGGCCCCGGGAGCTTGCTGCATCTCGGTTCCTGGTATTGGTATGGATGGACAGCTGATCGGAATCCACACAGTGTCATCTGCTCTGTCGCGCCGCTAGACCCCTCCAACTCTCACTTCGCCTTGCTTTGTGACATGCAGACGCTGGCTTTGTGCTCTCCTCCTCGCCGTAAACGCCTTGTCGCAGGTGTCGCAGCGTTGTGAGCGGCCCAAGCACGAGAACAGTCAATCCAGTCCTACCACGCACCATCGACCTACAACATCGCGAGTCGCGTATATCACCATGGCCGAAGGCGACCAGCCCCCGACGGCGGGAAAAAGCAACCCTCCCTCCGGTAGCCTTTCGCGACGCACATCCGACTATGACGCCAGCTCTCCCTCTGCGAGTTACGCTGAGGCTGCGCGTAGAAGGCCGCAGATTCTTTCAGCACAGACAGCAGGATATGGTAACAAGGCTTCGTGGTTTCATAGTCAAGCGGAATGGGTACTAAGTCTACGCAGGGTCCATCACATCTCCCATTGACCGTCGACAATCACAATCGATCACCGACGCGTCCAACCCGCCGAAACCGAAAAAGCCCTCGATGAGTCGCCGCGCAACCTCGGCCAGGTTTCCTATCAAGGGACAAGAGTTCTCAGTTGATGACGCGCAAGATGAGGTCCACAAAGACCTTACCGAGCAGCAGATGCAGCAGCAACAGCAGAAACAAGCACGGCAAGCTCAGGGTCAGGGCCAGACGTTACGCCGCAAACCTTCTACCGTGCGACGTCGAACAGCAGCGCAGACGCCAAGTCTAGCAAGGGTGAACTCGCTCGAAGACGATAGTGTGGAACAGACAAATGCTGGAGCTCCCACCGACAATGAGGTGCAACCTGCTTCTTCGGGCGAAGACACGTTGAGAGCGGACGAGGAGGAGGACAGTGGTAATGGTGTTGATGAAGGCGACGGTGATGATGATGATGAGGATGAGGATGATGACGGGGATGCTAGCGACGCGGAGAGCTTCACGCTCAAGGACAGACAAGAGGCTATCAACGTCACGCATCCCTTCGGTATCAGGATCTGGAAGCCAGCTCTGTACAAGAAATCCCGGTCTGTCCAAAGGAACGCAGAGGGAGACATCCATTCGACACCAGGTTATCACGTCAGCAAGTGGCTGGTTCTGTTCAATATTGCTTGGACCGTAGTCTTCGGGTGGTGGCTTGCGCTCCTCGCGGCTGCGGGTGGTTTGCTCTGTGCCCTTTTTTGGTTCGTCGACAGTTGCCAGGAGTACTCCATGCTCCTGTTCCACCTCGCCGCATATGTCCTCTACCCATTTGGAAAGTACGTCAAGTTGCTTCAGGACGAGGCATATGCCGAAGAAGACGAAGGTGAAGGACGGAGCATCAGCGAATACGAGCAGTGGCAGAGTGGCGATATAGAAGAAGGTCGTTTGTTCTTCGGCCCCAGCGAAGGTGCAGGCTCCTCCCTAGTCGGAAGACGCAGGAACAGTATGGACTCCACAAACGAAACTACTAGCTTGCTAGGACGGGACGGTCGCGCCAATTTGTCTCACACCGACACTTCCAAGACCAAGAGGAGACTCTTTGGCCGTGGCAAGTGGAGCGTGGGACGAGTCATCTTCTTCGTCTTTTTCTACGGGGTCTTCTCACCAGCGCTGTTCCTCGTATCTGGTCTCTGTTGGTTCTTTGTCTTCACGATTCCCATGGGCAAAGTCACGCTTCTGCTATTCGACCATCTTCGCCGACACCCTCTCGCGCTCTCATTCCATTCCGACAGTGGCAACGTACGACGCCCAGGCGAGTCTTCTTCAATTCTTCTGTGCACGTACCGTGCTGTGGGCATCAAATACTGGAAGTATACCATCGACGGTACCAACATCTTCCTCATCAACCTCTTAGGTCTTGTGGCGTTCGTCATCTTTGACTACTTCGTTCTACATGAAACGCTCCACCTCAAGATCCCATTGACGGACACGTTCTTCCTCTTCGCCATGGCTTTGTTGTCAATCATCCCACTGGCCTACTTCATCGGGCAAGCTGTTGCATCCATTTCTGCCCAGTCTTCTATGGGGGTTGGTGCGACCATCAACGCTTTCTTCTCCACCGTTGTCGAAGTTTTCCTCTATTGCGTAGCGTTAAACCAGAACAAAGCGCAACTTGTCGAGGGAAGCATTATTGGCAGTATCTTTGCTGGTATTCTCTTCCTTCCCGGTCTGTCCATGTGCTTCGGTGCTCTAAAAAGGAAGACGCAGCGATTCAATGTCAAATCTGCCGGAGTCACGTCAACCATGCTATTATTTGCTGTCATTGGTGCATTCGGACCAACGCTCTTCTACCAGATTTACGGAAGCCATGAGCTGGTGTGTGCTTCATGTATCCGTCATCACAATGGTTTGGGTAAAGAGCAAGATTGCAGAAGGTGCTACTACTCTCAAACGCCGGCAGTGGACAACGAGTTCTATACACAGGCCGTCCAGCCGTACACCTGGTTTGCGGCTGCACTCCTCTTCCTTTCCTACGTTATTGGATTGCTATTCACGCTGAGGACCCACGCTGCCACAATATGGACCACGGAGGTTGACGAGAAGAAGGCGCAAGACCTTTCTATTAGCCAGCTCAGCCATAGCGGACACGCTGAGTTCCCAAGCACGCTTAGCAGACAAGCGACGAGCAACTCCGTGGCACGTGCTGATATTAGAAACAGCCAGCTGTACAAGCGCATCGTAGGTCAAACTCTCCAGCAGGTTGGCTACGGAGCTGAAGATGAGACATCCACTTCGACTGCGAAAAGGCCAATCTCGCGAGCCGACGGTCAAACAACACCGCACGTTGTGCCACCCAAGGATGGCGAACGAAGAACTCCATCTGCAAATTTCCATGTCGAGGGTTTATCGGAACACGACAACGAGTCTCTGGTGCGACAGATTACGGAGATTGCCGCACATACTACGGCGCTGGCAACGCGAGACGTCGTCAAGGCTCCTCGGAAAGCTGCCCATATGGCTACAACACCAGTAAAGGACAGACCACATCACCACCGGACTGCGACTTTTGAAGGAGTGGCCGAAGAACCTGCTGCAGTGCACGCAGCGGGTGGGCACGATGCTCCGAATTGGAGTCGTACGAAGAGTTCTGCAATTTTGCTTACTGCAACGATTGCGTATGCTATCATTGCTGAGATCCTTGTTAACACAGTTGACGTGGTTCTCGAGGGCTCCAACATCGATGAAAAGTTTCTGGGGATCACGCTGTTCGCGTTGGTACCTAACACTACCGAGTTTCTGGTGCGTATATCATTCTGCATCATATTACATTACTAACAATTCAACGCAGAACGCCATCTCATTCGCTATGAATGGCAACATTGCGCTTTCCATGGAGATCGGTTCGGCCTACGCTCTCCAAGTCCTTCTATTGCAAATTCCGGCACTCGTGTTCTACAGTGCGTGGCATAACCGCGCCTTCGATCCTGCGAAGGTCGTAGATCAAACTTTCTGTGAGTTGATTTGGGCCTTTGAATCCTCTCGAATGCTAATGTTACCTTCAGCTTTGATCTTTCCCCAGTGGGACATGGTTACTGTGATACTCTGCGTCTTTCTCCTCTCGTACATGTACGGTGAGGGTAAAAGTAATTACTTCAAAGGCTCGATTCTTATTCTCTCCTATTTTGTGGTCATCGTCGGTTTCTTCCTGTCTGGATTCAACGATTTCGACAGGATGGGCGTGGACCCTAACGATACTTTGGCCCTTGGTTCCCAATATCAGTCGATGAAGTTTACGACCTATGGGGGCGGCCTCGGAGGTGGACGAGGCGGACGAGCTTTTTAGAGAGCACGACCGTGGACGTTCTTGGACGGATTTGGGTTTTCAAGTACATTGCATTGATCATAATAGATATGGGCGGATCAAGTTGCGATCTGACGCGGTAGATAATTGCTTTTCTTGGGCACGTTCGGGGAAGGATGGGCGGGATTTGCATTTGGCAGCGCATAGCACAGGCGTCTTGGGAGGCGTTTTGGTGGTTCGATATCTTGGGCCTCACTCGATTGATCAAAGCATAATACTAAAGATTTCTCGATAGTTCGTATTGCCCGCCTGCATATTTAATGGGACTGGCTCCTTATTGTAGATGTTGACGAAGCCACGTCTGGGATGGACGGCATGTACGCATTAGCCGTATATAGGTATCCGCCTAGCATAAACAATTTTTCACTTCGTCCGACCGAAGATCCTATCGACATGCAGTGTATTGGGTCAACACGCAAATGCGAAGACCTACACAACCCACGAACATTGAGACTACTCGATCAGCTTCCGGGCATTTCACAGCCGGCAACAAGCATCAACACCTCATTGGTGTGCCTCACTCACCAGTCTGCCACGATTGGGTTTATGATCAAACAGGGCTTTATCTCGCACGCGCAGGTTTTACTTCGTACACCAGGCGTAGTAACACACAAGGAGAGTAGCGCGGTGTATGACGCCGTCAGACAAGGAATCCCTTTAAGCTCTCTGTCAATCCCACACGTGTCAGCGCGTCGACGTCTCGGCAGTCGCTTGTTCCGAGACAGAGGCCTGTTTGAGATTCGCGCCGTGTGCGGGAAGCGGTTGGCGTGGGATGTAAGGGTAGACGAAGCTCAGCCACGGCGATGTATAATCAAGGAACCGAAGTGTGTGCTAGAGGGGTCTAGCTACCGATGGGACCACCGGAAAGCATTGTAGGCGACCCGATCGAGCTAATAGGAAGCAGCGGAGTGCTATGGAATCATAGAGGATATCGCGGGGAGGCAGTGCTTGATCACAGCAAGCACGGGTTTCAGACACAGCGCAGGATTTCGTCCGCGCCGCAACGTTTCGCTGAGCGAAGAAGAATGCAAATCACCGAATCCGTGTATGCAAAGGTGGATTTGGAAGCGCAGGCTGATGGACGCATCATCGGCACATCAGCGGCGATCCTTGATGGACCGGGGCGTGCGCCGATTATCTTGCCGCGGTCGTCCGCGTCCATGTTGGAGTAGACCGGGGACTGCATAGACTAAGCATACCCGCCTGCTTCCTGGTTGTCTGGCATCCGTGATACCTACTTGACCTGGTGATTGCTGCTGAGGCGTGGAAACATCTGGAGAAGCGCTGGAACATCTGCACTGAGCTGAGCTGGACGGCGTGCACGCGAAGGCTGAGAGACGGACCGTACCCCGCGACTTCGAGCGGACGACGTCCTGTGTGGTGCTTCTCGGCGGCGACTTTGACTCGACTCGACAGCACGACGTATGACAACCGCCGACTGGACGACTGTCGACTAGCGAGCGCGCTCCTGTGCGTTGGGAGAAGCCATGATGGTGGGGCGACCGACACAGCGTCTCGCATGCGCCCTCTTCGCGATCGTGGCCGCCGCGACGACGATTGAGCCTACCAATTCCTCGGCGGGCGTGGATTACGGTAGCACCATAAATTTGCAGAACAAAGATGGGCAGAACACTACGACGTTGGTGCCTTTGACGCCGGAAGCGACTGAGAAAGATGTATGTACTCCACCCATTCCTCAGCGGGAATCGGATAGCTAATGTAAGGCACAGCTCGACGGCGCCCTCTTTTACACAACCGACTCCAACTCCAACAACATCTCGCAATCCGAAATAGCCTTCATATCTTGCGACCCGTCCTCCTACCCCGGCAACATCCACGCCGACACCGTCCTCTCCAACATCTACAACAGCGGCAAGCCCTCCGCCGCCATTCTCTACAGCACATCCACCGGTTATTGCAACTTCACCTCCGACGATGCGCAGCTGAACCAGTTCGCTATCTACAGCACGACCAATATGGCCGAGGCATCGAGCCAGAAAGACAATCTTACCGCCCTGACCGCGGGCGAGAAGCTCTTCGTGCGCATCGCCCGCAGTGAGCAGAACAATAGCGGCAATGATCCCAATTCGCAAACGCAGGGGCAGCAGAACCCGCTGGGTCCGAGCCCTTCTACCGCTGTGGCAATGATTATCCTGTACAGCATTACAGGTGTCATCACGGCGTTATTCCTGGTGATCATCGTCACGGGTGCGGTTCGCGCGCATAGACATCCTGATCGGTATGGACCAAGAGATGTGATGGGACGACCGAGGCAGAGTAGGGCGAGGGGTTTGGGCATGGCGATTCTGGATACGATACCTATCGTTAAGTTTGGGGAGAGGGAACAACCTAAGCCCACCGACGTAGAATTGGGCTCCACATCCGATGCCCGCGATGTCAATGCTGCCAATACGGATACCACCGCGCCGACGCCCACACCCGCCGCTACAGAAGAAACTCAAAGGGAAACGACGAGAGAAGCCGGCGTAGACCACGCAGAGGGCTTGGATTCCGGCATCGCTCCCGCTGCAGGCGCCGCTGTCGCTGCGGCAAATACGTCCGCGGAGGAGGGCCTCGGGTGCTCCATCTGCACCGACGACTTCGAGAAGGGCCAGGACATCCGCGTGCTGCCCTGCAACCACAAGTTCCACCCCGAGTGTGTGGATCCATGGTTGTTGAACGTGAGCGGCACGTGTCCATTGTGGTATGTCCATCTTCCTATCTTCCTTCCTCCGTGTCCCCCCTTCCGTTGCCCCTGCACAAGTAAGAAATGGATAAGAGGACGTATGCTAACGAGGGAATTAGTCGTGTTGATTTGCGCCCCACGACATCACACACTTCCACCGACGAAGAAGCCGCCGACTCCGATACCCTCGCCCCGCCTCTACAGTCCGATGAGCCCGCGAATCGTCGCCATTCCACGCTGCGCGACGTCCTCTCCTTCCGCAGCCGGCCTAACGCCTCGGCCGATGAGCGCATCTCGGCTTTACGGCGGCTACGCGAGCAGCGCCGCAACGCTAGCAGAGAGGGCGTAGGGAGCAGTGCGAACGCCAGCACAGACGATGTCGCGCAGGATCGAAGAAGGAGTAAGAGGATGAGCTTGTTTGGAAGGAGAAGGGGCGATAGCGTGAGGGAGGAGAGCCCCCGCTACAACAACAGGTGAGGCTTCCTCTAGTGCGCAGGCCGCCTCTGGTGCGCAACCCGCGAGGACGGAAGAGTCGCCAGCAAGAGAGGGCGATGACACCACTGCCGGAGCTGCGAACTCGAACGCGAGGAGCTAGGTGCTCCATCGCTCAGTACCTTTCGTGCACATATTGCTGTACCTTTTGATCTATTTGGCGTTCTACAGCTTGGATTGGGTCAGACCTACTTTCTTTCTTTGGATACCGACCGCATCTGGCTGCATGTTTTGGCGTTTTCGCTATGATTTAGGACACGATACGAACTTTGCTTACGTTGGCGATGAGCTGTACATGATTGGGGCAGGATATTTGTTGACGCGGAGTATATATTTGTGTTCTGCGTACGTACGATACACTAACAATTAGACATGTTCTCAGATTGAGTCTACACGCACTTGATGCCGCAAGTGACATACTTCTTCGCGGTTCAAGAAAAATAGCAAGTGATACTGGTCAATTGCATTGAAATTTGAATGCACATCTCTCTCGCGGATGCGTTCTACGCACAAAAGCTAACTACACTGAAGTACCGCTAGAAATCTATTTGCAATCCTTTCCCACACCACTTCACTACCGCAGTGGCATTCCCTTCTCAATCCCCTCCCCACCTTGCACGGGCTTACTTTCCGGACTGGCTGCAGGCGTCAACAACGAACCCGGCTCCGCATCTAACGCCTTCCCCTCCTTCTTTTTCTTCTGATTCACAAAACCTTTATCAGGACTATCCCACGAATGCCCAAACCACTCTCCCAAAATCTCCTCCACGCCCTCCGCCAATATTTGCACCGCCTTTTTCCTATTCCTGCTCCACTCCCAAGCGCGGTACCACCTTCCCGCCTGCACAGCCGTCTGCTCGCCGCCCTCGAGCCCGTCGAGGATACTCCGCCACACGAGCATCGTCTTGTCGAGCTCGTTGGGATGCGACACTCCTATCACGTTGACGCCGAGTTTCGTGCCGCCGACCTCGGAGTTAGACTCATGCTTCCAGGGGAGGCCGGAAGCGGGGTCGCCGCGGGGAGCCGCACAGTGCACCCTTTGAGACCCACGTCTCGAGCGCCCAGCGGATGGCGATGACTTCTATCTTCTCAGAGTGGGAGTCGCAGAATTTGGATGCTTCATGAACGGCGGTGCGGAGCTCGCGCGGCGCGGGGTGCCAGTCTCCCAGCCCGCCTATTGGAACGCCTTCGCGGCGAAGGAGGCCCATCCCCAAGCATGAGGCATTGGTCGTAACGTCTACACCGGCCTTGTGGAAGCGTTCGATGCCACGCGGGCCGCCGAGGGTTTGGTTCTGCAGGTTGAAATGCGCGTAGGATTGCACACAGTCTATGGGTTCGCCCGTCTCGCGCAGCAGCATCTCGGCCATGTCGCCCAGCACGTCGAGAGGGTAGCCGCAGATGCCGACGTAGCGGATCTTGCCCTCGTCTCTCAGCTTGCGCAGCTCGGTGACTGCTTCTAGGACTTCGGCGGCTGAGACGAATTCGATGTCATGGCAGTACACCAGGTCGAGATAATCTGTGTGCAGTCTCTCCAGACTGCGCTGTACGCTCTGGCGGACCCACCGTGCCGAGTAATCGAACTCGTCTCCTTTCACGCGCCCTACCTTTGTCAAAATCATGTAGGAGGCGCGAGGGAACGTCTCGCGGACGAAAGGTGTAGCGAGCGCATTGCCAAGTAGCTCTTCGGAGGGGCCGTAGTAGGGCGATGTGTCGAAGGCGCGGATGCCGTGTGTGAGGGCAGAAGTTACGAGACCGACGGTATCGAGGGCAAACGGATCGCTGTTAAACTGGTGGTTGAAGGTTGCGGTACCGAAGATGAGGGGCGGGAGGATGGATGAGAGGGGCGTCCGCTTGCCGTTCTCGGTCGAATAGGGAATAGGCTTCTGGCGCGAAGGGAAGGTAGAGGTAGAGGAGGGCTGTTCAGTGGGCGTGAACGCCATTGTCTGGGTATCTTCAAGAGGAAAGCGTTGGCGGGGAAGGAGGTTGTTGATAGCGGGGCAGGCCGTCCGGTATAGGGAGCGAAAGGTAGAGCCCGCTGCCTTTTCTTCTGCGATGGTCTATTTTGAGGGAGTACGGAGGCAAGCTCGCAGCGAGCGGCGCAGCTTGTTAATTATTCCGTCGGATGCATTGCGGTCTCAGGGTCTTGGTGTCAAAGTTTAGGTGGGCTATCCGCCTAGCTCCCACGCTGGTGCATCGCTGTCGCAGGCGCCGATGTCGTTTCCTGATGCACTAAAATGGCGCCATGGATTCTAGAAGAAAATGATTTGTCGAGAACGATGAGCTGCCGAAAACGGCGGGGGTGACCATAAACGTTTGGTCCCTGCAGAATCCATGTATGAAGATCGATCTTGGCTGCGGGTCAGGACTAAGATCTACAACACCACCTGATGGTGGATTATGGATATTTCGCATTTGATCCCCAGAGCGTGCATCTGATACGAGTTGAGTGTTATCAAGCACTTCCCCGTTCGACTGAGGCAGTGTATTCGATATCGCCTTGCACCTGACACTGCAGGTACGCGTCCCCTCTGGTGCGACTTTGACCCACAAACCCACGGCGCGTCTGCAGGCGCTTGGATCTTCTTCCTCTTGTTTGCAACTCTACCGCCCGTCTTGCGCGTCCGTCATCGAACACTGGCCGCGTCTACGTCGATCTTTGTAGATGATTAGTTTCCCCAATGCCACCAGTGTCGTCTTGCTCTTCCAACCACTTCACTCGAAGACCTGTCTCGACCCTCGAGAACATCGCCATGCACACGTCTCGCGCTCTCAGCAGCTCTAGGTCTCGACTCTTCTCAGCCAGGATCCGAAGAGTGTTCAAGATGCGAGAATATTCGCGCATGGTGTCCGTGTTCACTTTGCTGGAGGCTGCGTGAAGATGATGCGGCACTACCGTGGTAAATGCAGCGATAACAGGGCGCTTAATCATCCTGTTCACATCGTAAGCATATTCGGTCGTCTATCATAGTCGAAGACTTACCAACAAACCCCAATATCCCCATGCGGAATCAACCCCAAATGCTCCAACAACCTCTCCGCATCCCTAAAACAACCATGCACCTTCTGCGCCGCCAGTATCGCCAACACGTCCGCCGAAAATGGATTAACCAGCGGATTCTTCCCCAGCGAGAGAAACGCGTATATGCGGAACACAGTCGCGAAGTATGACGCTTCTACCGTAAGTACATGCATCAGATCCGAGCGGTAGAGAAGTTGCATTAGTTGCTCAGGCTTATAACGGAAGAGCTCGTTGTCACGCCACGTTTCGAGGCGTGTGAGGATTGACTGAGCTGCTTCGTCAATGTTAGACTCGCGAGCACTAATGGAGAGGACTTTCTCGATAGCCTCGGACTGAATGAGCGCGAGACGGATGCGTAAGGCGAATAGGTTGACTTTCCAGTCACCCTCCGCTGCGGCCACGGAGCCTAGCGAGTCCTGCGGGTTCTCGTCTGGGAAGGGAGAGCGGATGTCTTCTGTGCGGTGCGTGGTTGGCGCGTTGGAAAAGATGGATTCCTCCGTGTCCAGCATAAAGGCACACCAGAAAACACGGCGCTGCTGCTCAACGTCGACTACTTGAGTGGTGGCGGCGTTGGCGTCGCCCTGCTCGTATGCAAGGAATTGTGCTATCCGGAGAGCTGTTGATATGAAGATCCCGCTCGGTCGCGAATGCGACGAGGTTCTGATAAGCATGCCCAGTCCGAGAAGACATTGCACAAGACCCAAGGTTGGCGGCGCAATCAATAGGGCGGGAACAATCTGAAGTATCCTAGAGAGGTAATAGTCTGCTAGCTCGTTATCCATGGGCGTGGCCACGTTACTCTGTGCACGCGCGCGATGAGCGATACCTAGCACCACATACGCACTTGCCCACGCTAGTGCGGTGCCGTCTGAGTGCCCTTCGTAGCATATTCGGATGTGCTCCGCGATCTCGTTGGGCCGATAGAGTGCAAAGACAGTGTTGAAGTCGACCAGAAATTCCGCGAGCAACGAGGCTCCCAATTCCGGTTCGGGCAGGCTATCATTGCACATTGTTGTAGGTACAATATTGGTGTCGTCAATAGTGAGATTTTCCAGTCCAGCTGGCGGCTGATAGAGAGGATCTTGCAGCAGCGCCGCGTCTTGTTCGAAGTCTGCGGAAGGCTCGAAATCGTCCAGAGACTGGAGAGCAAGATCATCAGATGCTTCGTTGCTGAAAACGGGTTCCCCAGCTCCAGACATCGATGAAGCAGATCCTGTCATCTGGTACGTCCCTTGATAAGTCGTCGGATCTAGATCGGGAGAGGCCTCCATTGGGTATTGTTCGACTTCTGTGCGCAGATTGTCTACCCACATTGACAACGACATCGACTCATTTGGATCGTGTGGTGGCAGAGGTTGTAGCGGTTGACTTTGAATATGCGTCTGTATGTCGCTCCGCTCCCTAAGCAGATTCTCCAGGTTCTGAAGACGGCGTTCATATTCCTCGACTCGCTCCCTAGTAACCGTCAGTACAATTTCACAACATGATCCCAAGATATTGCGCTGGACGCATTGTCTGTTTCCCTGCGAAATGGCGTGACCATTCTTTTGACGCAGCGCTATCAAGACGCAGGGTACGTAAACTCCACTTCCAGCATACCTTCTCTGCGGCTTTGATCTCTGCTTCCGCACATAAGTAGTCGTGCACTCTTCCTTCAACTGCGTACAATGTCTACACTTTTTGGCGCCCTCATCCCATAAACACCTCCTCTTCCTCTTCCGACATGAGTCGCAAGCCTAACAATTCATTAGTAGCCCCACCAACACTATCACCACGAAAGAACACACCCGCACAGTTGCAGCAGAACCCCGCTTCTGGACGCCTGAAGACATTGTTACCAATAGACACAAAGACGCGAATCTCACATAAAGTTGAACGGGTTGATTGAGGCTGAGGGCGCGCCCAGAGAATTCGTAGGGCTGACGCTTAGTAATAGGCGAACAGAGGATTATCCTCGTACTTTGGCTGGCTGGGCCCATACACCAAGCTTAGCTACATGTGTATCTCCGGGAAACGTAAAGGCGGTGCGGCCGACCCCCTGTTACCGATCTCTGCTGACTTTGAAGATGTTTATGCCATGTAGGTAGGACCCGTGCTACAAACATCGTGATCATATGACCGGGTTCCAAAAGAGCCATTTTATGGTCCTATGCCTGGCCGACGTACACGGCTGTGTTTCTCCAAACGTCTACCTTACTTGAGCGTTTATCTAGGAGCAATGCCCCTGCAACACCTGCAATTTTAGTAAAGCAGGTATCGTCAGGCAGACAACTTTGGGAAGATCAGCAAAGGGACAAACCATCCTCATCTACACCAAGCGTGAGCCGCTATTCCTGCATGTCTTTCGGAAGACGAGCCGTCTCGGAAGACAATCCGTGTCGAAGCCAAGTCTTCTAATTCTAGAAGCACGTTTGATGCACGACGGGTAGACATATGGAGTCAACCGGATTGTCTTCGGAATGGACATCAACCAAGACGCCAACGCGGAATCAAATGCATGCAGGGATTGCGCGTAAGGCGAGTAGACGTAGTGAATATGTGCGTTGATAGTCAAGACCCAACCACACATTTGCTATTGACTAACCGTTGAAAGCGGCAACAATGATGCAAG
Organism: Didymosphaeria variabile; assembly: GCF_027946475.1. Classification (NCBI taxonomy): domain Eukaryota; kingdom Fungi; phylum Ascomycota; class Dothideomycetes; order Pleosporales; family Didymosphaeriaceae; genus Didymosphaeria; species Didymosphaeria variabile. The sequence goes on along the minus strand of NW_026611625.1, from coordinate 2,724,384 downwards.
CTAAGGCGCAGGGCAACCTTTGATCCTCTATTTAACTCATATGCGCAATATTCACATCGCTGCTGCCACAAGGGTTCTTCTCGATCGGACAACGCACTAAGAAGCCTGCACAAGATGTACAATTTATGCAACACCACAAGACCTCAATCGGTGAAAAGAGCCACTTGGCGCCGTGGAGGAAGCCACATGTCAAAGCGAAAGGGCGTATTCGCACTCCTATCGCAGTTAGTTGGCCAACAATTCCGAATGCGGGGTCAAACCATTCGGAGTGGGCTCCACATTTACCAGCACTTGCTGGTCGGGAAAATTTAACAGAATTTGGATGGCGAACAGTCATACTTGATGGAAGATAATAAATAGTTGGAAAGGCGGATTCTGTCGACACTGACCACACCGACCTGCGTGACGCACCAATCAACCCACGAACATTGTTGGCCTCTGAGTGAACCTGAGTCGTATCAAGCAAAATCAAGATGGATGCATTGGCAAACCCAGCGGTCCAGCTGCAGGACATGCCTCCCGGTGGAAGGGCGGAAATCATCGCGAGCGAGGGACCGAATGTGTTAGAGAAAACAATCTCTAGATTGTCCAGACGAGTGTCTACTCAGTCAGGGAAGAGCCGCCACGCGACAGCGGTGCCAGTACGCGAACAGACGTCATCGAGAACAGAACAAGCCGGAGGAGGCGCCGAAGCAGAGATTGCAGAAGAGGTCGACACCGAAGATGTATTCCCCGAGGGCGGTCTGCGAGCATGGCTTGTGGTGCTTGGCGCAACTTCTATGTTACTGCCATCGTTTGGCCTGATGGTCACTATTGGCACACTACAAGACTACTGGCACCAGAATCAGCTATCGAATTTCACTGCGCGAGACATTGGCTGGATACCGTCAGTCTTTGTGTATCTCACACTCAGTCTGAGTCTTTGGGTAGGACCCCTTTTTGATCGATACGGCCCTCAATGGATTGCTTTGATAGGAAGCTGTGGTTACGTGGTCATGGTGTTCCTTCTCGCCGAATGCACGGAGTTCTGGCAGATGATACTTTGTCTTGGGGTATTGGGAGGAGTAACAGCAGCTATGTTGACCTGTACTGCGCTCGCTGTGGTTGCACAATGGTTCAAAACTCGAAGAGCACTAGCGCAAGGTATCGCAATGGCTGGCACTTCTGTCGGAGGACTTTCGATGCCATTGATCCTGAAGTCGACCTTCCCGAGGTATGGTTATGCTTGGTCTTTGCGCATTTTAGGCTTCATGTTTGTGTTTTTTCTCGTGGTCAGTAACATCCTGCTTAAGGCTCGCTTCCGTCCATCAGCCGCAGCGAAGAAGAAAGCCATGATATCTTTGCACATCTTCGGAGATCTGCGATTCAGTCTCTTCGCCATTACCGTGTTCGGCTTCGAAATCGTCTTGTTTGGTACCTTGGGTATCCTATCTACCTATTCGTCAATATCCACGCATTTCCCACCCGACACCAGTTTCTACCTAATCGCGGTCCTAAACGGAGTCTCTTGCCTTGGACGGATCATACCAGGTTACCTTGGTGATAAGCTGGGACGATTTAACACCCTGCTCATCATGATCATCTTCACGCTGGTCTTCATGCTGGCTTTGTGGCTGCCACTCGGAACGAAATCACTGCCCGCACTGTACGCTTTCTCAGCGCTTTTCGGGTTTGGCACTGGCAGTTGGATGGCCTTGACTCCTGCTTGCATAGGACAGCTGTGTAGGGCGGATGAGTTTGGACGCTATTATGGCTCGATGTACTTTGTAGCATCGCTGGCCACGCTCGTGTGCGTTCCTATTAGTGGAGAACTGGTACAGACTGTTGGGCCTGACGCGATGGTTGGCTTCTTCTGCTGTATCCTTGCTTTGAGTCTGGTAAGCTTCATCTTCAGTCGGTGGGCATATTTAGGAAGACGGTGGACCCTTCTGGTGAAAGTCTGAGCAAGGCCAATGGGAGCTTTGGCGCAATTGACAGAGCATATCATGAGTGGAACAATAAAGTAATGTCTAAACTGTCGCTGTTTGAGAGGGAGGCGTAGGCAGCCGGCAGATTAGACGCAAGCGCCAAGACCCTCGCTTGTGAAGAACTTTCTGTGCCGGCGCTCACACCTTCCTTTCCTCAAGTGCACGCCACACCACACCACACCACACCACACTCGCAAGGCACCTGTGGTTTATGATAACGGAGCTCATGAAGATGATACCCAGAGCGCAATATTGGGCGCGCATCCTACGTTGAGCATAAGACCGGCGTTAGTAGCTATTGACGTAGAGGTACGTTTGTGCGCAGTCTTTCTTCCCACACCATTGTCATGATGATTCAACCAATTTCAAGTTTCAAGACGGATCGGAGAGGCCTCGCCTCCTTGAATGAGCATTTCCAAACTGACGAATCGCCCTATTCTTTCATACATTCAACATCTTCATCTGACGCAAGCTGACAGAGCATCACAGATAGTAAACCGATATAGTTCCCGCTTTTGCATTTGCGATCCGTAACTGTGAGAGCTTTTCCGAAAAAGTTAAGGAAAATGAATGCAGACAGCTAGTTTACAATTCAGAGTGGACCTCCGAAGAGATCTTCTCGAGGGAAAGACACTAAACCAGCCAAACATAATAGTAGTTGCATCCATATACGCCCACCTTTTCCGCCAAATATGCCCTTAGCGTTTTGACCACTACCTCCCGCATAAACTCGGAAAGCCACAAAAACAAACGTAATTAAGCATAGTTCATCGGGCACGACTCAAGACTCATGACTTGATAGGAAGGTTAGAGCTTCCTGTGTCCCACTTCGTCACTAATATGGGACCTGGGCTCAGGACCTGTTCCTGCCTGACCGCCTGGGTTGCCCATCCGCAGTAGCGGCCTTTTTGGGTTCCTTCGCAGACTCTTTCTTTTCCTTCTTAGCGCCACCCTTGGGACGGCCAGGCTTCTTCTTGTCCTCGGTCTTCCCCTCGTCAGCTTTAGCCTTCTTCGAGACAGGCTCTTCATCATCCTCCGCGCCGTTTGTCTCAGTAGCAGGCTCTTCAGCTTTGCGCTTGTCGCCAATCTTGGGATCTTCCTCAGCCTTGCCCTCTCCCTCAGGCTGCTTTTCTTTTTCAGCACCCTCCTTGGGCTGTTCGTTGTCTTGATCTGCCTTAGAGGCCTCGACTTTGTCAGAGACACCGTTTTGTTTGTCGGAGGCGTCCTTGTCGGCCACCTTCTCCGGCTCCGCGTCCTTCATCTCCTCATCCTTCTTTTCCGGCTCGGCCGGCTTCTCGTCAGCCTTATTGTTGGATTCAGTCTCCTTGTCGGCCTTTTCAGGCTCTGCTTGCTTCTCCTCAGACTTGGAGTCGCCGTTGGCTTGTTCGGAGTTGCCATTAGCCTTCTCCTCTACATGAAGCTCAGAAGCACGCTTGACGACGTCATTGCCGGACCGCTCGACATGAACCGCTGGATTTTCGGGGTCGGCATTCTTCTTGATGGTGTTGCCTCGCTTGGATTCGATGGCGATCTCGCCTTGCGATTTGACCTCGGCAACCTCACCACCGGGTTGTCCGCCACCCCAGTTCCAAGAAACTGCAGTATACGCATCAGCAATCTATATCAATGCTGGTGCGTACAGACGCTCGGAATGGTGGTGCATGTGCGCTCCTTCTGCGCGCATGCAGGCGCAAGAATGCTAGCGGAGCTGGGGGCGACGCGCGAGGTGGAGCTGCCACTATATGCCCGAGCCGGACGGGATGGATTCATGCATACCTTTGTCGCCCTCTTGAATCTTAGTGTCAGCCATTGCGCTCCCTGTTGCTTGATGAGCCGACAGTGATGGAATGACGTTCAATCTCCGTAGAACCGGACTTAACGGTCGCGAAGTGACTTGGAGCTCAATTGAGTCGCGTGAAGCTGGAGCTAGGGCGCGTCAGGATGAGAAGGATGCGCGTGTGGTAGGGGGATGTGCGCAACGGGTGAGAAGGTGGGTGTAAGAGTGAAAGGTCAGGAAACCTTGCGTGATGTGAGGTCAAGCTGTGGATCGGAGAACTGCGAGCGATGCACGATCTGCCGTCGTGATTGGCTCGCCTGGCAGTTATGGGGAAAGGTGGCTGGTCCACAAAGCCGGTCACAGCGTCAGCGTCATCGGCGGCCCGTGCAGGGGATCCGCTCTGGGGCTGTTTCCAGAAAGCTCGAGCGCGACGACGGCGGGCCGATGGAAAATGCTATCAACACCGATGAGATACTGTTGGAAACGATGATTGCGGTGGCACTGGCGTGGTAAGAGTGGAAGCTCATTTTGTTGAAGGCGTGGGCGAGTTGAGTGACGCTGTCAGCAGGCAGGGGCCACTCAGCCCTATCCGGAACGTTGCTTTGGCAAGAGCAAAACCTGACGCGTGAAGCCAACGCGACATTGGCTTGATCAAGACTGACACAGCGAGCTATAACCGTGCAACAATATCAGCGCCAAAGCTTCCCTTCAGCGTGAGCTTAAGCAAGTCACCTTTGATGATCTCCTCCTTCCTTGAAACCAAGTCCTCCATGTCCCAATTGGTTGAGATCCATCGCCCACTGAGAAACTTCGCTTTCTCATGGCACAACCAAACCGCCGTGCTTCCCACGAGCTCTGCACTCGTGTGCTCGAAAAGTGTGCCGAAGGGTTCGCGCAACATGTCTGTCGGAACAAGGCCCGGAAACAAAGACGTTGCGACCACGTTGGGATACTCGGCCGCTACGTAAGTTGACAGATTATCGAGAATGAACTTGGAAATGAAATAGCCGCTCATCTGGGGCGCGACGAAGAAGGGCTGCCATGAGCTCACGTTCACGATGGCCGCTGGCGTATCGGGGGTCGGCAGTTGGCGAAGGAAGGCGCGAATCAAGAGATAAGTGCCTTTGCCGTTGACCTCCTATGCACGTAGATCAGTCAATTTTGTATCAAGTTGCAGGCTGACTGTAAGCTTACAAAATTGTGCCACCACTTCTCAGGATCTGTCTCATGGAGCTTGGGGCCATCGCCACTGGCAGCGCCGGCAGCATGTGCGAGAATATCTGAATGTCCGAACTTGTCTTTGATGGCAGCGAAAGCATTCTCGACACTTCTGGCATCGGATATGTCCAAGGCACAGGTCAGAGTCTCAATGGCAGGATCGGTCGCATGAACCGTACGCTCGGTGTCAGCGAGCTTCTCAGCGTTGGTAGCTAGCAACGCAATACCCTTCACGCCAGACTTCACAAACGCTGGGACCATTCCCTATAGACGTCAGGTGTCCGAACCACTAGAGACTTGGACTCTGTTTATCCACTTACAACAGCGCCGATGCCGCGAGATGCTCCCGTGATGATCACAACTTTTTCCATCAGATTATTTGCTGATGTTGAAGGCTCAACTGCTGGATATACATCTAGGTGCGTGTTCTTCGTGAATTGAAGGGCTGTGGTAGGATAATTCCGAGGGAGGTTAAGCCAGTCGACCATCGTGAGTCGTATACTGAAGTCTCACTGTCAAACTTGGTTTTGCAAACTTCTCGTGTGTATTAAATGTGCCAAATAGAGAATGCAAGACGTCAGAATTGATTTTAGGTCAGGTTTGCAGCGTAGACAACAAGGCTTGGTGTAAAGTTAGCGCAAATGAGTGCTGACAGCCAAGATAGGCTGGCTATACGACGCAACATGGCATTACTCTCAAAACTATGCCCGAAAACCGTTCGGATGATATGCGGGGCATGCATTGTTCATGTGCTATGGGGATCTTGGCAATCGAACAATTGGCTTATGGAAGCTGCACGCATATAGCCAGTCCGGATAATCGACGAGCATGGGTCGACTGGTGAGCGATAAGATCTTTGCACAATCGCTTACAAATGCTTGTTTGTCACTCAGTTAGATTGATTATGGATTGTAGGTTCACAATTCCTGGTTCCACTTGGGGACTTTTGCACCTGGGGACTTGACAAACTCGACATACTTGTAGAGCTTTCACGGCCTCTGTATAGCTTAGCCTGGGATGGAAGGTTCCACGACTTCTGGCTTCTCCGTATTCTCACTGGCTCAACTCTCCTTACCCTCCGAGTCTGTATTGTTTCCTACTTCTCTGCTCACCGCCACGCTGACATATTCTTTCATTGTTGTCTCAAGCGACAGTACCCACGTTTCTTTGCATCCAATTCAACAGAATCTTTCACATGTGACCACAAAACACCGAAGGCAAAGCTACACGTCCGCTCAACCCATTTAAGCAGCTTGATCGGCAACAATAAGCGACTACGTTCTGTTGAATGTTCTTGTCGTTTTACATTGGACGACTGGTGTGTAGAGTTTCGTATTCCCGACTGCTTGTATCATCCCAAGTTGGCTTATACTTCCGGTTTGCTTGCGGTACTTGTCAACAAGGCAGTGTCCGGTTGCTGGTGTATCCGCGATAGTTGCGCTTCTTGCTCATGGGAGTCGACATGTTGACAAAGTGGTGTGCATTGGTGTTCCAAGGTTTTTGCACGTTGCGTGGCACCGCCTCTAACGGGATCAGGCTTCGCGCAAAAATAACCCCATACCCGGTATAGGTACCTCTCGAAGTATCACTGCTTACCACCAGCTTCTCTCAGAGTACAAGACCCGCTCTTGCTTTGCTTTTTCAAACTTTGAACTTCAGATTTCCCTCTGTCGTGCTTCACAGCAAATACCGCAACTAGCACTTCGACCTTGCTAAAGTCAAGAAGAGAAACAGGGGTATTCTATACCTAGGTAGCAGAGGCAAGATGAGAGGAGTGTGGGATCAGAGGCGATCCGCACCGACCATTATGCTTGTTTGTCACGATCGCGGCACAGCGATGCCTTCGTGCTAGCATAATGTCTGCGCATTCAGGCCGAGGTGGCAAGCTCGTCCTGGTACGTCTTCCCCACCTTGCTCCTTCTCCGCACGCGAGCTCCGCGCTAGACTACTACCTCGCGGCAACACACCTCTTCGGTGCATCAAGGCATTTGGCTTACTGTCTCATCCAGGATAAAGGGTGACGCTGCTCTGGACAATATAACCAATCACGATCGAATATGGTTCTAGAAATTGAAACGACGTAAATGACAGGTAACGAACATCAACTGATCGAGCCAGCTAGACATGGTTGAGAGGGTTCATGCTGTATAATACGCAGATCACTAGACCGAGGATGCCGCCGGCTCCACCAAGGTCTGACAGAATGTTGTCGAGTAAGTATAGATCTCCCGGAAACCTTCCGCTCATTCCATTGCGACTACTACTAATACTACTGTGAATGACAGTTGTTCCGGGTTTTAGCATCTTCATTCCTGCACATCTCATGAAATCTGCTTGTAACCATGGCTGGAGAACTGCCTTGGCCTGAAGTGCCGATGGGAAACAAAAATCATACGAACGCCGCAGTGGTCATTATCGGTGGTGGTATCAGCGGGATGTGCATGGCCATCGATCTGCTAAAGCGCAACAAATGCCGTAACTTCATCATCCTTGAAAAGTCAGCAGGTCTAGGAGGCACTTGGTGAGTCAGGATAGCTTATAGATCATAGCAATTGGTTGACTAGCCTCTAAAGGAACGACAACAAATACCCCGGATGCTGCTGCGACGTGTTTTCACAGTTATACAGCTACTCCTTTGCTCAAAACCCAGACTGGACACGCGAATACCCTGGTCAAGAAGAGATACTAGCTTACCTTCAGCGCGTTGCTCAAGAGTACCAGCTGCTGCAACATTTCCGGTTCAATACTGAGGTCGTTGACGCAAGTTGGGACAAAGGAGCCCAGAAATGGATGGTCCAAGTCAAGACTGCCCCGGGGAGCAAAGAGGCCGAATACCATCCTGACTATGAGATTAAGACAGATTTCCTGGTCAGCGCTGTTGGGCAGCTCAATGTGCCACACTGGCCTGAGATCCAGGGCATCGAGAACTTCAATGGCAAGAAGATGCACTCAGCAAGGTGGGACTGGTCATATGATGTAGCTGATAAGAAGATTGCGCTTGTGGGAAATGGTAGGCGTTGATCTGTGCAAGTCTACTGGGAGATGCTGACCTGGAACAAGGGTGCACGGCTGTGCAGATTCTGCCAGAAATCGCCAAAGTGGCCAAGCATGTCACTGTTTTCCAGAGGACCCCAAATTGGGTTGTTCCACGACTCGACGCGCCCGTTAGCGCAACCTGGCGCAACATCTATCGCTACGTACCCGGCGTGATGGCCAGGAAACGAGCTGCGATCATGGACTTCAGGGAGTCGACGTATGGATTCATTGAGAGCGCAGATTCAGATATGTCCAAATTGTACACGAGCAGGTCCAAGGAGATGCTGCACACTCAGCTGCCAGACCGGCCAGATCTACAAGAGAAGTTAATCCCAAAGTATCAGCTTGGCTGCAAGCGAATCATCATCAGTGACGACTATTTCCCAGCTCTGGGCCAGGATAATGTCACGCTAGAAACGCGACCTATCAAGAGCATAGACGGCAGCTCAGTCAAGGTTGCTGGTGACAATGATGAGGTAGTCTCAGCACGAGATGATTACGACCTGCTGGTCTGTGCAACTGGATTCAAAACCGTGGACTTCATGCACCCCATCCAGCTCTTTGGTAAGAACGGTCATCATATCGGAGATGTTTGGAAGGATGGAGCGAAGGCGTTCTACGGCATCACAGTGGAGGACATGCCTAACTTTGGCATGCTCTACGGTCCGAACACCAATCTTGGCCACAACAGCATTATCCTGATGATCGAAGCTCAATCACGCTACATCAACGGTTTGATAACCCCTGTGCTCGAGGCACGGAAGAAGGGCAAAGCGTTGAGCCTGACGCCAAAGAAGGAGCGGTTGGAAGAGTACAATGCCCAGCTTCAGAAGGAGTTGCGGAACAGCACGTTTAATGATCCGAATTGCCAGTCATGGTACAAAAACGAGAAGGGCATCATCACCAACAATTGGTCTAAGACCGTGGTGGAGTACCAGAAGATGGTTCAAGACGTCAACTTCGAAGATTATGTCGTAGATGGAAGTGGCATAGACGAGGCGGAAAGAAGAAAGACCATACATGTGGGAAGAGTGAAAGAAGAATCGACTGTAAGTGATAAAACATTGTTGATTGGAGTCGTCAGTACTGCGGCGCTCCTCGGAGGATGGTTCTTGCGGAACTCGAGATATCTGCGGAGCGTCGGGATAAGGTAGGGTCGTTGGAATGCACCCTAATAATATATCTGTGAACCGCGCCCTGAATATGCATAATGCAAACGGCAGGAATCTGAAAAGTCAATCATGTTGTCCTTGATTGGAGAAAAGTGATTGACCGTGAATGCAGGCCAGATCCAAATGATCATTCTAATTGTACCTTTGTTACTAGGAAGGCAAGAAAATGGTCATCGTGTTTCCTGGTGCACTACAAATGCCGTTGATGTTGGGGCGATCTGGCATTGGTAACCCTGACATCTTGAAGAAGGCTGGAATCGAACTTGTCTCCGATCTTCCTGCGGTTGGTGAAAACTATCGAGAACACCACCTCGTCATACGCGCGTACTAATCCAGCCTGAACGAAGGCCTGAGTATTCCGCTACTGAAAGTTGCTGCAAACGTAATGATCACGGTAGTGAGGATTGCCGAGAAGACTGCAGATATCTTTATCAAAGAGCTGGGTTTGCTTTGAGTTGCATTGAACTATTTCGCGACGCATACGCTCGCAGCTTCCGTAGTGAAATTTAGCCGCTGAATTTCCAGGTTTTCTGCGTTACCTGTTGAGCTTGCCGTAGGGTGTTGTACCATCTCCTAGAAGAGGGGTGGATATGACGTTGGTTGCCAGTACAAAATCCCCAGTCTGAGCGTGCGATGACTTGCACAGGAGAGATCATGTGGGGGAAGGTAAAAGAAATTCTCTTAAACGAGTGTCAAGGAGCCTCCCAGAAACGCCGCGCTATGCAATATGACACTGGATGAACTCAATATACCAGATTGTCCAGATGGCACTTCTACTCGTCCGTTTGCCATTGGTACTGCAGCTTCTCGATATTGGCCTTCCGGTTCCTGGAGCTGAACCATTCACTCTCAAATCCATTTCCTCTATCAACGCCATCCCACCGATGACCCGGGCGGATGCCGTAGCGATTTGGTTGGAAAGCCCCCTGGTAGAGCGGCTTGCCTGTGATGCTCCGACCGGCTTTCTTCTTGCGTAAGAAGCCAGCCGCCGGGTCGTTCCACCTTCCCTGCTCTTTCAACTCATCGTTAAGCTCGGCATCATCCGCATACCGTACTATCGTTAGGCCTTTGGCATCTTGCAATTGCTGTTTCCGTCGCGCCGCCTCCGCGTTTTGCACATCTCCTCTCGCCGCCCTCTCTTTTTCTAGCTTTTTTCTTTCTTCCTCTTCCGCCTTTTTCCTCGCTTCTGCGCGCTTCATAGCTACATTGATTATCCGTCCGCTGGCATCTCGGTAGATGGTCTCTCCAGCGCCACCCTCCTTCGCCACCTGTGCTGCCTTTTTCGTCTCCTCATCTTGCTTTTTCTTCATGACCGCGGCGAGTTGCTCTGCCGTCTGCAGACCAGCGCGAACTCCAGACTCCATGAATACGCCCTCCGTGTCTTCTACCGCTGGCGCTTCATCTTCGTTTTCAGCGTCCTGTTTGCGGTCAGAGGCAGCCGATGCTATGATGGCGTCTGCTGCGGCTTCATCTGCTGCGAGTTGTGTGGCGTGCGAGGGCGCTGCAACACCGACTGTTTTCCAGGCTGCGTCTTCGGCGTGTTTCGACTTTTTCTTGGATTTCTTGGATGAGAGTGTCATTCCAGCTATGTGACAATCAGCAACTTGAACGTCTGTGGCACTTGTATGGAGAAACGTACCAATGGTTGGCGCATCATCGTCGTCCTCGTCTGCGCCCTTGTTCCAGCCAGAAATATCGTCGTCGTCGATTTTGAGACCACCATCCTTGTGTTTTCTTTTGCGCTTTTTCGACTTTTTATCCGAGTCTGCTGTGAGATAGTTCTTTGCGAGATAGTCGGCGAGAGACATGTTGTGCCGCGTTGTTTGTGTAGTAACGGATGATTGACAGCTAGGTTCGATAATCATCTGTGCCAAGCTAAATCCCAGGCATTTTGCACGTGAGGACGCATCATTAGCGTGATTTGTTTCGCCCCACCAAAGATCTCCATCTCTATCAGTTGCTACAAGACTTGTCTATCTTTCGAGGAACCTTGAATATTGCGTTGACGCTTCAGATATTGCAAGATGCTATTCGGTAATCTTACGTCTGTGTACGCGCCGGAGAGCAAACAATCAGAACCCTTTCACTTGGGAAAGGTGCAATATGTATACGACGATGAAGCCGTGAATTATATCCGCGCTGCTAGGTGCTATTTCTGGTCGAATGGCTCACCGCGTGCTGAAGTAGCGCCTACAGACTGTACAGCTGATGTTGATTACCTTCTGCGTGAATCGCTTGCTACGGTAGGCAACACAAGAGGCTCACCTATCATAATGACGATGCATGGCGTCTGGGCCGTGCCCTCGTTCAAACCGGACGTTTCGTCCTGCATGGCTATCTCACTATGACAGTATTAATCACACCGAAGAAGGAATGTCAGTGGAGCCCTGCTGATGGGTGATTGTTCCCCGTCGCGCCAAGGCGCTATGTCGGCATCTAACGTGCCTTTCTATAGTTGACACTCGGAGCGAGTTCACAGTACCCCGCGATGGCGCCTGGCGAGCGCTCCGAAGAGGCCTATCTATGGTTTTCTACCGTGTGCGAGGCTATTCAAGAGATACCGCCCGGCAAGGTTACATCATACGCGCACATCGCAAGGCTGGTCGGAAAGCGTAAGCAGCCAGAGGGCGAACATGACTACACTCGCTGACAAGGCTGCGACATCAGCTCAATGTCCCAGGTAACACATGTTGTCCCGCACGCAGCATCAGGAATGTACTGAGGATGACGTCGTGTAGACAAGTAGGCGTCTGTCTTAAACACCTGCCAGCTGCATCTACCGATCCTGGCAAGAAGTCCCCTAAGTGGCACGATGGGAACGTTCCTTGGCAGCGCGTGATCAACGCCAAAGGAGGGATCAGTCCGAGGTCAGTCTAGGCTTTGTCTAATCTCCATGAACCACCACTATCTACTTGTTCGCTGACAGGACAAAGAGGGCCTGGCGGTGCTGCTCGCCAGGCCGCCGCCCTTCGGAATGAGGGCGTCGAAGTGACGCAGAACGCCATGGGCGAGTTCTCCGTCGACTTTGGGAGGTACGGCTGGTTTCCGTCGGTCTTGCCCAGCGAGGCTGAAGAAGTGGAGAGCAGCGATGAAGAAGACGAGGACGCAGCAGACGCGGCGGCATACCATAGCTGAGGCATCGAGATTGACGGAACGGGCGCGTGCTTCACGTAGGCATGGCATGGCGGCATGGCGTGTTACTATCGCGACAGGACGAATGATTGCAGGAACACAGGCGGCTGCGATAACACGTGCCGTGGGGATGGTTTCCCGCAGGCAGTCAACATTACGCCGCGCAGATACACGCCGCGGGGAGCGATGAGCGAATGCGCTGAGGGTCCGATTCGCAGGCAGATAGTCAGTTGCCGGACCCGAGACGGCGCGTTGAGAGGGTCCACCGAATAGAGAGGGGCACGGCAACGCGTGCGTGGAGAGGCCCATGGCAGATTATCAATAATGGAGGGCGTGTCGAGATGAAAGCATCCGTATTGCGACAGGCCAGTACATGCGCGACCGTAGGCGTCGAGCAAATGCGGGGAACGCCGGAGCGCAGCAGCAAGGCTGGCGGGCTCAAACCCGCTCAGCCTCCAACCACACGCCCACGTTCGGCGGTCCAAGGCGCATGATGAAGGCCATGTTGTCATGGGCGCCAATGTCATCATCCGCCTCAGCAGGCCGCCAGCTTCCAGCTCGCAGCTCAGCAGGTTCGCAGCTTCGTCCGCACCGGGCCTCGGCGAATCGGAACGTGTCTCACGTGGATGCTCCCTCACCAAGGTGCTCTTATCGCGAGCGACGCCAGGCACAACAAAGGAAGCGGGCATGGGCCTGCGCCGCTTCATAAAGCCGCCAGCAGCCACCCGCTCGTTCGTCTGCATCACAAGCGCTTCTATGTCCGTACAATAACTGCATCGCCACCTGGGCACATAGTTCCCATAGCACTCATCCTGAGTCACTCCTCAGAGTCATCCAAGACAGATCCGAGAACGAGTCACGCTTTCTCCTGCTAGCCGGCTCCTATTAGTACCTTCCTGTCATACCAACCTACCTTGCACTCGCTGCCTATCCCACTCTCTTCCTCATACCCCCTCCCTAATCTACTTAGCCACCTACACAACCCTCCTTCTCCACTTTCCTGTATAACCCGACACCCATATCCGCAACCACCTCTACCAGTCACCAAGCTCTCAACAGCACCATGGCATCGGAGCAGATCTTCACCAGCGACTTCCGCAGCGAGTCCAAGGAATTCAACCGCGACAAGACCTCCCGAGTGAAATGGGCGCATGGCGCGTCCTATGGACCTGGTCGTCGGGCTGAGGAGAACCGTCCTCGTCCAGCCCGGGTCGCTGCTGTGCCAAAGTGAGTTGACTCTGGACGCTCCTGCAACCCAAAACGTAATCTAACGTATGCAGAGCACCGAAGAGCTCCGTTGGTATCGACAAGGCTCGCTCTACCATCAAGAACGATATCGCCTACGCTAGTGGCGATTCTTCGGCCGATGAAGAGGTCGACCACCCCTCCGTTGCCCCCGTACCCGACGCTGGTGTTGCCTACTCCTTCGACGCCGAGCGTGGACCTAGTCATGGCAGCCAGGTCCTGGGTGTCGCCCTGGCAAAGGCTATCGAGACCTACGAGGTTCGCCAAACCGATAAGCTGATCAAGGAGGAATATGAGGTGCTCCGCCTGGATGACGACGCTCTGTCTCCAGGCCCAAAGACCGCTCGGAAGGGCGTTGCGCCTGAGGACGAGGATTACGAATTCATCGAGGGATGAAACATCGCCTCGCCCACCACACCCTTTCTTTCACGACTTGTATGTTTCCCACATGAGCGACTCGGCATCCTTGTTTATCGGCGTTTGAATGCGGACGGCATCCACATCGGTACGCCCGATAGGTAGTATTTTGCATTGTGACGGTTATGGCATCAACAGGCGAGCGTCCGGCGCTTTCTGAGGACTTGAGCGGTCATACCAGCCTCTGGTCTGCTGTGTGATATTGCGTTTGCTTTGGGTAAGCGGGGAGAACGGTACCATAGTACCTCCGACGGATCGGATAGTCTATTTTGTCGCGTTCGATCGACTCCTAATCCTACAATTAGTAGCAAGGGTCCGTGAATTCACGGTCCCCTCAACAACACAGCCTGCTCACCTTTGCCATTGTGCTTGAGTGACAAATGTGATGGCGCGTCATTCCCCGCAGTTTGCAAGCGGCAGCCATGGCATATTCTAGCCTGAAACACGACGGCGCCGCTGATGGAAAGGCAGGTGGAGGTCCAAGAGGCTGGTCGATGCCGATCGCAGCTACTAGCGCTACGTCATGGAACATTTGTCAATCGCGTGCTGCGACGTCTAAACCACATAATCTCACTCCACCGAGCGCCTGTCAAGAGCTTGGTTGACTTCATAATCCTAGGGGTCACCTAGCAGACGTCGCAGTACGCGCAAGTCACTCGCCACTCGGGTGTCTGTGACGCTCCGTTATCAGTATCCACCGAAGCTGAGCCCCCTTGCCCAGTTCCGTATCTACCATTTTATGGCCTGATCACAATCCACCGACCCTCCGAACAACACACCCAGCATCGCCAGCTCTGTCGCTATGACTGCTGATGCGCCTGCCGAACGGTTTGGTCGCCCTCGATGGCTGCTCCATGTGCAGGCGCAAATTTGGCGCTTCCTCATGGGCATCGGCATGATGCTGCACAAGCTCGCTAGACCGCTGCCGCCCTCACCCTCCTTCGTCCGAACCATCGAAGCGACCGTCTCGCCGCTCAAAGGCCAATTTAAATTGCATTTTTACGTTCCCAAGGACTACAACAAGATCAAAAAGTTAAAGGGTGCAAAGAGATATCCATGCCTCATAAATTTCCACGGAGGAGGATTTGTGCTGGGTAGCGCCCTGGACGACGCTCGATGGGCAGGAGTGGTCGTTGAACAAGTTGGCGCTATCGTCGTCAGCGTCGATTACCGCTGTGCGCCTGAGTTTCCGTTCCCTACGGCGGTTGAAGATGGTGCCGACGCGGTGCTGTACCTGGCCCAGCATGCCGACGAACTCTTGATCGATCCGAGTCGCTTTGCGATATCTGGCTTCTCATCTGGAGGAAACATGAGCTTCACAGTCCCCCTATGTCTGCAGGGTGAATTGCTAGATCGCTCACCGTCTGGAGAGAAGATAGAGAATCCCGCGCGTAGAGGAAGCGTCCCAGCTATCAATATTCTCGCTCCTCCACAACCAACAGTATTGAAAGTGCCGCCTCAGGCCAACGCCTCCGGATCGCGCGTCGCTCTCTCAAGAACTGTTACTGGAAACAGCCGGCTTGACCGAATCGCAATGCTCCGCACGACAGGACAATCGGCTCTATCACTCGTTTCCTCTTACAAAGAAGGCTCTGCCGTCGCCGTCGCAACGCATGGTTCCAAAGCCGAAGCCAAAATCCGCGGCATCGTCTCCTTCTACCCACCCACCGACTACACGCAAACCCGCGCCCAGCGGCGCGCCACCTGTTCCCGCGCAGACCAACTCCTCCCCGCCGTCTTCACCGAGCTTTTCGACGACTCCTACCTGCAGCCCCCCGCGCTCGATCTCGCGCACCCGTGGCTCAGCCCTGGCGTCGCACCTACAGACATGCTTGCCGCGCTCCCCGACGACATCGTTCTCTTCTGCTGCGAGTGGGACATGCTTCTCCACGAGGGCGAGAAGTTCCGCGATAGGCTGAAGACGGATCTCGGCAAGCGTGTCCATTATCACTGCGTACCTGGCGTGCCGCACGGATGGGACAAGGCGCCGAATCCGCTGCGCGAGAGCCCTGGTGCGAGGGACCAGTACAAGGTTGCGTGCAAGGAGTTGAAGCGCATGTTTGATATTGAGGATGATGTTGTGGAGGAGGGGTTGTGTGAATGTCCGCATGGAAGGGATGAGGAGGCGAGTATTGGCATGGAGAGCGTGAAGGAGGTGCAGACGAGGGGAAGTACGAGAGATGGGACCCAGTAGAGGAGGTGTCGTGGGTCTGGTTGGTGTATTAGGATGTTGCATGCAGCACGTCTTTTAGCATGGCGTTCGGCGCGGGTGTCTTTTGGCGCAGCATTTTGGGGAAGAGCTCCCTGGACAAAAAGGTCATTGTATTCTTGTACATCGTAGTTTATAGATTTAAATATATATATTTTCACTGTTAATCATCGTCTCATGCAATATTTGTGTTCCCAAGTGCTTCGTTCTAGGCGGTTGTTGCTTGGGCGTGCTTTCCTCCTTAGTGTTGAGGCCGGGCTACTGTTTAACGATAACAGATCTCGACGGCTGATGGACATGCACTCCGTGCCAACTGACTTGAGGAACAGTGAGTGGCAGAACACCCCCTGACAGCAAGCACAGATCCTACAACCATGGCATGTAGTGACACCAGCCTTGTTAGTTATTGTTCGCGCTCAGCCATGTTCACGTAAAGAATCAAAACCAATCAAAGAACCCAGCCAAGAGTGCTTTGTGAACGAGTTCGAAGGGTTGAACTTGAGAGATTCAACGTTGGAAGTTATTGAAGATCACCATCATTTGTTTACGAGCGAAATTCGTTCGAAAGCGAATGTAACCTTTGAGTTCTGTCTACAGCTAGTGAACAAAATGATTGCATGAGGTGAGCGAACCACGGATGGTCGCGCCATGAATGACTCAACTTACTAGAACCGGATCCGTGATATGGCGGATGACCTGCGAATCGTAAGGTATCGCTACTTCCTTGGTTGCGGATCTCATGCAGAACGCACCCTTGGCTGTGGTAGCAGAAAGATTGGGTCCTAGATAGAAAATGTGCGTCGTATGCTGTGTAATAGAACTGTACACTCGAATGCGCAAGTGTTAGTGGCAGATGACCTCGTTTAGGGCAACTACATACAGTACGAGCGCATTGATATATCCAAGCTTACGTGATGTCAATCCTGTAGGCTCTTTCAAGAAGGGTGCAGGGGTAAAGCCCAACCTTAGGGGGAGGCCTAGTTGTCGTTTGCTGAAAGAAGTAATGCTTGGTAGTTTCCAGCGCGTTGGAATATGCCAAGTTTGACGTACAGTGGGACTTCATGGGTGTCGATGAACTCTTCGCTGCGCACTGCAAGCCGACCGCTGCTGGTGCTAATGAGGAGTGGGCGAGACGCACTCTGCGTGCTATCTGATAGACAGCTCACTGTGTACATCGGGACCAGTTTCGAAGTCTCATTGCCAAGGATACCTACACTTTGTTTGGACTATACCTATGGTGTCGGCCCATCTGTCTTTTCACCATTCATCACCGTAGCCTTTGATATGCGTCCCTTGCCATCTGCCACCTTTCCACTCCTCAGTGTGCCATTATCGCCTCCTGACAAACACGCAACTAACCCGTCACCCTCGTTCCTCCACTTTACAGGCCCCACTGGGAACTCCTGCGCCTCACTCCATCCCAGCTTCTCTTTGACCTCCTTTCTCAAATCTGGCAGCATACCATGGCTCCACTCGAGTTCTCCGCCCCATCTTTTGGGTATGCTATCGATGTCAATATGCTCCTTCAATGTAGGCATAACCTCGTCAGCCGACAAGAAGACCAGTTTCTCCGCGGTACCAGCCTCGATCCAAGGCTTGATCCACTTCCACGCAGCGGGGAAGAAGGCAGGTGCATTGATGACCTGTGATACACATTAATATTTCAACCCTCGAGCAGAATCTTTGGGGTTCTCACAAACACACGACTCAACACCTCCGGATACGACCCTGCAAGTATCCCACTGGTCTCTTGCGCATACTTCTTCACGCCCCAGGCCTGCTTGATTCCCAGTGAGGAAGCATCTATAAGGTATAAGCAATTGATCACTGGGCCATCCTTCGTGTCGCCTTTGACTTCGTCGGCCAGAGGTAGTACGAAGCGCGTCAGAAAGTCGTGCACTGCTAGTGTGTGCTTGGTGCCTACGCCTTCTTCTCGGCCTTGGTTAGGCGCATTGTATTTGGCTAAAGTCTCACCGTTTAGATGTGCTATGTCGAAGAAGCAGATTGGTAGGCGACGCTTGGAGAATCGGCCCGTCCAGTGCGGGTATAATTTCCGGGCTTCATCGAAGTTGTGGATATCGATTTCATCGTAGCCTTTTATGATGTTTGTCGAGATGCGGAGGTTGATTGCTTCTTTGAATTGCGTGTATGCCCCTTCGACGTCGAATTGGCGGGCGCGGAGAAAACGTCTGTAGAGGACATAAGTACTGCATAAACAATAACGCCGCTTGAGCTAGAATTACACACAGAAGAGTAGACGCATCGTTGATTCCTGATCTGGTTTCGTTCTTGTCCAGGTCGGCAGGCCAACTCAATAGGTGCATGTGCACGCTTTCGCATCTTTCTACAAATTTCTTGAACGCTGCAGCTTCGTCGGTGGTCAGTGAGGCCATGACTTCTGCGCTGCCCGGCAAGATCTCCCCTTCCGCCTTTAACTCTGATCCCTGCACTTCCTCCATCGTCTTCTGTATACCCAACGTAGTGATGGGAGATAGAGATGTCAGGTGCTTCAACGGATCTGCCCAAATGCCCCAAAGAAGGTTCGTGGGCTCGCCGGAATGCTGGGGAAGATGGTGGAGATAGCGACATTATAAACGACGACAAAATTGAAGTCCGTGGCGTCGATGCGCGGATACGGCGTGTAGCCACCTGCCATAAGATCTGGACCCCCACTTCCAAGTGCGGGCTAGCCATTCTTCGTCTTCTCAACCTCCAACCCCTAATTCATACCGCAATGTATACATCCCTACCCAGCAACGGATGCGCTGCATGTAAATTTCATTGCAGAGTCGTTATGTGCGCCTTCTCTACCAGTTGCTCATTGGGCGGGATGATAAGCTCGTATTCGGCCTCGCGAGGCTGCAACCGCAACCTGAGAAGCGCTACAATATCCTTGCAGCCGAGCCGAACCTGATCCATCCCATCCGACAGCTCTTCTCTCTCCAAAACACTTCGTCGACGTTCAGAATCTGCCGGAGCCTCAGCAACAAATGGTCACCGCAGTCTTCGAGATCGTCCACCATGTTCGCTTCTTCGTACGCCACTCCAAGAACTTGCTATCATGCATCCTCTTCCTTGCTGGTGCCTGGACGGGTATCGCGTTCTTTCTGCGCTTCATCTTGACGCATCCCGGGGCGAAAAAGCAGGACAATTGGATCATGTTTGGCTTTACTGTAGCTTTGGTGCTCTTCTTCACTACATATTTCATGTTTATTCGGGCAGGTGAGCTATGGGACTGCATGATCCTCTTAGGATCAGCGACGCTTGCACTGCCCGTCGCAATCGTCTGGGACATTCTGAGCGTGACTTTCATCTTTACGCAATTTTGTTTGCTGTCAGCTTCCTCGATACTTCTGCACACATTTCTGATCTCTTACTTTCAGATTCATCCGGTTTTTCAAGGAATCGAACGTTGTGCACGCACTGGTCAACGAATTTTCCTTTTTCATGCAACTCAATTTGTCATTGTACGAAAGCAGCGATATCGATCGACCGTCTCTCCAGTGAAAGATCTTTGCTTGGAATGCGAAGCTATCATTGACGGCTCAGCACTCCTTTTAGGGACGCGCGCCGGCTTAACATGGACATCGGAGACGCATCAGCACCATGCCGTTGAGGACCTTTTTCGATCATCGGGTGGTTGTCACTTGTGCAGCTTGCTAGTCCGTTCCTGCAGCGATACGGAAAGCTTGCGAGACCTTCCTCGACACCACAGACTCTCGATCCGTATCTGGGAGGAACGTTCGTTGTCTGGTGAGGTCCTACTTCGAATGGTCTTGAAATCACAGGATTACCCTGTTTCGGCCCTCCCACTGGTAATTGAAGAGCGGCAGCGTGGTAAGCGAGATGACGCGAGAGATCAAGATCGCTTTGACTAAGATTGGTACACAGTCAACGAACTGCAACCGGGCCAAGATTATCATACGACCAATTCAGATGCAGTGATGTTGTGGGCTAGAGCTACTATAAGGGTGTGTGTAGAGCACCACGAAACATGCCGCAATTATTTTGTGCCGCAGGAACAGAGATTGTTTCGCCCGGCCCGGTTACTTGACGTTCTGACTAAGTACGACACAACCATTAAATTAGTCGAGACGAAGGATATACCGCAAGAAGTCATTATTCCGTACCTAGCTTTAAGTCACTGCTGGGGTCCGGATGGAATTGATTTCATATTGGTGTGCGACAAGCTTGACGACTTCAAGAGGGGAGTCCAAACAGGTCTCCTTACGAAGAACTTCCAAGACGCTGTGCATATTGCTCGTGGTCTTGGGTTGCAGTACCTATGGATCGATTCCCTGTGTATCTTACAAGACTCATTCGAAGACCTCCAACGAGAGATAGCATCCATGGGATTACTCTATGCGAGCGCTGACTGTACAATTGCAGCTACTGCTTCAATGGATTCCGCAGGCGGCTGCTTCCGGGCGTTGGACCCGTTCCTAGGTGACTGTGTCATCCGCCGAGGAACCGATCGATCCCTTGTTGCCATATATTCTGGAACTCGAGGGTCAGCAGTGGCCCGGTTGTTTAGCGACAAAGTGGAAACTGCATCACAAGCACCGTTGAGTACGAGAGGATGGACTTTTCAAGAAAGCATGCTCTCTAATAGGGTTCTTCATTTTTGCAACGGGGTCGTTCTATTCGAATGTAACACACTGCAGTCATCCAATTTCCATAAAGAAGGGAAAGCGTATCCAACCATGGAACACGTACGTACCGACGGGCGACTTGCAAGATCTGTAGGACCGCCCCCGCGGCCTCGACCACCGAAGCCTTCGTGGCCGAAAATAAATACCTGGCCCTCTTTCTCTCGTAATTATCTGTTCACACACAGCACAAGTCGAGTCTGGAGAGAAGGAACATCGACTCGGCCTGTGTCGCGTCCGGCGAAAGGACAATACGTGAACATAAACTCTTTCAAGTTCAATAGAGACTTCAAACCGCGCTCGTATAGCACAAAAAACCATCATGAGTTCGCCGATACGTACCGGAGTTACAGAAAACACGCTTTGTGGAAGCCCACCACGCCCAAAACAAACGACATGAGCGCTCGGTTGGGAATGCGAGGAGCTTTTGAGATGTTGATAAGATTTGAAGGGACTAGGTCGGACGAACTGCTTGAGTTTCACAACAGCTGGTACGACATTGTGGCGATCTACTCTCTTCGCAGGTTAACGAAACCTGACGATAAACTGAAGGCGCTGGCTGGTATCGCATACTTCATTGAAGCCGCGTCAAGGCTCCATTACGCATACGGACTGTGGGCGGGTGACGTGCTCAGATTCAATCTCTTGTGGATGTTACGAGACCAGCCAGAAGAACGACCTCTCAGGAGCGTTCCAAGCTGGTCATGGGCATCCGTCGATGGTTCCATCTCACATCGCTTGTTCTTACATAACTCAGGCAAAGGGGAAGTCAAGTTTCTTATCGATCAGCCAATAGTGAGAGAGGACGGCACACTGTTGCTAAGCGGAAGCTGCACCTTCGTGCCAAATACGTCAAATGGGGAGCGCGAGTCAAGCTACAAATTTTACCCCGACGCTACACTCCGCAATCCGTCTGACGAATTAGTGTGTGTGCCGATCCTTCAGCTGCGCCAACCTCATACGCTGCCCCAAAAGAGTATCAGTCGATTGCATGGCATTACGTTAATACGCAAGGATCGCATAGACCATCCTGATTTATATCAGCGTGTGGGATACTTCTACATCGGAAATGGTAGGGAAGCAGAGCTGCTGCTGCAGACAGCGGCACGGTCGCAAAATCTGCGCATATGTTGAGGTGTAGTAAGACGCTGCTCGTTGTTCCGTTCGTCTCGCCGTTCGTCTCATTCACTTTTGGATCTTCGGAGCTAGTTTAAAGATTTTCCGCTGACTGGGACATCCCGATCCTGTTCCCAATTGTTCCCGCAGCCCCTAATCTCATATGCCAGGCAGCTTTTGGGGGCTTGGCGTCGCAAATACAGTACATCCAGGATTCGCTTTCGAAGCGCATTCATGCGTACCGATTGGCGGCTTTTCTTGCGTCGCTTTTCCATCCCCATGGGGGCGGCAGGTGTACCTACAAGAACACCTTTTTCACACCAATAGGATTTCGCTATCTGTAACACAAGCATTTTCGACCACACGGGGAATTTGAAGATCTACTATGTTAATCTAACATTCAAGGGTACACGAATCTTCAAGTTCATGACCCAGCGCGTGCAGCGATTTACGAGGCATCATGGACGGTCTTTGGTGGACAATTGAGTGCGCATTGGATGTATGGTTACTTTTCTGGGCAAGTCAAGGTATGCCCTCCTATATGAGATCAATTAAAGATGCCGGACCACCAGGTCACGCAGATTTACTCTGGGATGTAGTGATCTATGGATATAAAAGAGATGGAATACTCAACCAAAGAAAACCACCTGGTTCTTGACCTTCACTACAAGACCTCCTCAGCTACTCGATAAGCCTCCCTTTGAAGACCGCCATGCGTTTCATTGACACCGCCACCTTGGCTCTGGCCGCCGGGTCAACCGCCTCAGCAAGCGTCTTGAAGCCCCGCGCTGCCGCCGTCGACCAGCTCGTTGGTTATGGAGCAGGAACCACCGGAGGGGGGTCTGGCTCTGGCACTACCGTCACCACTTGCGCTGCACTGACCGCAGCTGCAAAGAACGGTGGTGTCATCAAGGTCTCTGGAACCCTCGATGGCTGTGGCATCGTCAAATTGGTCGCCAATACCTCCCTTCTCGGGGTCGGATCCAGTGCTTCTATCACCAACGGCGGCTTGCAGATCCGTAAGGTTTCCAACGTCATTGTCAGGAACATCAAGTTCCATCTTGCTCCTGAAGGCAAGGACCAGATCGACATTGATGCAAGCACCAATATCTGGGTCGACCACAATGACTTCTCGAGTGCGGGTCTCACTGGAGACAAGGACACGTACGATGGATTGTTGGATGCTAAGCATGGCGCCGACTCTATCACCGTCTCCTGGAACAAGTTCCACGACCACGTCTATCTCCCTGTTCCCACATACATCTAACTGTAGCTGACAATTTCGCAGTGGAAGGGCTCGCTCGTTGGCCACTCCGACAGCAACGCCGCCGAAGACACCGGTAAGCTCCACGTCACCTACCACCACAACCTCTTCCAGCAAGTGAGCTCGCGCCTGCCGTCGATCCGCTTTGGAACCGGCCACATCTACAGCAGTTGCTACATCGATAACCCAACCTCCGGCGTGCACTCCCGCATGGGCGCTCAGGTCCTCGTCGAGCAGAGCTCTTTCACCGACACCAAGCGCGCTATCATCACCAACCTTGACTCTGACGAGGATGGCTACGCTGTTCAGAAGAACAACATCTTCACCAACAGTGACATCAGCATTACGCAGGCGGGTAGCTTGACAATTCCTTACTCTTACACTACGGATGCTGCGAGCGGTGTATGTGCGATTGTAAACCAGAGCGCTGGTGTTGGTGTTGTTACGTTCTAAGTAAATGATGACGCGAGAGATGTTTAGGGACAGTTTTCATTGTATATATTGATTAACATGAGAATGTATACGTTCTTCTGGATATTTACGTACTGAAGAAGAAAGGCCATAATATGAATTGATTGCAGCTTCAGTTGCAAGACTCAACTCATTAATAGCTAAGGGTCGAACATGTGGCGGTTGCGTTGTGGCACGCACCGGTCGAACCCCGGGTTGGAGTTGAAGCGAGATAAAGGCTGCCTTCCGCCTTTTCGCCGTCAGCTGTTGCGTCACCTTGTCGAGCGTCACCCCGGACCAGAGGTTCCAGGGGTAAAACATCCACATACAGTGAGTAGTATGCATAATCTAGTATTGATTCTTAAAGAGCTAGATAATCATACAGATGCCATCACAATGATGGAGCGATGCTTTCGGTCAAGGAAAGGAACCCTTGGTGCTCTTCATCCGGACATAGTCAAGTCACGCAACGTTTTGCACGAATGAACGGGCCAGGGGTATGACGACACGAACGGAGAGCCCACCGGAAAGGACCCAACTGCATATCCAACTTTCAATAGTCGACCGCATCGGGGTATGAGAACGCCTCCTTTATTTGCTCTTGCATTGCTAGGCGCTATAGGTAGCCTTCTTCTACTTTTCTTACTGCCTTCGACAAATTACCTGTACTAGAGATAGTCCTCGGAATCTCTCAGTGTTACTATCTATAATCAACCAGCGGCCATTATATCCAAAATGTAATTCATCAAGCGCGCGTAAGAGAAACATTAGTCTGCTTTGCGGCGCAAGTCAAAGTGAGCTTCTCCTGCCATGGCCCAGCATCGCGGCTGGCCAACTTTGAGAAGGTCTGTACCATTCGTGCGGTCACGTATCCAGCTTCGGTAAGCGCGTATTGTTGACCAATACATACACGTGGACCTCCGATAAATGGTAGGTAATCCCATGCACCAGGGCGTAATGTAGCCCAGCGATCGGGATTCCATACTGCTGCGTCGGGACCCCAGATGTCTTCGCGCAAGTGCATCACAGCCGTTTGACAGAACACCATCTGGCCTGCTTCCACCAAAATCGGGGATTTGCCGTCGTTGCCACCTCCTACTGGAAGTGTAGTGTCCTTGTTAGCATTCCTGATGATAGTAGGTACAATAGTGTTGACGCGAAGTGCTGCGATAGAGCATTAGCAATCACAATAAAAACAGGAGTCAAATACTTACTCTCTTTCATACACCACTGCAGCAACTTCAGGTTCTTCAACTCTTCAAAGCTGGGTTTGGCCCCACTTAACTCAGCAATCTCCGAGCGGAGCCGGTCCCAGATATCCGGCCGCTTCGCAAGTTGGAAAAACATGCTCCCGAGAAGACTAGCCGTAGTGTCTCGCCCGGCAAGCAAGAGGTTCAACACCTCACCCCTCAGTACTTCGGGATTGGTGGTTTCCTTGACTAACTCAAATAGAAATGTATATTGACCGGTCGGCAATGCTTTTGCTTCTCCGTCCCAGGTTCGTCGCCATCTAAGAGCCTCGTCAATGTATCGTTGGACAAAGTCATGAACTGTTCTACAATTCTGCAGGTCTTCCTTCGACTGGCCCATGATTCTTTCCCACGGAGGTTGTGTCGCCCTGATCGCGCATTGCTGCAGCGCCGTATCGTATGCGTGTGCGAATGCAACACCAGATGGTTTGCCTGGCTCATCACCGCGCAGAGAGTGCACCGATTCGCCGAAGAGAAATTCGGTCGATGTGTCAATCGTCAAGCCGAAGAACAGCGGCTGGAGATCTACCGGTGTACCATCGCTCGGAAGCAATTTGAACATATCTTGCAGATAAACCTCGATCGCATCGATGTTTGCGACCTGGGCTCTGGCAAAGTTGGGCCGAATCATCGCACGTGAATGTTTCCATTCTTCTCCGTCAGTCGTGAAGATACCCTTGCCGACGACCTGACCAATGAATTCCAGGCGGCCTGCCGTGTCGAAATCGTTGAAATTCGTTGCAAAAACTGCTTTGATGTTCGCTGGTTCGGCTGTGACGATGACCTTCTTGTGGAACAGGTTGAAACTTTGTGTGTAATTGCCTGCATCACGAAACTTTTGATGGGACCACTGGATTACTCGATGCTCTTTTCTCGCCTGCCGGCCCTCTCTTATTCTGTCCATTCCGAGATACGGGAATTTGTGACAATACTGCGCTGTGACGGGCTCGCAGCCATGGCGGCGAGCGAATTGGCGGCGTCTATGGTATCGTGTTAAGCTTTGCGTTATCTTCACCGCGACGAGGACGAGAGCAAAAAGCGCGATGGCTTGCGCTTTCGGAGTGCTGAGAATCTCGATTGACATATTTGTTGTTGTTGTTTCTCCGTCGCAACTATTTCATGGTCGAGGCAATGAAGAAAGTGCACATGGGATAATTAAGAGGCGCAGATGGGGGCGGGAAGGATTGGTTATCTCGGCATTTTCACTGGCCGTCAAAGCACGGCGCGTTTGTTGGTCTCACATTTACCAAAAAGCTATAATTAGGGAGGGAATCTTACGGCCGAAATACATCTTTCGGCACGACACATTCACCCGTATACGATGTTCACATGTAAAGCACATGTTAAGCGTCCTCGGACATTATGTCTGTTCGCATGTGAGTTGATGATATGGTCGACCTCGCAATGCTTGTTTGACGATGGATTGCCTAAATCGGAGAAGATTGCTCATGGCTTGATGTACGTAAGCACTACCTAGGTACGATTGCTGCGCCACCAAAGTGCTCCTTGCCCTTCAAAGCGGGTCATCTTGAACGGCCAGCAAACGAAACAAGGTTTACACCGATTCGCTGTATTAATCGGCGTTACCGCCAGGTGCGAATTTTACGCGATGGAAGTGCTGTATTTAGCGGCCACACGACCCTCACCGAACACAACATGCGATTATGTGAACACAACCATCTTACCGCGGCAAATAATTCCACGTGATTTCAGGTGATTCCTGGTAGTTCCGGATGACTGACTCAAATATCAAAGTTCTTGAGCTATTGTCGTAAAGGGTGTAAACTCATCATGAAACCACTATCCTCAGAGATATCTGCATAAGTCTTGAAGGTCCTCATGGTTCGGTGAGAACAATCTGCGATGCAATATCCCACAATGAGCTGCTGGAGATAATCGTGATATTACTAACTCAAATGCTTAGTTATAAATGAAGGGCCTTGATCGCATGTCCCCTTCTCAGTATTCGAGTGGGTGCGGCATAATAATGGGTGTCAACATTTCATATAATTACGCCTCAACTCAAAACCTGCTTTACATTTTTAAAATACTGCTTTATTAACTAATCTTCATACTATATGATCTCACTCACGCGCAAAACGATGCGCCTCTAGGGCGGCCGTTAGATCGAAGTCTGTTGGTTCTTAAACGTGCCATCTAAACGGGAGCAGCTTTACATTGTAAGCTATATCGTGCTATAGGTACTCATCATCGGTCAGCGTATGCGAAAATTGTAAGGCAAGTGCAAAGGGACAGCATAAGATGCCCTTCCCCCTAGGCCATTGTTCTCTCTCGTATACCTACCCTTCTCCCTTCACACCGTCCATCAATAACCACGCTGAGTTGCTATCAATTGAGGTTTAACAGGAGCCAACTATTTCTATAACTAGAAGACGTTTTTCAAGGGCAGAGGGGCCTTTCCAGTTTCCTGTATCTAGCCCGCAAAGTATCTCCAGTATTACAGCTAAAGTTGCCATGACGGCCCATACCAGCTCCGCGTATCTGAATAGTCTTGCTGGTGGAATGAGAGGATGACAATTATACACCCTATGACGAAACTATCTGCCGTTATTAATGGCCATCCTTCTCAAAGAAACCTGCATTACGCGCGTGTTAATCTTACAGTAGTACAACCTCATCACTTCGTCCACGAAGCTATTAGAATACGACATGTCGTCTGGACTCAAGCAATACTTCTCTTACGAGACCATTCCAGGGTCTCTGGAGGAAAAAGTGCGCAATGAATAAAAATGAAATGAGCGAAAATTAATCATTTCAAAAATTGATACCTATGATAAGAGACATCTTATGCTCTCTATGAGTAGTCAAAACGCCTCCCAATGCAAAACGAAATCGCACAAAACATACGCTTACAACCTCGCAACCTCAGCTTCCTTGTTAAAGATATCAGTGCCGCTGTCAGTCCTCGCTATCGACTTCTTGACAAGTTCGTCGGCTTCGACTTTCATGTCTAGATCCACAACCATCCTCCTCCAGCTATCCCCCGCCCTATTCGCCAACTCCTCTACAACACCATGGTCCTTCCTCTCCATCGCGCGATTAAAGAGCTCCATGCTCACCCAGCCGTTAAACCCAATCTCTTTGATGATGGCATGCGCCACATCCCTAACGGGCAGATACGCACCGTGGTCGGTCTCGCCGTAGAAAAGGCGACAGTTTCGTGACCAGGACATGCGCGCCGGCTGCGCGGCGTTGTAAAAAGCGTGGCCAGGCAGAAGTGGGGAGGAAAGGCGCTCGGCATCTACGATCTGGATGAAGAAGATCTTCTCCTTGTGTGGGCCGATTTGCTCTACGAGTCTGCGGATCGAGGCCTGGACTTCCTCTTCAGCGCCGGCGTTGCAGCCTGTAGACGAAGTGGGGTCGGCGTATATGCGGCCTAGGATGTTGAAGCTATCGAGGCAGATGCCGAAGTTGGGGCGGTCGACGCGCGTGACGATCTCCCAGCAGAGCTCCCACTTGTCGACATATGTGCCCCAACAGAGACTCTCATAAGCGAATCTGATGGGTGGTGACTGCGTGAGGCCAATATCTGCGAGTTCCCGCAGATCCGATACGATCAACTCGACGTCGTCTGAGATCTCCTCAGCAGCGAGAAACGACGAGGGGACTTGGATCAGGTCTGTGTCGAGGACCTTGGCGAGTTGGATCCAGAGGCGCATCTCTTCGATGCGTTTAGAATGGTTTGACCGGTCGAGGAGGCCCTCGTAGTGCATGAAGGGCTGCAGGCAGATGACCTCGAGACCGAGAGATGTACATAATGAGCGGACGTAGGCGGCTGATGAGAGCAGATTTGAGGGCGTCTGGGGTTGCGCAAGGTCGGCGAGGTCTTCGTAGAAGAGTTCGATGCCCTGGAGGCCGTGTTTGGCGGCCATGGAGAGCTTATGCTCGATGGAGTGGCCGGCATAGCACCGGCCGAGGGACATGGACGATATACCTGGACGGCAGACCATGTTGATGGTATTGAGCGTGAACTTCCTGTCGTAGACGTACGACGGTAGGTTACACCGATAGGGGTGATCAAAAAGAGTCTCTCAACAGCTTTGTCGAAGTCGTTCGAGTGACAAGAAGTTTGACGTACGAATAGCAGGAGACGAAAGTTGGGGTATCATACTCCGTATACGTCTTGGACATCCTTCTGGAACGGATGGTATGTGGGTCCTCTGCTGATACTGGAAAAACATTGTCGCTGCTCTCTCATCGCCATGGTGGACATCGACAGCTGTTCCACAAGCGGACTAGCACCATGACGTAGCACCGGAACAGTCTTTATCCCTCGCCTCCCACCCCGCGAAGAGCGCAAAAGTAGCACACGAGTCATGCAATCCCGCTCTATCCCGACTGTAGCCCTGGAAGAATGCTTCATAGGTTGCTGGAGGAAAGCCACGGGGGGTAAAGAGCCTTAGCTTGCCGCATGTTGCTTAGGCGTTCGACCCACACGGGAAGAATGCGTACAAGGAGAAGCTTAGAAGTCACGCGTTGGATATATACCGCGCTGTTCGGTTGTAGTGTTTCCCTTTTGATCTAGTGGTATGGGGTCGTTCCGGGGAATGTGAGCAATACTTAGATGGCTCCAGTGCCAACGCGATCAGCGCTACATCTCGTCCCAAAACAACACTACACATGTCTGCTTCAACTACAACGCCCATCAAGCTTGCCATTATCGGCAGAGGACTGATAGGTCCACGCCATGCTGAGGCTGTTGTCTGCGATGCTAATGCTGAGCTTGTTTGCATAGTGGACCCCAATGTAGCGGCAAAAGCTGTTGCAAAGAGATTCGGCTGCGCTTACTACGAGTCCATTCAAGACATGTTGGCCTCATCGCGACCGGATGGCGCGCTAGTGTGCACACCAAATCATACGCATGTCGCGTTATCGAAAGAACTGCTCAAAGGTGGTCTGCATGTATTGTGCGAAAAGCCGATCTCTGTCGATAGTGAAAGCGGTCAGAACCTCGTATGAAACATCCTGCTATACAATTCATTGATCTAATTGTACCCAGATTGACTGCGCTGGAAGAAGTGGGCTACGTCTCCTGATCGGTCACCATCGACGCTTCAACCGGTACGTTGTAGCGGCGAAGAACGCACTTCCATCGCTGGGCAAGATTGTTGCCGTCAGCGGACTCTGGACGATCTATAAACCACCAGAGTACTTCGAGCCACCCATGGAATGGCACCGTGCAGAAACTGCAGGTCCGGTTCTTATCAATCTCATCCATGATGTAGACATCCTGCAATATTGGTTTGGACCGATCACTCGTGTTTTTGCCGAGAAAGCAACCTCCCAAAGGGGCCATCCTGCGGAAGAAGGGGCTGCAGTTACTCTCAAGTTCGCCAACGGTATCGTGGGCACATTCGTGTTGTCGGATGCTGTAGTGTCACCACACAATTTTGAGGCCGGTACCGGCGAGAATCCCACCATTCCGAAAGAAGGACATGATTCGTACAGGATCTTCGGATCAAAGGGAAGTCTGAGCTTTCCGGATATGACGAAGTGGACGTATGCGGAGAAGCGTAGCTGGACTGAACCACTTGTGAATGAGCGCGTTGATGTGCCAGATACGAAGGTACCTTTCGAACTGCAAGTCGAACATTTCGTTCGCGTGATCAGAGGTGAGGAGGCGCCAAATTGCTCAGGTATTGATGGTCTTCGGGCAGTCAAGGTATGCGAAGCCATTAAGCGATCGATAGCCAACGGATGTCCGGTAGACATCCCGATGGAAGCATAAGTAGCCACTCAACGCCAGTTTCGAAGAACATGTGTTTCCAGAAGCACTTGGCCTGGAACTCTTCTTCGGACCTTACAGAGTCTTTCGAGCACCGATGTTCCTGTGTTACCATATAAAAGGGGAACCTTTCTTATTGAAAAGTTTTGGATTCCGCCACTAAATATCAAGTTCCATCGAAGAAAGCTGGATCAAGATGTGTCGGATCATTATTTTGCGGCATAAACGTGCTTGAGTTTGCTGGTATGTATTGTCCAAGTTCTAATGCGAGGAAATCGGCCATATTTGCATCTGGCGCGAAGCCTAGATTTTGCATGAACTGGGGTTGGTTGTCCACCATTTCTGCACCGTCCAACGATGCCAGCTCATCGAAGAATGTTTCGAGATCTCTAGATGCTGCCGAATTACGATGGCGTAATAAGGGCCGGCGAGGATCTTCCTCTGCTGATGGCATCCTGAATCCTTGCTTGGTAGGCGGACGGTGGGCTGCTGAGATAGCAGGGTTCATGTCCGGAAGTAGATCATCTAGGAGAGACGCGCTTGCTCTTGGACGGTCGACACGGGGAGGATTCTCGAGCGGCGTGTAAGATGGGTTGAAAGGCACCTGAATTGATTCCGGGGTGGGTATCTGGTAAGCAGCTCCGCTTGCTCTGGTCTGCGCAGGCACAACAGGTGTAGGCGCTGATCTTCGACCGCGAGTAGCTGCCCATGCTCGGACGACGTCGGCTTCATAGTTACGAATAGAAGACTGTAGCCTTGGATCCAGTGTACCGAACATGCGATTTGCCTGTACGTGCGCCAAGAGACAGAGCACAATTGGCGGCATAGCGGCGATTCCAAGCTGAGCCAGATATTGTGTGAGTAATTCCGTCATGCGTTGCATATGTGAGGGAGACGTGAGAAGCGACGATACGCAAGAAAGGTAGGTAAGCTGGAGCAGTATCGCTGGAGGATTGAGAGGTGTGGCTTTCAACTCGTCGCTAATGTAGTTGAATTTCGTTGACAGTGAAGCCTTCCAGGATTCAAGCTGGTGTAGTATTTGCTGGGGAGTTGACGGTGGATTTGTAGCCCCATCAAGGTTGCACATGTTAAGTATCTCGACGATTTCTGTGAGTTTGTTAAAGCTACTGAGACTCAGGGCAGGCGTTCTCGAGAATATGCTAGAGGAGCTATTAAGCGGGGCGTTCCACGGCTGCCATTCTTCGAGCCCGTCCTCTTCTACAGACCCAGATCTGATAACGTCGGATCTGAGAAGGTATGGACGCCGTTGCAAGTGTATAGACAGGAAGCTGTCTAGCATGAAGCAACCGGCAAGAAGGTGCTTCCATCTAGTTGGGATGATTTGTGAAGACCTTTCGATCATGATGACGATCCTTGACGCAGAACCGACCAGCAGCCATGCCACTTCCGTGTTCCCCGATGCTAGGTTGACCACTGCTAGGTTCAGGAGGGCTCTAACGTGGCCGACGGCGAAGGAATCAGACTCGGTAGGGATTAAGCTTCGTGCCACGCTATACAACCGCGCGGGGTCTTGCAGTATGTCCCGTTCTTGCTCCTGAGTTAGCATCCTTTCTTGATGGGCTGCTACAGCCAAGACACTCCAAAGCTCTGCATGGTCTCCGTGATTGGGAAGATCGCTCCCGGAGAGTACAAGGCCGGCTTCCGGGTAAGAGTATGAAACTCTTAACAGGTCGTGTTTCTCACAAATCGGAAGCCAAGATTGTGTATAAGCGAAGTAGATTTCCAACAACCGCCACGTGCTACCTGGCAAAGGCGTTGCTGCTACCGGTTGCTGGCGGATTGAAGCTGGAAGCTCAGTAGCTTTAGATGGGATCAATGTTCCTTGTTGGATAGAAAGAGGTACACGAGGAGAGGCGAAGTGTGCGCTGGGTGAGACCTCGTCCTCCTGGGGCAGGACGGAAATCTGGTCTTGTAGGCCAGGCTGCTCGGCTTCGGGTTCGCTGTCCTCGTCATCACTTCGTGGAGATGGGTCATCGCTGGGCCCTAATTGTTCGCCTGACAATAATTTGTCCACGTCTTTGCAAAATCTGCTTCTCCTCCAGCTCTTGTGTAATCTGTTTGACTCTTTGGTATCGCGACCGAAGAGCACCGAAGAGGTTCCTTCTTGTGCAAGCTTCTTGTTGAGCACAGCTTCACAATCTGTGTTTTGAAACAGCCATGTCAAGGCCAGCTCCAGGGTCCGGATATATCCTGCATAATTATGAGTATTGTTACGGCGCAAGTAGACGATGTATTGGCTGACCTGGCTGAATGCCTCTTTTCTTGGGTGGGGCCGTGTACGTGCATGCCCTGTTAGAGGCGGAGCAGGTCAAGCAGGACGGCTGAGTGCCATCGCACTTCTCTCGGGCTGTACGACATTGATCGCAAGCACGTGAGACTCGGGAACGTTTTGCAGGTCGCTCGTCGTTGGTAGGACGTTTACTTTGGCCTTGAGTCGGCATGGATGATTAGAGTAAGGTGTTCGGGATGGAGGCCTGGAGGCCAGCAGCCTCTGTTCCGCGGTCGTGGTGCTCGCAGTCTCTCATCAGTCGTTCACGAAGTCTGATATGGTAACGCGTAGTCCATCTAAACTGCCTTCGATGTCAATATCTCGTCGCAGCTTAGAGTCCTTTCAGGGTGAGATGCAACGGCGTAGCACGGTAGCAGGTCCGCCACTCGGTTTCGATAGATAGCCAACAGCAAATGCCATGCAATGCGTAATGTCGCGATGCTGAAAGGCGCGTCGAAGGTGGAGACGGAGCTCGGGCGTACTTCGTGTTTTGCTGCGGGGCCCCACAAATTGTCCGGTGGGTAAACACTCTTCCGGGAGGAGCGACCGCCGCCGCCCACCAACAAGTTGCGTTTGTCACGCTCTCACGAATCCTCCCAGCATCCCCCGAGTCCGCCGCTTCTGTCGCCTAGTCTCTATTGGCTTGCACCAAGGCCCGCTCGCTACTACACTCAAGCGTCGCGTGTCTCCATTACCCCACAGCCAGAGAATCGCGAACCAACAGCACCCGCAAACCTTCCTCTCTACCCGTCTGTCCTCGAGTATCCTGTTCCGAAAGCCCAAGCGCTCTTTTTTATAGATGCTCGTCGAGTTTGAGAGACCCCATAGCCATGGCGTCCGTTGCGGTGGGCACGAAGCGAACATTCTCCGCAATGGTCGGTGACGCGGCTCGAAACGGCGACTGGGCTTCCCCAGCGAGGCCATCCAGCTCCCTTGGACCTGACCGTCCGCGCGTCCTAGGTGTTGAAGGAACCTGTAAGCGATAGCATTTACTCCAAGAACTGTGCATGACTGATCGCGCAATGTTTGGTACATCTCGAGATTGGGGTTTCTAACAACTCTGCAGATTCAATGCAATCAAGTGCGCGATCCACACCACGAACCACACCTACCCCAATCCCTCTCGTAGAGTCTCGACGAGTATTCGACCCGAATGCGTCCATTGTATTGATGGGAATTCGCGGGACTGGAAAGTCTACTTTGGCGATTATGGCCTCGATAGCGTGTCGACGCCGCGTAGTAGATGTGGAAAATGTGTTCCAGGAAGCCACGGGTTTCTCTACCTCCAAGTATCGAAAGCAATTCGGGGCTTCGAACCATAACCTGCGACAAGAGGAACTCCTGCGCAACATACTCCAGTCGCATGCAAAAGGCGCAATCATCGTCTGCAATGGAAGCTCACTCGAGCGCAGCGGGCAGATGCTACTTCAAGATTTCTCCAGGTCGCATCCTGTCATACATATTCTACGAGATATGAAAAGTGTACACGACTATCTAGAGGTGCTCGAGTTATCCAAGCTAAAGGACATTGTAGCCTTTAGCGCCCCCATGTTTCGTCGATGCTCCAACTACGAGTTCTACAATATTTCCGAAACGAAAGCTGCATTCTCGGTAGTGCCTGCGAACCAGACTTCCGTGCCTGCGTTTCTAACGCTGAAACGAGCCGAACGGACTTTTCTAAAATTTCTCTCGCTAATTGTGCCCATCCAAAGCGAAAATGCGCCGCTGGAACAAGGACTTCGCCTCCCGTCTGCTGCGGAACGAGCTGGTTTCCCACTGTCGGGAGTACCAGTGGAACTGAGGAAATATACTTGTGCAGTACAAGTTCCATTGACCGATCTTTGTTCAGAAGATGTCGACATTGAGCACCTGGAATTTGGCTCTGACGCATTTGAGATAGTCATCGAGCCTGAAGACGTAGATCTCTACCATTTTGACGATCCTTCGAGAGCGACCATCATCAGTCGAGCCATATCTAGGGTTCGGAGAAGTACAGTCGTTCCGATTATATATCATGTAACACCCGCGGAACCTCAACAACGAACATCATACATCGAGCATGTCCAGCACGGCTTGCGCTTGGGCCCAGAGTTCGCTACCGTCGATCTGCGCCTGGACGAGGAGACTGTACTGAATATGATCGAGACAAGAGGGTCAACCAAGATCATTGGCCACCTTCATGCCCCGACCGACTGGTACGATGCTTTCTGGGTCGAAAACTACGACAGAGCGATGCGATTAGGATGCACTGCTGTCCGATTCACCCGGCCGGCTAATTTTATGGATGATAATCAGTCTGTCCAGAGTTTTCGGAATAAGATATACGATAAGACGGAGAGGATCCCGTTGATATGTTTCAATACTGGACGAGCGGGTCGTCGTTCAGCATGCTTCAACCAAGTTCTGACCAGCGTAATTCCAGAGTCAGTACGAGACGGTCCATCCTTTGCTGAAAGAGTCCGGCGAAATCCGGAGACTTCGTGGCTGTCTGTTCGAGAAGCAACACATATTCTGTACGCCTCTTTCACCTACGATCCTATGAAGTTCTACATTATGGGTGCCAGCGCTGGATACAGTTTATCACCGGCAATGCACAACGCAGCTTACAAGGCATGCGGTATGCCTCATCATTTCGAGAGGCTGCAGACTAATTCGTTGAACACACTGCAGGAGCTGGTGCAAGATGTTAGCTTCGGAGGCACAGCTGTGAGCCAGCCCTTCAAGCTAGAAGTCATATCGCTAGTGCACTCTATGAGTCGGCACGCACGGGCAATAGGTGCAGTCAATACGTTAATTCCTGTGCGACACCTAAACAAAAACGGTAGCATCCCGGGAGATCTTGAGTTGTTCATGGAGCGCAATCAATCTGGTCCGATCAAAGCCTTGTACGGGGACAATACAGATTGGATAGGCATAAGATCATGCATTCGAAGGGGGTTGTCGCCCGCCAACGCCGTGAGACCAACGACCTGTGGCCTTGTTATCGGTGCTGGAGGCATGGCCCGCGCGGCTGTATACGCCATGCTTCACATTGGTGTGCAGAACATCATCATCTACAATCGCTCCCATGCGAACGCAGAGAAGCTCGTGAATCATTACGAGCGTCTCATCTCATCTGCGTTAAGCACGGGTTTACTACCTACAAGTCATCAAGACGCAGAGCCAAAGTTCCGCATTCTGCGGTCTCTCGAGGATAAATGGCCGTCAGACCTCCGCCCTCCTACCATTATTTTGTCCTGCATTCCCACGCATCCTATCGGAGATGCCCCGGCACCAAGCTTTACGCTTCCGAAGCAGTGGCTGCACAGCCCATCTGGCGGCGTGGTGATTGAATTGGCTTATCGTACGCTCAATACGCCTCTGATGAAGCAGATCAGAGGGGAGACATCGGGCGCTTGGGTGTGCATGGACGGGCTGGACCTTTTTGCCTGAGCAGGGCTTCGCGCAGTTTGAGTTGTATACTGGAAAGAGGGCGCCAAGACGGGTGATGCGCGAGGAAGTCCTCAGGTCTTGGACGGATGAGCAGGGACAGAGTGACCCGGCGATGGTTCAAACAAGGCTAGAGGCAATTGATGATCAGGAACCGTGAGCAAGCAATATATACCCAGCGAAGATGATGACTTTAACGAAACTCGACTATTCAAGAAGCGTGATCTCCAATTCGTGCAAAGCGTGTTTGCGAGGACAGAACTCGTTCAACCGTCCTGACGGTCACATCCCTGCGCAGATCAAAGAACAATGCACGTGCCTTCGAAAATGCGCAACCCCGGCGACGCGTCTGCCGGCATAACAATCAACCAAACAGTCCACCATTTCACCCACCAAAATACCCCGCGCGATTACCGACCGTAAAGACCGTTGAATCTCCCCAACATGTATATATAGTGCGCGACTACACGCCAATGAGTACGCGCCGGCGGCTCCAGCCATTCTCCCCGCTTTTGCCCAAATTCCCGCACGACCACCCGCAACGCACCCATGAGCTTCCCGCCATGTCTCACGCGGCGCAGATTGGGATGCATAATACCGATGAAACTCTATCCTTGAACTCTCTCTCGAGCGGCGCCGACGATTTCGAACGGCGCATGATACAAACCCTCCGCGACGAACGACGCTTGGCCGATGCGCCAACACCAAAAGTTCACGCTTTCTCGAAGGCACGCGTACAGCCACGCGTCGGTGTGACTCTAGAGAACCTGGAAAGGCACAATGCTAAGAACAAAGCCGCGCTTGGGCCCAATGCGCACGTCAAGTTCCAGAGTCCGCCGAGCAGCAGCGGCTCGACCAGATCGGATCCGGCACTCAATGTACCGAGCGGCTGGGGGGAGGAAGGGACGGGTCAAGAGAAACTGGATGCGGGACATCGCCACGGAGGAGAAGCTGAGTTCGACCGCGCAAGAGGATACAGTCGACCGCCTTGCGCTCGACCCGGAACAGACGCCCCCTCACAATCCTGACGTACCACGCCAATCGGTCGAAGACAGTCCGCTCTCACACAAGAGCTCTCTACATGGGACCCCTGCCTCTCAGCGCCGGCGAAGCATCGAAGACTGGAGCTTTGATATGAACGAAGCTTCACTCATCGCGTCCACACCCTACCGCCCGCGAAACACAGTTTTGGATGACATACGGAATAGAGAAATAGAAGCCCTGAAAGAGCAGGGCGTCGCAACAAATAGGCTGGACACGATAAGAGGAAGTCCGCCGGAGGAATTACGGCGCCCGCGCTCTGCATCGACAAAATCTACCATGGGCCAGTTGGAAGGGGCAGCACCCGAGCAGACTAGCCCTGTACAAGATCTTACTGAACTGCATATTCAGAAACGAAACAAATCGTGGCAAGCTGTCGGCAAAGCACCGGCAATAACGGGGGAAGGCACAGAGGGTTCACCCATCGTAGTGTATAAGAAGAACACAGAGACGATCGGCATGGTAGACAGCCGGCTTCTTGCCGATGCTGCGAGTGTGAGGCGACCGTCTCATCGAAGAGACGTTTCACGGGATCTATTGCGTCGACTTGCTAGGGCATCGAGTACTCCAAGCCCTGGTAGACCGGAAGTTTCGCGACCCCAGACGGCACCGACAAAGCAATTAGACAGTTCTTCCCAAACTATAGCCACTGAGACGTCTCCATCAGGTCCTTCTTCGAGGGGAGTTTTAGGTGCGGTCACCTCCGCAGAGCGAACCACTGATGAGCCCACTAATCCAGACGAACATCCGCGACGGGAATCTGAAAAGCCCAGCGGACCTCGAGCGACCCAAGCCTCTTCAAACGAAAGCCTGCGAAATATCGCTGATGCGACACCCAAGCTAGCCGAACGCTCAATGCTCCATCCCAAAACGCCAGTAGTGACGGGCGCATGGGTAGACACAATTATAGGCAGTCCTGACATCTCCACCGTCCGAAAATCTACAAAATCTTCGCAGCCGTCAATTTCCCCTCTCAAACGCAGCCCTCGGAAACAGTCTTTACAAGATTTACAAGCTGCTCTACCCGCGGAAAACCAACAACTTACGCCAGAAGTATCGAAACCAGATTTGCCACGATCAGTACTGGGTGCGCTCGTGGAAGAGGCACGAGCGAGTGGAGAGCGACGGTCGACAGACTACGGCGAATCAACCATTAACTCACTAGAAGAGCTGATTGCGCCAATAGCTAATGCTGTTGAGTCTGGCGAGCCAGACGAAGACACATTGCCATTAGATGTTCTGACAAAAGCCCCGCGTACGGAAGCAGAGCGACGACGGCAAGAGGAACTCCTTCACATCCAAAACATGGACCGGAGACTACGCTCAACACGAACCAGCCTCCGCGACACCAGCCGTGGCATCCGGCGAGTAGAAGAGCAGATCGAGCGTAGCGGCGAGCGGACAACCATCGTCTCAGACAACAACTCCGGTGAAAAAATCATCTACCGCGAATATAAGTGCCCGTGCGCCGAAAGCGGCGGGCACCAGTTCTACCTTTGGAAAGCCATCAAGCTCATCTTCTACGATGAAACGTTGAAGCCGAAACGGCGGGGCTGGGGTTTGACCTGGCTCAGCATCTTCCTCATTTCTTTTCTTACGTGGTTCATTCTCGAAAACATCTGCTGCGAGATATGGGGCCACCATACCTACGCGTCGAGTTATAAGGGCTATGGTGTCATCTGGGGCGCGCCCGAATACCCGTATGTGCTACCTACTATGACTTATCGCGCTCTCATCAAGCCTTGGTGGCGGCCTTTGTACACGTTGTTCTCTTGGATGTGGGGAGCTGTTGGAGCTGGGACTGTAGAAGCGGCGCCTAAGGCTAAGACGACGGCTGCAAGGTTTGCGGAGAGGATTCTAGTTAGGGATCAGACGAGAGTGATGTTTGAGGAGGAGGCTGCGAGTGTTTTGGGCATGGCGGGAGATGAGGTTGTGAGATGAGACTTGTGAGAGGAGTATGTTGGCAACTCGTGAAGCATTTGGCATTTTTAGCGCGGCGTTTGGGTATTGGGTCGCGATTGCAGAGATCGCACATACTGCCAGCAAGACATTGGGCAGGGAAGGAACAGTTGAGTATGTACCATCCATCCACTAGGCGCAATGTCAAAAAGAGCGAGTCAACTCAAGTGTCTGTTGGCAGGAGCTCCCTGTTTGGCCTGCTTCCTCCTTCGCTCTTACAATGCACTTTGATCGCCTAATACTACATACTATTGCCTTCCACATTGTGCACTACCACCTCCCATTCAAAACTTCAGTCCCGAATCATTTCGGATAACGTACTAAACTCAACGCCAAGGCCCGATGTACCGGCCATGGATGCAGGCTGCCAAGCATCACCTCATGTCACAACACCCACCACGATCGCCACAGTATCGTCCACAGAAGCCTCAATCACCATGAAGCCCAAGCCGCGTACGCAAAAATACCCGATCCGCGCGCCGGTCCTTCCTCCGCACTACCTTTCTTGGATCGTAGACGTGTGCCAAGTATGTAACCCCACAGAAAGCTTACCACATATAGCGCTAGTCGGATCACTCGGGCGATGCTCGCGAACCTCACCTCCTCTGCTGAGTTGTTTGCTGCCTACGGGTCTTCACTCCTAAGTCGCTATGATTGTAGTGATAGACCATTGTAGGTAGCCGAAGCCACTCACTGTGATCTGGGGACGCTGGGGTGAAGGAAAAGGTAGATGAGTAGACTGTAAGTCGATCGATGCGTCTGGAATGTCATTTACACAGCCCTAATGACAACATCACTTCAAAAAGAAAAAGCTTCGCTTCGATGTTTGTCACCACTAGAACGCGGAAACTAGCCTCCTTGGATCCTTGGAGCTCAACTGTAGCTTGCGACTACATCCAGCCAAACAAGTTTCAGTTGCTGCTATTGTCCCACCATTCGCGCATTCGCGGGAGCTTAAATCTTGGCCAAATATTTCCTTCATGCCCATAGGATGTCCGGCAAGGTTTCGCCATCGCAAAGGCTCCGGCGTGCTTGGGAGTACGGGGTTACGACGACAGTGTGGCTTGGTTCTCTCTGGGGGGTGGCTGCTTTGTGCATGGCATTGTGTCATTAGCGTTGAGAAGAGCTAGATGCCGGCTTATAGTGGATAAGAAGGTACTAAAGTATGGCAGCAGCCTGTTTTATACTTCGCCGTATCCGCATGGAATCGTGGACGACCGCGCTGCCTCTTTCTTCGGTCTATCTTATAGTAATCACTCCTTTCTTTCCGTCATCATGCAGTTCAGAGATCTTGCTATTCTCGCTCTAGCGAGCCTCGTCGCTACTCAGGACAGCGACACCGACACTCAGTCGCTCAATGCCACGCTCTCTGGCAACGACCAGCTGTCTAACCTGACTTCGTTTCTTTCCCTCAACCCCGCTATTGTATCGACTCTCTCTCAAGCCAGCAACATCACCATCCTCGCTCCCTCCAACGATGCCTTCTCCGAGTTCGCTGAAACGGACGTTGGCCGGGATATTGCGAGCAACCCTGGCCTCCTAGCTGCACTGCTCCAGTACCATGTCCTCAACGGGACGTTCCAGGCCAGCCAGATTACGAATCAGAGCACTTTCGTTCCGACTTTCTTGAACAACGACACGTATGCGAACGTTACTGGCGGCCAGGTCGTCGAAGCCGTTAAAGTCGGAAATGAGACCGTATTCTACTCTGGGCTTCTGCAGAATGCCACAGTGACCACGGCTGTATGTCCCCTCGATTCCTCCCCACCTCTTATATAAACCTTTTAAACATCCACTAACAATGTTCAGGACCAAAACTTCACCGGCGGAACAGTCCACAGTACGCAATGTCGGGGTACAAAGCGGGTGTTCATGCTGGGCGACTGTCTAAGACTCCAGGCCTTACACCTCTCAGTCTGAAATCTCTAGACATTAGTAAATGGCTAGAACACCTACTTCACCAACCCACTTCCCTAGGTTATGAACATTATGCTGACTCTGTACCCCCACCTTTAGTCATCGACCGCGTCCTCGTGTTCCCTCCCAACGTCCTCGATACCGCCAACGCTTTGAATCTGACCTCCCTCCGCGGCGCCGTCAACGCAACCGACTCCATCGAGGCCGCCAACGCTCGCAACATCACTATCTTCGCGCCCAACAACGAGGCCTTCAACAACATCGGCTCAGCGCTAGCTAACCTCTCCAATGATGACCTGCAAAACATCCTCGAGTACCACATCGTCGAGGATGTGTACTACAGCACTTCTTTAGAGAACGGCACGACGCTGCAGACGGAGGACGATGATCGGGAGTTGACGATCACAACCAACGAGAACGGCACTGTTTTCGTGAACGCCGCGGAGGTCGTCGTCCCTAATGTGCTCATCGCGAATGGTGTCTTGCACATCATCGACAAGTAGGTTTCCCCCTCCTCCTTTCCTATTCCCATAGATTGAAACTTTTCAGTGTCCTCAATCCCGACAATACAGCCGTTCCCTCTGAGAGCGCTACAGCAGGCGCCCCCGGCTTCACAGGTAGCGCCGTCAGCGAGCAGCCCTTCACCAGTGGTCAGCCTACGCCTACTACCCAGGTCAACCCCACTTCGGAGGGTGCTGGCCCGGCGCAGAGCACTGCTGCTGGAAGTGGTAGCGAAACCAGTGGTGCGGCGATGCCGTTGATGACTAGTGGTGTGCAGTATGCCGCGCTGTTTGGTGCTGGTGCGGCTGCTTATCTTGGATTCTAAGAGTTAGTCGAGAGAAAGAGATGCAGATTCCATAAATGGACAAAAGGGTGCAAGAATGAGAGTGGAAGTCCGACGGTCGTGAGATTATAAATTGGGCCTTTAGGCTATGGTGAGCGTGTTTTGGGTTTATGTGTATATGGTTCGATCTTTCACAACATGCTTCGTTCTACCACGTTCTACTACCTATAGCTTGGATGCTTGAATCGATGATGTCTACACAACTAAAAAGATACAGCACTAACCTCGGACCACGCATACTCGTTGGAATTGTGATGATTCACACTTCGTTTGAAAGAACAGGCATGAAGGGAGTAAAGGCTTTTACAGATACTACTTTGGCCGGCTCGTATGCGCTGGCCCTCCAAGATCGAGCATGTACCTTTTCACGAAAATTAAGAGCCCTCTTGGTTTTCTGTCTACAACCTCAGATATTTATAATTATAACTATGCCTTAAAGTCAAGTCTCTCTATTACAAGTCCTGACGCTTAGTGTATATTCATGAAGTGTTAAATTGCAATCCTTTTTGCGTATGTAGTCATTAAGACAGTAAAGCTGGGTAGATAAAAGGTTACATATAATCTACCTTAACATGCACGAGCTGGCCAAACTAGTGTCTACAGAGGTCTGCGGTAAAATGAGATAGTCAAAGTCACTATTACAATTGGAAAGTGGCGTGGCCAGTCAGGGGCTGAGCAAACAAGGTCAGCAAACACTTTCCGCTTCTCAACGTCAGCTAACCCTTGTCTGTGCGTGTTGAGAGCAGAA
Organism: Didymosphaeria variabile; assembly: GCF_027946475.1. NCBI lineage: Eukaryota > Fungi > Ascomycota > Dothideomycetes > Pleosporales > Didymosphaeriaceae > Didymosphaeria > Didymosphaeria variabile. Next base: position 2,681,508 of record NW_026611625.1, on the reverse strand, counting down.
GCGCCCATAGAAGGTCAAGTAAGTTATAGAGTTCGTTATCAAGTAACGGATTCATAGGTCAGGGACATGCACTTAAGCCCTTCACCGTTCATCCACTTCCATCGACCTGCATCACCGACATCCTCACCCTCGGAAGTATCGAACAGGGTGATTTATCTTATTGCCCTTTTTAGCATCAGCGTGATCTCATCTCTGCATCCAAGGCTGACGAATAACAGAGCGACACGTTCTGTTGACTCATCTCGAAGTCGAGATGTCCACTTACTTGAGGCACATAGCGCAACGAAGCAAATGAGGACGATAAGTGCTGTGTGATCTCCATTTCATAGGCTCTTTCCCAATCACAGTTGCTTGACTATGACGATTAACAACTCGACATTCTCATATTCGAGGTCCTAATGTGAAACTAGAAATTCATGCTAGGAAGACTAAATAGGTGTTTTTATCAACGGTACAGCCTGAACATCGCCCGCACAGCGATTGGAATAATTGCTCACAGGCCGGAAGTTTCGCGGTCAACGGAAAGGTTGTCGAGTTCGCAGCTGTATTTTATGAGTGGCATAATCTCAATTGAACCATCAAGCTCAATATTGGTGCAAAGACCTTTCAGGTAGGAACAAACCTCGCGTGCTTTCTTCGAGCGGTTTCAAACCATGTCTAACGCAAACGGGAACCGATGCTTTGATACTTCTGCATGTATTCTATCTGCATCGATCAGAAAGACCCAATGGAAAGTTTAGATCTGATTCCCTTGCCCAAGGAATTACCAGTCTAAAACATGGGGCGTTAGTTGGCTTTGGTCTACCCTTCACTATATGGCCATAGTACATCTGGTTACGCACTACATTGGGCGACGTGTAAAAGACCTCAAGGCTGATATTGAACATTGGGACGTAAAGAAATGGACTAGGGTACGGATGGTCTAAGAGGTAGTTCTCGCGCAACAATGATGGATCATGTGCGACGAGCAAATGATTAATGGCCGCGATCATCTCATCAGCAGCTTCAATTCAACCTACGGGAAGCCTAGATTCCTCGGGCATGAGTCCATTCCTACGTGGCAGTAAGGGCATTTCATTTGTTGAAGAGAGGGCGCTGTTATACGTACATTGAGCTGTTCCACTTTTGGTGCTACTGTGCCGATTCTTGAGTCTGAAGTCCACTTACGCAGTTGATAAAATCCATGCTCTTCTTGCACTATGTTCAGATAACACCAGCAAGCTCGACAAATTGCTGCGCCTGTTCGCGGACAGGATCCAAGAGTTTGGCAAACGCCCGAAGGACAAGATTAAATTCTGTGATGAAATGATACGGCTGGTAAGACTCTTGATTGTCCCAACAAACTATGGCCGCTCGTAGCATGCCGCGCTTTGCTAGCTAGAGTGCTTGGTGTCAATCTTGCATTACTTGGCATCACAGCTCGGTGTGCCTTTTGAGGAGGAAAGATACTGAAAAGTACCCATAGTACCCTTGAAACTCTGGTAATACACACAAAGATTCAAGTTTGTAGGCGCACCGAGTGAAGTAGGCTCGATTGCCACTCACGATGGACAGCTTTCTCCAACACGACCCTACAGCTCCATCTTAACTACCTTGAGAGGACCGTCACAAGAATGGCACGAAAAGGCCTACTCGCAGACGCGGAGGCTGTCGAGGTAGGGGCTCAAGTTTCAAATGACTCTTGATACAGAGGAGCCTTATATCAGTAGTAGTCCTCGAGGTATGCAGGAAAGGTGGTCATCAGATATCTTGAAGATATGCGGATATCTAAATAAGAAACTATGACACATTCTCTGCCTGATCTTCGTAAAGAATACATCCGCAACACTCTGACTAATGTTTAAGGTTTGGAGAAACTCTAAAATCATAGCACCTCCATTTCAAGGATCACAGTCTACGTCAATATCCTAGTGAACCTTTACACCAGTAGCAACCCTGCCATAGCTGCAGCACCCAAGTAAGGTCCTATGGTCTTCATCGTCGCTACGCCTTTGGTCGAGCTGGGATCCTCGGTCCCGGTCTCGGTCCCGCTCGCATTCCCAGCGTATTTGACACCCTCCTCGTCGAGAATTTCTTTGGCCGATCCTGGTACAGGGCTGCCTTCTTCGATTTCATCCGTGCGAAGGCACAGCAACTCGACGCGAACATCGTCACTTGATGCGCCAGTCGGTCCGGTAGTGTCAGTTCGGTTTGGCCAGAACATTAGGAAGTAAGGTTGCGGAAAGCGAACTGTCTGGTTGTAACCGGTGCCTGTGCCGCTGCCTCCGTGCATTGAACTATTGACTGCGACCGCGTCCTGAGGACACTTCTTTTCTTTGAGCGTCTGCTCGTCTAATGCGTAGTCCAGTCGAGGGCCTCCACATGTCAACCTTTCATCCAGGCACTTAGGAATAAATCAACTTACTAGTACTGAACATTCCTCCCCGCCACTTCGAGCCTCCACCAACAAGCGACGCACATTCCTGCGGGATAGTGGAGTTGAAAACATCACCACTGCAACTGCGTGTGGAGAGTGACCTCAGTGCAGATCTCTGAAAATGTCGTTTCAGGCCCGCGACGCACTCCTCTCCCAACATGGTCTTGCAATCCCCATTATCATTGATGCTCCTCTCAAGCACATCGCGGGAGAACGAGAACCCTTCTTGGACATACGTCCAAGTCGTTTGCAAACACGTGCCGATTGTCCCATTAGATCCTCCTGTGTTTAACCACACACGCGTCATTGCATCCTCCCCTGCTGCTGCCACACTGTATTGCGTGCGCGTAGAAAAGTACCAGGAGTTGTCTGGATCATCAATGACGCTGTTGCCATTGAGCCGGAGCGCTGGGATTGAGACGGTCTTGGAGCTGTTGAAGTTGAAAAAGTTTTCATTCGCATAGCATATTTGAGCTGCAGCTTTCAGAACGAGCAACGGAGTGAGAATGCCCAAGGCAAGCGTGTTGATCGTTCCACGAGCCATGTTGCGAGCGAGTGCAAAGGCCGCGGTTCTGCAGACAGGATGTGATAACGTACACCAAGCGTGCGCCGCAACAGCGATCAAGGCTAATTATGCATGTTGATGAGCGAGACGTGCAGAAATGGGCAAGGCGCAGCATTGCCTTAATTAAGTGCCAAGTTGCCCATCTAGTGAATCATCGTCGTTGGACTGTCATACTGTCTGCCTTAGCGTTTAGGCCTGCCCCGTATTACTAGCTAGCGCTCGGAGAGGTTAGTATGAGGTAGCCGACCATGAAAACTACGGGGCGTCTTACATGTTGCTCTGATCCTGTCATACGTGCCAGGACGGCTCGGTTGTGCTTTCTGCGAATTAGGAGGTTTAGAGCCGAAGCTGTTGTAGGTGCCCGCCCCCACTTGCACCGCGAAATCAGCGTGCATTAGATTGCGAACCGTGTGCAATAGATTGCGAATCGGACCTTGCATAGAACTCGCATCCTGCTGATCTTCTCAGTCGTACCTATCATCAACAACCTTCGACCGACCCCAAAGTTCCGCTTTGGCTCTTCCGATGGCATAACAATCGCTCAATATGTCCTACACACCGACTACAGATTTTTCTAAAGCCGATTTACATTTCTTCGGTACCAACGCCGATCAATCCGACTTTCTCCGAACATCGTAGTACTCCCATCGCACGATGTCGAGACGCAAGTGGCCGTGGAACTTCCGGTGCTCACCGGAAACTGAGAGCAACAAATGTGTCAAGCTTGAACATATTACAATAACGATCATGATGTAATTTATGGCATAGCAGTCTGCGGTCCTCTGAGGGTGTTTCTACGCTAAGCACAATAGGTGTGTACAGTGACAACATTGAGATGAAAAGTAGCCGGTCCTGCCCACCAGTCACAAACAGTCGTACAAGAGGAGTCTACAAGGCACATGCCTGTCTCTCCCCTATCATCCCCTGTCACCTGGGAACCGAGGCCTCCATAGGCCAAACCTCTGCCCTCCCCTTCGTCCACCACTACCACCTTTACCTCCAAGAGGCCTCATAGGTACGAAAGGTCCCATCACGTCTTCTGATTCAGTTCTACCACCCATACCGCGGGGCATCATCCACAGGGACCGCCCACCCATACCCATTCCATCTTCGGAGTCTGAGAAGCCGCCCATGCCTGGTGGCATAAACATATCGTCCTCTGGATCAGACAATCAGCACATCAACATCCACTACCCTTCCTCTTAGACGAAAGGCTTCCGGGACGCCCCCGAATTCCCTTTTCGAACTGCCCCCTTCCTCCTCAGACCCCCTTCACTTCTTATGCTGGGGGTGACGCTCTTCCCACTCCCATGCCTGCCCAAACCAGGCTCATCCTTGGGCAGCGTCTCCTTCACTACGCGCAGCAACCACTTCCCCAATTCCCCCGTCACCCATCCACCTGGCACGCCATGCTTTGCAACCAGATCCTTGACCGTCTCAGCACCCATGTTCCCGCATACGACACAGGCTTCAAAAACCTTCTCAAATTCGCCCTGCAATCCTCCTGGAACGGCAACACACCCTCTACACCGCACCTGCTGGGGGACATTCTTACGTGGCGGAACTGGTGCCCGCGCGGATGGTTGCGGGATGGGTGGCAATGGTTTGTCCGGCTGCAGCGCAGTTACCTTGTAATGCGTTGGCGGCGGACAGTGAAAGACGAAACGATGACAGTGCGAACAGATGTGGCTGAAATTGGTAGACGGATCGAGAGAGGTGGGAGTCTGGTTGCAGAGGGGACAGAGGGCGTTGTCCTGCGCTACTAACGGTGGTGGTGGCGGGACGTGTTTAGCGGTGGGACGGCCGTGGGCGGTGAAGACGCTAGAGGCAAGTTCGTGAGAGGTGTCATGTGAAACAGTGTATGCGTGCGAGGGGTCAACGGGTGATTTCTGAGAGGGGAGCTGGTCGCGATCTGAAAGCTTCGGTGGGATAAACGAAGAGTCGCTGGATAGGGGTGTTGAGGACCAGTGGCGGGAGAAGTTCCTAGCTGGGCTGGGTTCTGACTGAAGCACAGAGTTTGGCTTCTTGTTTGGGAGAGGGACTTGAGTAGTGCTTCCGCTTCTCATAGAATCTCCATGCGCCAGTTCTCGTCCGAAGTGGGAATTCAGCTGCGACACAGGCGCAAGACGCTTCCCAATTACACTGCGCTTGAAACGCGGCGAGTCCTTGTTGATGTTGTATTCCGGATTGCGTGATGTCCCCAGAATTGTCTTATGAGTGCGTGGAACCTGCTCTTCGACCAGCGAAGGGTACACTTTAGATGAAGTAGACGCCATGTTTGTAGTTACCAGAACCCTCTGCTCTCCGATTGCGAGCAATCTTATAAGACCGGGAAGACAATTGAAGAGGCGAGATTGTATATGTGATCGATCGAAACACTAACATGTTGTGCATCTAAAACAATGACGCACAATGGAAGAGGACGCCTGACATTGTGAACGATGACCGCGCAGAGTAGATTCGAAGAGTGTTGCGTGACGACCTCATTGTTCGTTTGCTGCTTTGCGGTATCTTGATTTAGTCATGCAGTTTGCCTGGGCAGCATCGATTCGAAGCTGTGCAATTGTTGGATCAAAGACGCGGGCACTGAATGGTCCAACGGCAGCTCCTCACTCACCACCGTCCCTTCTCCTCATCTCAGCCTCCAACTCTTCTACTGATATAGGTACCGTCCTCCCCTCCCACTTCGCCCGCTCTTCTTCAGCAAAGCTCTCCACACTCAACAATCCCACAACCAAAAACCCTAACTCCTCTCTCCCCGTATCAAAAACCTCCCACCATTCCACATCCGGCATCTTTATACCCGTCTCCTTCGCTGCAAGGTAAATCGCCGCAGTTGCTATGCTACTCGGCTGATGTGTCAGATATAGCAGCTGGGGACTCAGCAGCGCAGTGTTCAGGTACGCGACTGCGCGCTTTGCGAGCTCCGGCGCGCGTGGGTGCGAAAAGACGTCGAGGGCTTGGAGGTATGTTATGCACAGGGTGTAGGGGAGGGAGACGTGTACATTGAAGCCGAGGGTTTGGAGGATCCGTTGTTCGGTTGCGAAGAGCGTGGCGCGGCGTGTCTGGTAGGTGCCTTCGGAGACGTAGTACGTATCCGGTCCGGGTGGGTCAGTTGGTGGGTGGAGAGAGGTAAGGGTCGAGATATAGGCGTATACGTTTATAATGTTTCGCGGGGATTTCGGGTATGCGGAGAGCTTGGTCGTGAGGTAAAGTGAAGCGGCGGAAACTTGCTGTTGCGCGTCCAGATCAGCTTTTGATCGTGGGTTTGAATAGAAATGCGTCGTTGTAAATATACCTCACACCCGAACTCGGCCAGGCTACCACCCTCACTGCCTATCCAAAACCTCACAAACACTATCACAGCCTGCGCAATCACTTCCTGTGGCAATCGCAACAATATTCCCGCAGCTTGTGTGATCTGGGCGCCTGCAAAGCGAATCGAGTTCTCGAGATCTTGTGGAACGCCATCGAGCTGTGAGCTGGACGTTTCGAGCTGTGCGACCGTCGCGAGAGGATTTGCGAGAGGTGACGGCTGCATTTTGTTGTGATTTGAGGTCATGTAAGTTCCAGTGAAGGTTGGATGTCCAAGCTCAAGCTCAAATCCGAGAGTTCGGAACGGGCTTGGCGGGCTATTCTTGATGCGGTAGACTATCAGAGCATGGAGAGAGACCTCATATAGCAGATGTTATAATATGATGACACTATGGTTTTCGAAAACGAAAGAACGGTACTACAGAGAAGAATAGCGAGGCTTAGCTCTTGCGTCTAGGCACTTGCAGATTGTCATAATCGCGCAGTCCTATAGATGCACAAGGCTTGATTGAGTGACCATAATGTTACTCAGGCGTCTAAGAGTGGAGTTGTAGTTTCACACCTGGCATTGCCTTCATGCGAAAATTTTATCACCTGCAGGGGATCGAATGCGGTCATGACATTGCTCGAGAGTGAGCAGAAGAGCGCGGTAAGCGCAGGCTGCAAACAACGTGAGATTTTTGATATACTTTGATCATCGTATGTATAGACATTAGTATAGTCTGCCGTTGCAAATTGTATTGATCCACCTGAGACATATGCACACCATCCAATGACTACCAACGTCATGAGTGTCTTTGATTGTTTGTAATAAACCATAGGTAACTTCACCGCTGAGCAAAGTCGATAACCTGCGCTGTTTCTCTGCAACGTCCTCGCCTGGTGCCTAGCTCAGAATACATATCCCACAACACCTTTTTGGCAACAGGCGCTCTCCCTTCGAGTTGCATGTGCTCTTGTGGGTCCATCGACTGCCCAAGCTTCCACGTGAGTTGCTCGGGTATCGATGCTAACAGCTCACGGAAGAAAGCCCGGAAGATGAAGTGTGCTCTTTTCCAGTCTTCGAGCTCTAACCGTGCCCATTCGTAGTACCGTGGATGGAAACTCGGAACGATCCGTAGGTGAACCAGAGAGGGAAATTGTGCAAAAAGAGAAGTCCAATCGATGTAGCTGTTCATTCGTTGTGCATCTTTTAATTGAAGCTCGAGGTGCATCTTCTTTATTCTGCTGCAGTCCCATCCAGTCGGCATTTCCAGTGTCGTAGCGGGGAAGTTGTCTAGTGACATGGCAAAGTAGTTGCAATGGTAAAATTGATCTTTGGCTTCATAGTACAGTGATCTAGAGACGCGCATGGAATCCAAGCATACGATGGGCTCGGTAGGTGCATCCCGGTGAACAATTGGTGGTCTCCCAGTCTGCGCGCGTTTGATGTTTAGCTTTGCTCGATTCCTCAGAACATTAGCACGTTTCTTCTGATCTCGAATGATGTTTTTGGCCTCCAGGATAGGTATTTTTCGTCCGCGGCGAACGACAAGATACGAAAGCACATGATCCCTGACTTCCCTTGGAAGATCAAAGAAAGCGAATGGCCCGCCCCGAGCTGCCGGGAAAGATGACGTGCACGGCGGGTTGTTGCTTGTGGCGTCAGTATCTTGCAAAATTTTTGCACGAAAGTACTTACTGGGCCACTCGTTGGATCTTCGCAGCGGGTCGCATCGGTGGGACTTCAATTGTGCAGCTTCTCCTACTCTTCTTGCATTCTTGACCAGCAACGGGCGTTTCCACCACCTCTTCAATCTTGCACTTCCTGTACGGATTTCTGCGAAGCGCCATCATGGACATGTAAAATTGTTGAATCTGCCGTACGTAAGTATATGGTTGTGAGATTGCAAACCAGGAAAATATAATTTCCGTACCTTGACCAAATTGCAGTAGCAACAGGCCGCATCCCTAAACACGTAGCGCACAGAAGGCGGTCCCGGCACACTGCGGGTGCGCCGTGGGATGCGAACCATTTTGACTCGAGTGGAATGAGGCGTGTTTCGGGGAGGGTATTGAGGGTCTGACACCTCGTCTCCGCTTGGGGCCATGCACTCTACGCGAACGAAGACGACATCGCAAAAGGCCAGCGATGGTCAACCGACCACTTGAAGCAGGCTACGCACATCTTTATAAAGAGAGTGGATGTCTGAACAATTTGTAAAGATGTGCCGACAGTGCAGCGTAGTGCTAAAGTTGGATCAAGTGAGCAGGCGGAGAGTTTGTTTAGTTCACGGCTTAAGGGCTTAGCGTTTCAGAACCGAAATATTATCGACTATAAAAGACGTGTTAAGACCAGCAAGAGCAGTGCCAAAGGCCTGTCACTGCGACTTATGTGCCGCTATAGCGCTTTCGTGTGGTCGCTGTAATTAGCTAGCCGTCGTCGCTGACCATTTTTGAGTGTCTGAAATACTTCATGCCGACCCAGGCTACGACGACCCATACCCATGCCATAACCGCAGTGCATACCAACAATGCTGGATAATAGCCTGTAATGGGGAGTGTAGGGTCGTCTTCCAGCTCGGGCGGCGCATACGGCGTCTCTCCGACATCCCAAGCCCAGGTCCAGACACCGAGGCAGGAACCCATGCCTACGACGAAGACAATCCAAGTTCCTATGAGGATGATCCAGCCCCACCACTCCGTCTCGCTGTAGTCCCATTCTTCTTCTAGTGTCAAATCAGTCGGCGAGTGCACGGTGCTTAGTGACGTGTGCTGCATTACTCGGTTCGGCCGACGATGCAGTCCAGCATCCGCAGCTTGTAGCGAGCTGGTGCCATATGAGGATCCGCTCGAGGCTGAGGGGTTATCAAAGGAGACAGTCTCATCGTCGTCTGTAGTCGATGCATAGGGCGCCGCTGAATGGGCAATAGCTGATGCTAACACGTCCGGGTTTGGCTCGTCAATTTGGTAGAGTGGTTTCCTCGTGGTGGATGTAGAGAATGATAGCACAGCTGTCGGCGACCTTCCACGGTCACATGGCGAGTTGCGCGACGCATGGCCGTAGGACTCTTCCCCGGCTGTCGTCTCCACCATGTTGGTATTGTTGAGGTTGGTAGTTTGGCTCTCGTGTGGGCCCCGGCGCAGCATGTTCTCTCCCAAGAGGCCTTGTCTGAGCGACCCCTTCCTTTTCCTTCCCGAAGGTCGTAGCGCGTCCATTATCCTGGAGCCACGTGTGGTTCCTTCTTTCCTGCCAGCCTTGTCGTCTTCCCGAGTCAGTTTTGATGAACCATCCTCTTTCGCCGAGAGTCCCACAAATGGCACTTCTTCCAGGATTCCATCCGACCTCCTGCGCCTATGTGCATCCGCGGCTTTGCCCTGGCTCTTCTTCGACTCTATCCCAAATGGTCGCGCCGCATTCGGATGACCGTCCCTAGGCAGACTCGTCACATCCTCCATTCGTCACGACATGGAGACCAACCGACGGATACCTGGATATAGAAGGCTACGTTGGTAAGAGCTAGACGAGTTACCCCCGGATAATCAAGTGCAGGAAACGCGCCCTTCCCTGGGCCAAGGCGACGTGTTCCAGGTTACTGATTCACTTGACACACAGTGATCCTCGCATACGATTTTGACGGGTTGGCCTCAGATATGTACAAACTGTCAAAGACTGTATTCCATGCCTTCGGTGCCTCAGGAAAAGGGTGGACGCGTGGTGATAAGCTGCTAGGAACGGCTGTGGCGGCGGCTCTGCTTTGTGCAGCATGACCGCGGACTTTTCAACAGCGGTGATCCCGGCACGTCTCGTAAACGTCCATGCTACTTCTAGACGCGCATTTACCCCCTCCTCCGCTTTCACCAGCAGGAGCCTACGCGCAACAAACATCGCGCAATGTCTGCCGCTGATTGAACTTGCACTTTACGTCACTCTTTTTGACTTCATTCATATCAACATGGCGGCTAACATGCCGCTCCCTGTCCCACCGCGGACCCCCACGCCGCCTCCTGAAGACGACAATCCCCCCGTGGGACTAGGTCTGGAGGATCAGCCGTCCCCGACGAAATTGGGGTTCAATGTGAATGCGCTCTCGCCTATGTCTGTAACCTTTCCGTCTGAAAGATATGGGACACTCGCACCCAGCGACTCGCTCTCACAGAAGGCCTCTCCAAGCACCATCTACAGCCCCATGAGCGCAGCGTTTCCTTATACGCCCGCCAGCGCGATGAGCGGCGCGAGCGACACAGAAGCACCATCAGTGAGCAGTGTCGGAGATGCGCGCAACCCGTTCAACTTTCAGTCGGTCACCTATATGCCCAACAAGCCTCAAGGCGTCAAGAACGTACGTCTACCATGTCACATGAAGAGCTTTCACTGACCTGCATAGGATGTTGGCCGACGTCGCGGACACAAGTATAAGCACAGCAGTGTTTCCCACCAAATATTCCTCGAACCTCCACCACGTGCCCCGCTCCAGCTACCTGCGTCCCTCCCCGTGCCTACCTTCAAAGAATACCGGGCAAGCATATCCAAGGAGCAGAGACTCAGGTTGGCATGGTGCTTCTGTCACCTCTTCGTGGCTGGCTTGGTCGGGTGGGGCGCACACGAATCGCTCGCTCTCACCGTCTTATCCCGTCTGATTTTCTACGATGCTCTTGGGGCTTTCCTTTGCATTGCCGTGGACATCGGCTCAAATTTTGAGGTCTGGAAGCGGTCGACTATCCGACATCCTTTTGGCTTTGAGCGCTCCGAGGTCATTGCCGGACTCGGAATGTCAGTTGGACTACTCTTTATGGGCTTGGACCTGATTTCGCACGGCTTGACACACGCATTCGAAGACAAGGGCGGCCATACCCCACATCACGCACATGCACACGAACGTGTCTCCCCAGGAAGCATAGACCTCGCGGCTCTGAGTGGGATTATTTGCACTGTCGTATCGGCCACGTTGCTCAAGAATCATGCCCGCATCGGCAAGGTTATGAGGCTCGGAGCTATTGCTAACCTCCCTTCAGTGCTGAGCAACCCTTCGCATTTCTTGACCTTGTCCTGCTCGTCTCTCCTACTCATCCTGCCTCTGCTGAGTATCCAGATGTATGTCTGGATAGACCGCACTCTTTCATTCTCCGTCGCAATCGCCATGGTCGCACTCGGGTGGGTCCAAGGGTGGTCGCTGGGTAAGATGCTCATGATGTCTTACTCAGGGCCGGGGGTTTCAGCCGTCATGTACGACATAGAGACAGATCCGGCCGTCAGTGCTGTGGAGGAGGCCAAATTTTGGCAGGTGCACTATGGGCTGTGCCAGGCGAATCTACGGCTGCGCGTGCGCAATCTGGAGGAGATTGGTCGACTGCGAGACCGGGTTGCGAGCATGGTTCGGAATCGGCTGGCCGGGGGCTACGGTGGTGGCGGCGGGCAGAAGTGGGAGGTCTCTACACAAATCACGCTCGAGAAGGACTGAGCACAGATGGCCCCCGCTGGCGTTTGCATAGCTAAAGTAAATGTTGTGGATACGGCTGCGAGTGTTGGCGATCCCATTCAGAGTTCCCACCGGCCGAACGCGCCCAGAAGGTGTGAGATACACATTCAGTGACGCATTTCGAACAATCGGGACGCTTGCTACAGTGCGCAACACTGCATGCGGAACCCACATGCAGTGTTTGCTCCCAACGAAGACATCATCTGGCTGCAACCTGAGACAGCTGGCAGCCCTCTGTGTGCAGCGCCTGACATGGCGGCACGCTAGCGAAACCCTTGACGGCCCGTAGCATTGATCAACAGGCACTCCGGGCTGGGCACTCACCGCCCAACGCGTTCTGGTTGTTTCTGGGGAGCCAGGAGAGGCCTTGACTCGCTGAGGGCACGCTGGACTCCATGTCGTCTGCCTGCAGGCGCTTGCTGTCTTTTCCACCGCCTGTTGGCTTTCTCCACACGCACGCTCGCTTGACGCACGCCTCCTGCACCACTGCCTGAGTGTCTGCCAGCACCGGACCTGTGAGGCTGGCACCACTCGGGCATCCTGTATATACCCACCCTACCCCAGGATATGGCCCGGGATCGGGCTGCGCGTGACTCCAGATATCTTTACGAAGACAATTCTGACAAGCAACGGGAGCGTGACCGCGAGGAGCGCAGATACCGCCGAAGACACCGGCATCGCGACGATTTCGACTACGACTACGAAGACCACAGGCAGCGACGAGAGCGTCGAAGAGCGGAGGAGGCCAGACGACAAGCCGAGGTCGACATTGATGAATTAAGGGCACGCCGAGAGTCATATTACAGCAGGCCCGAGGCCGATCGACGTCGCGACTCGCAGCGCATGGCACAGGATATTCGCGTGGAACGGGAAAAGGATAGACCGCGGAGTAGTAAGAAGGAGGTCAGACGGGACGGTACGGTGCGGCGAAAGAAGAGGAGGGAAACAGTCGAGGATGACCGGAGCGACGACTACGTTTATGGCCGGCCCAAATCAAGGGCGGTGGTGGAGGAGGTCACCGTGAGGCGATCATCCGGAAAAAGAAGGAGCGATGAAGGAGGCTCGTCAAGCCGGACAGAACACACGCCTCTCTCTGGGTCAAGATCTGCCTCGCTGCGCAAAGAAGAAGTGCCGAAATTGAGCAGGAGCATGTCGGCACGAGAGTCACAGCGAGTGTACATGACCAGACCGTCCGCACGACGTACCAGCACTATCAAATTGCCGGCGGCGACCGCTGCGCCTCTAGCGAGGTCGCATACTGTATCCGCCAAAGACACCAGAAGAAGTAGTGGCCTGCTTGCTACGTTTTTCAGAGCCCCACCCCGCCCACAGACCGCTGTGCTTCCCAAAGAGGTCACCAGGTTCGTTTCGATGTGTGCACGTCAACGATGCCAGCTAATAGAACAGGGTGGATTGCATCATTTGCATGGACGATGACTTGCCCACGAACAAGACTGCGAAGCTTGGGTGCGGCCATCGCATGTGCCACTCGTGTCTCAAACGTCAGTTCACCCTGTCGGTCTCTGATCCCAAACACATGCCTCCCACGTGCTGCAACGCAGAGCACATACCCTTGCAAAAGGTCGAACGTCTATTTGATGACAAGTTCAAGAGACTTTGGAATAAGAAATACCAGGAGTACACAACCGCCAATCGACTGTACTGTCCAACAAGAGGCTGTGGGGAATGGATCAAACCTTCGAAAATCCGCATGGACTTGACATATGGCAGGAAGTACGCACGTTGTGGCCGATGCAATACCAAAGTTTGTGTTTTGTGCAGTGCAAAGTTTCACACAAGGCGGGAATGTCCGAGAGACGAAGAGACGAATCGACTAGTTGAGATGGCGAAAGAAAAAGGCTGGCAGCGTTGCTACAACTGTAGGGCGGTCGTCGAACTAAAAGAGGGCTGCAACCATATGACTTGGTGAGTTGACCTGCTCCACATGATGATATCACATTGACTTTTGAAAGCCGCTGCACAGCTCAATTCTGTATGGTGTGTGCAGCCCCTTGGAAAACCTGCAATTGCCCATGGTTCAATTACGCCCATCTCGACGAAGACGACCGCCTAAACGACATGCGCGTACCAAACAACGCCCACGATTATGTCGAAGTCATAGAAATGCCGTCTCAGCCTGAACCTGCACCCCTCCGCCGCGCCAGCACACGAACACGCCGCAGGCCAGAACGCGAACGGAACCTCGATCGAGCTGACGACATTCTCGCAGCCCACCTGCAGGCCCAGCTCCGGATGGAGAGCACGCCGACAGCATCAGAAGTCCACCGTGCTGACCCTGGCGTTGGTGTCTATGGCCTAGGGAATTCTGGAGGCCACCACATGAACGATTCGTACGCTGTACGACCACTCGCTACAGCGGCTGCTCGCACAGCTACCCGCTCCGCAGCGCCACGGTCTTTTTTCAGCAGTCGCCGCGCAGTACGCGAAGTGCCCCGAGAAGTGCCCCGGCCACAAATTGTACAAACCGTGAGGGCATCGGCCATGGCTGGCTTGTCAAGAGACGGGTCCAAGCGCGGAGCCAACAGAGTTGGTACCTGGCTTAGCCATGTATCAATAGACGAAGAAGCGATTCACACAGCACCGAGAGACGTCGAGGTTGACGATTGGAGAGTTGATGGGTCTGTCCGAGGGATCGATTGAACATACATTAACCCTCTTATACATTGTTTAGCATCTACGATTGGATATCTCAGCTTATACCATCTGATGATATAGCTTGGAGATGTAGATGGATAGGGCAAGGTCACGCATATTTGGACATATTCTGATAGCTTGTTTAGCAAGATACCCTCCCTGAGCGCCTAGGGCAGCTACGCTGCGATACCAGTAATGTATACTTACATGATAAAACGGCGAGACTTGTAGTGGCGTGCTGTGAGGCGCTCCTGATGTGCGGGCGATCAGTGCATCTCTTGGCACCATGTACACATAGTGATGTCATTCACAGCTCACTTGCTCCAAGCTCCGGCATAGCTCTAGAGCTACCACTACTCTCCAACCTACGCCATAGACAAAACTCGAGGTTCATCTTGCTCTCCCTATCTGCCTTCGAATTGCACACATACACACGCACGAAACGTCACAATGTCTTTCCTCCGATCCTCAGCAGTTGTACGCTCAGCGCTTATGAGGCCGGCCGCTTCTGTCGCTCCTTGCGCCCGATTCCATACCGTGCGCTCGCTCCGTGCACAGCAAGACTACGGCTCGGGCGAGGGCAATCCCGCAGGCGAGAACCCCCAGCAGCAAGGCAAGCGCGGCCGCGAAGACCTCGAACACCCCGGTCCACCAGCACCGAACGTCGGACAGGGTAACAAAACCTCTCCGGACTCGTCTTCCTCGCAATCCTCCAGCTCGAGCTCGAAGGGCTCTAATGGAGGCAGCGGCAGTGGAAAGCAGGCGGAGTCGACGGACAAGGACGTCAAGGGAGTCAAAGGTGCGCAGCCCAAGATTTTGAATGAGAATCCGCCCAAGGGAGACAATGCCCCTGAAGAGGTCAAGCAGCATAATCGGGAGTTGGATCAGAGGGCTGAGAAGGCACATGAGCAGGTTAGCAATGAGGACGCGAAGCAGGATAAGGTGCCGAAAAGCTTCTGGTCTGGTAAGTACATGTCTATCCTTATGGCGGCTGCGTCTCCCAAGACGAAGGCCGTACTTGAATAATTGCTCTAACGCAGTTCAGGACATGGAGGAGCGGATAAGGAGCCTTGATCGAAATGTTCGAGTACCCGTACACACGTCCAGAGGCGGAATTTGTATGATAGAGTTATGTGCATCTATGGTTTCTCTCGTATGACATTAGCATCAATGCGCACAGAAGCTGTGTAGCTACCGGATGATGGTGGACATTCTACCAGTTAAAGCGCTCTTACGATACATTCTCACTATGTGCAATCGTTGAATTGTGTAATCGCTGCACATTCCGTCTCATCTTCACAATTATGGCCCCAGCGTCGTGTGCTTGTTTTGGTGACGTCAGGGGCGTAGCCAAAGCGCGGTCCCCGCAAAATGCAATCGCGATGGCATTTTCGAAATGCCACATCGCATACTCGTGAGAACGCCATGAAGATCGACGCCCTTCAAGACAATCTGTCTTCCATTCACAGTGACCACCACGAGACAGCTTGAAACAGTAGGCTAGACTTCGCTGGCCCTGGCAGCCGCGGCGACGTAATTGACGCGACGTTCACAGGCGGCACACACCGCAAAGCTCGGTCCTCTGGTTGGTTGCGGGGCTGCAGGAGCGGATCTTGCTTGCCCTTTTCTCAAACGTGCATACTACGTCACTGCATTTGCTGCATAGAGCTTTGTCTCGTTCCCCTCATAAGCTTCCTGCTTTCTACATTCCTCTCATCTCCCGCTCAACCATCGCCCCTGTGTCGCCCAATCTATATTGATTAGCTCGACTACCTGATCTTCACCCTACGCAGATCACATAATGAGGTTCTCGACTGTATCCGCCGTCGTGGTGGCTCTTGCCGCTCAGGCCACAGCCAACAGCTGGTTCGGTAAACCCGGTGCGTATTGTAGGAACACCTTTCCTTTAATCTATTGCTCGGCGCGCTTTAATATCGGATATTGGACCCGTAACTGACTTCAAAAGTGTATAACAAGTGGCACGAGACTGAGCTCGAGCGATGGCTGTCTGACAATAACGTCCCCTATCCTACGCCCTCGGACCGCAAGGATCTCGAGAACTTGGTCAAGGACAACTGGAACGATAAGGTTGTCACGCCCTACAACAGCTGGGATACCCAGACGCTGCAGAACTACCTGACCCTTAAGGGCCAGCAGGCAAAGAAGGGCACCGAGAAGGACGCGAAGTCGCTCGCCGAGCAGGTCAAGGTTTACTGGACCGAGACAGAGGATTCGGCCAACCAGGCCTATGGTAGCGTCAAGGACTGGATTTTTGACACGTATGTGAAATCTGTCCAAATCATGGTCTTTACTAACAATGAATAGCTGGACCGACTCTCAGTTGAAGGCCTTTGCCGACAAGCATGGCATCCCCGTTCCCCAGCCCCGCCAGCGCGACTCCCTCCTCAAGGCTGTGCGCGAGAACTACCAGTCCACTGCCAACAAGGTCTCGGAGACCGTCAACTACCCCGGTGACTGGCTCTACGAATCTTGGTCCGATTCTGACTTGAAGTCCTGGTTCGATGAACGTGGCTACCCTGTTCCCCAGCCTTCTGCTCGTGACAGCCTCATTGCCAACATCCGTCGTCAATCTCGCATCGCTAGTCTAAACCTCCAGGGCGCCTACGCTCAAGCTTCTTCTTCCGCCGCGGCTGCTCAACAGAGCCTCAGCGATGCTCTCCTCGACTCCTGGTCCGACAGCCAGATCAAGGAATGGGCCGATAAGAATGGCATCAAGGTTCCCCAGGGCTCCAAGCGCAACGAACTCCTTGCCCTCGCCCGCAAGCACCGTGCCCGTCTCTATGGTGACAGCGCTTCTGCTACTGCTGAGAGCGCTTACGGTGCTGCTACTTCCAAGGCTGGCAACCAGTACGTGGCTGCTACTGATGGTTTTGCCGGATACACCAACTGGATCAAGGCTCAATTTGGTATCGCCACTGATGCTGCTGCTGCATCCGCCTCAAGCGCCACAGGTAGCGCTGCCAAGAGTGCTTCCAGCGTCTCCTCATCCATTTCCAAGTCTGCCGCCAGCGCCTCCTCTTCTGCTTCCAAATCCAACGCTTCTGCCTCCAAGTCTGCTCAGAGCGCGTACGACCAAGCTGCTTCTAGCGCGGCCTCCGCCACCGACCGCGTCAAGGAAGAGTTGTAAACTATACGGCACTTGGCTAGTAGACTGCTCAGCAATGAGATGGATACCCTTGCTTGAGTCTCGCTACAATCAAACAAACGTTTCACACACAACCTCATCTCACACGATCACGCACGTTCACGACCTCACGACACAATCAAAACGAACCAATAGGCGAAAATTGAAGTGAAAGGACTTGTAACTTTAGCTTTAGCTGTACTAATCAGGATATTCCCCTGCGAAGATGGATGGTTGGGTTTGCATTTCGGCGGCTCTCTTTCTGCGCGGAATGTGCGAGATGCCTGGTAGCTCTCGCCCCTTAGTTACTTTACGTAGTCGGCGTAGGAGTATCCGAATGGATGGTAATCTTCTTAACCATCTTCCTCTACTTCGTCTATGCTTTTGTTCCTCCCTCATATCAACTTCGTCCCCATATATCTTTGACTTTAGTCCAGTGTCCCGGTCCCTCCATCCCTATTCACACCCTTCTTCCCTTCCCTTCACAGTCTCGCCTTCGGTTTGATACTCCGACTCGCATACTCAATCGCAGCTTCGTACCCATAAACTCCGAGCCCGCATATCACGGCTTCCGCCTTGTCACTTAGATAACTATGGTGTCGGAAGGATTCGCGCGCGTGCACGTTACTTATATGAACTTCGACGAAGGGAAGTTCGCAGCCGAGAAGGGCATCGCGTATGGCGACGGATGTGTGTGTGAGGGCGCCGGGGTTGATGATGACGGCGTCGACTCGACCGCGCGCTTCGTGGATGCGGTCTATTAACACGCCCTCGTGATTCGATTGCAGGTGGGAGAAGGTTATGGATTTGGAAGCGCATTGGGATTCGGCAGAGGCGATTACGTCGGGGAGCGTGGTTGAGCCGTAGATGCTGGGTTCGCGCGTGCCGAGGAGGTTGAGATTAGGGCCGTTGAGGAGGAGGATTGATTTGGCGCCGGACATTGTAACTTCTGTGTAGTGCTTGAAGGTAGAATGCTTCGGATGTTGGGGGAGTGAAACCGATACAGCAAGAGTTCTTAAGACTGGAAAATGATATTAACTTTTGAGAGGAAACTGGTAGAATTGAATGCGGGGAATGACCCAGGTCAGCAGCTTTTCCGCAGTGCTCGCTGAATGATGCATGTGGTTTGGAGCGGAATGCAATTCCGATGCGGAATGGCGGATAAACCCTCTGCCGCCTGTTGAACGAACCATTCCATCTCCCCTCCCATTTGCTATTCGATAACTCCTGCAGTACCCATGCTTCTCCGAGCTCCGGATCATACCAGACGTCAGCATGCGGATCTCTCCAATCTTTTGGAGCTGTTACGGCTTGCTGCGGGTGTCAATCTGGTACCAACCCCCACCACACTACCATCTTATCTTAGTGGGGAACCAACAACGTTCGTTCCTGGCGTAACTCTGCGCTTCAAAATGACACACAACTATGGACGACATCTCGCGCGAAGAACTTGATGGGATATACGCTTTCGCAGTGCAGCTGGGCAAAGATGCAGGTCGTATGCTCATGGACGCGGCGAAAGCCAGGATGAGCCACGCAGACTCAAGCGCGCAGAAAGAGCATGTGCAAAAGATGAATGCAGTCGATCTAGTCACCGAGACAGATGAGGATGTCGAAGCGTACCTCAAGACCCAGATTACTTCCCGCTATCCAAGCCACAATTTCGTCGGCGAAGAATCTTACTCAAAAGGCGCGTCGAGGGACTACTTGATCAACGACGAACCGACATGGTGCGTGGATCCTCTGGATGGGACGGTTAATTACATCCATCTCTTCCCCATGTTCTGCGTCAGCATCGCCTTCATTCATAGATCGAAACCCCTGATCGGCGTTATCTACGCGCCCTTCCTCAACCAATTCTTCAAGTCCTGCGCCGGCCGCGGCGCCTGGCTCAACGACACGCAGCCCCTTCCCCTCCTGAGAAATCCCATCCCCCCGATGCCGGAGAAGGCGCCGAGCGGGTGCGTGTTCAGCTGTGAGTGGGGAAAGGATAGGAGGGATGGCCCAGATAGCAATATGCATAGAAAGGTGGAGAGCTTTGTGAATATGGCGAGTGAGGTTGGGGGAGGCAGGGGAGGGGAGGTATGGTGCACGGTGTGAGAAGTCTTGGGAGTGCAACGCTGGATTTAGCATATGTTGCTATGGGAAGTTTTGATATCTGGTGGGAGGGTGGGTGTTGGGAGTGGTAAGTTTGCATGAACTGATGGGCGACTGTGGCTAATGAGCATAGGGACGTTGCCGCGGGCTTTGCTATCCTCATAGAGGCAGGAGGGCTGGTTACCACTGCGAATCCACCATATCCGAACGAAGATACTGCGCCTGTTGAAGATGTAAAGATGGGAAGTCGGCTGTACCTCGCTATTCGACCGGCAGGTGGTTCGGCTACAGAAACGGGACGACAGAGCCAGGAAAGAACAGTGAGGGAAGTCTGGAAACGAGTCCGAAATCTAGATTACAATAGACCAGGAGCATGATATAGCAAGATAAATATTGCATGAACGCTACTTAGATGCTGATAATATATACATGAATTTTGGAAATCCCCTTCTCTATAACCTCGCCTCACTCAACTTGGCCGCAATAACCTCCATCACCTTCTTCACCGGCATCTGCTCCACCGTCTTCCCAGTCCAATACTTATCTTGCTCCAGCCCCTGGTATATCATCGCCTCGGTCCCCAGGATAACCTTCCAGTCCTCCTTCTGACTGATCTCTGCAATCTCCGTCCACGGCGAGGGATGGTAGCACATTTCGAGTATCGCGCCCTTGTGCGACTTTTGCAAAAAGCATTCTAGCACCGCACGCGCCTCTTTCTCTGTTTCTGTCTTGGGAGAGAAGTTGGGCACACATGCGACGATGGCGCCTACGCCTTCTAGCTCTTGGGCTTGGGAGACGGTAGATACATCGATGAGATCGTCTCCGTACCCGCGCGCTGTGCACTCCTCAATCACGGCCCTAACCTCGGCACGATCCCTATTGACCAAGTACACCTTACTCGCCTTCATCCACGTGCGTAGTGCATACACGGCGCTTCGTGCCGCACCTCCTCCGCCGACGACCAGCGCTGGGCGGCCGTGAAAGGAAGTATCTGGGTCGGACACATTCGCATAGAAGGAATCCCGGATGCCGATGACGTCGGTGTTTGTGCCCATGTAGAGGCGTTTCCCTGTCTCTGGGTCGGTCCTGATGAACAGGGTGTTTACGGCGCCGACGGCGGAGCCTTCGGGGGTGAGGCCATCGAGGTGGGGGAGGATGGCGACTTTGTGAGGCATGGTCACTGAGGCGCCTGGACCACAATCAGCTCATATTGATGGTGAGTATTAAATTTGGACAAACATACCGTAGAATCGGGGGTCTTCACGTAGTCTCAAGAAGAGAGCCATGTCTGTGGAGTCGAGAGGAAATTGCGACCATGGTAGACCGATGCCATCGTATATTGTTTGGTGGAGGAGAGGAGATAGAGAGTGTGCAATGGGGTGGCCGAAGAGATAACCGTGACGCTCGACGGCATCCAAGCGTGAGGACTCGTGGGATTCAGTCTGCTGTGCCATGACGGATGCGATGAAACGAAAAGGAAGGTTGTGTCTTCGGTCGTTCTTTGGGCGATCTGGGGGAAAAATGCACGGGCGATTAGGATCTATGCAATGCCTTTGAAATATGTCCGAGGTTCAATTGGCTACCCCGGGCGTTTTGTACAAGATTCATGCAACCCGTCGATGGGAGAGAACAACCCCGCAGATTCTCTGCGTGCTGAACGTTCATCCAGACGCACGAGTCAGGTCAACCCCACAAAAGCCTCTTCCGACGCACCATCGATCAAACCCTCCGAAGACGGCCCCATCAGCCAATCACCGTCACTCGATTGGGAGAACTCTCACCCGGCCCTGGTCGCGATCATTCACGCCGCCTAGATCCAATGCCAAACGTGGATGGTTGATTAGCCTCCAAGCGTTCGCGCCGCCTTGTCCCCGCCAATTACAGGGGTCGCGCCATGGCGAGTTGTAAGAGTTTTTCCAGACGACACAGGCGTGGATGAGATTATCTCCTTGCAAGGACAGTTCCATCCCCGTGGAGGCAGCTTCTCCGCGTGTTGAGCTGGGGTCTGGATCTGGGGTAAGACTCAAGTATATGAACCAGCCCTGCACCCTGGACTTCATCTTTCCATCGACCAGACTCTCGGATCCTGTCTCGTCACATTCCGTTCCCTCTCTTCCTCCTCTTTCATCCCTTTCACTTACCTTGCAAGAGTCGCCCAAGCTCGGGAACAATTTACAATATGGGCATCCTCGCCTTCGTTGAGGATAGGCCGACTCCCAAGGCGGTCTACAATTGGCGCGTGTACACTGCAGCAGCTGTCGCATCATGGGCATCATGCATGATCGGGTACGATTCTGCATTCATCGGCACGACGCTCGCGTTGCCATCCTTTGTGAGCGAGTTCAAGTTCAACGAGATGGACGCGGACAAGCTGGCGCTCACCAAGGCAAACATCGTCTCGGTGTACCAGGCTGGTGCTTTCTTCGGATCCTTTGGCGCTTACGCTTCCAGCTATTACCTTGGACGGAGGTTGTCGCTCCTCGTCTGGTGCACAGTCTTCATCCTTGGTGCCGGTCTGATGTTGGGTGCGAACTCGGAGCGCGGTCTTGGTCTTATCATCGGTGGTCGCGTGTTGGCTGGTCTGGGTGTGGGTGGTGCGTCCAACATGGTGCCTATCTACATCTCCGAGCTATCGCCACCTGCGGTACGAGGAAGACTTGTCGGTATCTACGAGCTCGGCTGGCAGATAGGAGGACTTGTCGGCTTCTGGATTAACTACGGCCTTCAAGAGACAATGGAGCCTTCGCGCAAGCAATGGCTCATTCCCTTCGCCGTACAGCTTATTCCCGCCGGCTGCCTCCTCATCGGAACCTTTTGGATGAAGGAATCCCCTCGCTGGCTCTTCACCAAGGGCAAGCGCGAACAAGCCTTGGCGAACCTGTGCTGGATCCGCAACCTGCCACCCACAGACCTCTACATCGTCGAAGAAGTTGCCGCCATCGACGCGCAGATCGAGCACGACCGCATCCACGTCGGTGCAGGTTTCTGGCGCCCCTTTGCCGCGCTCAAGCAGCGCAAGGTCCAATGGCGCTTCTTCCTCGGTGGCATGCTTTTCCTTTGGCAGAATGGTTCAGGTATGTTTTTTATCAGTCGTGAATGAGGTTGCTCCCGCTAACATGTTCCAGGTATCAATGCCATCAACTACTACTCCCCTACCGTCTTCAAATCTATCGGCATCACGGGAACTAGCACCGGCTTCCTGACCACAGGCATCTTCGGAGTAGTCAAGACTGTCGTCACTGTCATCTGGCTCCTCTGGCTTATCGACCGCCTCGGCCGCACCAAGCTCCTAATGATCGGTGCCGCAGGAGGTTCCATTTGCATGTGGATCATAGGCGCCTACATCTGCGTCAAGGGTGCCGATACCAGCAATCCTGATGCCAAGCTCTCTAGTGGCGGCATCGCAGCCATCTTTTTCTTCTACCTGTGGACAGCCTTCTACACGCCTTCCTGGAACGGCACCCCCTGGGTCATTAACTCCGAGATGTTCTCTCAGAACACGCGTTCGCTCGGACAGGCCTCCGCCGCCGCAAACAACTGGTTCTGGAACTTCATCATCTCGCGCTTCACCCCGCAGATGTTCAACACCATGGGCTACGGAGTGTACTTTTTCTTCGCCTCGCTCATGATACTGTCGATTCCGTTTGTGTACTTCTTGATTCCTGAGACCAAATCTATCCCGCTGGAGCACATGGATGAGCTATTCGAGATCAAGAACGTCAGGAAGGCGCACGGAGTCATGATGGAGAGGCTACTGAGGGAGGAGGAGGAGTTCAGGCATGATGCTGAGGGAGCAGGGCTCACTGTTGAGAAGACGAAGAACGAGCAGGTGGAGAGCGTTTAGATGAGGAATGCCCATGAGTAGAGAGACATGTGTATGCTGTGATGAGATAATTGAAGTTTAATAAGATTTATTCAACAATCTTCTGCGCTTGGTTTCATAGTCCTGTGATGTTACTTGTTGTAGAGGGGATTTCAAAGTTTGATGGCGCCGCAAAATTCCCCGTGTGCATCGTGGCTTGTACGTACCTGGGATACTCACCTGCCAATCATCTTCATGTGAACCAAGCTTTCTTGAAGAGGCTCTTCACTCGGCATGCTGGGATATATACTGGTGGCTCACACTACGCTGCGAGGTTGGTCTTCGATCAAACATTTCATCAAGCCGAGTGCCTGGTAACATCAGATCGGTAATTGGCGGCGAGCATGCTTTCGATCGCACTCAGCGGTATTCGGATTTTCGTGCTAAATCTCACAGAACGGACGGCAAGGACACCGTAACAGCGCCTGCTTCGAGACAGCAGATCAGTGCGAGTGTTTTGAGTGTCTACTCCAAGACGAGCTATTTGGCACGGTCGCCCTCGCCCTCGCCAACACGGTCGATATCGAATCCATCCCCGACCTCTAGCAATGAACCGGGTCCACTCAAAAACCCGAATGCCGAGGCTATAGCTGGCGATACTGTTGGAGGTGTTGTTACAGTGATAAGTATCGCTGTCATCGCCCTCTGTTTCCATCTACAAAACGGCAGAAGCAGAACCTATGAGCCAGCCAGAGTGCGCACATAGCGACGAAGCTTGGATAACCCGATCAAACAGCAGTACCGTAAAGAGGTATCCGGCTGCGCCAACAACAGTATCGTATATGAGCGTGCTACCATCTCCATCCGAACACCCCTAGCTACTCACCTAAAGCCTTCCTGCCACCGCCATCTTGGCCTAAGCAGAAACATCCGAGTACATAATACTAGGACTCCCACCAATGCCACAACGTGGCTGGACAGACTGGCAGCAAAGCCAACAGCCCTACTACCCACCACCGCAAAAGCCCATGCAGTCACCTGCCAAGCACGCGCACATCGCAGGCGCGAGTGAAGAACTGCCGGGCATGGTGAGCCAAGTGAGCGAGATGCCAGAGGTGAAGATTCCGGTGCCCCGACGTTGGTATTGATGATGCGTACGTGTATTGGAATATCTATCGTTTTTGACCAAGCTTCGACTCGAGTGCCAGTGCATTACTGTATGCTACTAAGTTACAAAGCGTTCATCCGAATTCTTTATGACGGAATGTCCGCCTCTCTTATAGAATAGTCCCTTCAGTCTGTCCCAAGATTATGCATTCGCTGACCAGTCAGCCGAAGAGATTGGGGAAAGACCTCCGCATGACTAGTAAGAAGTTGCCTAAGCATCAAGTAGCTTAGGATAGCCCGCACCTCCAAGCACTTCTACCGCTTGGCTTGGTAGGCTTAGTCGTTTTAAAGTGCTCTCGCCCGGCACCATGCCCAGGTGGCGCGAAGACTTGGCTTGTCGACGGCGCATGCGGCGTAGTTTTCCTCAGTACGCCATCCGGAGAATCTGCTTCACTTCAAAACGGCTTTTTGCAGTCGAATGTCTTGATTTCATCTTCTCGTTGGAAAGAAAATTGGATGAAAGATTCGGAAGCGAGGGGGCACGATCGACAGTTTCCGGCCGCTCAGGAGCAAAATCGAGATCGCGTGAGGTTGCCCCCGAGCTGGTTCGCTCTCCAAGGATCACATCGCTTCTACGGGATATATGTTGGGCTAACTATGCCAAAGGACCTGGCTGCGTCACTAGCGGATATCGACCCTGCACGTTACTCGGCAAATTGTTCCGGAAGTTGCGCAGGGAATTACGCAAACAGGTAGCTCACAGTTAGATTCGCCTGTGTTTGTCCTTCATCTGTACAATTTGACTACAACAAGGATCCGTGGTCATTGGACAGATGCAGTACAAAACGTGTATCCTTGGGAACATCTGATCGACCAGGTAGGATAAAGTGCCGCAAGTGACAAAAGATGCAGACCGATCCACAGTGATCATAGAGCCAATCGCACAGGACTCCCGTGGACGTGGAGGTTTAGAGAGACGAACATCGACATCAATGGTAGCGATGGCACGACAGCCCACACAGTGGACAATGCGATGAGTAGTCCTACATGAGGAGTATAACAGTTCAAGGGAGGTACATGTATGAGTACGTACAATGATACCTTTGTCTCGATCCATCGAGGTGGAAAGGCTGGACTGGGTTGTGGAGACGGGATGCTATTGCATGGCCAAGCACTAAGTATTCGTCGTGGGCCTCGGTGAGGGTCTCGTCATTGCTCCGTGGACTCTATGTGCATGATTTCCGATTCTACCCGTGAAGCTGGCATGTTTGACGCTTAACACAAGTATCGCAAGGGCCAAAACCAGCGCGGACGATACTGAAAGAGGTCTGGAGCGGGTGGCACACCGAGACCGGATTGGAGGCAATCCCATTCAGGGATGGTTCCCGCAGAGCCGCCGACCAATCTCCGATCTTGGTGGGGTTCTCGCAACCAGACACGCCTGGGTTTTGTGCATCGCCTGCATCGCAAACTTCATCACCGGCAGTTTCTCGTAAGCATTCACTACTTCGATGCCATAGCGTGCCGAGCTATGTTTCGTTGCGGCTTTCGTCGGGTGAGACTCGTTCGACAGCGTCGTCCTCGTGACCACGCGTCACGCGCGTTGCGCAACACACTATTCACGTCTCCAGAGGTTCGCTCTATGACGCCATCAGCCTACCCCATGGCACTCACCACTGATCGTCTCTTGGAGCAATAAAAATGCCGCAACCTCTGCGCTCATCCGCTGCCAGGGGGACGAGACAGCTCCCAATCAAATACAGCTCGGTGAGAATTTCGGGGAGAACTTGCTTCGCAGAGCCTCATGTGGGCCGCTAGAAGCTTCTTCGTTGGCAAGCTCTACACCGAACGCCTCAAGACTCGGCCCGAAGCTTAATCGACCCACCGATCTTTACTGCTTCTGTCCGCTAGAGCACGAGTCTGCGGCGTCCGGTGCAGCCGCAGATATCAGAATTTTTGCGATTCCTTGCTTTGGGGTCTCCGCGCGCTCGTCACGAGGGGTGGTATGAGGAGCACCATGGGGATCTGTCATTCCGATCGATCGAAGTGGGAAAGTGGGTCTCCCCTTGGGGTTGTATAAATGGGGATAGCCAGACCTACGGGAACCTGTGTCGCGCGTCCTCTCGCCAATCCCTCAATTTTAACGCCGCCTACTGCGAGTACTGCCCACCATGGACGAGAAAGAAGTAAAAGCCCCGGCTCTCGAGAGCACGGCTACGACTCCTCGCAATCTTTCCAAGAGTGAGATCGAGATCGCCCCCAAGGAAGGCTATGAAGCACCCAAGGCAAAGGCTGAGCAGCTCGAGAATGCTCGTGGCGATGAGTCCGACAACCTCATCCACGATCTCGAGAGGGAGCTCGAAGCGAGCGGTTACAAGAAGGGTTTCCTTGACATGGAGTTCAAGAACACGAAGCACTTCACCTGGATCCTGGTAGCCTTCGCCTCCATGGGAGGTCTGCTCTCCGGTCTGGATCAGAGTCTGATTTCCGGCGCGAATTTGACGCTGCCGCGAGATCTCGACTTCTCTGCCCAGCAGAACTCCATGGTCAACTCTGGCATGCCCCTAGGAGGTATGTCGATTCCCAGCAACATCAATACGCCCAGCTAATCTTTCTGCAGCTGTCGCCGGTGCTTTCCTTATCTCGCCGTGCAACGAATACTTCGGTCGACGATGGGCCATCATCATCTCCTGCATCTTGTACACAATTGGCGCTGCACTTGAAGCCGGTGCCGTCAGCTACGGTATGATGGTTGCCGGTCGTGTCATTCTCGGAGCCGGTGTCGGTCTCGAGGGTGGAACTGTCCCTGTCTACGTCGCCGAAACCGTCGAGGCCCGCATGCGAGGTAACCTCGTCTCCCTGTACCAGTTCATGATTGCCCTCGGCGAAGTTCTTGGCTATGCTGTTGCTGCCATGTTCATCACCGTCAACGGTAGCTGGCGCTACATCCTTGGTAGTTCGCTCATCTTCAGTACCATCATGGGTGTTGGAATTCTCTTCATGCCAGAGTCACCCAGATTCCTGATGCACAAGGGCAAGACTCTTGAGGCCTTCAAGGTCTGGAAGCGCATTCGAGGTATTGAGACCCGCGAAGCGCGAGAGGAATTCTTCATCATGAAGATCAGTACCGAAGAAGAGGAAGCTGAGGTCAATGCTGGCCGCACCAACAAATTTCCCTGGATGGATTTCTTCACCAAACCTCGCGCTCGCAGGGCGATTATCTACGCCAATATCATGATCTTCTTGGGTCAGTTCACCGGAATTAATGCGATCATGTACTACATGAGTGTTCTCATGAGCCAGGTTGGCTTCGACACTTATGACGCGACCTACATGTCCCTGGTAGGAGGTGGATCCCTTCTCATCGGTACGATTCCCGCCATCTTCCTCATGGAAACCTGCGGACGTCGCTTTTGGGCTATTGCTATGTTGCCGGGATTCTTCATCGGTCTCGTTCTGGTTGGTATCAGCTACCAACTCAACACTCTTTCCGCACAATTGGGCGTCTATCTTACTGGTCTTATCCTCTACGAGCTATTCTTCGGTTCGTACGCTGCGCTCACCTGGGTCGTTCCCTCTGAAGTGTACCCCACCTACCTCCGTTCGTACGGTATGACGACCTCTACCGGATGGCTCTTCCTCTCCTCTTTCATTGTCACGTATAACTTTACTGGCATGCAGAACGCCATGACTAAGACTGGTCTGTCGCTTGGATTCTACGGCGGTATCGCTGTGGTTGGATGGTTCTACCAGATCTTCTTCATGCCTGAGACTAAGGACAAGACCCTTGAGGAGATCGACCAGCTATTCCAGAAGCCGACCAGGCAGTTGGTCAGAGAGAACGCGAAGAGCGCGATGGAGGTCACTAATGACCTGCTTCACTTCCGCTTTCACAAGGTGTTCATTCAGAACAACCGACGTGGCGCCGAGTAGACAGTTGCGTGGGATTTACGAGTCAAAAGAGAAGAGACTTTTGACGATGTTGGATTGGTGGCTGTTTGCCTGTTGAAACGTAGCGAATACCCTTGAAATTTAGTACATGATGTAGACGAGAGACGGGAGACATAAGATGAGCAATTACATGATTTCAAGAGATGACCTTGTTTGTTTTAATCGCACTGTTTTCCCTATTGGTTCTTTCTCGTCGTTGCTGACCACGGATCAGATCTGTGTTTCAACCCCGAATTTGGAGCTTATTCTGAATGTACCTATGGTAAATGAAATGCGCAGATCTTGCAACATTGTGTGCTTGCCTCTGCCTGCTCATTCTGATTCTGAAAGACCTACTCTCGTTGCCTCAAATGTGTTGTTGAGTATCTATAGCGACTAGGCGGCCAAACCCGAACCAAACATTGAATGTGGTGTCCTCTCACACCCACGCACACAGTGAAAGCTTTTCTTCCCGCGAGTTTTCCGCCAATATGAGCACATGGTCTTATTGAGCGTTTCTTTTTCCACTGATCCCTGAAACCCATGCCCATTACAATTGGTGTGTGGCCTCACACACCCATACGCCTGGTTGTGGGGTAGCACAAAGTGCTAGCGCGTGCTTGGCGCAATCCGCTTCAATGAGGCACGGGCGCGCGCGTAAAGCAGCAGCGGGACCCGCACTGCAGCCCTCCACCATCCTTCACACGTTCGCTCATGCTAGCCATCACTACTTTGCCATCTTTCACTTCCGCCGCATTCGAGCGCTTGCGCGAATCTCCCTCGCGCATGGCATAAATGAACGGAACGCGACGCGCTAGGCATTAGCCGCTAGCTAATGTGGTAACTAACCCCCACACTCATTCATCTATGTACAGCGTTCATCGAGGATATGAACTCCAAAAATCTCCCTACTGGTGAATCGGCGCTACGTTTGCGTACTCAATTATCAAAGTCTCCTGGACCGACCTCAAAGCCGACCCCAAAACGCTTTAAATCTCTTGCGCGCCGATTCGGACCTAAAGATGATCCGTTCAGACGAGCACAGTTGGAATCTAATCCATTGGTTGCGCTATCTGACGATGACGAGGACACCTTCCAAGCTCCTCGTCCAAAGTCGAGACCCGGCCAACATAGACTTTGGGAATCAAGAGATAGAACAGAGGTGAATCGAAACGACGAAGACCTCGTGTATCTACTTGATAAGTGGCAAGCATTTTTTACACCCGAGAAACCGAGACGGCATACATGTCACAGTGAACCTCGCATGGAAAGTCCCGACCTTAAAGCCACAGACAGAAGTTCTCTGTTCTCCAGCCCGAAATGGCGCGCACAACATTCTCCACGTTCCTCTGCGTCGAGGTTAGGAAAGACCAGTCATGGGCCAAGATCTCCTCAGAAACCCAGTACTGAGAGAGGATCTCCCTTAAAACGGCCACGTCGAGCTACTGCAGGTTTGACCCTGAAGCGCTTGCGATCGGCGGACGAAGATGACTTTGAAGATGATAATGACGAGCTCTCGGCTCCTCCGCAAGCGAAGAGGGCAAGACTGTCCTGCCTTCTAAAAAGAACAGACCGTCAGGTACCACATGCGAGCATTATACGACCAGGCACACCTCCTTCGACCACGGAGGGTTCGCCAAGCCTGGTCACACCACGACGCGGTATCAGATCTATTTCATCACCAAAGAAGAGAGGCCGTCAGGAATCAACTGACCACCCACGGCCACGCACACCATCTGCTTCATTCACAAATGGTTCGTCGACGCTGACAACACCAAGAGGTGGCAACGAGCTGTGTCTCTCGCCGAAAATGACAGATCGTCAGCCACCATATACGAGTAATTTACGACTAGGTACACCTGGATCATCTACGAATGATTCGCCGAACCCACCCACACCAAAACGTAGTATCGGGTTGTTTCCTCCCCAAAAGAGAGCAGATCGTCAGGCATTGCACGCAAGCAATCCACAAATAGGTACGCCTGCTACGTCCGCAGATGAATCATCAAATCCGGCCACACCACGACATGGCATCATAGTAGTCTCTTCACCCAAGAAGACAAACCGTCAGGACCTACATGCGGGCAATTTACGAATGGGCACACCTGCTTCACTTACGAGCTCTCCAAGCCCGGCCACACCACACAGTATATTGCGTGTGAAGACTCTTAAGTCGACTGCCAACGTCCAATCGGACCGAAAACGAGGTGTGCATGAAGCTCGGCTTTCGCCACGTCGCGAAGAGGTGAAGCGCGCGAAGTTCGCGAGGCTTCCCACCGAAGCAGAGGAATCACGATGAAGGTTGCCTGCTGCATGAGGCCCGAACCAAATGGACACATCAAACAGAAGACTGACGGTCGTAGCTCGACTCCAGAAAGATAAAGCGACCAGCAATTAAACAAGTGATCTCAAAAGGGAACTGTATGTTGTGACACTTTTCAGAACGCAATCATCGTAAATTGACATAATCGTAGGAAGTCAGGGGTATCATATACATGCACTGTTCCATACGCCACAAATTTCATCTCGCATGCGCAGATGTCCTTCACTGCTACCCTGGCTTCAGCCTGATGCCAGATATGCCTGCGCTACCTTCTGTTGGCTCTCGCCTTGTTTGCTATCCTGGAAGTGCTTGCTTCGGAAGCCGGCCAAGATGCGGAGGAACATCGCACGACAGGGCGGCAGAGATGCCACGATGATGGCGATATTAAGTTCGGAGCGTCCACACGCTGGCATAAAGGAACGCGAAGGTTGTGTAGTCAAAAGTCTCCTTGAAGCCCTTAACAAGCGCAATGCGCACGATCGTGGCTGCCGCACTATTGTTTGCTTAGCTGAGTCCAGTTCAGTCACACTGTGCACGAAGGTGCGCGTCGCTGTCAAGTCTATAGCAGACATGGATTCCACTCGCGTCTTCGTACTCGGGTTCAACCGCCCGATGATTGGTAGCGGCGTGAGCGCACACACAGAATCTGTGAACATTGAGATCGCACTAAGCACAAACTTCGCGATCATAAACTTCTTTATATCCATGCACTTACGCTCAGGGATAGTCAACTCCCAATTACCCTGGACTGGTGTGCAGTGCGTCCAAATGACCGCACAGAAGGCGATGGTGGGAGAGATGATGAAGACCAGATTGCCTCGGAGGGCCCATGGAAGCCAACGGCTCGCTCCGCCGATCATAAGGAGGAAGAGCAGCACAGACACCTTGACGAATATGACACCAGATAGCGAGAAGAACTCGCTGAAAACGAGCCTTTGCACAGCTATGATATTGTCTGCGAGGCATAGGTTGTAGGCGTGGCGGCCGACGCCATGTTTGGACTAGACGATGGTAAACGGGAGGTTCGTGATATTGCATACCTTTGAAGTTCTAACATATGGAAAGTAGAGCACGGAGAGGGCGGCAGACCGTCGCAGCTACCATACAATTATTATCTAGCATGAACCCATTTCCCTTCTATCTCGCTGTTAACCGGAATTTAACGACCAGGAACTCAATAGCTATAGAGGCTATGACTATAACTATTATGGCAAGCCCTCTGAATCCTTCCACCAGCTCAGTAGCACTTCGAGCACGGGTTGGCTCCCTAAGTACAGCGCGCCTGCACCGGGTGGCTAGCTTCGAGGATTCTGGGTCCGGCTCTTGTAGGTGGTCGTTTGGGACGATGAAGCTTTCGCTGTTTAGTCCGACAGAGCCGGCGATCAATTTCGGTAAGACAAGCGTCTCTCATAGCCACTGGCGGTCTGGATGATACACGGCTCGACCGGTACGAAGAATCTCCCCTCAACATTGCTTGAGCCCGTGATAGGGTTCGATGTACTGCAGGAGGACTTCATCAGAAACAAAAATCGCGGTGAGAACGCGCTCTATTAGGAGTCCTTCGGCCGTGCGAGACTTGTGGGCTCGCGAGGGACATCCTGTTTCCTGCATCTCCCTTCATCGGCCTTCATGCCGCTGACAAGAGGTTGAGAAAGGGGAATGTTTGCACTGGGTTGCTGTGAATAAAAAACACGGTTCATTGACTATCCTATGATAGATTTTGATATGCGACTATAGCAGGCCTTCTACACCCTTACTTCAGCTCCCAACCAACTGCGGCCCCTCAAATACCTTCTTCGGATCCCAAATCGCCTTCAACGCGGCCAACTTCTCATAGTTCCCCAGCCAATAATGGCTATGCGCCTCGTCCTTGGTCAAGCTCGTATCGGCATAGTTTATATACATGCCATAATTCACATCCGGACTCGCATCAGTGATCGCCTTGATCCAGCCATTCAAAAACGGAAACCACGCCGTGTTATAACTCCCACTGCTCACACGATCATAGAACTGCATCTTGAACGTCGCGTTACGGTGCACATACGCCGTTGCATCCGCACTGACGTTCGAGATCGCGGAATTCTTGCCGCCGTGGCAGTCGAAAAGGAGGTACCATGACCGTGAATTCGAGCGCGCGTTTGCATTCCAGTAGTTGCTGAGTGCGGTGATGGCGGCGGGGCTCAGGTACTCGGGCATTAGCGATTTGGCAAAGAAGGTCTCGTGCGTGTCGTATGGTTTGGCTTGCTGGAGGGCGCCGTTGGAGAAAGATGTTAGTGTGTTCAGCCATGAGTTGGTGCTCACGCTGCCGCTTGAGATGCCCATTTTCTGGAGAAGCGGGTTCATGATCCTATCGTAATCTGCGCGACTGCCGTAATATACGCCGCTGAAGGTAGTGAAACCCGACAGGAATAGACGCATGTTGAGTTCCGGCGGCTGAGAATTGCGTGTGAAGTCTTGCAGTGCGGTGAGTGCGGTTGCGAGTTGCGTCGCGGACGACGGCGAGAAGAAGTAGTTGAAGACGATGTTGTTCTCCGGCGCGGTGAAGGTCTTGAATTTGAAGTTGGTGACAATGCCAAAGGCCGCACCTGCACCCCGAAGGGCCCAGAAAAGCTCAGCATTCTGGGTGGGCGAGGCGGTGACGAGCGTGCTGTTTGCGAGGACTACGTCGGCCGAGAGAATGTTGTCAAGCGTGAGACCCTTGGAGCGGGAGATGAGACCATAACCGCCGTGAAGCGAGAGGCCACCGACGCCGACACTGCAAACATGTGAGATCGGTGTGGATGTGCGTGTGACTTCATAAGTAATCTACGTACCCAGGGCATGTGCCATGGCTGATCGCCTGCTTTCCTTGGCTGTAAAGTGCGGTAGCAACGTCTCCAAGTCTACCTCCTGTCCCAATCACGGCCGTCTGAGCCGTTTGATCAACAGTGACGCTGGCGAAGTTCCGCATGTCAACAATTAGATGGCCATCTTCACCACCAAGACCGTGAGAGGCATAGCTATGACCGCCAGACTTGGCAGTTACCTGGACGCTAGTTGCAGCTCCGCAAGCAACGGCATCTTGAACATGTTTCACGGTAGTTGGTACAGCGTAAGCGGCAGGCTTGAAAGTTACCCTAAGGTTGAACGGTTTGAGCGATTGAGTGTAGTCAGAAGATCCGGAGGCGAGCGTTGGGACGGATGCAGTTTTCAGGCAGTCGTCGAGAGCGGCACGCTTCGAAATGCTATCTGCGCTGGCGGCGAGGAAGAGCCAGATGGCCAACGAGGCAAGAATAGTGTGACCCATGGTGGGATGCCCACTCTACGATTGATCGGCAAGTTTGCTGCTGGCTAGCATCAAAACGAGCTTATGGAGCGGCTATAAGTACATGACAGTAATCCTCCAAAGTTCGTGACTGTTCGTTGTTCGCGGGGATGCATAGAGCCGCAGTCTACCAAAAATTGCGCACAGGAGGTACCGTGACTTGCGAAGATAGAATTCGGTATTTGTATATTACAAAGCTCGCTTTGTGTAGATGAGCGGATGCGATAGGCGATGCCAAAACCGTGCGATAGCGGATAAAGCAGCTATGGTGAAAATAGTTTAACGGTAGATACATCACGCTCTCACATCAACTTCTAGAAGTCTGACGTTGCCCCCACAGTTGAGTGCAGCTTCTAATTGTGGCATCGTATAGTATCATTCTGGGATTGGTCATTGAATATCGGACGTGTGGCTGGATCCCGAAAGCCACATGCGCACCCTGGTATACGGTTATATCGGCACGGGTTTGCGGGAAGGCTGCGAGGCCCGGGAAAAGACGTTGAGCCGCATTATCATAGACCGATTGATAGAACGTTCGTTCCTGTGAGCCGAGACTCTTCCTTTTGGCATTTGCACCGCGTAACGTCAGAGATATCCTGAAGCATGAATGCCAGACTAGATCTGCTTAGACACGATCTATGTTAAAATGGCTTATTGCCAATCGCACAGCAAAGTTTGAGGCAGCTCAATGTATCGATGCCTCATGTTCACTTGCTGTCAGATTGCCCGATCATGCTTGCCGCATCAACAGTAAGACCGAGGTCCAGGCGCTCTTTAGCCGGTAGTGTGACGTCCATATAGCCAGACCAATAATAAGGATTCAGCTGTTACTAAGCAAGATCGTTCAGGTACAGCAACGAGAAACTTCCAGTGGTACCATGGGATATGCCACGACTCCAGGGATGAGTCGGCTCAGTGTGTGCCTCGCGGTTTGAGTCCAGTTACGTACCTGAGATAGTCGTTGAGGGTGGCTATGTCAGCCATGGCGGACTTCTGGACGATACCAGGCACTGTGAGAGCAAGACACAAAGTCGTACAAGGACTGCATGTCCCTGTCTCTCAAATCATGCAACGTTGGTGCATGATCAGGTGTGCTCTTGGCCAAAGATGGTCTACGTTCTGAGGTTTCTTATCGCGTCCATCTCTTATCAAAAGCACTTTGTCACTGATCCAACTCTTCACATTCCGCTTTCGTCACTGTGCGAAGCTTTGCTATATATCTAGGAATTTGTCGTGTGTCCACGCTCTTCGCGGGTCGACGATGTGGGAATGCTAGGAGTGATCTCAACCAACACCGATTTACGCCCCGAGCACGATGAACAAGCGTCGTAGGCATCTTGGCAGTGCCTTGAGGAAAGAGCAACGCGCAACGCGCTATGAATGACGAAGCGACGTTGAGCCTCCGCCAAGACGCTAATCAAACTTAGGACTGACTCAGTCACGCCCACGACATTCAACGACCCTTGTGCACCACACAAGGGACAGCGCTATCTAGTAGAACAACATACCGCCAGCATTGAAATTGCTTAAGACTGCCTCTGGCTACCTCATTCCCAACGTACATACCAGACCATTCTCGCCTATCAAGCCCGAATCAGATCCCACTGCCATCAACATGAAGACTGACAACTACCTCAATTTGTGCCTCGAGCAGGCTGCCAATTCTCCGCTTCGCTATCGCCACGGATGTATCATCGTGCGCGGCGGCAAGGTCATCGGGCAGGGTTTCAACGACCATCGTGCTGGCTTTGACGGTGGCGCCTTGAAGACCGGTCGCCTTCCTATCCGTTCCTTGGATTCGGTCGCCCTTGCTGAATTGAAGAAGAAGCATAAAATCAAGGGAAACACGAAGAATCGCAATAAGGAGGCTGTGACGACCTTCACGCCGTTCGAGGCTATGGGCGGTGGCAAGCTTGCTAACACGCCGCTTTCCATGCATTCGGAGATGATGGCCATCCACTCTGCACTCTCGGCCTCCACTACCCTGGTCTCCACGGCCGTGTCCTCTCAAAAACCGTACTTCAAACTATCGGGTGATTCTAAACGAAAAGCTCGACTACGGCGGGACGCCATCAAAACCTACGTCGAGACCATCTGCAAGGTCGCGTTCGCCCAACCCGCGGAGCAGCGTTCCGGCCAGCCACAGGTTCAAGAGTGGCGAGTTGAAGGCGCTGCATCTCGATCGGTCCTCGTTGAATCTGGCACTGGGTCTTATGAAAGATCACGCGTTTCAGGTGCCTACGGAGAACAGTATAGAGAAACACCGAACGAAGAATCAGAAGACACTTCATCACGAGAAATACCGTCAAGAGAACAATGGACAACACAAACAAGAGCGCCGACAGTATGGGCATAAGATGTTGGCGCAACAGACTGTCATGGTTCCTCGCCCTTCTCCGCTTTGCGAAGCCCCAGTGGGCTCTTCCGTATCCGATACTATCGCAATCGATACGGCCAAGCATAGAGCGGAAACGACACATAGCAAAGTGAGTCAGGTTTTCATCCAGCGCCTCGAACCTATTAACAGGTGCATAGAAACATGAGAAATCCGTTCTCGCCGCTCCTTCCCCAAAGGCAAACCCTGTATTGATACCAAAGGGCCGCACTGGCGAGAAGCGTCGATCCACTACTGAACGTAAGAAGCACCCGCGCCTCAACGGAGCGGATCTATACGTGGCGCGACTGGGATGGCAGACGTCTGCGAGCAGCCATCCAAAGCCTTGCTGCGATGCGATCGACCAGCCAAAATTGGCAACAACGAAGCGAGCGACTGGTTCATTGCATGAGGAGCTTCTTAACCCTGACCCTATACCTGTCTCAGCGGCAAAAAATGCATCGATGATACCTGGATCCGAGCCCTCGGTGCTTGCAAGTCGACCTTGCTATCGCTGTATCGCTTATATGCACTCGGTCGGTATCAAGCGAGTGTTTTGGACGACCAGTTCGGGCGAGTGGGAGTGTGCAAAGGTGCGAGATTTGGTTGACGCGCTGGACGACCTTGGATCGGGCGATACGGTGGACGCTCACGCGACACTCAACAATGTCTTCGTCACAAAGCATGAAGTACTGATGCTTCGACGAACGATGGGAGGGGATCTTATATAGTGCTTCGATCATATTGCGTACACATCTAGTTTATTATGGTCTGTGACGGCCCGGTGCACGCACGTGGCTTCCTTCCCGATCAAGCCCACCTGCAATGACGACATGAACCTGCCCGCCATCTGCTAATCTCTGTTGTGTATGCATTTTCTTTCAACTGCGATTCACTATGTTGCTCTTCTTGTCGACCACCGCTCTCGGCCGATAATCGCGCCGCCGAGATGCCCCAGATTTCTGACCCGAGGTGTAGCACGCACCTCCACCACGACGGTTACCGAGCTTTACATCGTCTCCACGCCGGACTAGCGGCCCCGGGGGGCATTATGCGGCTTGTAAAAGTCATGTATCCGAAGCCATGGCCTCTTTAAATCAGAAGAGCTCCCCCGGCCCTCAGAGGTGACGTTGCTCCTCTTTGTCGGTTCAGTTACAGGATCCATTCTGCGCAGAACGCTTCATCACGTTTCCCCCAGCAAGAAAGCTTCTGACAAAGCGGGCAAATGGAAGCAAGAGGAACGTCTCCTCCGCTATCCGCGACGTCGCTCAACCCCCCTTTCAAGCCCACAACCTATTTTACATCGCAAGCGCAACGAGTTCGGCGTCAATTGAGCGGCCTTCACCGTCGTGGGACAAAGAGGGCGAGGCTGCAGCCAAGCCCCCGCGCATCCATGTCGCCATCCAGCACTCACCCGGACCCCACGGCGGGCGAACCCGGAAGTGCTGGAGCGACGCCTGCTGCACATGTAGCATCTGCTGGCGTGCCTACGCGACCGCGACGCACGACGGCGCAATCGGACATCCACGAGACCATATTGCACCCCGGCAATGTGCGCATCAACGTGCAGGGCGCGTTCATCGTTAGCGACGAGCCCACAACTCCCCGCAGCGAGGATTACGAGCACGACCCGCGAGATATCCGGCTGCCAAACCACACAGCTGTAGTCAGCCATGTGGCCGTCGATGTAAGAGGTCCCCTGATTGTGCCTCCAACAACACCGCTAACGCGATGCCCAGATCGGAGGCTCCCTGGCCAAACTCGTTTACTTTTCCCGCGAACCCGAAGAGAGCTCCATAGGCGGCCGATTGAACTTCCTCAAGTTCGAGACCGACAGGATAGACTCGTGCATCGAGTTTATGCGCAAGCTGCAGGCTGACCACCGGCGGCAAAATGGCTCAGCACCGGAGGAGCTGTGCGTCATGGCGACGGGCGGAGGAGCTTTCAAGTTTTACGACAAGATAAGGGAAGCATTGGGAGTAGAAGTCATACGGGAGGATGAAATGGAATGTCTCATTATAGGTGCGCTGCGTGATCTAAACATGGTGCACGCAGCCGGCTGACGCCAATGTATCGCAGGTCTCGATTTCTTCATCACAGAAATCCCGGACGAGGTATTTACGTACCGCGAAGAGTCTCCGATGGAGTTCATACCGTACCCGCCTCAACCGCCCTCTATATACCCCTACCTCCTCGTCAACATCGGATCTGGTGTTTCTATGGTCAAGGTTTCGGGACCGCGGCAATACGAGCGCATCGGTGGTACATCATTAGGTGGTGGAACACTATGGGGATTGCTATCGCTGCTGACAGGCGCACGCAACTTCGAAGACATGCTTAAGCTCGCGGAGAAGGGAGACAATTCCACCGTAGATCTTCTGGTAGGCGACATCTACGGTGCCGGATACAACAAGATTGGTCTGAAGAGCACACACATTGCCAGTTCCTTCGGCAAAGTGTACAAGATGAAGCGCGCTGCTGAGCGCGAAGCGGAGGATGGTTGCAACGGCGACTCTTCTTCGCATTACTCGGAACACGACCACGTTGCAGGTTCTTCGGAGCTCCCGCACTCGCCCGCCAAATTCCGCTCCGAAGATATCTCGCGGTCTCTCTTGTATGCTGTATCCAACAATATAGGACAAATTGCATACCTTCACGCTGAAAAGCACAACCTCGAAAAGATATATTTTGGCGGCTCCTTCATTGGCGGCCACGCGCAGACCATGCATACGCTGTCTTACGCCATACGTTTCTGGTCCAAGGGTAGCAAGCAGGCGTACTTCCTCAGACATGAGGGCTACTTGGGAAGCGTAGGCGCATTTTTGAAGAGACAGCCGAGGAACTGGGGAAGGAGAAAGAGCTTTGAGGGGACGAAACGGACGAGCATGGAATGACACTCGCAGGAAATGATGCATGTAAGCGTAGATATCGAAGGTACGATACCAATGATTGTTGCACATTTCAAATCAATGTCGCACCGTTAGCTTGACACATTCAGGTTTGTTACTACAACTTCCTAGAAAGGCTTGGCGTAGGTCGGGAAGTGCGACCTCCAGGGCTCGCATTATGGCACGTGACAACCGCGCCTCCAGGACTTCAGGGCTTACCCTTCTGACTGACCACCCATTTCACACGCTCGCTCGCTCATTACTCAACCCGCCGCAGATGCCACCTACCTCGCCTTACTCCCTCCTTGCGCGGCGGTACCTTATCTTGTCACACTGTGTCGCCCCATGTTAGCAACCTAGACGCCAACTACTATGAGCAAAAGCAAGGCAAAGCAGCGTCGTAGCGCCACCATCGCCTTCACGGCTAAGCTCATTGCCGGCGCCCGAACCCGCGAAGACAAGATCAGTTTCACCAAGAAGCGCATCTCGCACCTCTGCGCAGACATTGACTTCTAGAAGTCAAGAAACAAGCATTTCAACAAGGGGCACCAAAGGTTCAAGGTGGCCTTGCGGAAAGGCGGTGGGACTGGAGAGGTCAAGATGATGCAGGCATCGGTGGATGGCATTGCCAGTGCGAAGGGAAAAATTCAGAAACACGAGAGCATAATCGTGGCACTTTGGAGAGACATCGAGAAGCTGGAATTAATGGAGGATGGAGAGTTTGAGAAGAGGCTAAGTAAGGCCGAAAATTCCGGGGTTAAACGGGAGAGGTAGAGGAGGGAGAGGTAGAGGAGGGGAGGTAGAGGAGGGGAGGTAGAGGAGGGGAGGTAGAGGAGGGAGGGGGAAAACAACAAAGAGAGGGCTCATAGAGCGCAACGGAGTTCCAGACCATATACAGATCTCATGTACAAATCTCATGGAAACGGCTACTTTGCATCCGGCCGGCACATCACGATGGAGGAGTCTTCTTCCAGCGATGACGGCACCGATGGCAACGACACGACAACACTCATTGCAACCTTTGCATCAGATGACGATGAAAGTGATGCTGCCTATATCCCCGAACCGGATATCAAGTTGGAGGGCATCTCGGAGGATGACGGGAGCGAGGTCGAAGACCTTGACAGTGATGCGGAAGTCAAGCTGGATCATACGTCAAAGAACGACGAAAGCGAGACCGAGAATGAGAGTGCTGAGGCGGAGGCCAAGCTGGAGAATGGCACGAGCGCGGACGAAGGCGGGTGCTCAGTTTACATCAAGCCAGAGCCTGAGTAACGGCATATCATGTTCGCAAGCGCGGTTCTGGAACAATAGCTTTTCTTATCAGTACTGGAGGACAGGCACACTAGCTTCTCTGAAGTGGCGACTGACTCCCCGCGGCTAGTCTTGCGGCAGTATTGGCTCTCATTGTTTCACAAGCCTAAGTAGGGGTCACAAGTATAGGTACATAGTCATAGTTCAGGTCGTGCAATACTGTGCTTCAGGGAGTCACACTAATCGGGTATATTGGCACACATGATGACATGCACTGTGGAACCATAAGCTACACAAGATCTGATAAGCCTAGATTCTCGTGTCAAAACGATATTAGTGTAGCGATTTTCATTCAGGCGACTGTGACTAGGTCTGTGAATCTGTACTTGAGCTCTGAAGGAACTTATTCGCAGATACTTCACCCTCTACGTGTTTGGGTAATGACAAACATACCGGAACCTGCAAGTCGCCCTACCCCAAAGGGGAGGAGGCCTACGCCGTATCTTTATCTTGTACGGGCAATTCT
The DNA here is from genome assembly GCF_027946475.1 of Didymosphaeria variabile. NCBI lineage: Eukaryota > Fungi > Ascomycota > Dothideomycetes > Pleosporales > Didymosphaeriaceae > Didymosphaeria > Didymosphaeria variabile. The sequence goes on along the minus strand of NW_026611625.1, from coordinate 2,640,348 downwards.
ATGAGTTCCATCGATCCGTCGGGGGCTACGACTCAGAGGTAACTTACCCAGCTTCTGCTCATGCTTTGAACCAATGCGACTCACAGTATGAAAATTGATGTCCTATGACTATACCAGCGTCCAGTCATCGTATTTTCTTCTTCTATAACATGTTCTTGCACTTCCCTTCTTCTGTTGCAGCAACACTACTTACAATTCCACCTCAGAGCATCCAGATAAATTCTTCGACCATTTACCTTTTTCTGATCCCAGTCTTAACTCCATAATCACTTCTCCGGTTCTTTATAGTGTGGTACACATATACCCTGGATCGGCCACCTTCGCCATGTCAACAGAATCGAAAAACATCGTTCGCCTCCGAGCAGGCGTCGAGCACGAGCTTGTTTTCAGACACTCGGACTTGAAACCCACAGATTCCCCCTGCTCACAAGAGGATCTCAAAGCAAGGCAATGGATAGCAAAGAAGCTCCACGATGTTGATGGCATCTCCGTCGATCTAAACGTCGCCGACACAAAAGTTCGTGCGACATCAGCCGTGTACGAGTCAGACTGGACATTGCCGTACGAATCGGGACTCAACGTTTCGGAACATGCTACTACGAGCGGCTACTGTAATCATTCCTTTGAGTAACTGAAGTGAAGATTTAGGGAAAATGCTGATGAAAGACAGATGATCTCGAGTTAGCCTCGCCAGTAGCGGACATCAGCAGTATGGAGTGGATCAAACAGACTCAGGCTATCTTCGCAATGTTTCGCGACAAGAAAATCAACGTCCTAGTACCGGCTGATACCTGCGCCACTCACGTCCATATTTCACCCTTACATGTCGAGTGGGACTTAAACGCCCTCAAATCTGTTTCCAAGGCAATCATATACTACGAGCGATGTATTGATGCGCTTATTGACAAGAGGCACCTCAGCAGCAGCTGTTGCAAGGATTCAAACTTTGCGAGTGTGCTATACCAGAGCGATGTCCCTGAAGATCTTTACAATAAAACCTTCACAACAGAGTCGAATGATGGTACTGCCAGTCCGCAACAAGATTTGATGAGCATGCTTTGGAAGAAAATTGATCAGTGTAAGACGAGAAAAGATATTGTAGGGCTGATGTGTTCTCTTCCTAAAGGTTCTGAGAAGATAAGCTACACGGGTGACGCTGATATACTGACATCTTCTAAACGAGAAACTCCCGAAATCACTAGGAATCACCGCTGGAACTTCCGACCCCTTCTCGATGAGAGTGAGATGACGCATGTTGCTGTGGATGGTTCTCCGCATGTGCTAGGCACGATAGAATTCAAGCAACCTGAAGGATCTGATACAGCTGACAAAGCGATTGGGTGGAGATTGTTCGCAACGGGCTTTGTGCAGGCGGCTTTGTGTTGTAAATCTGGCGACATCATCGCAGCAGAAGTACCGACAGTCAAAGAGTTGCAGGGTTTCGTTGAGCAAGGCGTCGATGCGAATGGATGTGATACCAAGAGGGTGAAGGTTGTCTTTGAGCGAAATTCTGGGGCTGAGCCAACGAATATTGAATTCTACAAAGCTGGAAAGGAAAACTTCGAGGAGTATAGAATTACCCGTGGGGACGGAAGTCTATCGTCTGATTTGGAGGACTGGGAAGTTCCTGTGCCCCAGTAACAGAGAGAGGTTCAGTGGTCCAGCCACGATCGGCTCGGACCTGATGCTAGTGTAAATATTTTGCATTTGTCAAGCTTGTCGAGCCTGTGGTAGCCTACCTAACATGGTTATGATAGCATCTATGGAATGTTAGGTATCTAGAAAGATCTTCGCTCCAATGATTGTTTTGGGCAAGCTTTACGATAGTGACTACTTCTTCGGCCTAGTCTGCAACATGATCACACCAGCAAGTATAAAAATAAACAGACTCTGTCAGAGCCGTCCGATCCACACAGAGAACACTCATGCAATCAAATTACCTATAGCAAGCTAAGCGCTCACTCAGCTTTCTCGCCGAATGCAGTCCCTCTCAATTACCAGCAATGACCTGGCACCCAGCAGTCGCACCCAATTGTTAGACGGTCAAATCTGACGTGCAGAAGAGGTTTGAGAACCCGAGGTGCTTTGAGGCCGAGGTGTCCGTGCAATCATAGGTATCGGATGTGTCCACAACGCAATTACCCGCAACATTGCCATCCACATCCACCAAATCGCTATTGCGGTCATAACCCCCGTACCAAGCTAGCATATGATCAGTTACAGCCACTTAGAACGATTGCTAGGCGAAGGAAGCCGGACTTACTGTAATGGCCTAAGTCGGTGTTGAACTCTAGCTCAGTAGGAGCGATACTGTCTCCGTACGCGCTGCAACCGTCGCAACGGACGCCGGTCTTGTCGCCGCTCACATCGTCGCTGGAACTGTAAGGCGTATAGCCGATGTTAACATCGTTGCAATCAGGAGGGCCTGGAAAGAAATAGAATTCCGTCGTGGGGTCAAGACCGGTACTGTAGGTGGACCAGCCTTCGTAGATGTAGAAGTCCGCAAGAGTCGTCTGGCACAGAAGAGCAGCGACAACAGAAATTGTAAGACCGGCGTGTATGGTAATTTTTGAGTCGATGGTTGTTAAGTGGGAGATGGAGAGAAAACGGATGGCGTTTGAACTGGAATGTAGTGCAGTGGTGTTTGTGCTTGAGGACTCGAGCGTAGCCTCTTTATACCTCTCCACGAGTCCCTTTTGATAGCCCTTCACTATAGTGTCATCTTCCCTTCATCGCGATCTCAGGCACCCCGACGTCACCAGCTCTGACCTGTTTCCATGGTTGTGCGACCGTGATCTCGAGGTTTGGCCCCCAAAGCCTCATCACTATAGCGATGCCGATTCCCATAATTCCAAAACCTGATACTTTACTTCCCACCTTGCGTTTAGTTGTATGTTAAGCGTCGGAAAACACATAAGTTAGAACTAGTCGCGCCTAAGCCTCGCCTGCTAACCTAACTTCCAGCTGAGCCTCACCTACCAAGCCTTGGCAACGATCACGCAATGTAGGGATTGCATGCTGCCATTACTGGAGGCACTATGTTCAGTGGACTGAGTCCACTTTGCTCCAAGCTTGCGAGCACGCATATGGGGATTACTATCGCATGCGGTAAGTGCTGTCAGCTGCAAAGGTTTAGGCATAGAGATCTAGGGAAAATGGGAGGACCGGTTGGGACTATTGAAATACCTTGCGGGACTATCTCCTGAGAGAGCTCCTATGTGCTTATAGCTTTCCATAAGCTTCTCCCGAATCCCCACTTTCTCCTTGAGCGAGGTGACTAGATCCTGCGCATGTGCTGCCGCCTCCGCCTGCAGCGATGATTTCGCCTTGCTGAGCTTGAACACGCTCGTTCCGCGCGATAATGCCTTGGAGATGTGCGTTAAATTCAGCTTCGAGCCAGACGAGTGCGTGGAGTACGAACTCACGCCGAGTTAGGCGGGTGCGGCGAGGCTGGGCCTTGCGAATGCCGGACGGCATGCTGGATGATGGCGAGGTGTAGTGGGAATAGTGAAGGATGCGGAAGGTGATGAGCGGGTTGATGCGGGAGGATGGAGCATAAGGAGAGTGCCCAGCGCAAAATAGATTCAAAATGCGCTCCAGATACAACAGTGTCCTGTGCGGGGATGTGATTCATGGATCCATGGACCCAATGTTCCAAAGTCCAGTTGTTCTGGTTGCGAGTAAAGCACGGATCTGGCCACTAACTGAAAACAAGCTCCAGTATAGTTGGCCTGAAAGTAACTTCCTTGAAAGATCTCCTGGCAGTCTACACGGTCTTGTACACTAGCTTGGGTTTCTCTCTTTCTGGGAGACAATCCGCATCAGCTGAATCCAACCTCCTTTCCGATACTACAGTCTTATACAGGTAACTCCTTCTAACTTACATGTCTGTGTACGAATCCTATGACCTCAGGATACCCGCAGCCCACGTACCCGTTACGTCCGCCCAAAAACAAACACACCTTTGCCTTCCCGGTATCCCTCAAGCGTATCTTTGACTTTACTGATGAGCTCTTCGCCCTTCGTCTCCCACTCCCACGCGATCTTGTCGAAAGGAGTGTCTTTGAATGTGCCCTTCCTCGTCATATCCAGCACGTCCGCAACCGTCTTCTTCTTGTCCTCCGGGTGCCGCTGCGCCCACTTGCTAACCCAAAACCCATGAAAATGAATATCCTTAAATATAAGCATGCTCGCAGGTATCGTAAGCGGCTGCTTGCTCATCGCGCCGTACGTAACAAAGTGCGCTTCAGAAGCGAGGAGTTTTGCCATTGCAGTAGCGGCCTTGCCGTTCACGCAGTTGAGCGCGAGACGGATTGGTGCGCGACCGCCGTTTGTCCATTCCTTGGCCATGTCTTTTACACCCTGAGATTGAAGCTCGGCGTCTGTGATGACGACGTCGGCGCCGATATCCTTTAGTTCCTTCTTAAGCCTGTCTTCCGCGGTGGTGTCGTCTCGAGACCGGATGACATTTATACTCTTCAGTCCCCACTGCTTGCCAAGCTGAATAGCCGCCCTCCCCACCCCCGAATTTGCCCCGTTCTGGATGAAGAATTCGCCCTCTTTTAGATGCACAAAATCGCGCAGCATGCGATACGCAGTGCACGGATTTATGCTAACGGTACCGGCCTGCACAGCAGAAATGCCCTCGCGCATGGCGTCGTCGAGTCGCACGACGTCTTCCACGCGAGCACTCGCATGCGTCCTCCACGTCCCGAAACCAGGCCCATTCATAATCACCCAGTCTCCCTTCTTAAATCCCGCCTCTTTTGGCTTACTACCCAGAGCGATGACCTCGGCAACACCCTCATTCCCCGCCACGGCGATCGGCTTCGCAGTGCCTAGGGAGGTCGTGAATGTCGGTTTTGACGGGTACACGCCCTGGATTTGGTTGATGTCTGCGGGGTTTATGGGGGATGCGAGAAAGCGAAGCGTCATGAGGTCACCGTGGGGCGGGGAAATGGAGTGCCCGTGTAAAGAGAGGACGGCGGGCGGGTCGCCGTAGTCTTGAAAGGTGAGGGCTTTGGCTTGTTCGTAGCCGTAGGCGGAGATGGCGCGTCTCTGTGCGCAGGCGGGGGCTTTTCGCAGGCATTGGAGGGGGCGAATGGAAGCCCTCGCGAGCCTCGGAGCTGTGGAGAGGGTTTTGGAAGCCATCATCACGGGGAGGAGGAGGTAGATGCGCGTTGGTGATGCTTCGGAGAATTATTGCTCAGAAGATGTTTGCGCGACGTTGGAGCTATGACGTCGGACGGGCCGAGGTTGGTGGGGACGGAAGCTCAACACCAAGCCAAACTGCCAGCGCGTTAGCAGGTTCCACGCTGGCCGTTGCGCGGATCCTGCTGTTCTAGGAAATCTGGCATGATCGTATCACCATGAGAAACGATGATGTGCTTGATGACATTGGCAGTCAATTTTACGAGTCTAACCAGTAAATGCTCAATATTGAAGATGATTGCTGAACGATCCAGGGATCTCCATCCTGTGCAGAACAAACAGACCAATAACGAGTAAAGCGGAAGATGACGGCACGCGACATATCATGGGCATCAAAGAACCTCCATTCGTCAGATCCGGACCAAGACCTTTTTATATCTTAGACGTCCACATCGTCATCAGACCTACTATGGTAGTATCCGTCTATTACGCTTTGGAACTCCCCACGTGCTGATATTTGTTGCTTCTAGTCTGTGGTTGAGCTGAGATGGCTTGTAGCCATTACGGCCAACTACGCGCTACTTCCCTCTCCGCCTGCGAACTCCTACTTCGTTACAACATCAATGTCCCTTTGCACCCTAATTCCCATGATCCCCTTTGGCTGGACAATATGCTCTGTACTACTACTATCGTCGTCGTGCTTTTTCCCAGATGGGCTATAGATATGGGCCGAACTGCTTTTCTGGCTTTCCAACTCGATATGGCCTTTCTGACTTCCGGTTGGGTAGCCCGAAGAGCGCGGCTTGCTGCCGTTCCCGTATTCCCCACGCCACCACCGAGAGGATAGCAAGGGGCGAATGAGGGGTGCGTTGCTAACAAGCATGGCGACGAGGGTTTCGCGGCAAGCCCAGATTGCCGGAGTGGCGGCGTCGGCATTCTGTTTGGTATTAGAGCGGTTACATGTGTTTATCTTGGGATGAGAAGGATTTGTACCTTAAAGACGAAGACCACGCGGAGGATGGCAGCGATCATGACGAAAATTCCAGCACAGAGAAGCAGGAACAGCATGATCTTCCGCGAGAGAGGCAGCTGGGCCTGCAACAGCATCTGGATGAGATGTTAGCGATCCGACCCCAACATCTGAACAAAAGGTCTGGTCTCTCACTGGAATGGGTATTGCGACTATGCAGAAGTCAGTAACTAGATTGACGGCCAAGACAGTTATATAGAAGGCTGGGTTCTCTGGAGTGCAGTGCTCTGCTCTTTGTCAGTACAGACGAAGTAACTTTCTGTGTTGGTAGCAGCGAGAGTCGACTTACTTCCAGGATCAGGGTAGATTTGCCAATACCGATAGAACGGTCGACAAGCCGAAACAAAAAGAATGATGTTCACGAGCCAGCTGACGATAACGGCGTAGAATATTGGCTTGATGAACTTTGCAGATTTTAGGCCAGTAGTGACACGCTTGAAAAAGAACAACATGCATATCTTCAGCGTCCAAAGCATGCCAGTGTAGGTAAACCATCCTACTATAAAAGCCTTAGAGCCTCGAACCCTCATGGCCGCCTCTGCTGCGCTGATATTCTTGCGGTACTCGTCCGTCATGTTGGCGTTGTCGCCGCTCTGCGAAACGATGTGCGCCATGATGGACATTGCGGTGAAAAATATCTGCCACTCCATTAGCTACGGGCTTTCATTAGGGGTGGCGGTACATAATGCTTACCCAAGCTATCGGCATGAGATAGTCATCGTAGTCCAAATTTCCAATTCCCACCATCTTGATGCGGGTGTAGTACCTCAAGAGCACCACAACAGTGGCGATGCTGTACTCTACCCATGTTTCAACGACGAGTTGTTGAATGGAAGACATGGCCAACCTCTACTTCAGAATAGAAGTAGCTGCAACTTCCCCACGAATCTCAACAGATGCGCCAACGGGAGCTCAGGGGAGGGTTGGTCAAGCTAGTGTAAGAGACGGGAGCCCTTATGTCTACAAGTCAAAATTCCTCGTAACATAGGGAGCAGGAACTATGCCCAGGTCACAGGTCTACCTGAGGCTCTTACCCTGGGGCAAGGATACCAGATGCTTGTCACTCCACTGTTTCAAATTTTGGCATTGAGCTCCACAATCATAAGCTATCGTCGATGCCCGTTTGGGCGGCCAAGCTACTCCATCATGTTCCGGTTTATTTCCGGACAGACGTCGTCGAATGTCCAATTGTTGATGGTTGGTCTCCACTGCGGCACGGGGAATCGATCGGCCATCCGTTTCGTACGGTAGCTGCCGATCACTTCCCTGGCCATCAAGCTTTGACAGAACTGAGTAACGTGTCGGCAAGGCGTCCAACGGTTTTGCTGACGGGCGTTCATGAACTAGAGATGATGGACACTAGGGACAAGTGACATCCATCACAGACGGAATCGCGCACTGTTGGATAGGGGCACATGTGTACGTGTACCCTCCAAAGTTGTCCATTTGTCTGTTGCATTTGCATACTTTGTGAAGGTCGTTTACGACTTCGACACGATAAAGGAGCCGCTGGAGGTTTCGTTCGAGCGAAGCTAAAACGATAACGATCTGAGCTCGCGATACCTTGTGTCAAATGACCTGGATACCTATGACAACTGCTGAAAGGTGATAATGTCGACTCAATGCCCTATATGGTATCACGTTAACGAATGGGGTGTATCGCACACGTACTTATCATTGGATATTGAATCTCAGGGACAACCTTGGAAGTCATCATGTCTAAACCATCCGCCCACTCGGGCAGGGAAACTTTTTGAGAACCAATGCAGTAGGGCAGCCCTAGATGTTGACTCGCTGTCCGAATCAATATTGAGCCTGACTGCCATAGGTGCAGGAAGGAGGTAGGCACGTCCGTTTGGATCACTACTAGCTGCCAATATTCTTGTGAAGGGAATTTTCACTTAAGTCTACGAAACTGACTGACTCGGATCAAGCACATTTTTGCGTGATGGTTACTCCAGAAGGCTGGCGAAGCTGATCTGTGTCCTGAAGGGTACGACGACGCGCCCATCTCCGTGGGAACTCGGAAGCGGGTGTGCCGTCAAATGGCAGGGCCCGACGCTAAAAGCGCCAAGAGCATAGCCGAGGCAGGTACGCCCGTGCAAGTGTCTAGCGTGACAAGGGTATCGTCCAGGAGCTACGATACGCTCGCGTACTTGCTTGAAGTGTGTATGTACCCTCAGACTCAACGAAAGACTCTCGCTAACGATTGCTTGAGGATACCGTACAGGACTCATCCACGAACAGCACCTGGGAATCTGTATTGGCTCGCACCAAATGCATTCGCAGCTCCACAGGTTCATGATAGAGGCCCGAGAGAGGCTCACGATCCTGTCCGCCTCACGCGCCTTTGCGATGCATCCTGCAGCATGCCCAGGTGACCCTTTCCATGCTTGTAGATACCCACAAAATGGTCAGACCACGCCAGAACTGACTCGAGGACATGGCTAGACACCGTCTTCCCGTCTTCCCGCCCTACCGACCCCACTTTATCGATGTGATCCAATGGATGGCAATGCAAGTCGCCCCATCAACCCACAGACACTTTCATCCAATCGCTCGCTTTTGCGACGACCGCGCGATACTCCACAGCGGTGATGTCTAGGGGGATAGTAAAGGCAGCGCATCTGTCCAATTCCCTGGCGTGTTTGTCTTGATTGCTCACACATTGTTCCGCTGATTGCGACAGTATCATACATCTCAAGTCATGTCTTTCGTAACGATCAGGCCGGAGACGTTCAGCAATCTTGAGGACAAAGTCATAGTGATAACAGGAGGGGCCACAGGTATCGGTGCCGTGGCGGTGACGGAACTCTTGTGTATGTCAAATTTGATCCTTCGTCTTGGACCAAATATCAGGTATGCTGATCCACCTAACCTCTAGCTGCGGGTGCTAAGGTAGTGCTTGGAGATGTGAAGGCTCCGGATCCCGCACCCACTGACGATAGGTTCACCTTCATCCACACCGATGTCACCAAGTACGATGCAGTTGTCAATCTCTTCGCCACCGCCTCTGCTGCTCATGGTCGAATTGACCATGCAATCAGCAACGCGGGGCTCGTAGAGATAGGCCAACTGTTCGCAACCGGAGAGTCAGACGACGCAATACGAGAGCCTCCTACCACCGCCGTTCTAGATGTAAACCTTAAAGGGACCATTTTCGTCACGAGAGTTGCGGTGCACTACCTCCGCCGTAGTCTTGTACGAAATGCCTCAACGCAGAGTGATGCCAGTATCTTGTTGGTCAGCTCTGTCGCCGGCTTCGGTAACTGGCCTGGCCTCTTTCAATACTCAGCCAGCAAGCATGGGGTTATGGGCTTGTTTCACAGTACCAAAGACTTCCTATACGGTTCTGAGGGCATCAGGATTAATGTGGTGCTTCCGAACATGACCGGTACGTCGAATCCGAGATCGACCTTTACTCGATGAACTCCAGCCAAGCAAGTATTGACGATGCGCAGATACTCAAATGGTCACTGGTGTTATAACAGCCTACAAAGCCAATGGTGTTCCTATCAACGAACCCAAGCACGTTGCGAATACGTTTCTCCATAGTTTATCGAACGACGTCAACAGCGAGGCGTTCTATGTCTCGGGTGGAAAGACTTACGAGATAGAGAAACGACTGGACGAGGTGAAATCACAATGGTTAGGGCAACTCCTGTTTGATGAGTTGATGGCGGGACAGCAAGCGCTGGGAGCTGTAAGTATTATGAAACGGCATTCGGGATGGATGTTTACTGTTACTAGGGTAGCAACTGGACCAAACGTAAAGGTGGCCAATAAACAAGAGATGACTATGCAGGAAGGAAGAGGGCGACGCGACGATGGTGATAGTTTGGGAAAGTATTGGTCAGATGAAGTTTGCGCTGCGTTAGAACTATGACATCTGACCTGTGAACGGGCCGAGGTCGGTAGGGACGAAACTCAACACCACGCCGAGGATCCAAATGCCCGCGACTGCCCGCGGAAGATGCCTAATTCCCCGCAGGGTTAGCTCAGCATCTACAATAGGCTAAAGTCCCCAAAAGTATCTACTGTAGATACTTCCGGGGAGTCGCGGGCATTGGTGTATACATTCTACCCCTCACATAGTCACGACATCCGTACCCTATATAGAGTCTCTCTCATGCTGTGATGAAATGTATTACTTCCCCTTCCGCGCGTTGACCAGTCGCCATACCATCGACCCCGCTCTCCCGCTACACAGTTCCCCTTCCCATTGACCCCAGCCCCCTCCCACAACACCATGGCCCGCATAAAAGTCGGCGTAGTTGGCTACGGCTTCGCCGCCAAGTCTTTCCATCTGCCTTTCATCGTCGCCATTCCAGAATACGAAGTCGTTGCTATCCTTCAACGAGCAGAGGCACCCGCCGATCCCGCCTCTGCAGCCAAGGGCTCACACTGTACAGTGGATTTCCCACATGTCACGCACTACAGATATGCAGAGGACTTTTTCGACAACTCAGAAATAGAATTTGTCATTGTTGCAACGCATGCAGATACGCATGCGACGTTCGCAGAGCAGGCGTTGAGGGCGGGGAAACACGTGATCGTCGACAAACCCTTTGCGCGGTCCACACTAGAAGCAGACTCAGTGATAGAAATCGCCAAGCAGGAAGGACGTGTCGTCACCTGCTTCCAAAACCGAAGATGGGATGGAGATTTCCAAACTGTACGCGAGCTCGTTAAGAAAGACGCTTTTGGTGGTATCAACGAGGCCGAAATCCACTACGACTTTGACCGCGCCCCTTGGCTTCATGCTTTGAAGAAGGAGTATACGCCGGGTGATGGGCACATGTTTGGCTTGGGTACGCACACTGGCACAGCATAATGACTCCAGACGTGCCTAAAATATCTCTATAGGAACCCACAGCCTCGACCACGCCTATGTTCTTTTCGGACGTCCCGCCTTAGTCACCGCGTTCTTGCGCACACAACGCGGTGTCGAAAGCGAAGTCGAAGACTCTTTCACAGTGATACTGCAGTACGATGGTTCCCGGAAAGGTCTTTTGGTCACAGTACGTAACGCCTGTGTACGAAGTCGCTCTATCTTAGACATGATACCACATACCCGACCCCACTGTTGAGTTACACTGACTTCGTACCCATGCGTCTAGGTGAAGACCAGCGTCGTTTCGCCCATGGCACAACAGCTCAAATACTGGATCCGCGGCACCAAGTCCTCGTACATCAAGTACCAGGCCCGTAGTACATGTCCGCAGGAAGAGCAGATCGCGAAAGGGGCGGATCCTCTTGATCACGATTTTGCCGCCGAACCTCACGTGCTTCGGGGAACCCTTACCTCTTACGATAATGTCGACGGCGAGGTGCAAAAGTTCGACGAGGAAAGTAGGAGATACGTAGGGAACTATCCAACGGTTAGAGGATGTTGGATGGGAATCTATCAGAATGTTGCTGATCATCTTAACGGAAAAGCTGAGCTAGCCGTGAAAGCCAATGAGGTGCGAGATGTGCTAAGAATTATTGAGTTGGCACGGGAGTCGCATGAGAAGGGGGTTACTGTGGCGTGGAAATAGTCATGATCTCTGTGTAGGTTAAATAACGTTGCGTGTTACTGCCACGGTCCTTGGGTATCCTTCCCTTGAATGAGCCAATGTTTCTCAAAGAATGCCATTTGAGGAAAGTTTACTGAGTGGGGCTCTGACTGATGTTACCTTCTTCAGGAAATTGAACGAAGAAGACTTTCCGAGGGAGGAAATAGTCCAAAGGAAAGTGCCACTCCGTTAATGCCATATGATGTTATTGGTTTAACAAAGCCAACCTGGTCTCCAAAGTTGATTGGTGAACGGAAAACTCTACACCACAATTGATAAGACAAGACCTTTCAGAGCTCTTTCGTAAATGCAATCTCTTCGCACCCATGGCGCTTGTCGGACAACAATGCGCAGACGTGGACAGGTCCGACCTGCGATCAACTGACAGTCTTGACGCAATTCGTCGATGCATGAGATGGGCAGGGGCAAGCCAACTTTCGTTTCCTAGTCGACGAACCTTTCCACAGTTCAAAGTGTTTCTTAGCGAAATGGCTATGGTATTTATGAGCACGGATCCCCTTGTCTCCCCGGCTGTGGACCTTACCTCCCAGTGACGTGTCATTGCCCCCAGAGCTGCAAGAGCGCGGCCTTACGCTCGTTAGCGACATTTGATGTGCTCTCTCCGATACCGAGTGTCAACACCTCACCGGCAATGCTTTTCGATTTCTAGATACGTGATCAACTCTATAAGCTGACTGTTTCACAATGGTACCTGGAATCCAGCCGTGACCTCCGTACTAACTTGGGTCTCACCTTCCGTTAGCTATTGGCAGCCATATGTAGTGTGGAGCCACTGAGGGATGTAAAATATCTGACGGGCCCCAAGTGGTCAACATGGCTCCGTCGATCCTCTCGGAGGAAGCCTTACAAGCTCTTCACATTGGCAAGCTGTTGAACGACATGTAAGAAGCTTGGAGGACCTTAGTTTTTTCTTTCTTTTTTTGTCATACTCATCACAAAGGCAACCTAACACCTAGCTCCTCTCACTCATTGCACTCGCTCACCTGAGCTTGCGCTGCTGAATCTCCTCTAACTCCGCCATCTCGTCGAGCAATTGAACCGTCTCCGTTGGATTAGCTATCCAAGCTGTGGTGCATGCCAGTCGAGCCTTGAAGTCGTTTGCACCGGCTGACAGGAACTGGTCTCCTACATGCAGTGTTTTACTTCCTTCAATACCACCGAAGAACTGTTGGCATGCGAGCACGCCCCATGACTTGTCTCCGATATCAACGAACACGTCGTTGCCGCCATTGAAAGCGCAAAACGGGAGGCGATTACCAACTTCGGACATCTCCTATCTCGTGTTAAGTGTATCTGAGGGTGTACGTAGAGGGCTTATTGGCTTACCAATATCTTCTGCGCAATCAGGACAGTCTCTTCGAGCGTCTCCCGGCAGAATTTGTTACCAGGCTGAGGTATTATACCAACTGCTCGCTCCTTCCGCACAATGGTCGCATCCATGCGCATGTTCTTGACTGTGTCCCTCAGTGATGCTTCGGCGATGTCAAGCAACGCGGTGATGTCTGATTCTTCCCACAGCACCATCTCCTTCAGCAGCCATTCCTGTTTCGGCACTAGCTTCAACATATCCGGCACATTCCCGTCGAATCTAAAGCAGTAGTTGCTTTCTCCGCCCATGATGATGAGTCCCTGTTTTGCCGACTGTGGCAGATCCGAGGCGTAGATAGCGTCCAGAAGTCCATAGAGTCTTTCGTAGTATTTGTGTGCTTCGGTGTAGCCTGCTGCTGTAACGATGCCGATCTTGGAGCCGTTGCGCATCAATTTGAGAATGCGTGGAATCACGGGGTTCTCGGGTGTCAGACATTGGCCGTCGTTATACAAGGTTACATCACCATCGAAAGTGACAAGCTCCAAGGGCCCGTTGCGGATCAGGCTCATCACCTGGGCTGTGTTGAGAATGAGTCTGACATCGTTGAAGGAGGGAGGCACGAAGCGGCGCATGCTTATGAAGCGTCGTTGATCTTGCCAGATGAATGCATCGTGGAGGGCCAATGGGGTGAAGAAATTTGCAACCGAGGGCACCAGGAGCTTGAGTTTAGAGCGGTGCTGTGTTCCGGTCTGCTGGTGCGTGACTGTGCGTATTATGTTAGTAGATTAGACTAATTGCAATGTAGTCCGAGTCCAGCTCGAAGGAGCATCCTACTGTGATCGTTCACTATGTCTTCAACGTCTCGCATAATCTCGGCATATCGTCGCTGGGTCCGGGTGGCAGTGGCGTCAACGGATTCCCCTTCAGGCTCAAAGACAGCGGTAGGTTGGGAATGAAGCACAAATGGGACTGCTAGAAGGCCCTAAGAGAGCATTATTGTGCAGTCCTTTCCGGTGTATGTGAGGTGCAGTACCTTGATCCATTCAATCTAGTGTACATGTTAGATCCGGGCTCAATGATCCGAGGTCATGGCTCTTGCACGCACCAACTGATCTCGTCGATGTGTCTGGATAGTATGTCAGCGTCAGCAAACATCAAGCTAGGTGTGCAGCAAGCAAACCTTGAGAGCATCTAAGGGAACTAGTGTCAGCACGGGCAGCTGATGAAGCGGGGAGCCAAGGATGGAACTCCCCAGCATAAGACTGATGACCTACATTCTACGCGATATCTGGTCGTCATGGCGAATGAGGAAGGGAAAGGAGAGGAGCGGGATGAGCAATGAGGTCTGGGAGAGCCGCACGAAGGTGGGAGGCAAGGCGCCACTAAGCTGAAAGGGGGAAGGAGAGACCACGTGAATGCTTCAGTCTACGCCACACCAGATTCAATTGGACTACGGAGCGTTGGTCCGACTGTCGCAGAGGGGAGACAGTCAGATGCAGGGACAGGCTCCCTTTTGCATGCGCGTGGATGCGGTGAAAGAGCTCGTTGGCAGGGGTAGCTTCATAGATAGTCCCCGCTACCTCGCTAGCGCCGGCCGCGGCCGCCCGTTTGTCGTCCCTTGCAGCAAAGACAGGCCTTCTCCCACAGCACGCGCAACCACCACGCGTCGCCCGCTAATCCGCCCAAATGTCTGGCGCGGATTCGCTGTCGTCTGTCGCGCTGCGACCATGGCCCGCGCCTGCCAAGGAGGCCTTGAGCAAAGAGGACCTCTACGCCCAAGTTGCGCAACTAACGTCGGAGCGAAGACAATACCTGCGCGACATTACCGAGAAGACGCTCCTCGAAGACATCGCGGCCGGGCGGGATGGCATTGTGGACACAGTGGAAGGCGGGAAGCAAAATGATAAAGAGGACGTAACGTCACAGGCTGAGATGCTGGAGAAGTTGGGCAGGGCTAGACATGAGGTCTTCAACAAGCTTGACTGGGCCTCTTTTGCGGCTGGCAACGCGCTCAATGTCGTTTCCCTCATCCTTTCCCGCGACCTCGCGAAATATCCGAACAAGAAAGAGTCCGAGAACCTCTACACTCCCCCGTTCCAGGAGTTGAAGGTCCCACGCGGATCGCTGGGGCTGGTCAAAGAAGCACTCCCCGATGAAGACCCCTCGCAAATGAGGGCCGAGGAGAAGGCCCGGCTAGACTATGCCACGCGGAGGCAGGTGTTGGCCATGAAGGGCTCGCGCATGGAGGCTCTTGACTGGGCCACCGACACGCTACTCAAAGCTGCGACCGACCTTGAGAGCAACATCCGCAAAGAGACCAAATACTGGGATGAGATTTTATCGATATCGGACAAGGGTTGGCAGATGCAGCGCACGCGGAGGGGAGTGCGAAATGCTCCTTACGCCGTCAAATACGGGCCTCCGGAAGCCAGCAATCACTTCAAGGCACGCGGCTTAGCGCCGCTTCGCATGGACAAGAACGGTGATATCATTCTTGATCCGACTCTCACCCTCAAACCAAAGACACTTCGCGTGCGGATCAGCGAAAACGACAGGATCACAGGCATCTCCCAAGCGGCGACACGCGGCGTTCTGGACGACCTTGCGATCGAGAAATCAATCCAGCTTGCGCGGGCATCGCTTTTCGAGGAAGAGCTATTCTATGAGATGTCAATCGAAAGCCGTCAATTGCTCTCCTACGGGGTGGAACTGCGGGACACAGTCATCCATGTCACAGTGCCAGGCGAACATCCTACGCAACGTAAATTGTTAATTGATTGTATAGCCCAGGATGATAATGATCTTTCTCTTCATGGCGGCAGTCAGGACTGGCTTGCTCAGGATATTGCGGAGGGTTTGCGGATCTTGCTTGCACACGAACATCGCATGCGCCTATTCAGGCGTACCCGACTCCCACCACCAATGACACAACACAAGCGCCAACAGCCTACGCCGCCGCTTCTAAGGACTCTGCTCGCTATGTTCAGTCACCTGAACGCCGTGGACTCGCTCTATGCCTATCTTGGCGCAGTTGCAAACACACTGAAGAGCGCTGGACTTGGTTTGACCTTGGAAGCTACCAGGGAGCTGACGTGGGAGAAGCTGACCGCAGCAATCAAGACAGCCGAATCTAAAGATCTCACCGCAACCGATCAGCTACTGGCTACCCTCATCCGACCGTTCGAAGGGAAGGCTTCGATATCGCTTCCATCCTCAACCGAAAGCGCACCGGAGAACATCACCATCGGCACGAGAACCTACATTGGCCCGCCGCACTTCGGCACAGAGCACAAGATCACGTTACCGCCCTCTCTCCTTCAGCTATTGAACCTGGAGCACGACCCGCAGCGCCAGCTGAAATTCTCCTCCACCGAGGAGGTGAAATCATATCTTGACTTCATCCTTTCGCTAGACATCTCTCAGTCATTTCTCCTCAAAGAGTTCGGTGGGCGCTCGGTGATCAAGTCATCGGAGCCTCGTATATCGGTTGTTTCCAAAGGAAGCAGAAAGGGTCTGGTAAAGGAAGACGATGTCGAGATCGAGCTGGAAAAGGCAGCATTGAAAGCGACTGCTACCGCAATCGGACAGTTGGCCACGGGGGCCGCTATCGAGAGCTTTACATGGAATGGTACTCCAGGGCGACCGCCTCTAAAGGAGAAAGTGAGGAGCTGGCTATCGTGAGCACGTGCAGATGGCGCGACGCGATTGCGCGACACTTCATCTCACGACAACACGTCTGGCCGCTTGGCGTTCCTGGTCGATGATGTATGGATGGGTCATCGCCGCGCGAGGACGAGGCTAGCACGGGAGTCTCGGGCTAATGTGGGGTAGCTTCCCCATTCTCCGAGAGCTCTAACTCGAGAACGACGAAGAACGTGGACGATCCCCATGTTCACCAATACATTGAGAACGCTCATGATGACGCGAAGACCCGACCTTTCTATCTGCGCTTAGCTTCCGGTTCGTTGACGTACCTAGCAGCTTGACATAGGAACAATTGAAAAGCCAGGTACAACCACCTTCCAGCCTCTCTTCACGGTGCTTGTAAACATGTTGTCGTTACCAATATTGACAGCAGCATCGCTTCTCCTTCCCGCGCTCTCGAGTGCGCAGATCGCTCGCGACCCTGGCGTCTACGGGCCTCCACTCGAGATTGTACACCTCTATGATGATCAATGGCCGACAGGTACTCTCATTATCGCTCCCGATAACGCATTGCTAACGTTTCAATCCTACCAGGAATCACCGTCTCTCGCACCGGCCGCAAATTTTCCAACTACCCGCCCGGCCTCGATGCGAACAACACGAACAACGGCAGCAATGGAAAGTATACAGTCGCCGAACTGATTGGGAACAACACCGAGCGCCCCTACCCCTCCGCCGACATAAACAACCCCCCAGGCGGCAGCATAAATTACACGACCTACCCGCCCACCGGCGCAAACTACCAGAATTACCTTATCGGCGTGCAGTCCGTCGTCCTAGATGCAAAAGACAGATTGTGGATCCTAGACACCGGCCGCGCGCTTACATCCAACAGCACGCTCGTTCCTGCGAGTTATGGCGGGCCGAAACTTGTTTGCGTAGACCTATCCACTGATACCGTGACGAAGACCATTGTATTCCCAACCACCGTAGCGTACTCCGATTCCTATCTTAACGACGTGCGCTTCGACCTCCGCAAGTCCACAGCCGGCGTAGCATATATCACAGACTCCAGTACGGAAGGTCGCAACGGTATCATCGTGGTAGACCTGGGCAGCGGGGAGAGCTGGAGACACCTTGATGGCGCACGCGAAGTGCGACCCGACAGGGGCTTCGTCGCGAACGTGTGGGGCGAACCTACATACTACATCCCCGGGCCAGGCCAGCCGCTTACTTACCTTCCCTTTGGATCGGACGGAATTGCGCTTGGGGCTGATGGCGAAGATCTCTATTGGACCGCGGTAGGCAGCCGCACACTTTATAGTCTGTCCACAGAGAGGTTGCTAGATCGTAGTTCCAATAGCGAGCTGTTGGCGCAGAATGAGATACGCAACCGCGGGGAAAAAGGCGTCAGCGACGGTATGGAGACAGACACGAACGGATACATCTACGCTGGAAACATGGAGCAGGAAGCTATCTCTTTCTTCAACCCGAAGGACGCTTCCTCGACTATTTTCGTAAGAGATCCAAGGATTAATTGGGTGGATACTAGTAAGCTCTCCTTTCCGCCTCCCCCCTTTCACGTGTCCCCTTTACGTTTACAAATCAAAACGAAAAGAAAGGCGGCAGGCCTAGATGGGGAGCATGACATAAAACGTGCTGACAACAACAGTGGCCACTGGCGCAGACGGCTACCTCTATTTCACAGTTAACCAGCTTTCTTTCAGCTCGGCGTTCTATCCGGGGACGGATCGGAGGGTGAAGCCGTTTGTGCTGTTCAGGGCACAGTTACCCGGAAATGGGACGAGGGTGAGTCTGCTGTGAGTGAAAGGGGATGGTAGGGAATGATGTGGGGTGTAATAGAACCGGAGGGAACACCAGATATTTGACGTCGGAGTCTAGGCCAATTTCATTAAGAGATACATGAATACAGGGATTGGTCTTTAAATCTGAAGCAGCAAGGGGAATGCTCGGTTGCACGTGTGTTTAGGGAAGCTTAAGAGAGATAGTGTAGTCGTCGGCATAGGCGGAAACAAACACATATGATTCACCGGTCATCGTCTGCACCTTCGGGACGTTTACACGATTACCAGCTCTCCCGCCTTACAGCGATCGAACATTCCCGACCACTTCGTCTTGAAGAACCCTACTCTTCGTCAATTCTCGTCGACAACAGCGAGTGACACCAAAACCTCCACGTCGTTCTGATCGGGAGAGTGCTCGATCTACCTCGTAGCTAACATCTATGAGACATATTCTGCATATCACTTCCTACTACCGTTAGTCTCGGATAGAGGCCAGACGACCAGGTTCTGGCTATGCAAATGCCGCTTTCGCCCCTTGTGGGAGCACCTTGTGAACTCGGAATCGGCAAAGTGTAATTGCGCGGTAGCTGCCGCGTGCCCATGTGATGTAGACGAAGGTTCACAATGCAACAAGCACAGTGAAGTGGAAATAGGCTGAAATAAGCTAATGTAAATTGAGAGATAGCGTACGTTGCCTTGCACCTTCCGACCCTGCAGTCATTGATCGCCCACAGTTGGCTATATACACAATACTTCAAACCTTTGACTGCATGGATTGCAACATTGGATCCATGCAATGTCGTAGCCCAATAATTCTCTAGCCATTTGCGACTTCGTTTCTACAGTTGGCTATGATTGATCCTATCCGTCTACAATCAACGTACAAAGTTCCTATGTCCGGCATGCCACCATCTATCTCCGCCCCAACACGCTTGTTCACCCGCCCAGCCGTCCGCCTCGGACCAACCCGCCTGACTCAGCGCACCAGCCCGCTCGAATGATCAGCCTTGCGCCCGGAGAACGATCTTAACACCGCAAGCCCCTGGCAAGTCATTGCGATCGATAAGCATGTCAATAGGGTCGCAGGTGGTTCCACAGGAATACGCAGTATTAGCCTTTGGAAACCATAAGTTGATTGGCGAAATGGTTTCGTCAACGGAGAGGCCTTGAAAAAGATTTCTTCGTTGGAGCTGGACGGACCAAATGGCGGAGCGGTAGTCCAGATATGGTACACAGGGCTGTGATGCCTTGAGAGTGAGGACTAAAGGTACAAGAGGAGTCGAACGTCGAGGGGGAAATGGATACAAGAGCAGAGTCTTGCACAAAAACCCAGCTTTCAGACCATTACAGCCGTTCCACTCACCGGATTCCATCAGTAACTCCAATTCCGCATCTTCTGCACAACAACTCAAAAGCGCCTCAATGTCTTCGCTCAAAGATTATCTCGAATCCCAAGTGAGGGCCTCCCCCCCCAATCTCAAATGAAGTACACCCGGTTCGTCCAACTCGTATCACCTTGTACATACATCGTGCAGATTCTGAACCCCCTTCTCATAGTCTCGGCCGGTCGGGCCTGAAGGTCTCCTCCATCATCCTCGGCGCCATGGGCTTCGGCGATCCCGCCTCCTCCAACGGGCCGTGGGTCCTTGACGAAGCTGCCTCTCTCCCGCTCCTCAAGTACGCTTTCGACAAAGGCATAAACACCTGGGACACGGCCGATACCTACTCACAGGGAAAAAGCGAGGAGATTATCGGTCGGGCTATTAAACAGTACGGGATTCCGCGCGAGAAGCTCGTCCTACTGTCAAAGGTATTTTTCGGCGTGGATGAAGCCGAGGTTGTCAAGAAGGAGGGCGGATTCGATCTAGTGAAGGCGATGGTGAATGATGGCTCGATGGTCAACCGTGTGGGTTTGAGTCGGAAGCATATCCTCGATGCGGTAGATGCTTCAGTGAAGAGACTAGGGACGTACATCGATGTTCTTCAAATCCACCGTTACGATCCTGACGTTCCCGCTGAGGAGATCATGAAGGCGCTGAACGATGTGGTCGAAAGTGGAAAGGCGCGTTATATTGGGGCGAGTTCGATGGCGGCGTGGCAATTCCAACTACTCAACAACACGGCGGAGAAAAAACGGATGGTAAGTCGCTGTTTCCTATTCCCGTAGTCGGTTTTTGGTTGGTACGGCGAAAGGAGAGCTAACATGACGAAGGCACAAATTCATCTCCATGCAAAACTACCACAACCTGCTGTACCGTGAAGAAGAGCGCGAGATGCACCCATACTGCTTCCACGAGGGCATCGGCCTGATCCCTTGGTCTCCCCTCGCACAGGGCAAACTCGCTCGGCCATGGAGCGCTTCTTCTTTTCGGAGCGACAATAACCCCTTCGGCGACATGCTGACTGCGCCCTCTGATGAAGCCATCGTCAATAAAGTTGAGGAGGTAGCAAAGAAGTTGGGTGTGAGTATGGCGCAGGTAGCTACGGCGTGGAGCCTGAAGAAGAGCGTGAATCCCATCTTGGGACTGCAGAGCGAGAAGAGAATTGATGAGGCGTTGGGAGCTGTGGGTATCGTGCTAAGCGAGGAAGATGTTAAGGCATTGGAGAGCGTGTACACTGCGAAGCCAGTCGCGCCGCTATGGTAGTGACATGCGAGAAGATTCTTGAAGATTTAATGGGGCTTATTCTTCTGCAAAAATTCATATAATGAATCTAACCACTTTGCTAAGACACACTTGGGCTTTTCTTGAAGTCCCTAAATACTTCTGCAATGTCACATTTGTTTATTTTTGTGAGAGTACGAAATAGATACGAGGCCAGGAACATGAATTAGAGGCATGGACAAACGATGTATTACAATTCAAGTCAACAGTATCCAGGCGCGAAGCCAAAGCTGGGGTGGATTAAAGAACAGCGATAAAGGCAGGAAAGCGCGGCATCTAATAGTGGTACAAGGCAAGACGTTTCCAGACGTCTTCAAGCCCACCCAGTTCAAAGAAGCTATCAAGTTCAGACTCCCCAGCCAGAATACATCCCAAAAAAATGTGCAGCGAATCAAAAACCCTACAAGGCCGGGCTCTCAGGGGTGAAAAACTCGTCCGTAGGCGAGGGAATCTTATCTTTAAGCCACGTCAGCACAGCATCAGTGCCCTTCTTCAGCACCGCGTAGTTCGGTACGCGGAACTTGTTGCCTTCGATGTCGAAGCTCGTCAAAGTTCCAATGAGTAGACCGATCTGCGGCTCCAAGCGCACAATGTCGTTGTTGCTAAGGCTAACGATCTTTAAGCCTTCGAGCGACTCAGCTGAGACTTCATCAATGCCGTTATCGGACGCCAAAAGCGTCGTAAGCTCAGGATACGACTCGCGCAGAGTCGGCAGCGACCCTGCTATCCTGTTGTTCGAGACGTCGAGATGATGTAGCCTAGGCGCTGATAGCATCGAGGAAATATGCTTGAGCGACCTGAGCTTGTTGCTGCTGAGACGAAGTTCGCGAAGCTTGGGCAGCGCCAGGCTCTCCGTCAACGGATCAGCGATGTTATTTTTGGACATATCTAGCACGGTCAAGAACGAAAGCTGGGCTATGACCATTGGAATCTTGCTGAGCAAATTTTGCTGCAGATACAGCTGCTTGATGTCGTGCGACTCAGCAAAGCACGCTACGGCGTCTTCGTCGACTTCAGGCATAATCTGGGATGAGAGATCGAGTGTACCAGAGGGCGTCAACTTCCAGCCATTGCCTTCCACTTCGATGTCGGCGTCCTCTGAAATTTGTGACAATTCCGCATCTGGCACTGTTTCGGGACCCAATTTTGACATGAGATCGCGCTTTATGTCTTCTGCACCCATCGTCAAAAACTTCCGTTCACGAAGCGGGTTGGCCGCTAGTGTCAAATTCTCTAGGCCATCCATGAGAGCTATCCGCTCATCCAGCTTGTTAATGTTATTCGCGGTGAAGTCGGCATTCCGTAGCTGCTTCAACGAGCAGAAACCTTCCGGAAGTGTCGATAGACTGTTCTCGCCAACAAGCAGGGTGATCAGACTAGTCCAGGCGGCCACGTTCGGCATAATCGACAACCGATTTGTTGAGATATCGAGGTGTTTAATGGATGGAAGCAGGATCGTATCCGAGCCGTAA
The DNA here is from genome assembly GCF_027946475.1 of Didymosphaeria variabile. Classification (NCBI taxonomy): domain Eukaryota; kingdom Fungi; phylum Ascomycota; class Dothideomycetes; order Pleosporales; family Didymosphaeriaceae; genus Didymosphaeria; species Didymosphaeria variabile. The sequence continues at coordinate 2,617,694 of NW_026611625.1, read as the reverse complement.
AGACTTGTGAGCGAATTGTTGGCTAAACAAAGATTCTGTAGATACGGCACGGTACCCACATCGAAAAAGCTGCCACTGAAAGAGTTCTTAGACGCGTTCAGGTCAATGACTGGCATGGACGTAAAGATCTCGCTCGGAAGGCTGGTAAGTCTGTTATCAGATACGTTCAGGGCCCGCAAATGTGTAAGGGCGCGTATCTCGGGCGGCAAGCTGGTAAGTCGATTTTCTTGTAGCTCCAAGGTTTCCAATGAGGTCAAGCTTTCGACTTTGGCAGGAAACGCGCCTTCAAGTTCATTCGCCGCGAGTTTCAGCTCGCGGAGAGTAGCAATCTGGAACACGACGCCTAATGTCTCCACGGTCAGTTTATTCCTCGACACATTGAGCTTGGAAAGTTGCGGTAATCGTCCTAGGCCCAACGGCAGCTCTCGGAACATGTTACCATGTAGATCAAGATTCTGAGTGCTGCCAAACTGTGGCACTACATCTTCGGATTCTACCACCGCTTCGTAGTCCACGTCAGGAAACATAGATTCCGGAAGGGTGTCGAGGTTGTTATCGGCCAGGATCATAGAGGTGAGGTCGACAACTTCACTCCACGCGGCATTACTCTCTGGATTGTATTCGTACATCTTTATTACTTCCTCGGGGATCTCTTTCAACTCCATTGCCGCAAGATTGAGCTTGCCATTCGCGCGGGCACCATCGACGCGCTTTCGCAAAAGAGAAAACCCTCCATTGGGCCGTTGATTGAAAGGATCATTCAAGCCAAAGTCGAAGCTCGCAATTTCGGCTGGATCTGGAATGATGGCATCACGCGGCGGAGTGTTAGTGCGAGGACGGGGTGGGCTCGCTACAGTAGCACGTTTTTCCGCTTTGGCCTTTGCGATCTGATCGCGCAATGCTTGAGATGAATTGGGCTTGGGTGAGGTCGCATCCGTACTATTCACGCTCTCTGACCGTTTCGCGGCCTTTGCTTTGGCAAGTTGTTCCCTCAACAAGGTGGAAGAGTTTGGGCCCTTTCGAGCCGTCTCTGGGGTCTTCCTTGCTGGCGAAGGTGTAGAAACCGGCGTGATCGCTGACGGTGATACAGCTTGACCGAAAGCACCTGCTACAGATGGTCGCGACACGGGCGTCCGCGCCACCATGGTCTTGCTGTTGGACAGAGGCCGGGTTCTCGGGTTTGATCCCGGGCTTTGCACCTGCGAGAGAGGCGGCTTCTTGATCGTAGAAGGAGGGACGATGGATGATCTTTTGCTGGGAGTTGCGGACGCACCGATCATGGCCGCACTGACACTCCGTGGAGCCGTCATTGAACCTAAATCGTTAGTCCTGTTCAATTGGCAGTTGTAAAGCCCAAGGGATTATGCATACCTCGCTGGGAAGCCAGAGGACCTCTCTTTGGTGTAGCCGGTATTGCTCGCGGCGTTCCATCACTCGTAGTTGGCCGTGTCCCATTCGACAACGCGGAAGCAGGTCTGGGCGGCGGACCCATTGAATCCCCATTGTTGAAGAAGCTCGATCTCCGGCGCCCCTTGCCGCCCGCAGGTGAGGAAGGGAGCTGTGACAGACTCTCTATCGTTCTGTCCGAAAGAGACGGGCGCGACCTCCTCACTGCCGGTGCCTGGGTAGGGGCTTCTGAATCGCTTTCCAGTACACAATTGGGCTCGTTGTCGTGGAACCCTGCCCGTGAGCTGGCTCTTGAAGACGCTCTTGAGGCGGAGCGGAAGGCATCCAAGTCTCCCAACACGTCGTCATTGCTTGCCCCCTTGGAGGATTTCGGGGGCTGCACGCTGGTTTTGGTTTGTCGCGATGGTGGGCGTCCAATTGGTTTCTTGAACACAGAAGCGTCGGCGACAGAGTTTCGCCCTGCAAGACTGGGAATGGAGCGTTTGGTCGAGAGCACGGATGCCCTGTTCGAGCTCGTATTGGCAGATGCCGGGGGAACAATGGATGGTCGGGCGAGGGACGTTCTCGAGGGTTTCTTCTGCAGCGATGACGGCGGGTGACTGGTCCTGATTGAAGATACTGACGGCTTCTTCTGCAGCGGCAGCGGCTGGCTGGCCCGTGAGACTGAAGATAGCGACGGCTTCTTGCGCAGCTGTTCGGTAGACGGGGTGGAGCGCAGTTGGCTCTGGCTGCCCGCCGGCCTGAGCACGGGGAGGCGCGAGGTCGGGCGTGGAATCCCTGAAGACGGGCGTGGAATCCCGGAAGGCTGCTCCATAGTGGTCGTTGAGGGACGAGTAACGTGTCGGCGCGTGTTGTTCACGCAAGCCCTGAACGATCCATGTCCAACCACGTGGAACTATCTGAGGGAGGCGCTTGCGATTGCGAGATAATTTGGTGCGAGGGCAGCAACTCGACAGCAGGGCTCGCATGCGTGCCTGAGCACGCGGGAGCAGCTGGTTACCCTTCGCAACGCAAGCTAGGATGCTGGGGGGGGTTTCAAAACGAGGCCATCCCAGAACGGCAAGGACGAACCACTTTGGTGCCTCGTTCCTGCCCGCGCCAACCTCGCACTCCCGCACCTGCCAACTCCGCCAAACCACTCTCCTCCACATCTCCTCCACACTTCACGCGTCTCTCCATACATCGCGCATTGCTACGTCTGGCTTGACATTGGTCGCATTGTGCGCGCGACTGCGGACCGAACCGACCGGACGCATACCCGCATATCCCTACAGCGCGCGCCCGACGCGACAGCCCCGCTCACCGCCACGGTCCTCGATTCCAACGCGCCTGTCTACCGTCGACCACATCCCTTAACGTGTCGCGCAAACCAGCAGACCACTGGACTTAGTTTCATCCCGCGCATTATTGAACGCGCGCGTCCGTCTGCAATTCTGACGTGTCGGTCGCGTCTTGGTCCCGTTTGCGCCTAGGCAGAATGGACTCCCAGGCACCATTGTCGCAGGCCTCCCAGGAGTCAGTACTTATGCCTTCCACGGAGTTCTCCACGCCGGTGACTCCTGAGAAGCCTTCTCCTTCGCGATCTGTGTCTCCGGTCGCCAAGATTGAGAAGTTCACCCCTCCAGCACCACCAACAACCGAGTCCATGACTCCACCTCCGTCGTCCCAGCTACCAAACACCCGTTCTGTGGTACGGACGCCGTCACCTCCAACTCCCGGACTGTCATCGCCACCACCAACCTCCAAGCTGCCTAACCAACCTTCAGCCCTGGCCGAGTCTGCAGCCGCCCTTTACACCCAGGAGCAGGTCAACAATGCATCCACCGAGGAGCTCCGCGCCATGGTCAACGATCTAACAGGCAAAATGCGCGATGTACGGCTATCTGCTGCACATCATAAACTGCAGTACAACATGGCTGTGATGGAAAGCCAGGAGTCGGCAAGCCGCATGGCTGTGGAGTTAGCCATGGCGCAGCGTGAGATTGATGTTCTGCAGAAAGCCGAGGAGAAGCGCCGGAACGAGGCAGTGATGCCCGAACAGACGTACCAGGAGTCGCCAACCGTGGCCGCCAATGCCATTGTGATGTCTGAGATGAATCGCCAAATTCAACTGCTACAGAATGAGAACGAAGAGTTGCGTGACCTGTATGACCAGCAAAAGCGAGTGACTGAACACAGGGAAGGGGAACTAGCTGGGTTGATGGAAGAGAATGACCGCCTGAAGTCGAGGATTCGTAAGAACCGCGACCATATTGCACCATACCTCCCGTATCTGGAGCAGATGAATGAGTCGCCACGTTCTACCTTTGGTACCCCGCATGCTACTCCGCGTCACAAGGTCAATCGCATATCTGCGCTACCTGATGAGAACAGTAGAGGGCAAAGCAACTTCGAAGCACTCCTATTGGCAGATAAAATGCTGAGCCAAGAGACTGCCACTGCACCTTCGACACCCGCAAGGTCGCATGGGCCACGGTCTCGATTCGGGCACACCCGAGGCGCTCAGTCGATGTCCTCGCTCCCTCAGACGCCAAGGGGACGCTCTGCTCAAGTCCCGACTGACATCCCAAGAACACCAACAACCTTCTCTGCCGTCAACATCCCACAGTCAGCACCCCCAGCTCGTTACCAGCAGGGGGTCGGAATGGTAAAGGCCGCTCACGCGCGACGCGAAAGCAGCAATTCCACCATCACCGCATCCAGCGTTGATGACGAGGAAGCATACACAGACAGAGAAGACGAGGAGGTTACCGAGTCTCAAGCAAGTCAACTCGCAACCAGCATGCTGCGCAGGGCGCCCTCGTCATCCAAGAGAATAGCCGCCCCATCATCACAATCAAACCTCATCCAAAGCAAAATCTTTGGCCAGGTCAAGAAAGGCCACGGGTTGACGCGTTCCGCCGAACTCGAAAAGAAGCGTCTGGCTTCCGAAACCCACGGCAGTCCGACCAAGCGAGGGCGGACAGATGGCGGCGTGGGCCTGGGCATCGGGCTTGGTCTGAGAGACTAGACTGAGCTATGAGCATCTAACGAGTGACGATCTGGTATGATGGCAGGGAGAATCTGGAGTTTGTATGGATTGGACTGGGCTGAAACTTCGACTTGTATTCTATGCTTTGGCATTTTGAAATGGCCTGCGTTGCCATGTTGTAATGCTAACAGAGACTAACTCGACTCTGTTCTCTAGGATTTGATGGATACCACTAAATGTTCGGTTGCGATGAGGCATGATGGGTAGATAGTAATCAATGTATGTATAGCCATCAGTAGCTTTCTTTTGAATCAAGTGCGAATGGTGCATTGATGGGATTGATGTCTTGGTAACGTATGCAAGGCCCACTTCTGATGCTACACCTAACCTCAATCCGATCTCGATACAGTGATGCAAGGCAGTAATGGACGAGACATTGATGAGATGCGACGCGTCCGTTGATGCATGAAGCTAGTGGACGACGCTAAAGCTGGCGTCCCGGCCAAACTCCCGGCCCGGCCTTAAGCGAGGAAATTTGCCCACCACCACCGAACCTTTCAAGCTCCGCTTTCGAACTCCAGCCGTACTAACCACAGGTCACGACCAAAATCTGCAAAAATGGCCATCAAGCACAACCAGCAGATCCAGAAGAACCACTTCCACAAGGACTGGTAAGCAACGCGATCAGGAAGCTCTATGGATGCAGTATCGCTGACATCTTCGCAGGCAGCGCTACGTCCGCGTGCACTTCGACCAGGTAATTCCCCTCTCAGCGACACGAGAGTAGTGGCGCCTGTGTCAGATGTTAATTGTTGGATTAGGCTGGGAAGAAGAAGAGCCGCCGCGATGCTCGCGCCGCCAAAATCTCCAAGGTCGCTCCTCGCCCCGTCGACAAGCTGCGACCTGTGGTCCGCTGCCCGACTGTCAAGTGTATGTTAGCTGGAGGTACGCAGGCAGCAATTGGCTAATTTCGATATAGACAACCGTCGCGTGCGCCCCGGTCGTGGTTTCTCTCTCGCTGAGTTGAAGGGTAGGCTTTGTTCTTGCCCGCCCACATGCGCGTCGCTAACAAAGTTCAGCCGCCGGCATTCCCCGCAAGCTCGCACCCACCATCGGTATCTCCGTCGACCCCCGCCGCCAGAATCTCTCCGAGGAGAGCCTCAAAGCCAACGTCGAGCGTCTCCAGGAGTACAGGAAGAAACTCATTCTCTTCCCCCGTCGCAACGGCAAGACCAAGAGCGGTGACGCCTCCGCTGAGGATGTCAAGGCCGCCAAGAAGGGCGACAACACCGTCACCTCCACCGCCTCCGTCCTTCCCATCGTCAACAAGCCCGTCTTTGAGGAGGCTTCCATCGGCAGCGTCGAGGCTACCGAGAACGCCTACAGGAAGCTCCGCGACCAACGCGCCGAGCAGCGCTACGCCGGTGCCCGCGAGAAGCGTGCCAAGGTCAAGGCTGAGGAGGCTGACGCCAAGAAGAAATAAGCGGTTACGAGTCTTAGGACGATGTAGCGGTATGCTTAACGATGGTTCAAAAATGGTGATCACGGTTCTGCGATGGATATTCCCAGCATGGGCGGCGTCAATGGTTTGGGGTAGCCTGCTACATAAGCAGTGAATGATATCTAGTCCTCAATGCAGCCACCGTTGCCGTGCATGTCAAATTTACGTATATTGTGGTCCAGCGTGCTATGCCCGGTTCTTTGCCCATTGCCTAAGGGATTGTTGATAGGTCTGTTATCCATGCTCGATTCTCTTTGAAACAAAAACGCGCATGAAGAACCACTTAGGAAAACTACTATTGCTCAAGACTACGATGCTCATATGAACTCCAAGTGCGGGGCCCCAAGCTTTACACTAGCTTCCTCAATCACAACACGACATTGATAAGAAAGGCTCCAAGCGCGCACCTTCTCCCACCTCACCTCACTCCAGCAACAACTACGCTAAATATTACACGGCAAAACTACCTCGATCTATAATATAACTAGCCATCAACTGATCGGCAAACACCCACAATGCCTACTCCGGAACCAAACCCTACGAACGCAAGTATATCCCACCGCACCTACTTCTACCCTTTACCGCACCCGTTGCCCCCGGGAACACCAATTCCCTACTCCCCAGGCCTGCCGAACCAGAACCCGCTCAATCTGCCGGAGACGCCCGTCGAACCTACATCCTCCCTTGTCTTGACCAGCACGACGAAACAATTCGTTGATATCCGCGTGTTCAAGCCGGTTATGAGAGAAGATCCTGAGTTGCCCAATGAAGGGGGACCGAGAGTGAGGTGAGTCCCCGTTGAGGCGGAAGCGCACGTGACATTGCACGATGAACTGGCATGGGGAAGGAAGAAATTGAGCTAAAGAGGCAGACTTGACTGGGCCTTCAGCGGCACATCCTCGAGCACCTCCATCCCAGACCCCTACCCGCATGGCATCACCGAAAACTCCGACACCGCCGCCCGCCACACAGAGCACCACCGCTCCTGGCCCAACCCGGTCAAGCACGCCTCATGGACGCATTGGCTTGACAGTCGGCATCCTGTTTCCACTTCGCCTGAGAACATGCCCAATGATGAGGGCACTATGTTTCCCATCAGCAGCACGGAGACTCTTGAATTCGGGCGGGGGGTCAATCCCGCAACGGGGAAGATGTGGGCATACGAGGAACTCTGGACGGATGGGGCGATTTTGTCTGCGCCAACGAAAGATGAGCCAGATCCGCCGGTTTTTTCAAGTGTTCTTCGGTTGGACGACCCGCAACACGACGTCCGCGGTGTGGTTGTCCGACTAGGCCGTTACTGTCAAGGAATCGTGATGAAGGGGAATTACGTGAGTGTTGAGCGGTGGGAGTGGGCGGCGAAGGAAAATGAATTTGGGGATAAGGAGGCGGTGGGGGACTGGAAGAGGACGGTTAGGATCGGTGATCAGTTTCTACCGTGTGCGATTACGTTTGAGCCGGGCGTCTTGAGTGAGGGTGGGAAGGTGAGGTATTGGGATTATGAGTGGGTTTGTGAGGAAATGGTTGCTTGGAAGGAGACGAGGAAAGAGAGTGCGAGCTGAAGCTTTGTGAATGGAGGAGAGGTTCGGAAGCGTGCACTTCGTTGGAAATGAGTATGAAGGTGTGTAATCCGCGTAGGGCTTGAGCCGTGATCCTGAGATGGATGAGTCAGTATACCCGAGACTAAGACAAGAAATGCCCAAGATTTCGGTATGTTGTACTGACCAGCTCTATCAAGAGACTGGACGAATGGAACTATCGCGCTTCTGCACGTATGTCAGACGCTATGGCAATCTCCCATGTTCAGGTCTTTTGTTCAATTCCAATTGGCGAACCCATACGCAAAAGCAGACGAAGAATCATCGCAACACAACTACGCATCCGGAGGCTCCTAAACTTCATTCAAACACTATGTGAGAAATCTTCTAGAGGGCCTTATCTGCCATCTGGAAATTCTATTCGACAATAAACTCAATGCTTTGTCGAGGCCATCGACCACCTTTAGACTGTATTCACGAAACTACTTGTTGATTACTACACTAGCCAATTTCCATTCCTGGCTTATCAAAACCGCCGCCCTGGACAATAGTGCGGCCGTCGTGGATGTATCCCCCACTTGGAGACTGAAGTGTCGTCAACGATAAGCCAAGTCGATCGGAAGAAGATGAGGCGTGGGCGCGATCAATGACCAAGCGCGAATCCTACATGTCCGAAATCAAGCCGAACCATAACCAGAACTGATATCCAATGCAGGACAGATGTCAGTGAGGTAGTGGAGGGAATGCTCTGATAGAGCAGACCACACGCCTACTCTACCATTAGATCTACCTCCATGCCACCTTCCGCCTCGTCCCCGCCATCAGCCCCCTCGTCGTCCTGCCCATCCTGCACGAAACTCTCGCAGGACCGCGCCGCACAAAGCGCGAGCTGGTATTTCATCTGCACCTTCGTGCCACCGTGCGGAATACCCCTCGCCTTCACCAACTCACGCAACTCCGCCACCCTAAGCCTCTCATCCGCATCCCTCAGCCGCTGCAGCAGGACCTTCTTCGTCTCGCCATCCTTCTTCATCACATGGTCGTTGATCTTGCGGGCGCGGCACAGGTTCCGTAGGTCGACCACGTCCAGCACCCTCCGCGGATCAGGAGTGTCTTCAGTCACATGCTTGAAGTGTTTCAGTGCGAACTCTTCGCGGAACTTACGCTCCGCCTCGGTAGCCGCCTTCTTCGCGAGCTTATCCGCGGCTGCGGCCTTCTTCTTCTTGAGATGGTCCTCCGCCTGCCGTTGGTTGAACGTCTGCTTCGTTGCACGTGTGGTAGCCCGCGCACTCGCCGCCCGCGTATCCTGCGCGCGCTTCTCCGCCTTCTCCTCCAAGATCTTCGCCTGGCGCACAGCAGCTTCATCCTTGATCCTCTCACGCTCCGCTTCTTCAGCTTCTTTCGCTTCACGCTCTGCCTCGCGCTCATCTTCCTTCTGCTGCCGGAGCACCTCCATGGCTGCGCGGCGCTGGGCGGGGTCATCGTCGACATCGCAGGGGATGGTTGCCGTACCGTCAAGCAGGGAAGAGTAGCGCGCGTGGCAGGCCTTGCCGCTGAAGACGGAGACCTTGTTCATGCGGCGCATCCACTCGGCTGTCTTTTTGAAGCGCCAGGCGCGTAGGCGCTCGATCTCGTAGGCAATTTCAATGGAGGCGAGGTCGTAGGCGCGGAGGAGGAGTTGGTCCTGGTCAAAATTAGGGATGGTTCGATTGCAGAGCAATCCCTATGGAGGGATGCCATTGAGCGGATTGAGGGTCATGTGGGGTGGAGCAACTCACATCTTCCAACTTCCACTCTCTCATACCATTCTCGAGCTCGAAGTCCACGTGCTGGGACTGGACTAGTTTGATGCGTTGGATGCGAGTGGAGATGCTCTTGGAGTCGTACTTCGTCCTACCTTGATTGGCGAAATTGAAGGCGATCTGCTTGTCGGTAAATCTGTACAAATGGTCAGAGTCTAGGATCAACGATGTTGTGTGGTATGGCATGTCATGACATCAAATGCGACTCACCCCTTCTCCCGCATATCCATCATAAGTTCATCGTCTGAGTCAAGCTCATGCGACACCTTCTTATGATACGCTGGCAACGTGCTGCCCTTTTCACGGTTGCGTCGGCCAAAGGTACCTGCCACACGTGACGAAGCCTGGTATGAAATGCCCGCATCATCGTCGATGTGGTAGCTACGGGACTCGTCTACAGTAACGCGCTTCGCAGACCGCTCAGCTGCATTGGTGCTCTGATGGAAGTGCGCAGGTTGGGTGACCTTTGAGCGTACAGCGAGGGTGGTCTTTGCACGCTTTGCGCCAGGAGCAGCGTCCTCATTGTAAACGTCGTTATGGGCTAAGCTGGTGGCATGGTCTGAATCGGGGTCGTTGACGCCGATGTAGTCAGAGTACCCTTGGAGAGGTGCTGGTGAGCTGCTGCGGGCGTATTCGTCGTATCTCAGGAGAGCGCCGTCCGCCTGTTATGTGTCTAAGACTTCTGGAAAATCAAGCAATATGCGGGACTACTTACATCAAATGTCATACTATCAGATGGAGGTAGCACATCGTCGCGCGTGAATGTGATGTCATCCTCGTCGTAGCTTGGAGCAGCCGGGAGGCTGTCCGATGCGAAGTCCTCATCCACAGGAGCACCATCGTCGCCAAAGGACGCGACGGAGTGGTTGTCTCCGCCAATGTCTTCGTCTTGATGGTGGGGTTAATAACGTATGGTGGTTATATTCGCGGTGTTGGAAGTTGACAAAAGCGCAAGGGTAAAAGTGATTGTGAACCTACCGGACAGCTCGAGCATGAGCGTGGTGCCCTTGGGCGCCATGGTGCTATGGTCTGACGGGCAATTTCCAGGTGATGTTTGTGTAGATTCAGAAAGTTTGGTGTGGTGGTCGGCGTTCTTTATGTACTGAGTGGTGACGGCGAGTTTTCGGTGCGCGGTTGCCGGGTCAATAAAAGTCAGTGAGTGGATTCAACCCAACGTGTAAGTGAAGGAGCTTTTTTCGAGGCCTTGACGTCAGCAAGGCTGACGGAAATAGCACAGCTCGGCAAAAGTAAGTGACTTGAGTTATACGACGCTGCGGGTTTACCGTGAGATACAGTAGCGGTTCCCCTGGATTTACACAAAAGTCCTGCGGCTCATCAGATTTCGGAAAGTGGCAGGAGGTGGATTTGACATCCATCAATGAGCTTGCTGAACCTTTTGAAGGTTTTTGGCTTGTCGCTTCATCGACAAAGCAAATACTACCACGTGTAGCCCAATGATGCTGACCTGTCCAACAGCGTGTGAACTTGCCCCTTCGTCGGTGCTCAAACGCCAAACGGCTATATGGAACAATGTTGCTCCTCGCAGCAATGCCGTCTATCAAGATCTGAAATAACGACCTGAGGTCCATGGGGTCGCGTAGTATTGGTCTGCACTGTTGCCCGTCATCCCACCTGCACGAGTATACTCTCAACATAACATGAGATGTTAACGTTTCGCTGGTCAAAAGAGATCAAAATTTCTCGCTTTGGCTTCTCGGACAATTCAACATTCGTTGTGACGTAAAACCTAGCGCTTACTGGATTTCTTGCATGTGTCGCTCGCTCTGCTGACCGGTCATAACAATCAGAAATGACCGCGTCCAGAAATGATCGCATCCAGTCGACTTAACTTTGAAGCTTTTGGGAGTGTGATGTAACCAATACTCAGGTTGTAATCATGCGAACGCCCCAAAGATAACTAGAGTAGAGCCACAATCAATCCTTCAGATTTTGCGAGGCTTTCAATCGTAGTGACAAGGTCCCCTAGCTCTTCCAAAATATTCTCGACCAAGCACCAATGTATCGGACGAATCGAACTCGTTTTCGCTTTGCATCTGAGGTAAACTCATCCACATCAATCAATGGTTTTGGTCGGGCGTCTAATGGGGAAGTGTGACAACTCAATTTGCGAACGTCAACCTCAATCTTCAATCTCCAATCTTCGTAATCATTAGCTTTTGCAGCGGCCCAATCGAATAGGTCAACAACGAGTTCTTCTCGACCTTATCCTCAGTCACCACAACGAGTGTAACCACTGATTTTACTTGAGCGTGCGTACCCGCGACGAGGGAGGCAACACAGTGAAACCTCAAAGAAAACGCAAAAACCTCCCTCATGCATCAGCAGATGTTAGAACGACGAATAGTCGCCAAGGAGCGAGACATGTGTGGTTGGCTAGCTGTGGCGGCGCTGTGGCGCTCGCTACTCGCGTCATCCTTGTCGTATGACGCAACATGCCAACCGCAATGGTCAACAATCTGGTTCGCATTCATACGACGCACAAGCGGTGGTGGCAGGTAATCTGACCAAGGGCGTGCCAAGAGGTGGCATGGCCTAACCAATAATAGTAATTATAGCAAGGATTAGAGAAGTTTTTATGCCACCCTAAGTAACTAGCGTAGAACTAGTGCGCACATAGTCTTCTCGAAATTAAATTAATTCTAAGTTGATTCTAAATAACTTTACATTATAATATTATTCCTAGTCCTAGATATCTAATAAACCCATATTAACTTAGATCTCTTTAAACCTAATATTCTATAGGATAAGGATATAAGTGTTTAGACCCCTATTATCTCTAGCGATTATATAGATAATAATACTAAATAGTACTATGTAAGTCTATTATATAGAATTAATTTATAATTAATTTAGAATTTATAGGAGCGCGCTATAATTACTAGTAGGAATAATAATAATAATACACTTAAGGCTAATATTATTAAATACGTAGCCGTAGTTCTATAATACCTAAGTACACATAAAGTAGGATATGCTTATATTATCTATATTAGGGCAACATAAGTAGAAGACCTTAAGCAGGAGAAGCTACTAAAATAGGCTAAGAGTGTAAGTAAATAAATTAATTTAGAATTAATTATAAATTAACTTTAATTAATATAATTATACTAGTTCTAATACTCTAAGGTAAGTAAGGTAGGTAAGAAGCTAACCTTCTACTCTTTTCTTAATATATATATATTATAATGGGTGTTTAGATGCTCTAGGATTAAGCATTATAAATTAATTTAGAATAAATTGCGTAATATATCTTATATAGAGGTTACACCAGAGCTATATAAATAGCTATAGACTATTAAGAGCTTATTATCGTAGATTAAGAATAATAAGGGGAAGTATAGGGCAAAGAGTTACTTTAATAGCCTTACTCGCCGTTTCTAATAGGGTTCTTATAAGCCACTACGGCCATTATATGGCCTAAGGCTATATTTATCAAGATAGTAAGTAAGTTATATATAGATTAATTATTAATTAATTCTAAATTAATTTAAGCCTCTTACTAGACCTCCACACTGGCTTATTAAGTGTAAGAGCTAGGTTTAGGGGACTACTAAAAAGCACTTTATTTAGTAGGTTCCTACTCTTATTAATATTAAATACCTACGCAGTCTACTTACTAGTCTATTAATAGCTCCTTAAGAATAGTATAATATTATTAAGCTATAGTGCTTAAGGCTAAAATATTATAGTAAGTAGAGATAATTTAATTTAAGATTAATTCTAAATTAATTTAGGTACTAATTATATCTAGGGATAGGGGAATCTTATTAAATAGAACTATAGTGTCGTTTTTAATATAATTATCCTAATATACCCCTCCTAGGTACTATTTATAATACTAGTATCTACTAGTATATATACACATATACCTCTACCACTATAGCTTATAGGCCAGGACTATATTAATGAGATTCTAGGTATTCTATAGCTAATTATATACCCTAGGTTTATAAGGAGTAAGTTAGAAAAGATAAATTAATTTAAGATTAATTCTAAATTAATTTAGCTAACTTCCTTAAGTCTAAGGCTCTCTCTATATACCTATAGGTACATAGATATAGCTCTATTAAGTAATTCTATATAGCATTTATAGATAAGGATTAAATTATAAGACTTATTTATTATAAGAGACTACTTAAGTACCTATATAGGGGTGGACTTAAGGGTGTTCTTTTTAAGTAGAAAATGCACCATAGTAACTAAGCTATAGTAGGTTTAAATTAATTCTAAATTAATTCTACACTAATTTCTATAAAATAGGCATATATCTAAAAGGTGCTTCCTATAACCTCTAGTAATATTATTATCTATCTTTTTTAGGACTAGGCTATTATACTATTAGAGTAGAATACGTTCTAAATAGATATATCCTTTAAGAGATTTAAAGATAGTTAGGCTAAAATTTTATTTATAGCATTTTTACTATAGTATAGGAAGCGTAAGGCTTTTATTAATTCTAAATTAATTCTATATTAATTCTAATGCTTACAGTCTTTACCTTTAGTTAGATTATTACTAATACCCAGACATCTACTATATATAAGAAGGCATTTATAGAGTTCTTTAATACCTATAAGGAGCTTACTAGTATACTATTTTAATAGATATATCTCTATAGGATAGGTATAATTAGTGTTACTATTAATATAGACACAAAATAGATAGTAGGTAGGTTAAATTAATTTAGAATTAATTTATTACTAATTCTTTAGGAAAACTAGGCTTTAGATAGTATCTAGCAGCCTAAGACCTATTCTATTAATCCTAGTAGTATTAGCTTAGCTATTACCTTCGCTTCTACTCTATCTACTTTTATTAGGGAATTAATAAGGCCTATCCACATTCTTTATATACTAAGGATTTAGACTAGGGTCGTATAAGGTTACTACTAATAGCAGAGACTAGAATAGAGTATATAGATCTCTATAATCTAATTATAGGTAAGTATTACAGTTAAATTAATTTAGACTTAATTTAAAATAAATCTAATAAGGTCTTTCTAGGTTCGATAAGCTCTTAAGTAATTAGGGATTAGGTCTAATATAAGAAGAATCCTATAATTATAGCTAGGCTTAATTACTACTATAGTAGTATGCTTAGGGCTACATAGAACTCTCTTAAGTTATATATAAATATAGTAGAGTAAGCTATATTAATAGGGTATTACACTAGAATAAGGCATAAGCTTCTATAAGGTATTAAGATGTATGTTTATTAAATTTATCTAGAATTAATTCTTATTTAATTCTAATCCTAGAAGGGCTATGTATATAGATACTTAGGATATTTAAATATATAAGGTCCGGAATAAGTATGGTATTAGATATAAGTCTAGGTAGAACCTAACTCTTAGTACTTAATTCTTCTAGAATATAGGTAGAGAAATTAGTAAGTTAATTCTCTATTAATTCTAAATTAATTCTTATAGTACTAGAGCGCCGGAAGTCCTCTAATGTTATTATTATATTAGATAATAATAAGGAGGTTCTAGAGAGTCTTAAGAACTTTAGCTTAAGTAGGATAAGACGTGGGTAGAGTATAAAATTATAAGTAAGAGGCTTAAGATAGGTAAGATTATATTAGTCTTCTCTATTAAGAAGCTCTATAATACCATTATCTCTACTAGCATTATTATTGTAAGTGAAAAGCTCGAATTAATTCTAAATTAATTATTTATTAATTTATAGGGCTAGCAGATTTTAGGATCTTACCTAGGAGCGTAAAGAGTTCTAGTAGGAAAAGGAAAGACTATTACTTAAATAAGAGAAGCATAAGTTCTATCTAGAGTAATAGGAGGCAGAGGTATAGCTAAGAGAATGTAAGGTTTAGCTATAGTAAGCCAGAGAATAGTTAGGAATTAATAAAGATTAATTCTAAATTAATTCTCTATTAATTTTAATAAAACCTAAAATAGTATAGCTAGCGTGAAAATTTTTTCTACGCTAGATATAAATTAACTATAATCCTCTTATTCTCTAATATCCTTTACTCTTAACTATCTAAGCGTTCTCTGCTACTATAAGTAGTAAGGTGCTATCCTTATATATAAGTTTAGCTAATTAATTTAGAATTAATTCTAAATTAATATAGCCTATTTATTAAGAGTACTTATCTCTAACCCAGCTCCTAGCTAGGTTAGAAGTATTCTCCTATAGAGATAATAAAGGGCAGTTTATAATCTACGCTAGGGAGTTATTTTATAGGGTAATAATTAGTAATAGTAGTATTCTCTATAGTATATATTATCCTCCCTAAGTATTTAAATCGCTTCTAAATTAATTTAGCGTAAATTCCTAGGTAGAGGAGCCCTATATTACTATATCTATTAGAATTATCTTTCTTATAAGCTCTAAAACACATCTTTAGGAACACTTAGTCTTAAAAGAGCCCACACTACCCTTAAATACTTTATAGAGGTAATAGAGCTCTATTATTAGTATAATAGCTTTATAATACCGCATTTATATTATATACTATTAGTTAGTAGTAAGGTAATTATAGAAGAAGATAATTTTAGTCTTCTAAGTATAAATTAATTTAGAATTAGTTCTAAATTAATACTACCTTTACAAGGAGACAGCCTAAGAATTAATAAAGAGTTAATTTAAGCTCCTTACTATAAGAATAATACTACTTCTATTCTAGTATTTAACCTTCCTCGCTTTAAGGTATTAAATAAGAGTAAGAGGTAGAAGAAAGGCTAAATTAATCTAAAGGAGACCTATAAGCTCCTATAAGATAATAATATTCCTATGCTATATAAGAACTGTAGGATAAAGATAATTAAGAGTAAGAATACTTTTTAATATAAATTAATTTAGAATTAACTAAGAAATATTTCTAGAATGTTAGTTAAAAGGTCTATATAGAAATAGGCAGTACTTTAAGGAGGTATTATAATAATATAATATATATAAGTATTAATAGCTAGGTTTATTACTAGAGTTTATAGCATAGACATATAGATATATAGTAGAATAAAAGAATTTATTTAGAAGTTATCTACCTAAAGGTAGGCATCTAGCTAGGCTAGGGAAATTAATCTAGAATTAATTTAGAATTAATTCTTAGAAAATATAGAGGGGTAAGGCGAGAAGAGGCTAGAGGAGGGTAAGGGGGGAGAGAAGGTATTATCCTTCTCCTCCTCCTCCTTTTCTACCTCCTCCTTCTCCTCCTCTCCGCCATTACCCTACTCTAGGGCGCACTTATCCTCCTCCCTTAACTCTACCTAGTAATCCTAATTCTTACACTTCTAGAAATCCAAGTCCTAAAAGAAATTACAGACTAAATTAATTTAGAATTAATTTAGAATTAATTCTTATTTAGGACTACTTATAAGTTAGCTGTTTAAGGTTATCCTCTACCTTATAGGTAGGATAGAGGGCGAGGCGCCTAATAAGTATATAGGCAGTGGATATACGGACACAATTGGCCTATAAAAGTTAGAATTAATTCTAAATTAATTCTAGATTAATTTAACTTATAAAGCTATTAGGGAGCTAGATAATAGGCTAGGGGGGAGGAACTAGTATTACTACCTACGCCTAGGCGAGAAGAGCTTACTAGCGCACTAGTAGAATAGCCTAAGTATAGTGTACATCTATAATATTACCCCACTAGACTAGAATTAATTAGGAATTAATTCTGTATTAATTCTTATTATATATACGCATTTCGTTTATTTAGTGCTAGCTAGAGGGCAGGCTAACTCTATAGCTAGAGGGCGAAATCTTCTCCTATCCATAGATACGGATAAGGTGGTTAATAAGATTACCTTACTTTAAAAATTTGCGCTGCATTTATTAGAATTAATTTAGAATTAATTCTAGATTAATTCTTACACTATAGAGACGTCTGTTGCTAATGTCCTCCCAGTAGTAAGCCTTACTAAGGTAGATAATAGGTAGGTTATCTTCATCCTTGCTCCATAAGCCAAGGCCTATAGGTAGGGTGGGGAGGGCGTAGTATGCCTTATAGTTAGCCTAAGAATTGATTTAGAATTAATTTACAAATAATTCTATTAATACTTATATTTCTATCAAGAGTTATAGACACTAGGTTGTTAGCTATAGTAGGCAATAAGGCTGTGGAATTTAGCTTACAGGATAAATTAATTCAGAATCGATTCTCTATTAATTCGTGCGTGCTAAGTCGCTTACCTTAGCGCCCGCACTGACGCTCTTGGCATGCCACCTCTGGGCGCGCGCATGGTCACATGGCCTGCCGCCTGGCACAAGCGAGAAAGAGCAGCCTGATCGTCATGGGAAGGCGATAACAGCGCAGATCTTCAGATCTCGTCCTCAAGACGTCACATCTATACATTTCTCTTCTCTTCCCTTCTTTCGGAACATATCTACCAAACACTCAAACTAAGCATACCCTGTACAGCAACCTACAGCCTACGTGCACAATGTCCCTCTCCTACTTCAACGTCAAAAAGTTTCGCCGGCAGTCCAAGCAAGAACCAACTGAGGACACAGTCGAAAAAGCCGTTGATGCCGCGGTCGGCAAGCCAATATCATCACCACCAGCGCCAGCGATGAGTACTCCTAGCGAAGAGCCCGCCGCCTCGCCGGTCCTCGACGAAGAAGATGAGAAGTTCCTTGCACGCCTAGCTGCCATCGCTCAGGAGCCTGAGGGCCCGCGACCACCGCTTCCTTCGCGACCTGCCGAAGTGGTCGAAAATGGCGAAAAGAAAACGGGAAGGGATGCGCAGCAGGCGTTGATGGACGGTGCGGACAAAGTGCCGCTACCTACGAGTCCCCCGGAGGTCACTGTGTCGGATGCGGATAAGGAAGGCCTTGGCCGGAAGAAGAGCGTAATGGGCTACTTCGCTCTCGCACAGGCACGCTTCAAAAAGGCGACAGACAAAAAGGATGCAGACGGCAAGGACAGTAAATCCAAGGAGAAGAGGAAATCCACCATCACACCTAAGGACAAGCAGAAAGCAGCCGATGACCTCCTCTCCGCTGCAGCAGCCGCAAAGACCGAAGAGCAAAAAGAAAAGGAAAAAGAGGAACAGGATCTGGCGGCTATCCTCGACGACCTCAACCTCTCCGCCGTGAACAACCGTGTCTTCTCCTTTAGCAAAGAGTCTGAGGAACTCTTCAACAAATTCACGCTTGTCCTCAAAGACATCATCGCCGGCGCGCCTACCGCGTACAACGACCTGGAAAAGCTGTTCAAAGATTACGACGAAAATCTCAAGAAGATGTACGGCAACCTCCCGCCGTTCCTGCAGAACATGGTCAAGAGCCTTCCAGCCAAAATGACGGCTGCGCTTGGGCCCGAGGTTCTCGCTGCGGCGTCCGAGAAGCCTGGCTTCGACGCAAAGCAGAAGCAAACCTGGCAGGAAGGCGCGAAAACCTACGCCAAGAAGAAGGCGAAGCAGAAAGCGAAGATTCCCAGCTTGAAGAGTCTGCTGTCCGCTGAAGGTGCGGTGGCTACTATGCTGCGCAGCATTCTAAACTTCTTGAAGCTGAGGTTCCCGGCTATCTTGACGGGCACGAACATCCTCATGAGTTTAGCTGTGTGTCGTAAGTCATCCTTCCTCCACCTATTTATACAGCAGGCATGAAGCTAATACGATCCAGTCCTCCTCTTCGTCTTCTGGTACTGCCACAAGCGCGGCCGTGAAACGCGTCTAGAGAGTCAAGAAAAGGACCGTCTCGCTGCTGAAGGTGGTGACTCTAATCTCGCTAGCAGCGCTTCCTCCCTCGCCTCGGCGGATGATTCAATCTTTGCTTCTAATTCGAATCTGAGGAACAACGGCGACTCGAGCCGGCAAGGTGCGGCGCAACAAGAGGAAACACCCCAACCACCGCTAGTAATCTCAGACGAACGTGGCCAGGATGCGCCGCGAGCAACAGTGGAGGATATGCCGAGTGTGAAGGATTTGCCGTCGCCGTCTACTAGGTAAGAAGTGATGAGGTTGAGGTGTTTTATCGGTTTGTTGGTTTGCTGGTTTGTTGGTCTGTTGGTTTGTTGGTTTCAGAATGATATCCCCTATAATTTAGGTAGATCTTTGTAATGCACGAGCAACGTAGGTAATGAGCACAACATAATGACAGTTCACATGATCGAGAAGGAACTGTATCGCTCACACGGCGGTACTCATGTGTTGATGTTTCGTTTGGAAATCGACATTGAAGATCGTACCAGAGCGATGATGGACACACACTCCTTCCTCCTCTCCCCCCATATGGCACTACAGGCGCGTGCACGACAGCGCCTTCCCCAGGTACAATCCTCGCGGTGTCCTCCCTTCCTCTCCATAGATCGAAGGCTCTTGGAGATGACAAAGCAAGATGGGGCTCGAGCAACAGCTTGAGTGTGCCGGTTCTGGCGCCTCATACATCAAGATACATGCGGAGCAATAAGCGAGACAGTAAGCCATGTTTTTAAATACAGAAAAGGGCCTGCTTTTAGTGCTAAATGCAGACTCAGCAGATACGAGCACTTCCTGTACTATTGGCCAGTGTTTGGAATCATTGGTATGGGCTGTTGGGGGATATCCCAATAATCAATGCAAGATGACGAACTTCATCCATCTGACAATAGATTCTCGCTCTAGGTGCCTGGAACTCACAATGCACTCGTCGGTACAAGGCAGAACAAACCAGCTTGAAGACATCTCCGAAAGCTCTGGTGGCATGCGGAGCACTGACAGTTTCGAAATTCTGACAGCTACAAATATCGAAAACACTGTACAGGTTTTCGATATGTGAAATAGATGATTGATTTTGAACAAGCAGCATCTTGGATCCAAAATACGAAGTAGATACCGCATTTTCGACCAACCCACGTCAAACAAAAGTACGTCAAGCAAAAGTTGTTTTTGTGGTCGATTTTTCACTTTGATTTGCTGCGCTGAATTACACCAGTCCGACTCATTAAAGCTTACCGGTGAAGATCCTCCCGGGCTCAGAGGGCCAAGTCTCCTGTGCCGTATACGCTGATGCGTTGGAAGGGCGTGCCATCATGCTTTGTCCAGGGTGATTGTCCCGGGGCAAATAGATCACCATCTGAGACGCCTTGGAATGCCCCGGTAAACGGCGGGAGCCACGAACTTAGCGAGATGTCGGCCTCTTTGCTGGTCCATGTCTGTGGAAGTACGTCAGGGTCCCAGCTTGCGCTGGTCCTTGGCTGCACACGTTTCAACAGCGAAAATGAAGGCTACGATCCAGTTATGGTAGGAGAATTCAACCATTACCTTGTGCAAAACGGTATGACTGGAGTTCAATCTCCTAGGGCGGCCTTGTAACTAGCAGAAGGGCACTGATGCCCCAGCTAGTGGACGTAAGTCCGTTATCTACCTACCTGCTCTTGTCAATGAACAGGCAACAATGGCTATATGGATGTCCTCAGACTAAGACGATTGTGTTGGGGTACTTCTATCCCTTTGTGTTTTACGATTGATTGCTCTAATTCGATCTGCGTGCAGGTTACCCTTAAAACAATGATCCCACATCGAGCTGCAACCCATATGGTGAACACGCCTCCAATAGGCCGCGACAATCCTCACTCTCCTCCGTCTCCTTGCAAGCGCTGTCACCTTCGCACTCTTCTACCTCCCTCGTGGGCCCTCAGGCTAGTATTGCGACGATTACGGCTTCGACCTCACGAAGTGCGACGTCCACATTGTACAACGGATTCCGCATATCTTGTCTCCCTGGGCGCGCCGCCGCTCCTGATTGGGTAAATTTTGTTTGTGGTAGGGCTCGGACCCACGACGTGCGCCGGTCCTCCATCAAGACGAAGGCGGCGTCTGCGTCGCATGTGGACGAGATGAGGAGTATATTCTCGGTCACCTCACTGTCCGGCCCCTACTTAATCGAAATGGTAAGGCCTCATGGGTGAGATGATCTTGCGCGGTCTTGAATATGGCCGTACTTCCGCCTCGCCACTCTGTTTCGGGTATTGCTAATATCCGCTCCTCTCTAACCCTTCTCCTCAAACACTAACAGCAGTATCCAGCCCACTACCTATCCAATTAGCTTCCACCTACCCAATTCAACGGGGCAGCAAGACTAACGTAGCAATCACTTCGATCCCAGCAATTCTCCTCCTTGCAGCAGTACCGCGAATGCAGCTCATTGTACGTCGCTCCCAATTCCTGCTCCGCGTACCCGGTAGTAGGTGGAATGGAACTTGCTGTGACGCTTACTGCGAGCATTACCAGAGTAGAGAGTAGAAAATTGGGGAGCTGCATTTCAAAGGCAGCAGGCGGCGTCGCGGGCGAAATTGAGTTGGACTCGGTCAGGGAATTACGAGGGCTACGAAGGCATGCTAATAGAAGTGCAACATGGCTTTGATAGTCGAGAGAAGGAGAGAAGGTGGTATACAAAGTTTGTGAGGGTGAAGAGTGTACGAAGTTGCACAAACGACATGCAAGAGCGGCGCGGAGTCGGGCCCCGAGTACAGCAGGCAACTTTTATATATTTCGGGCCTTTGAGGGAACTAATATGCGATCTGGATGTGCTAATTCTGCATATTCCTATGCGCGGAATAAAGAGGGATAGAACCGAAGAGGCATGGTACTTCACGAAGTAGGGCATGTGGGAACTGAATCACATAAGCACATCAGGCAGCAGCCTCTGGCATGTAGAAGGTTGCAGCGTGTTCCAAGACCACATTACTTGATCCCTATACCAAAGACCTAAGACCTAACTACCTTAATTCAAGTCAGGCCATCCCACGGCTGATTGAAATTGCAACAATTGCTAAAGGCCGACTCGCATGAGCAGCCAGACGCATGCCGTTCAGCCATTGGTAAGATCATAACTATCAGGACATCGCAACGTGTTACACCTAGGTAGGGGTTTAGGCTTACTGCAGCTATTCCTACTGCCCCGACGACCCACCCCGCTCATTATACAGCGCCATATTTGCGATTTCTAGTTGCACTCTCAGGGTCTCGTTCTCCTCGTTCTTCTTTTCGACCTCCTTGGTCCGCGAAGAAAGCACGTACCGCAAAGTGCTGATCTCTCTGCGTAACTGATCGAGCTCCGACTCTTCCCCTTCCGGTCGCTGCACGTTCTCTAGCGCGGAGTTACACTGCGCTATCAGGCCGGGATCGATCTGCGCGAAGCCGCCTCGCTCCTCATTGCCGTTATCTTGGGAAGTCGGGTACTGACGAAGACTGGACTGGGCGTGCAGAGACACTTCCGCATCCGACGGGTTATTTTCCTCATCGTCAGAAATCGCGAGATTCTCGCCTACTTGTTGACCGGCCGCCTTCCGCGTGCGCTTAATTTGTGCTCGGATGTTGTAGACGTCGCGCTTGAAAATTTGGATGCCGGGGAGCTTCCCTTCCAAAATCTTGACCGTGCGGCCGACGCCGCGGTCGGGGCCTTGACCCGCAACACCTTTGCGCAGCATCTCGTGCTCGATAATTTTCCATACAAGACCCCCACTTTCGAGGCTATGACTTGCGTTCCGGTCATCGCGACCTTGTAGCGTATTGTGGCTCTCCTCGGGCCGGACATCGTCGCCATGGCCTTGATCAACGCTGCGCATCCGCAGCTGTTCCCGCTCTTCCAGGGCTGTCACGCCGCCGGTGCCTACGCGGCCTCCCTGTACGCCCCACGTCCTCTTTCTCTGTACTGCCCACCCTTGAGTGTCCCTTCCCTCATGATTATGCGCACCTTCGCCAACCCTTAACACCCAAAGGCCATCCTCGCCCTTTCTCGCCTCGATCCACATCTTGCACCCCGTCTTGTAGCTCACTCTGTTCTTGCGCACCCTTGTCTCGGGCGTCAGTTTGTGCGTATTCTTAGGGGCGCCGTAGCACACACATGCGAGTTTTATGCGGGACCGGTTCTTTGCGGTGGTGTTGATGGAGAGGGCGTAGCCGTGAGCCGAGGCGTGCGTTTGCGCGTAGGTGTGGAGCGCTTGCCAGGTAGTATGTGTAGAAGGTAGAGGTGGAAGCATGTCGAAATGGCCTGGAGGTGCGGTATTGGGCGGTATGGGAGGTGGTGCAGCTATCGTTCTGAATTCGGAGGATGTGGAGGGTCCGGTGAAGTCATGGGACTCATGGTGTGCAGCTGTTGAGGCCGGGACATGAAATGGTCGGCTAGATTCGGGTGACAAGTTCAGATCGAGACGTATGCCGTCATGGTCTGTGTGTGCGTGCTGTGAAGGTAGTGTGTGATGTTCCGGCGGTGATGATACGCCAAAGTTGGAGGTGTTGTGGTCGCCGACGGGGTCGCCATGATGGAAAGCGGGATAAGAAGATGCAGCACCAGTAAGGTCATGCGGTAGAGAAGCGTATGCGTCTTCAGGGATCCTGTGTGAGGTGTGGGAGTGGAGAGCAGGCCGCATTGTGGTCAACATGGAAACCAGCCGCTCCGGATCAGATGTAGATTTGGAGCGACGTCGACTCGAGTGAAAAGCGCTAAATTTAAGGTTATTTTAGCGCGCATGTGCAACCGTCTCCACTCGCTCGTCCCGCACATCATCAGCGCAATAGCTGCCACCGCCAATTGTATCTAGCACTATTCTACACTGCGGTCATGTAACGGAATGAACGGAAAAAGTTCCAAGCGGAGTGTAGCTGGGACTCACTCTTGTTCAGCTGTAATGCTCACGACTGGGTAGTAACCGCCCTGGTTGATCCTTCATGCCAGAATACTATGTCGGCATTACTCGAAGGTATAACTGCCCGAACTAACCTGAGCATCTTTACAAAAACGCTCTGGGAACTTTGCAGCCACAATCAAGCTGCCAAGTCTCACATAATCCAACACTGGTTTAGGATCCGGTGCCTGGGAGTGAACTCGGGGCTGGAAAGCTGGTGGTGTGGGCTGGACAACAAAATTTAAGGGTAAATTGGAAGGGATGATGCGAATATAACGCGACGGACACGCTTGCAGGTATTTGTTCCGGCATTGCAGGACAGAAAGGACATGCATAGACACTCTCATTCTCTCCCTCCCTGTCTTCCCTTCTCCTTGGTCTTGTTCCCTTTCCATCCACAGATTATTCATTCTTCGCCATGCGTTCAAACTATCTGTTTTTGGAGCGCATAGGAGGGGAGCACCACATTCAGCTGAGGTTCTCGAACCTACTGAGTAGCAAGTGGAAGAAGAACAGAGAGCTGATTAAGGATCGTCCGCTTCACTAAGAAAGCTCCATGTTAGACATGGAATCCAGGAAAATGCTTTCTGACTTTTCGGAATGAAGAGGGCATATTGAAGGAAACTGTACAATTCGCTTTGGAAATTTATGTTGTGTATGAAAGGGACAGTAGACTAAATATGAAGTAAATAAGTCGTCTGTCTTGAGAGCGCGATCCCGCAAATGAATTATGGCGCACTACTTTGGAAAGAGGAGAGGCGAGCACCACATCGTCAACAGCACATGTGTTCCATCGCTAGTGTGGCCCGAGGAGACGGGGTCACGAAAAAAACATGACCTTTCCTAAGAGCTGAGTTTGGAGAAGAAGGGAGTTCGCTCCGCGCACATGGCATGAAGCCTTCTCCTTTTTTAGAAACTCCAAGGCGGACGTTTCATTGTCGATATCGGAATCACTTTCGATAGCTCTGAAAAGAGTTGAAGAAAGAGAGGCGGGTCCGGCACATATAGCGCTGATGCCTTTTAGTTTTGAAGCAGACTTGAAGCCGCAGATCATATAGCTGGTCCAGTATTTTGCAACCGCCGAAGGAAAGGTACCGTATGAGCTGGCATTAAACATCATTCTTCGAGAACGAAGCATAAGAACACGGCCAGTACCTGTGTATATGAGCAACTGATCAGTCCTCTTGAGTAGAGTCCTTTGAGCCCATGGCACAGGTCCTTCGTATCTTAGAAAGCACGCGATGATCGACAAATCGATTGTATCTTCGATTTAAGGCCTATCCGAATTTCCAGGAATGAAGAAGGCCACTATCAACGCATGAGTCTGGTATTCGCAACATTTCAAGCAGAGCTCGCTCAGACATGCGATCGTGGAGCGTTTCTTCTAGCACAGCGAACCAAGCACCACATGAAGGTACGCGTTCAGGTTCTTTTGTACCCTCTTCAGTGGATACAGAAAAGGAAAGCCACCACAAACGCTTGGCTTCCACGTTCATTAATTTCGGGCGAGTCCTGCTCTTAGCATTATCAGCAAACATCTGTAATCTAGAAGCACAATGAGGCAAACACCCCATCAATGCAACTGCTTTCTTACTTCTTTGCGCATTGCTCAGTGAGCATCAAGGAAGAACACTGCAACGAGCACGTGGAAGTCTACGATACCGACTTGAGCGGAGGCCACTCACACCTTCACATTCTGACGCTTTTTTTTTGTGAAGTTCAATGTTGATTGGAAGGCAGCACACATATGGTGCGGTTGATGTACCATTGATTGCTTTCGAACGCGGAGAGAAAGACGACCAGCACTTGCACCTTCTGATGGTTTGGAGCAGATATCGCCGGCCGGCGTCATGTGCACATCGAGAGGCTTTTGAAAGCGCCACAGCAGACAGCTGTCCAATTCTGATGGCGACATGGAAGGGAGAAAAAGAACCCATCTTGTCCTTCCAAGCTCTCTTTAAGAGATCGCTCACACATGGTATGTATTGCTTGCCTTTTTAAAGCACCACCAAAGACAGTCACCTCAGCGAACGTATGCCAGGCAACTTTAGTCTCCTCTAGATGCCAACGTAATTTCTTCTACTTCTCCTCTTCTTGAATCCTTGCTTCCTCCCCGCACGTGTAGTTACGCCGCATGTTTTTGAAGCGCCACAAGAGTTACCTGATTGTGCGTTGTACATAAGTTTTGATGCGCTAGAAGTAGGTTTGTATGTGGTATTAAGGCTCTACCGAGGTATGCTGCCTGAGCATAATGCTTGGGTGGCAAGAGGGTGGAGGAAGGCGAGCGGATCGTGATGATGACGTGTATGGGACTTTGGAGAAGACGACGTGTTTCGGACATGCGCCTGTTAGAGTGGATTTCGGGAAGACGGAAACGGCTTCCATATGTAGGTCTTCCAGAACGTTTGGTAGAAGGGCGAAGAAGGCAAAAATCACTTGAAGTGGTTCCGCTTCAAGTCTGGTAGCTCTACTGGGCTTGAGTCGTGTGGAGAGCAAGCACCGCGGGAAGAGGGCAGGTTATATATGTCGCCGACCTGTATCTGAAGTGCTTTTGGAGTCTCGAAACACAGTATATTCTGACCTGCGCTGGTAATCTAGATACAAGCATGTAACAACGCCAACGCCGCGATGCAATATGTACAAGTGGACCCTTGCCATGATTATTTCTACAGCTTAGATTCACTCTTCCTGAACTCCTCCTCTAAGATCATCCCCACCGGACCACCCCTCGACCCATCTCCTGCCCACAGTTCCTCCGGCACCCTCTCCTCCGGCCATCTCCACCTCTCTTTGAACTCTTCCGGCGTCCGTCCCTCCACACATTCCAGAATACTATCTCCAATGACAGGCAAGAACTTGAATCCGTGCCCGCTGCCTCCGGTCGCCACGAACAAGCCTTTGTATTTGGGGTGGTATGTGATGAGGAAGTCGCCGTCGCGGGTATCGGTGTACCAACATATCCGTGTAGTAGTGAATGGGCGCGATGGCACGGCGAGAGAAGGATGTATGGAGTGGAGGAAAGCGTTGCACGCGCGGCGGCCTTCAGCAGGGATGATCAGGTTGGGGTCGGTGACATGTGTATACGGCAATGACACAGTGATCGTCTCTTTGGGGTCTTGTGATTCGGGATGGGGGATAGTAGTCGGGTTTAGATATCCGTGACCGTGTCTGGCAATCTTCAGTTTCCCCCTGCTCGGCGGTATCATGAAGAGCGCGTTGGACAAGTTCAGGATTACGGGGCGGCTCGCGATTGCGGCTTCTTCTTCGGCGGATATGGGCTTGTAGCATACGACCTGCCCTGTGGATTTGCAGATGCCGCGCAGATCGATGAGGGAGGCAGACCAAGCACCCGCAGCGAGGATTGTAAGATCCGCGCGGAGTTCTGAGCCGTCGCTCAAAGTGGCGCCCGAAACGGTGTTCTTCTCAAAATCGAACAGTAGCTTTTTGACCGGTGCAACTACGAAGTCCACCCTGTTGAACTTGTCCACCTCGTTCCGCAGCCAGACCATCGCGCCTTCCGCATCTGCCCAGCCTGAACTCCGGTTCACGTATCCCGTGCTGCCACATGCATCGTCCTCACTGCGCCCTAATCCGCAAACTCTTCCAATATCTTGCGCCGAGTCCAAGACTTCTATCTTGTCGAGCCCAATATTTTGTACGTTGGCTAGGGAATCGCCTACATATCGCTGCTCTGGGCCGGATGCAGTTAAGCAGAGACCTGTCTCATGGTAGTGCTCGGGGGCGAAATCGGTGCGCCAGCGGTTCTGCGCAATGGTCGCAAGGCGTGCGTAGGGAGCGGCGGCGTAGTCAGGGCGGATGATGCGTGAAGAATCGACCTGCACGATATGAGCATACAATCAAGGGTCGGAAGCTGCGATCTGAGCCGCGATAAGATATCAAAGCTGTGGTCCAATGTACGGGGACTGAGCTCGAATCGTGAATTCATCTACTCACGCTTGAGCCATCCGTGGAAGGGAACGAATTCCTGTCTACTACAGTAATAGAAGTGTTTCTGTATTGGGGATTCCTGCAGAGTGCCCAGGCAGTGGACAGGCCAAAAGCACCACTTCCGACGATAAGCACGGACGATGGGACATCAAATGAGGTCGTGGACGCCATGATGCAGCATCAGGTACATATGGTAAGTGCTATGAATAAGTATATACAAGACGAAGGAAAGGTAAACACACAGTGGGTGTCCAGATGATTGAGACTTTTGGCAAGTGCTCAGGCCACCCAAGAAGTCTTATTTACTTTGACACCCACTGTGACACAAAATTCTAGACTTGCCCTCGTTGGTCTGATAGAAAATGCGGAGAAGCCGATATCGCGCAAAGGGCGCGTTCGCTCTCGCGGCGGCTCTTGCCGGTATAAAAATTCGAGCCCTGGAAGTTCGGACTTAAGCTTGAGCACGGACCGCCTCGGCAGACCCTGCGAGGAAGCATTCGATGCGAACAACAACTCTAATTGAACATCTACGTCGCTTGTCACAAAACTGTCTCGGCTTCAGTTGCGTCGAGATGGCCAAGCTACCCAAGGTACCGAGACGAATACCACCGAAGCCGCGCGGGGCGCCTACACCTCCCCCGCGATCACGACCGCAGTATCCAGGCCCCCGTGCCAGTCCACCTCATCCCACACCGAAAGAAGCGGCGAAGCGAGTATGGGAGGAGCGCCCGCGACTATCAGATATTCGCATGCTATCCGAGGAGCAAAAGCGCGCACCAACATATATAAACAGAGTCCAGCGATGGCGACAGATACCCATCTTCCTCGGAGGGCTGACAGCCTTTGGCTTGGGACTCTACGGCGTCCAACTCTACTATTCGATTTCCAATGCCGAAGCCCCTGAGAATCTACCCGAGGACTTCATCGACCGTTTCGACAAAGAGGCAGACGGCTACGATGAGAAGGTCAACATGGCGGAAACGCTGCTCCTGCTCAACAAGCGGCGGAAAGACATGACCAGGAAGGCGCGAGGCCATGTACTGGAAGTCGCTGTGGGTACGGGAAGGAATATTCCGTTTTACCCGACCAAGCAGTGCGCCACGGTGACGTTGCTGGATTACAGCGCGCCAATGCTGGCGGTCGCGAAGAGGAAGTGGAAAGATACGCATCCAGAGTACTTCAGTCGTGTCTTCTTCAAGCACCAGTCCGCACTTGAACCCATAACGCCGCCGTTCGACGCGCAAGAGGGATACGATACTGTGATCCAGACGATGGGCATATGCTCAACGCCGGATCCTGTGAGACTGTTGCATAACCTGGAAGCTGCGACCAAAGAGGACGGCGGGCAGATATTGCTTCTCGAGCACGGCAAGTCGCACTATCAATGGCTCAACGATCTACTTGATAAAACTGCACCGAGTCATGCCGATGCTCATGGGTGCTTTTGGAATAAGGACATTGGGGAGATTGTCAACGAAAGCGGTCTTGAGGTCGTCAACATGAAGCGATACAATCTCGGCACAACGTATTGGATAGAGCTTCGTCCAAGGAAAGGCAGGGGCTACAAACAAGCGCCGTCAGTTTCCCATGCGGGTGTCGATGGGAATGTGGAGGCAATTGTGTCACCTACATCCGAGCCAGTGGTTCCACAGCGGCCGTGGTGGTCACTCTGGAGCTGAGCTCTCGCTGCTTGCTAGCCGCGCAGCTGCAACCAGCAACAAAAGGAAGCCTGCATGCACCGGAAACAACACATTTCAATTGTACACTACGCGATACATACCTGCGGAGACAGCTCCATTGAGCTGTTTTCGACTTCGTGGGGAAGATGTGGATGAGGGGCAAAGCGCCCCGATGAGAACATTATTACAATCAAGCGAGAGAGATCTTAGATCTCCTCCACAACCCAACCAATAATGAAGCCACTAATTGGGCGGACTGCCCACCACTTGCTCAATACGACCCAGTACCGCCGTTTGCGCGGAGGCTGCTGATAGCTTCTGATTATGGCTCACACCACGGCAATGGAACACAGCTCAAGAGAAGACGGGAGACAGCGCATGCAGTGGCTTACCTCCTGGCGGAGGCCTCCCTGTAGCTGACATGCATGACTCGCCTTCTCTTTGTCTCTCGCTCTCAATGGATGCGTAGCAGACAAACGGCGCGCTGGTCCAGAGCTTCGTAAAATCCGAAGGTCGCCAGCGGAGCTGCACCCGCATCCGAAGCGTGCTGGTAGCTCCTGGTGCGCGCGACACGGTTGACCTTCCCACACGCACTTCCCAACCCCACAAATCTGACGATGCAAGCAGGCGCCTTGTGTGATGCAAGGCGCTCAATGGGGAATGGATGGGCGGCGATTCGCAAGGGGTAACGAGTGGGCTCGCGTGCGTTGTCATAAGCGATGGATGCACCGGCTCGTGAAACAAGGATCCTGGCAGCTTTCCAGAACAAGACGCAAGGAGCTGGCCGTTTCGGATGGCGTTAATCGCACCGCTGCTGTCCCTCGCCATGAAAGACGCGGACGGTGCGCTTCCGTGCGTTCATGCTCGGGAGTGCGCATGGCTTGTCGCCTTCCACAGCATGTGTTACGGAAGAAGTCGGCATATGCGGCGCCGTTTGCGGTGGGTAGAGCCGAGGAGCCAGCTGATTTTTAAAAATCTCTAGCAGAAAAAAGTTATAGCTCACCGCCCGTCGTCGACCCGGCACGGCGTTCAGGGCTAAATTATCCAAAGCCTGGCTGCTAGACAGGCCACCCCTGTGCAGCCCAAGATCGAGAGGATGCAACACCAATATCATCACAGCTGGCGCAAACCTGCCTGTCTGCATGTCCGAGGCGGTCAGCGTACCGATCTCCACGGCCTCCTCAATCTGGAGGATGGAAGTGACGCCATGCTCGGCAGGTTGGTGCTGCTGCCAGACGTCTCATTCAACTAGGGCCATGATGTGATAGAGGTCGCCGTGAAGTAATGACAATGCCCCTCAGCGGACGCCAGCAGCGACGGGCGCATACGTAGACATACTACTGTGCAGGTACTGCGTGCTAGCGCAGACGGGTGCAGCTTCGGAGACGACAGCTCGTGGGCGCCGTATCGATAGAGGCGCATGGGATAGAAAGTTTGGTGTCTTGGAGTGCTTTTGGGCCGTCTAGCCACACTCCGGTGAGCCCTGCCAATCACAGCTGGCCCGTTCAACGCCAACAGCCTCTAAAAAAGGATGCTGTCATATCTCGGTCCATCCAGTCAGGACATCCCTGAAATACATTCACTGCGCACGGCCTTCGTCCCTCTTCCTCTTGAAACCCTCCCGCTCCACTCCACTCCCTCATCTCTCACGACATCCCCTCCGAACCCATTCAGGGACCCAAAGTAATTCATCTGGGCTGCATACTCCTGTTGTCTGCCGTGATACGAAAACATCGCACGTGTAATCGTAGGCAGCACTCGGCGACTTTGTCGGCGTCGGCGCAATCCACTCAGGAGGCGACAGCAGGCTTCACCTGGACGTACTCATATACACACGACGGCTGGGCTGGTCGTGCGTCCCACCATCTTTATTTATTCGGCACACCAACTCTTGGGCTTGAGCAGGCAGAAGTCAGCGGTGGACGGTTCAGGCAAGGAAGGGCCACTGCAGCTGCATTCCGTGTCCAATCACAGCCACTGGTATTCCTAGCACAACAATTCGCATCCCTCGCCCACGAGATTCTTCCTCTCCCACAGCTGCCAGCAGTCTGTGTGCTCGCACACTTCGATAACTACATCACCATGGTGTCACAATACAACACCCGCAGGAAATCGCTGTCCTTGCCGTCGTTGGGCATCGCGCTCCCTGGACGATCCGCACGTTCTCCAACAACGACCGACAGCCAGCCCGTCGCAAAGAGGCAGAAGCGCTCACATTCCGGCTCGACATCCTCTTCACCGAACTCTCCGCCACGATTATCCACGTTACGCTTCGACGAGCGCCCCAAGACCAGCGCAGGCCGCGTGGCCAACACGCCGCCGCCGTCGCCTGGCGAGTCCAAGATCGATACCCAAGGCATCGATGATATTATCGTCGTCGGTGTGATCGAGCAGCTCGAGAAGACGGGTAATCGCCCCCATTTGCTCAAAGAACTCGCCACTGTCCTCTCCCCAATAATACCCATCGTTGAAAGGTACGTCAAAAGCTCATGCGCTAGCTTGCCTTTACGCACGCTGACGCGACACAGCTCCGCGAATCCTGCAGCCATCATCTCATCTCGCCTCGCGACGTACCTCAAGCGCAACTGGTCCGCGCTGTCACGGTGTCCGCTCGACAAGAAGCTCGTCGGCACCCACCCCAAGCGCGTGTACTACTTCCTCACCACCAGCCCGCACCAGCCCATACCGGAGGACGCAGGCAACATCCCCGCTGCTGCGCGCATCATCTCGCCGTCGCTTTCCTCGGCTGCATCTGACGACAACGATGCAGACTCGCATGCGCGCGATGTGAGGTCTCCCTCACCGGAGCTTGACCTCTCCGACTACGACGATGCAGCTAGCGATCCGTTCACTAATGCGACCCACCAACCTACGACCCACAACATCGCGCATAACCGACGTGCTCAGTCGCCGCCGTTGGAAAAGGACGAGCGCGAGTTCACACTGACGGCGTCATCATTGCAAGAGCGGAGGAGAAGTGCGCAGGCTGAGCGCGAGCGTTCAGCCAGCGCTACTGTTGAGAACATGCAGCCAGCCGACGTAACCATGGACGACATCCCCGAACTCGTAGAATCCGAGGAGAGTGCCGCGCGCAAGAACTCGGAGACTGCGGCTGCTTTATTTGGACAAATGCAGCATTCGACGTTCGACCCAGTGCTAGGCATCAGCAGTCCGCTTCTCAAGTCGTCGCTCAACATCGAGATGCCCCCGCCAGTCTTCAAGGCCGGCGAGTCGTGGTCTGGAAACGACGACGAGGAGTGGGCGCTGAAGAGCCCGGAGAACATCGAGCTCGATGAGCTTGACGACTTGTTTGGCAACTACTAGGTTGGACACAACATCACATCACACTAGAACGGAACACTTGCAGCACACGAAACCATTTGACGAATCTCTTTTTCACACTTTCCGAGGTGTTACTTTCAATTCCAATCCGTATTTCTACCTCTCTCAATCAACTAGTTTATTATTAATGGCGTCACTATCCTAGATGGAGCAGCGCGAGCAGGAGGATTGGATGGGCGAAGGTTGGCGTCTAGGTGCTGGATGGTTTATCTTGTCTGTACGATAGTGTGTTGGTTTATTGCTGACGCTATAGCGTCGACACTGGCTGTTTCTCTGGCGCAGATGAAGTTGGCATCACTCAGGTTGTACTCAGGTTGGCGCGAGTGCATTTTTCTGCGAAGACGGCATCAGAACAGAGAAAAGTGTTTAAATTGAAAAACAGTTTATATCCTCTACGTTCACTTTGCCCCACCCCTATTGCATCTTCCGGACTCTGAGCGAGGCTGCTAGGATCGCTCTCACCCGCGTCTTAGATGCGCCTGCCGTGCAGACGGCTGCACACAACGAGGCGGTCTGCACGAAAGCCAACATTCGAACACCGCTACTCTCACCCAATCACGACCAAGTCGCAAAGTAACCGCCCTCGAATGCTTCTTACGCTGTCTGACCTAGCGCGTACGTACAATCTAGTCCACAGCCAGCATTACTCCGTCGACTACTGCACTCGTTACAGGACGTACATGTTCCACACCGCAATGTACGGGCGACTTACAACCGCCTTTCTACCATGGCGCCCCACTATAGCCCGCATGTTAATCCAGACCAGCAAAGAGTCCATCGCTCCAGGTACATCTTTCTAATGCGATGCGCCCCACAACGCTGCTTCCGCAGATGCATCTCTACACCGGCCATCAAGCGCTCTTTGTGTCGCCAGCTCACCGGCGCCCAAAGGGTGATCCCGGTCTCTACGCTTCGCTGTCTTGGCGACGTCTCCAGAACCTGCTGCGCAATGCGCTCTATGTGCGATGACTTGTGTTTACAGCCAGACCGCCTCCATCGCCGCGACGACGCAGACAACGACGGGTCTGGAGACATTCGTCACGAGTGACCCTGTCCGAACTGTTTGTGGAGAGAGAAGGACCAGAGTGAGGCGTGGCTGGAGACTCCCAGCCACCAGCGAAGCACAAGCGAGGATCGCCGCGAACTTGACGCCCAGCGGCCCAACTCATGTGAGATTTCGTGCAGCGCGGTTGCGTCCGTACGATACACTCCTTTTGCTGTCTGCCCTTTTCGCTCCTTACATATGTTGTGGCAGCGCGTTGCTGGGTGTTCAATCGACTAGTGTGAGGCTTGCGCTGTGCCTCCGTTGGTTGACGCAGGGTCTTAGTGCGACGACTCCAATTGCCGAGGCTGGGAAAGAGCTGGAAACGAGGGTTGGGACGGTGAAGCAAAGCACTGGGAAGAGCCCGAAAGAGTTCGGGACTCTGGAAGAGCTGCGTGTGTGTCTGCTGCAGGGCGCGGGTGCAGGCGCTGTTGTGCATGTTGGCCGGCCCGTTCCGCACGTGGTTCTATTTGCGGAGTATCGACTTCATTCAACATCGCATGCAATCAACCTTCTGCAGTGTGGACATCTGGCGTCGAAGTAAGGTTGAACAGCGCTACCATCTAGTCGCACGTGGGTCTCCACAGAGAAGGAGCCAGCCAAAAGTCGACTACACACCCACCGCAGCATCCACATCTGGTAACGGCCTACCAAGTACGACTCCCCACGGATCTCCACGGTGGATTCCTCGGACAGCAGTGACTCGGGGTACTTCCCCTCGCCCGAATCAGACAAGGAGAAGAAGAGAAGGAACCGTGCCTCGATGTCACAAGCACCGTCAAGAGCAAGGAGCCGCAGCAGGGCGCCCAGCAATGCGCGAGGCTCCGCACCCATTGTCGTCCCCGTCCCGCCAAAGCCTCCGCTGGAAATCGTCCTTCCTGCCTCTCCAAGGCCACGCAGCAGAGGCCCCATGTTCGTCGATGCGCCGGGTCTCAGTGGGGGCAGAGGAATGTTCAAGCGCCTGATCGTTGCCTGTGACGGGACGTGGTTGAACAGCGATAACGGCATGATCAATGGAAAATTATCGATTCCCAGCAATGTGACCCGGATATCAAGAGCTATCAAAGCAGTAAGCCAAGACGGCATTCCTCAAATTGTAAACTACCACTTCGGGGTCGGATCTCAAGGCGGGCGACTGAATCGCATCATTTCCGGCGCCACGGGCGAGGGGCTTGGCGATAATGTACGAGAAGCATACTCCTTCCTCGCGAACAACTATCACCCGGGCGACGAAATTTTCCTGCTAGGGTTTTCAAGAGGATCATTCACTGCGCGGGCTATTGGAGGCTTGATAAGCGAGGTGGGCTTGTTGACGAAGAAGGGACTCAATGCGTTGCCGGAGGTATTTGAAGACGTACAACATAGACGAGATCCGAAATACGTGCCCAAAAATCCGGATATGCCGTTTCCGCACAAGCCGAGTGCAGACAGTCCGCGGTATGCGGATGAGCTTGAACGACGGGGGCTCACGAGGCTGGATATCAGGATCAAAGTAATCGCCGTTTGGGACACAGTCGGCAGTCTAGGCACCCCACGCTTCAACTTCCTGCAGAAGCTGGGCTTGCAGACCGCGGAATCGAAGGAGATGAGCTTCTACGACACAAAGCTGAGTAATTGCGTAGAAAACGCCTTTCAAGCGCTGGCTTTGGATGAGAAGCGGAGTGCGTTCAGCCCAGCCGTGTGGGAAAAACCGCCCGGGAATAAAACCACGTTGAGGCAGGTCTGGTTTCCGGGCGTGCATTCGAATGTAGGCGGTGGCTACGACGACCAGCAGCTTGCGAATATCACGCTTGCGTGGATGATGTCGCAATTAGCGCCATTTCTCGACATGCGCGATGAGTACCTCTTCGAGCTGGAAGAGGAAAATGAAAAGTATTACAGGCGAGAAGGCCAAGACATCCGCCCATGGTCATTTGGCGAAATCTACAACTCCTCAACGGGCATCTACGCGGTAGGTGGTAGCTCGGTACGTCACTTCCCACCCTTCACACCTGTCTTTCCACATTATTGACAATTCACAGCTCCGCACCCCAGGCCACTACATGGAGTGCGACCCTTTTACCGGCCGCCCCACCGACCGCCCTCTCCAATACACCAACGAATACATCCATGCCTCAGCCCGCACGCGCACCCGCCTCGGCGGCCCTGGTGTTTCCGACAAGTCCATCTACGAGTGTCCCGCGCTGACACAAAACTACCGCCTCGTCGTCGAGTACCCGCCCGGCCCAAACACTGACCCTGATATCCACTGGAAACTGAAGTGGAAAGATCCGTTAGCGGTCAAAATCCTGCCTGAGGCGCCGCTGTGGGGCATAGAGAAGGAGCTATGTAGGAGGGATCCCGAAACGTATGATTATGCGAAGAGGCCGCCGGCGACGAAGAAAGAGAAGAAAAAGTCGAGACCGATGTCGGCTAGCGTGGCTACCCCCAATGTCCGCTCTAGTAGAAGGAGTTTCACAGAACCCGGGGCGAGAGGTACGGCGGTGTTGGAGAAGAAGGAGAGGAGGAATAAGAGTAAGGTGCGTACTGCCGAGTATGAGAGGGGTGGTGTTGGGGGAAGGAGTAGAGCAGGCAGTTTCGACGAGAGAAGTACGGTTATCAGGGAGAACATGCCGCATCGGAGGGAGAAGGGTAAAGCGTGGTGGGAGGGACAAAGGAGTCCGGCGCCCCCTGAGGACTTCGGTGGGGGCAGGAGTCCGAGGAGGAGCAGTATGAGAATTTGAGCGCGGCGGTCGCGCTGGGCGTGTGTGAACCATGGGTGCATTGGCGAGCTGATGGACTCTCAATAAGCAAGAGAAGGGAGAAACAGGGAAGCAGGAACGGCTTTGGCCATTTTCGTGATGTAGGATAGATAGACTTTTCAGTGAGCGAGCGGATTGGATACCCTTTAGCAATGCATAGCGTGGCACTTCACCTAGGTTGACTTCCTCCGTACTGTTTAGTGCTCAAAAGCATGCGTATATGCTGTGAATTCTCAGATCGCGTGCGGGTAAGCGCGTCATGATGCTAAAGTAGGCTGCAGAGTTTAGTGTTGCCGGGTGCACAACGTACTTATAGCTACTTCTTCACACCCGACCTCGGGACCGATCTATTCGTTTTTGTCCACTGCCAGACTCATTCCTGCAACTGGAACGGATACTTCTCTAAGAATTGCTCAAAACCGAGCAAGTCCCCCCTTTCTCCAATTTCTCCGATCGCCCAGCTCAATTCGCTCTCCTCTTCC
The DNA here is from genome assembly GCF_027946475.1 of Didymosphaeria variabile. Classification (NCBI taxonomy): domain Eukaryota; kingdom Fungi; phylum Ascomycota; class Dothideomycetes; order Pleosporales; family Didymosphaeriaceae; genus Didymosphaeria; species Didymosphaeria variabile. The sequence goes on along the minus strand of NW_026611625.1, from coordinate 2,580,643 downwards.
TCCCCAAAATATCCCCCAAACTCCTCCGCGTATCGAAACGCTTCCTCGAAAAGCTTTCCCGCAAATGGAAACATCCCTCTCCACTGCTCATACCCAATCTGCTTGTAAACCACTTTCTGCCCGGCGCTTTTCCCTAGCGCAGCGGCAATGTCATCCCAGCTATACCGCCCTTCCGCCGCGCAGAAACGCTTTCCGGCATACTTTTCCGGGTGGGCGAGTATCTTGCCGACAAATCTCCCAGAATCATCAACAGCCGCGATCAACGGAATCTTGGAAGTGGCAAGAGCTGGCCTGGCCAGAGTCCAAATCCCATCTATCTTACGCGGCGCAATCCAAAACTGCGCCTGGAAGTTCTCCATGAAGTTTCCAGGGCAGAAGAATGCGCTTTCCATCTTCGGGCTCAGACTGCGTATATAAGTCTCGGCCTTGGCTTTGGCGTCAAAGGGCGTAACGGCCGTATACTTGCCGCCCGAAACGTCGCGTACAGACGGCAGTGTGCTAAAGATGAGGTACTTGACGCCCATAGCTAGAGCCACGTCCGCGATGCGCTTTGCATTTTCGAACTCCCAATTGAGGGCCGCTTCGCCTTCAGGCACATCTGGCCCGATGAGAGGAGTCGTCATGGCGAAAACGGTGTGCACGCCTCGGAGGGCGTCCTGTAGCGAAGCGCGTTCGAGAACGTCGGCGGTGACAATATCAACACCTTTCGCCCTAAGCTGCTGTGACTTTTCGGAGCCCGTATCGCGGGTGAGCGCACGGATCGTATATTGCTGAGCGAGAGCTGGGTCTTGGAGAACGTGGTTCACAACCGAGCTACCCTGTTGCCCTGTCGCACCGAAGACGGCAAGAACTTTAGACATGTTGAATTTCGATGGTCGTCTGGTGCCAAAGTATTGGAGATGATAGGCAAAATGAAGATAAACCTCGATGTTTGGTATTCAGCGTACTTTTGCAAAACACTCCCTCTTTATACCGTAGGTTTTCCCCATCCTGAATCTTTCTATCTTCGCAGCCGTCACCGACGGATACATCTTCATCGACCCAACGGCTAAGTCAATGGCCCGTTTACCGTCGCATGTACTCTCTTGCCGTTACACCGGGTGGAAATTGCTCCGATGGCTTTATATCTCTATAACGGAGCTTACAAATTGTAGAAGCTAGTTCACGGATTGTTCAAATTGTCAATCCCGGAAAGGAGGGCGCAGTGGCTCCTCGAGATTGCCCCAAGGAAACTGACACTTACATACACAAACACCATCTCCACCCAATACTATCGGTGAATGCACCCCCGAGAGGAGGTCCGAAGCCCATGACTATACCGGATATGCTCATAATGATGCAAAGGTACATTGCCCGCTTGTCTAGAGGGACAGTGAAGCCTACTATGGTTAAAGCGCCCTGGCACAGAACAGCTGCATTACTCCTACTATCGCTCTTCCAACGATGAAGCTGGAAGAAGTCGGAGCTGGTGCACATACCATCGAGTCGACTTCGAAGACGATGATGGCAACTAGGTAGTAGAATGCGAGAAAGTGCCTTGTTCTGTTGTGACCTAAGATATGGGTTCAATCCAAAGCTCGAAGGTGGACAAACCTTTGTCCTGCCATTGTAGGTACCTATCCGGTGGATCGTAAGATGCGATCATTGAAAATGCTCGCAGAGATCCCACGAGTCGAATGTGAAGCGGGGTTCACAGTAGTCTAGGGCTAAACTGTGAGCCGAAAGCGATGCCATTGTTTCGTTCATCGACGCGGATGATGACAAACTATGTCTGTGCAGGCTTTGAGTCCATTTGACTTCTTTCTATCATTAGGGTTACTTCGGCATCATTCCTTTTCTTCCCCAATTCCTATATTCGAGTATTCATGCTCCGGTTCTTCTCCTGTCGGATTTTGCTTTCCCCCTTGGCAGCTCGTCCGATACAGTACCATGCCTGTAGTCCAACCTCACGAGCTGAGAAAATATCTCTACTGCGTACCAGGTCTTGACCATGTCTTCTGTACCTGCGAGGCTCAGTTTGCACTTTCAACAATGCGCTTAATTACTTCAAAGATGACCTCCTCGCAATGTCGTTCTATCAAACAATGCAGCCCGACATAAGCTTACTGGAGGCTCTTACCCGTCATCATTTGTCGTGTGAGTGTGAAGGAACTGTCTTGAATCAATCCTTTGCTTGGCAATGACTCGGCAGTCGTGTTCCAATGTGAAGAGACGGCGTTAGAGATCGTCCTGAGGAGCGATAGATTGACATGGTCAAGGGGTCGGCTAAGCCAGAAGACGCTAGCTAGCCGGCGCTTTCACCTGACAAGACAACGGCCCGGCCCCGTCCCTAATAGATGACGTGCACTGTGAGCTCGTCGCCCTTGGCAACTGCCTGCATGCTAACATGACTTGCAAGATTCAAGACAGCAAAGCCCACCTCTCGAAACGCTTGTGTTGATCCATTTGCTCTTTAGGCGAATCCTGCAGCGGCCCGGGGTTCTTCTGCCGGCAGGACGACACTTGCCGACCACTGCTGCCCGCCCCTGTCGCTCCCTGTCAACAGGCTGGAGATGGCGAAATCGAGAACACGGTCTCGGGACGAGTGGCTGTGAGAACGGAGCACTGTCTGACACTCGCGCGACGCCCACTGTTCGCAATCTGCAGTCGATGGGACTCGCCCATGGCCCTCTCGTGCCTCTTCGACATCAGCCTGTGCCGTGGACGCGTGCGCCAAAGAGCAGCGGAAAAAGAGAACCATGACCGAGATCCCTGGAAAGGGCAAGCATCGTGGATTTAGAGCGTTTGAAGCGCACTAATTGGTCAGGCGGCTTTTCACAATTCGGTGTGGCCGCGCAGGGCTCAGGGCGGGTATAATGGGTGGTCAGCGCAGAACTTTATCCAGCACTGTCCAATAGAGCAATGTCTGCATGCCGGCTTGCTCAATGCGCGTCCTTCAGCCTGGAAGCGAGCGCCATGAGGATGCGGGGAAGGAACCACATGGGACTTGGTTGACAGTTCTTGTTGTGCATGTTTAAAGCAACATGGTACTGGCGAAGACGTGCCATTTCATCCACTCTTCGAAACACCGTCTGCCGTCGCTTATCCACTGTGGATTTTGAACGCGCTCATCACCTCTGGGCAGGCGACTCCTGACTCGCGATCCGTGCGGACGCGTTCCGGCCTGGGTCTTGCTTGCGTCGCGAATCCTGGGGATATACGCCATCTGGAGCTAGCGTCCGAGGGAACGCTGCAATCGTATATGTGGGCTGGATTCTCTTCTACTTCTTCCGCTCTTGTTCGACAAGACCGGAACTCTGCTCGCACAACAACCTCTGCCTGTGAGCGACGCCGTCTGTTGCTTTGCAGCGCTGTCGTCGATCCTCTATGGCGATACATGGAACACTCGCGCTTGTGGTCGCGTTCACGCTCACCAGCCTTTCCACCGTTGTGGTAGCTCTGAGGTAGGGCCGACTGTACCTGCTTTGTAGCACGCGACACTAACCACGGCTAGATTTTACGCTCGCTACTTCCTCGTTGGTAAACTCGGATCCCCTGACTGGGTCATGCTTGCTGCTCTTGTGAGTCCAGTCCGCACATGAGAAGGCCAGCAATGCTAATTTCGCAGATTGCGAGCTGGGGAACGCCTATCGTGAATTACTATCAGCTGCTCTACATGGACTACAGCCATACTGTCACTCCTGATGGCAAATTAGTCAGTCGTAACCCAACCACTGCTTATGGCATACTAACACGTTCAGATCGTAGATGAATTCAAGCGTGTAGCGTCCGGCGGCCTACTCACCATGTGGATTTTTCGTCTGAACCTCATAATCGATCACATGCTGATCAAGACGTCCATCCTACTCTTCTACAACTACGTCACCGCCGCTCACCGCTCCTACTACTGGATCGTTCGCGGCATGCTAGGCCTCGTCATCGTTTCCAGCCTTGCCATGGCCTTCGTCAGTATCTTCATCTGCAATCCCCCGCAGATCTCTTGGGACGGCGAAGTCTTCTACAGGGAATTCTTTGGCGAGTTTCCAACGCAATGCATGAACCCGTCGACGTTATGGCTCATCCAAGCTGCATACAACCTCGCTACTGACGGAGTTGTCTGGATCCTCCCGATTCCCTTCTTCCTGAACCTACGATCCATGCCCGTGCGAAGACGGGTAGAGCTAGTCGCTATCTTTAGCATTGGTATCGTCGCCATAGCTGCATCTGCAGTTCGACTCTCCATCACTATGCGATGGTTGTCCGGATTTGAAGAGTCAGGATTGCAATGGGGCAATTTACTGATTTGGTCCCAAGTCGAGCAGCATTCGGGTATCATCGCGGCTTCTATACCCTTCCTGCGACCGATTATGCGAAAGATCGTTAAGAGAGTACGAGTCCGCAGCCCGAGCCCTGGGCCTAAGCTCATTCCGAATCTGAGTCCCCAAGACCAGCCGATACCCCCACGGGCGCCGATTATACCAAGTCCTGCACCTACGTCTGGCAGTGACGACGCCTTCCGACCGCCTTCTACGCCATTGTCGCCGATCAAGCCCGAGATGCAAACCTTCCATACCGTTTGAGTAGGGGAACAGAGGGAGCATCTACATGACTACACACACCTTTTCAATGGACACTACGGACATGCGACGCTGGACTGGAATTTAGACTAATGTGGAAGCTGAGCGCTCCTCATGCGACTATCAGAGCTTGGTAGACCTTCTGGTCCTGATGTCGCGCCGATGACGGTGGTGTCTTGGGGAAAGCGCATTTGCGATAGACCTCGCGGCACATCTTGGTAGCGCGTATACAAATACGAGAAGAAACTGGCCCAAACCCAGGTCACGAGGACCCGGAACGGGTCGCATGACGGAGATGCGCGGCGACTGCCATGCTAAAGGAAGACCATAGATCGGACGAATCCCCTACGTGAACACCAAGCAACCGATCAGCCTCCGGTAAGGTGATCCCACCCTACTGGGTCCAAAAGTAATTCCAGGCGCACAAACACCTACTCATTGTTTCTGGACGCTACGATGATGAATCCTGCACCCTTGGTAACATACTCCTCTGAGGCGTTGTTACCGCGGGCCGCGGCATCGTAGATTTGGAAACATCTCAATGAGAAAGAGGGTCACGACATTTCCGGCAAAGAAGCTACTGGGATAATTTATGAGAGATTGCAAAATTGCCTTCGGATATGGTACTAGGGCACGATAGGTCACAGTCCCTAAGTATAATCGATCCATTGGAGCAACGATAAATGCCGTTGATACAATCCTGCTACCCTCACAAGAATAAAGAGAAATTAGCAAAGCTTTCAGCGGTACTGATATTCTTATCAGCAACTTATGTCCTGGTCATCACCACGTTTGCTTAGCATCGCGACTTGTGTGTCCTCTTCCATCTGATCTACTCACGGCCATATGTACGCCAGTCAATACGCTCCACAATATTCTCGTGCTCAATCTACCATCCTCTCCGAAAGCCTAAAGGTATTCTTCTTCCCGTGCAGTGCGCAATCGCTTCACCATCACTCTACCCTTTCCATTGCTATGTGCGTTTCTGCTTTATGATGAACACCCTCTGTTTCACGACCAGTGCTCACAGATCACACTAACAACTATCTGTTTCCCGTTGCATCCACCACCCCGCCACGCCCGTGCTCTGAGACCCCAATATATTTACCCGTTGCCCCAGACCCCAAAACCAGTTTTCGTACGCACATGGCCAACGCGTCGCCCCGTCTTACGTACATGTTGTGCACGGACATCAACGGCACAGGTGGAAGTGGAAGTAGAGACCGTGCGACTTCGGCATGTGATGACTTATATGATATTTCTAGTGGTCAGGCCAATAGAGGTTGGCCTACGATCAAGCGTATACGGCAACACGTGTGCGCTGGTTTACCTTGCTACGTCTACTTGCTAGCGAACATTAATCCCGTTGCGGCATCCGACACATGTCGGTCGAACAGAGACATGCTATACGAAACTGGCTAGACCACTGCGCACACCCTGGATATCAATCAATCTTTCATGCTCCAGCTTTCTACCTTCACGCATTTCGCACACGGCGTATACCTACGATCCTACATAAGTCCTGCCATGACACTAGGTGCACACAAACTGCCAGGTGTACAGTGTGTGACATGCTGCGCTGTATTAACTCAGTAAGCCCACGAGCAAGCGTGCAGTCCAAATCGCCTAATGACTTGAAGCCGCGCATGCATCCCCATCCTTTGCTTACGCCTGTAAACCCACAGCCCTTACACAGACTCCTTCCCGCAGATTATTTTTCAAGGTCTACCTTCCGTAACCCTTTCCTCTAGAACATATAGAGCTTTCTCACAAACTCGCCCTTCATGGGCTTCATCGCAATACATCCCCCCACAATAAACCTCTGTCAAGACCGCTCACGCCCCCAAACAGAATCGGCCACTCGCTCCGCGACCAATTCAGCTTAGCCTTTGCCCCAGATGACCACAACCCAGGTGTAATTATAGGTATGCCAGCCCTATAACACACCTCGATGCCTAAATCAGCGCGTCTAAGAGGCACATGTCGCCTTAGAGAATTACCCGGCGGCTTGCAACCCGTACCCGGCTGCGCGTCGCGCTGCGTTGCGTTTGCGGGGTGCATTGCGCATCACGTTGTATTATCATAGCGCATAGTGTATATACAAGAGGAGTGCCGGGGAAGGTGTATGGTGAGGGCGTAGCTTTTATGGTGATGATAGAGGGAAGCGATGAGGGAGGGAAGACCTAATGTGCTGCCTGCAGCACATATTGGGAGAATAACACGTTGACAGTTTGACAATAGCAGAAAGACTCGGGTCATTCGTTCGACATGAACTATCCTACAGTATATGCACGTTGTCTGCCCACACTCCGACAAACCCATGACATCGTCATTCGTGCCCTTCTCTACCGCCACCATGGCACAAAAGACTGAGAAATGCTATTCTACACGAAGTCGCAAGAAGTGTGGCAAGACTGAAGAAAATTCCCCACCCGAACCCCACCGCATCCTCGTGATGTGTGATATAAATGAAAACACAAGAGTAAAGCAAGCCGTATAACGCCGTGCTTTTCTCTTTCCCACACCGTCGCAAAAAAGACCAAAAGTCCAGGTAGACACTTGGAAAGCGTGCTCTACACTTCGCAATGCAATAACTGAAAACCCGTGACCCCGTACGCACGCAAATGCAATGAGTAGACATTACTGGTCATTGTATAGTCTTGACCAATTACATGTATCCTGGGAGGCAGGGGGTGGTACGTGCCGCCGCTATGGCTTCTAAGCAAGCGGTCGGGGACTTTGTTGCGCATTCGTGAAAAGGGCGCTGAAGATGCGCTCAACCTGAGGAGGTTGTTAGACTTGCGTGGAGCAATTCGAGAAGTAGGGAACGTACCTCTGGTGCAGCCTTGACGAACGGTAGGTCCCAGAAAGCGTAAGTGCGGTTCTTCAAAATCTCAAGGAGCGTGATGATCAGGCCCCATGGGTGCGGGCGATGTACCAATAATCGCTCCATGAAGACGCGCGTGATGGTGTGCTTGACGTCTTCATCATCCGGTGAACCGAACAGGTGTAGAAGCGCGCAGCTGAAGTACTGCGTATGAGAGTTAGGCCAACGTAATTGGTTGGCAATAGCGCTGATGAAGTGGAATCTGGCCTCCGGACGCAGCTCCCGAGCGAGCCTCTCAATCAGCTTGGCTGCAGGCGCAGAGCCGTCAAAGATGGGACCTTTCGCGCCTTGAAGGGCGAGCGCGCTAGTTCCGATGTATAGAGTGATGGCGTGAATCAATGCTGGATCAGCAGTTGTCACATCTGCCTCAAAGCCGGCAGGCTTTGGCTCGTCGTAGTAGACGGCATTGCAGACTTGGTCTACGTCTTGAGCTCGTGGCTCGGAGGACCGCAGGATACCGTCAATGAGTTCTCCTACGCCAGCTTGACGAATCATATGATCAAGATCGGCGCGGATAGTGGGCGCCTGGCGACTGTCTTCTAGGCGATCGACTTTCACGCCTGTAGTAAAGGGATCGGGCATCTCGAGGATGTTCGAGGGATAAGCACTGACGATCAAATTGCGCAGCTGTGTGCAATGCATCGGGATGCTATTGCAGAAGCGGAAATGGTTCTCGGCCAGAAATTCAGGATAATCGTGGTGAATGACGAGCAAGACACGCAATACACCACGGTAAAAGGTCTGCGCCATGATAGTCTCTCCGGCAGGCCTAATCAGTTCACCCGTGAAGACCAAGAGTGTCTCCATAAGCTGTGCGAACACATCCCATCCCTGGGTATGCCTATCGTCCAACAACGCTGGGACGAAGATTCGATGCGATACCAGAGTCAACCACGAGAAGGCGAATCGCGGGAAATGTGTGGGCTGGAGGATGAGGAATGCCTTCGCAACGGCAAGGAAGATGTCGCTCTTGAAACCAGCGAATACATCTTCTTTGGCTGCCTCGTTAAGCTCGAACAGAATCGAGGAGAACAGGCGGAAAAAGACCTTTTGGCAGTACAGCTCGCTGTCTCCACGTGCCCCAGGGTTGTCTCCACGTCCAAGGTAACTGTTGAGGACAAGAATCACAACTAACAGGATCTGGTCGAGATACTTCGCCTTGCTTTCCTTGACTGCTCCTTCCTGCTCTCCTTGATACACAATCAAGTCTACGATGAGCTTGGCAAGGGCATCAACCTTGACAGTAGCAATGTCTGGGTTGCCGCTGCCATACGGAAGAGACTGTTCATGTCCGTACGCAGCGACGGAAGCATCAATACATGCTCGGAAGAATTCGATTGATTCGCGAGGACTCTTGATGACCTGCGATACGTGCAACTGGTAGATGAATGCAGCAATGGACTTCTTCGGAGTGTCAGGATGCTGGAGGTGTACCCACTCATCGAAAACATACTCCAACTGATCTTTCTGACCGGTTGAGGGAGGCGTCAGCTCTTGATCGGACGTATCGATTCGCAGCTTGTTGAGCAAGTTTTTCCCAATCTCCAAATTCGGGTCTTCGGCGAGCCAGTTGGTGAGGGCGTCAATCGAGAGGGCGAAGTCGGCACGAAGGGCGCTTGGGTGCTCATTAAGTAGAATTTCATCCATGAGTATAGAGAGCATTTCCACCGCGGCAACGCGACGATCCTGAATGGCCTTGGCGATGATTGTGTTGAGTCGATGCATGTCCATGAGGCCAACATCCATAAGAGCGACCATGACTGTAGCGTTGAAGATGCGGTCATCGTCGTTGAGGGTGGCAAGCCACATGAGCACCTGCCTAGATGTCGAAACCGACAGTTCGCAAAGACCACCCAGTAGATGAGCCAAAGTCTCGATCTCTAAGCGACTGAGGCTGTCAGAGAAGAGGTGGTTCGTGACTTGACCAGCGATGCGGAAAGCCCAAGCCTCCTTGTTGGGACCAGCGAATGAGATGCTCGAGACAAGTTGTTCAAACGTATGATGGATCGGGCTTGTTGACAGCAAATCACTTATGCGTTCTTCAGAGGCCTCCTTGACCAGACGCATCATCTCGCCGAGTAGGTCTTCAATTCCACGCCATCCACGTTCTAGTCCTGCAGGCTCCATGTAACCGTTGATCTGTTGCGGCGGAGGCGCATGGGCGGCCTGCAAACTTTGTAGTCGGGGTTGCTGAGTCGCCTGGCGTGGTTCGGCTGGAGCAGCAGCGGGTGTGGGCAGATTTGCGACAGTGGCGAATTGATCTTGGAGGACGTCGGGCAGTTGTCTTCCACTGTCCTGCGATACGTTGTTGGCGTGGGGTGCACCGCGGGATTGCCTACCAAACTCCTCATAGATGGCAAGCTGCTCACGGTTAAGACCTCCGGTAGTTTGCTTGTAAGGCTCCGGGATATAAAACGCCCATGGACTGATGGCGGCGTCTTTGAATGGTTCGTTTGTTCGCTGCTGGCGGTAATCCTGGCGAGCCTGGATGGCTTCTTGTATCTGCTGGTCAATTTCCGTCCGTGAGGATACCTCGGCTGCTTGCTCCACTGTGTTGCAAACGAGGTCCAGGTTGTCATTCACAAACATGACAACGTGCCCTTCTGGTATAGCTTGCTCAGGCAAATCTCGTGCCATGACTCGGATATTATTCTGGATGCTCATACGCAGAGGTTCCTTGCAAGTCACAAGAGCCAAAGCACCGGACAACGACTTGACGACCGTGTAAGCTGCATTGCGCAATTTTTCCTCATCAGGCTCCAAAGCAAAGTCTTTGCTGACAAGTTGAGACGTTGAGATTGCTGCAATAGTGACAGATCGTTCAACGACGGGTGCGATAATCTCCTGTATGGCTTGCTGCACCGCAGTCTCGAAGATTTTCTTGATCGTGCTATGTGGCACAACGTTTGTGCTTGAGGGGGGATATTGAAGCTGGGGACGGAAATCTGGTAAAGCGGCTGTAATGGCTGCAGAAGAGAACCGTTCGCTAGGACCACGAGCGCGCTGGAGACTCATCAAGCCCAAGTCGCCGAATGGCTCCAGCCCGTCTGGAGGCGGCATTTGGCCGATATACTCTTCTTCAACTTGCGGCCTCATGCGAATGCATGTGGAAGGCTCAATGTCCTTGGGGTCGATATTAAGCCCTTTGCAAAGGACCTCAATCTCGAACTTCTGATTGAGCTTCAATTCCGCATGCTCGTACAGCTCTTTCAGCACACTCAAGATCTCCATAAGCCAGGGATTTGGAGGTTGAAAGATGCGGGATTTGGCAGCTTGTGCAAGGACTTTGCAGGTAAACGGGATAACAAGTAGCAGTCGATCTGTGGCGAAACCTTCAATCAGTAGGTCTTTGAAAGAGATGTTACGGAACTTGATTGGCTGGTTTCGCGCGATGGTGAGAGACCCAAGCCAGCCTCCAAGGTTCTTGAGATGCCCGCGTTCTGTGGACCCCAAGGTCCCTTCGCTGTTCAGCAAGCTAACCACGACAACATATGTTTCCCGTAGTACTTCAGCCCAGAGGATTCTGTCGTTGAAGAGGTTCAGCATGTCGAGGTAGAGCTGCTGGAAATTGGGCTGCATCTTGGCACGCTCTTCCACGAGGTAGTTGGCAAACCACTGGTGATGTCTATGTTCAACAGCCTCAGTGAGATCCCTGATTTTTTCTAGCAAGTTGCGTTCGGATACGTTGTTGAGCACAAACAACACACGATCTTGAACCTCTTCGTCGGGGTCTTCGTACAAGTCCGGTCGGAGTGGAGGGTCTACATGAAGGCAGGTAAACTTTGGTACTGCAGGCTCGGCCTGGAGCTGTTCGCCTACGTGGTTGCCATTGGTCAAGCCCACTCCATTTTGGCCGTCACCATTCACCTCGCCAATCTGCGAGCGAACAACCTCTTCGGCTTTGGCATATATTTCCGTTCCTTGGAGACCCGGGATATTGAGCAGCTCTTCACAGTAGTTAGGCCACTCATGAAGACGAGGCGAATAATGGATCAGAGCCTGGAGACCAAACTTGTACATCGAGTCGTCGGGACGGTAATCTTGAACGGCTTCGAGCACCATGGACAAGCCCACCCTAAGAGCCAGTCGCGAGAGCAGATTGTAGTTGATTATCCCACCGAAGAGGACCGCGGTGGTCGCTAGAGCTTCTAGGGGATATTCACCGAAGCAGTTATACTCGTCGAAGAGCCCGTGAATCATGCAGGCGAAAAGGTCCTGTTCAGCTGGATCGCGAGATTCCTTGTATTTCTTGAGTACTGTTATGATCTCGCGGACATCGCTTTCGCTGCTGTACATATTCTTGAAGTGTTCTTGCATTTTCTTATCGGCCTCCTCTGGAAGTGCGTTCCCGTTCTGTCCATTCGCATCGATAATATCGTCTACACCCTCGCCATAGTTGATCAAGCGGGGGTATGCTTGAATGCAGCCTCGCTGTAGTGTCATCAGGTCTTCATCGGTGAGACCACAATCGGCCAGGAACCAGAGTATCGGGTAGACGGTCTTGACTGGGAGGGGCAGACTGTTTGACATGTGCCCATCGTCGCGTGAACGCTGCATCTCTTCGTTGGCTCGGGCGTTGAGGAAGTTCTGCAGAATCTGACGGAAGAGAACACCGGCTTGTTCGTAAGTCTGCTGCAGCCAAGGTTCGATCTGGAACAGCCCTTGCGCGTGCGCCTGTGCTGCTAAGTCTAGGCTGATGTCGGTGTTGCTGCGGATCAAGGCCTCCAGCCAGCCGTTTTGTTGCGCGTGCTGTAGAATGACATTGAGGGACATGTTTTCGCTATTATAAGCGTCGTTCAAACGCCCTATAAGCCACTGGGGATCTTGTTGCCAAAGCCCGTAAATCACGAACTCGTGCTTTGGTAGTTTTCTCCAGAAGTATGGTTCGAACAGCTGCTTGAGCGCCTGCTCCTGCAATGCGCCCCAAGGCTTGGGTACCGCGGCAGCGGCGACAAGGAATTCGGCTGTGTGAGGGTTGATTATAGCATCTGGGATGCCCAGAACTTGTGCGTCAGCATACGATTCTGCCGAGCGGAATATCATGCCGAACAGAGCTCGAGTGGCATCGAGTGAGACGTATGGGTGCTTGACCGCTTGCTCCGCAACCACTTTGACCTCTGCGGATCCATTCTCGAAAGTGGCCAGGGAGTAAGATTCTCGGAAGCGCGGGATTTGGGACACATCGAGCTCCTCTGGGGTACATTCGAGGAATCGGGAGAGGAAGCTCAGCTGTGTAAGCTCATTTTGCCAGGCGCCACCCCACAGTAACTGGATGTCGAAAGTCTCCGTTTCTTGTGCGACCGGCAGGAGTGCGTTGTAGATGGTCAAGAACTGCGCTTTGGACACACGCAGACTCTCGCGATCGAAGGCGTGCACGACTTCCTGCCATTCTATTCGCTGACCTGTTCGGTGTTCCCGTAATGCCGCTACGAAGTTGTTCGCATTGTAGCCCGAAGAGACAGCTAAGAACACTAGCACATTCGCGACTTGCTGATAGCTGATATCTCGCGTTTCGGCGGACGCTAGTGTCTCTTTGCACGCCTCGATCGACTCGGTACCGCGTGGGCCGGCGCGTTGTATCAGCTTCACGAGCGGGTTTTGCGAAGCATTCGATAATTCCACCAGCTGCAATGCGGCTTCAACCTCGACGGGCATTGCGAGGTGTAGGTTATTGTATCGATAAGTCAAGGCCGCGGTCAGCTTGGCGACGCTTTCTTCATTCCAGTCAGATGGCGGGTTTTGAAGAATGCGGTCGACCAACGCGGCGAGGTAGGTGGGCGAATCTGAGAGCTGCGACGGGTCGGGTCGCGCGATAGCCATTAGAAGATCGTCGGTTGTGGCGCCAAGAATGGCGTCCGCTATGTACAGTCAGCATTGACCACGAGCGCGTGTGAGTAGGAGCACTAGCCTCTTGCTTTCAACTCTGAATTGCTGCCCAACTTGCACGACGCAGCAAGCATGGCCTGGGAGTATATATCGAGCTGGAAGTGGGATATTAACGCAGAGAGATCAAAATCTCGAAAGAGGTCGCCCTCGGGTGAGTTGAGCGATTCAGCAATTTTGAGAGCTTGTTCAGGATCTACCCGCAGCTTCTGCATCTCCGTCACCAGTATCTGGTAGTTGCCGTTCGGATCTGTGCTGCGGCCGCCCGTTGAGAAGATGTGCGCGGCATTATTCTGCAACAGGCGGCGGAAGTACTTGGAGAATACCTCCATACCGTTTGAATCGATCAGCTGCAGGGTATTAGTATTGCTGCACATATGGAGGAAGGAGCGCATGCCACATACCTTCCGAATCTGCTCGGCCTGCGTCTCCCACTTTGCGCGGTCCTTCTCGTCCTTAACGGGTCCGAATTGACTCAGCAATAGAAAGACCTGTGCAATGACAATGCGTGAGAGGTTCTGGTTGTGCGCCGACGCGCTTGCGGGATTGGCTGACGTGCTCGGTGAGCCCACGGTACTCGATGTCGACAGTGAAGGCGAGGCGCGCACAAGCCTGGAGGGCCCTCCGCCGCTGCTCGATCCACCACCTCCTACAGCGGCGGCGGAGGCCAGTTGCGAAGGCTGCTGCGAAAGTATTGTCCTCGACCGGGAGGACAGCAGCTGGCCGACTGGGGGCTGCTGTCCAGCGTGTGAAGGCGAGAAAGGCGCTGAGGTCGACGAGGCCGCCGACGACTTGCGGCTTCCGATGTGACGCGCTGAGGACGGAGGCAGCGATGGGAAGCTGGACGTAGCTGGAGAGAAGCCCGGCCGCGAGCCGCTGGGGGAGGGTGTGTTGCGCTGTTCGTGGGTGATATTCGTAGAGATGGGGGTCAGACGTGTGCTGTGTCTCGGAGGGCCCCAGGGTGGTTGCTGGCTGCTCATCTAGGCGTTCCCATGAGCAGCGCGTGCGCAGGGAGATGGGCGGAGTTTGGGGATGGGGATGGGGATGTAGGAGGATATCTTGGGTCGCGAATGTCCCGCTCCCACCAAAGCGAATCGCGGCCAAATGCTTGGCATGCCTCAGGCCGCTTGGAGGAAGTACTATGTTCTTCGTCCTATACCATCAAGTCCGGAAGGCGAGAAGACTTCGCTCACATTGCGGCTTGATCTTATAACTTGAAGTTTACAGCAATGATTGTAGCGATGCCTCGCCCTGCATGAACGGTGAACACATGTGTTGTTGTGCCTCTTCGGCAGTAGCGACTGCTCCGAAGCGTGCCTACTCCGAACGAACAACCGCGGACGCTAACAACCACGGAAGAATGCAACTGCGAGCGCATGTTCGTGGTCCTTAACCGTCGAACTCGTCGTAGTCACCTGCATGGTGTGAATCATGTTATGATATCAATCCCGCCGATTTGCACATTATGAGAGACTGAAACCTTGGGAACATCGTTCATGTTGTTGCGTATCGCCACACAGCGAGCGACGAAGCCCCTCGTAATGAGCAATGCTCGCAGCCAAATCCACGCAAGTCACAACAGGAATACTCGAAAGTATGCAGGCATAAGAACGGAATGCTCCGCCTGGGATAGATAGCAGCCTTCGGGATAATCCGCCGGCCATCTCAGGGTAATTGAATACCACTGACAAACATTGGCGTGCACTCTTCGACCATGACACAATCATGATTGGAGACGAATGCCGACTATTTTTCACCTCGGACTTATACTGGATCACGAAAGTTCTTCCAGGCTAGTTATCAGATGCATGAGCAGCTGCTTCCTTCCCGCCAAGGCAGCACGCAAAGTACATGTACGATGGAGTGGTTATTTCAACCACGAGTCCATCAAAACATAGACTAGTCTACTCGAGAATCTAGCTGGCGGCGCGAAGCACGCAGACGATAACGTCGGCGGCGTTCAATGGCTGTGTGCTCGCGGCTCTGTATTCGTTAGCGACGCGCGCGTTGTCCCTCGCGACCACATGGACTCGCCTAGTAAACACGGCCCTCCGCAGCCCCATCCCGAATCCCTGCGCCCCGCGTCCTAGCGACCCAGCTCACAAGCTCACAACGCACTCCTAGCTTCAAGCAATATATCTTATTCTTGCATTGGTGCTGCCTCTCGCTGCTTCTACATTGCAGTCGTTCCCGCCGACACCGCTCGCTCTCCCTAGTACACATAGGCGCCATGGGTGCGCCAGCGGCGACAGAGCCGCCATCGGTCACGCTATCATGTACGCTCATACAGGCTTGGAGGAAGGGCGTAGCTAATGGATTGCAGTTGCCAACAACTTCTGGGGCAAAGATGACGCCGGCGTCTCTCCCATGCTCGAGCGCATGCATAATGCCAAAGTCACCTCGGATGAGCTCAAGTCGTTCTACGCTGCGCGGGCCGCCATCGAAGACGAATACTCTCGCAAGCTCTTAAACCTCGCGCGGAAGCCTCTCGGATCGTCAGAATCCGGCACATTGCGCATGTCGTTCGATGTGATCCGGGGCGAAGTAGAGTCAATGGGCAAGGCACACCAGAGCGTCGCACAGCAGATGAAGACTGAGCTGGAAGAACCACTCCAAGCATTCGCTGGTGGCATGAAAGAGCGAAGGAAGATTGTGCAGAATGGCATCGAAAAGCTGCTCAAAATGAAGATGCAGCAGACGGCCACAGTGAACAAGGCTCGCGACCGATACGAGAACGACTGCCTCAAGATCAAAGGTTTTCTCGCACAAGCACACATGGTCATGGGCCAAGAAGAGCGCAAGAATAAAGCAAAGCTGGAGAAGACTCAGATACAGCTCTCGGACACGGAGCGAGACTATGAGGCTGCTGTTAAGATCCTCGAGGAGACAACCGGCCGATGGAACAGGGATTGGAAAGGAGCCTGTGATGTGAGTGATGCGTACACATACAAATCAGCCAAGGCTAACGTGTACAGAAATTCCAAGATCTGGAAGAGGAGCGCATCGATTATACCAAGAGCAGCCTTTGGAACTTTGCTAACATTGCTTCCACCGTATGTGTGAGTGATGATGCCGCGTGCGAGAAGATAAGACTCTCGCTCGAGGATTGCGACGTTGAAAAGGACATTACAAACTTCATCTCAGGCAGTGGAACCGGCCAGGAAATACCTGATCCACCCAAATTCATCAACTTTGCCCGAGGTGATGCCGACACAGCTTCGCAAACCTCTGAAGACGAGAATTTTTCCGTAGCTCAGTTCGCTAGGACCATGAATCCTGCATACCGAGCATCGTCGCCAGCGCCGTCGAGTTTTGACTCGCATAATGACCCAAACAATCCACTTGCTCGCGAGTTGCTCGGAAACAACACCAAGCCGATACCACAGGACCAGATCAATGTCCTGCCACAGCAAGCGCAGCCCGCCCGGCCAGCTGCTACGTCAAGAGCCTCGCATCATTCTGAGAGATCGGCTCGAGCACCACAACCGGACCCTCGACTGATCCAAGCCCAGCAACAGGCGCACCAGCAATACCAGCAGAGCAAGATCCCTCATAATGACTTTCCACAAGACGGCATGACTCAATTTTGCCGTGTCGGAGCACCCTCAGACCAAAGTCCAATGCCGAGCCCCGTTCGCCCTTCGAGTAGAGATTCTCAGAGCGAATATTCCAACCCCACATCGTTTTCGAGCATTGAACCTCCAAGCGGATCCGCATCGCCAGGGAAACCTATGTTCGAGTCACCTCAGCCGCCAGAGGAAATGTCGGTGCAGCAGAAGAAGGGGTTCTTTTCAAAGAACCCGTTCGCTCGAAGACAGAGCAAGCCAGATGTTCAGCCTCCAGCTTCAATTACGCCCAGCAGTCGGAACACCTGGGGTCCCGCGTCTAGGTCAGCAAACAATGAGAACGCCAGTCCCACGCGACCGTATGCTAGCAAAGGACGAGGGACCATTCATAAGGACGTTCCAACACCGAGCCCGGAGCCAGTAGACCCCCCGAGCAAACTTCCAGCTCAACATTGGCAACAATGTTTTTGATGTAGCGTCTCCTGATGGAAAGAAGGAGCAGAAGCCGAGTGACCCACAAGAAGAGCTGGACCCCATTGCCCAGGCACTTGCTGAGCTCAAGGGTGTTACGAAGCAGACTTCTCTTCGCGTGTCTGCGGACCGCTATCACGGCCTCGCCACACCACAGCCACCAAGCACACCTGCGGTAGGAGCCAATCTCCCAGGAGGAGCACCTACGCCATTAGCAAATGCCAGTCTGAATGCCGCCAAACGAGGCACACCACCACCATCGTACGATGCCCCGCCAATGTCTCGCCTCGGTGCTCCAAAGCCAGCGCATACGGCAAGGCAGATGCAAAAGACGACAGAGATGTACGTCCAGCAGAAAGCCAGCGTCTTCAACACTGGCTCCTCATCTCGTCCGCCAACCCGCGGCACCGTCGCCCAGGAGGCACCCCGAGCAGCATCGCCGGCTCCTCGTGCTGCAAGTCCTCAACCAAGCATGTATCGTGGCCAGCAACAACCACCATCGTCTCCCGCTGCGTACCGCGCAGCCTCACCCAACCCTTACGCAGGCGGCCGACCTCGCGCCCAAACCGCCTCGCAAACCCAAGCGCCGAGCCCCTACGGCAACCCCACTGGACGAGGTTCCTATTCTCGACAAGGCGGTGGTTCTTCTGGAATGCCACGCGCGACATCCCCCCCAGCCACCCCAGCCGCAGTATGCACAGAGCCGTCCCGGCTCCCGCGCTGCACCCACACAATCCTCTCCCCAACCCGCCTACGCCAACGCTAGGCCCACCTCGCGAGCAGCACCTACTTCCAGAGCTGCAAGTCCGAACCCGCAGTTCCGCCAGAGCTACGATCGCCCTTCCAGCTCGCGCGGAAGCGATATGGCGTTGCAACTTGCGCCTAGTCCCGGGAGCGAGCGCGGCGACGGCAGCGTGTACGGCGGAAGTGTTCGAGGAAGAAGCGGAACGGGTGGTCAGAGACCGCAGAGTAGCTACTATAGCGGCGGTGGGGCGTCGGACCTACACCATAGCCCGAGCACAATGAGTAGTCGTGTCAGAAGTAAGAGTGTTGCGGAGCCGAGACAGTATACTAGAGACGGACGGATGATTCTGCATTACTGTGAGTAACTCCATTCACATCACCTAGCATGAGCACGAAACTGACCAACAACAGCGAGAGCGATGTACATGTATGCTGCGCAAATACCTGAGGAGCTTACCTTTGCGAAGGGAGACATCCTTGCTGTGCTGAGGCTACAGGATGACGGGTGGTGGGAGGCGGAGGTTGTTGGCAAGGATGGCAGGCGCGGTCTTGTTCCGAGTAATTATTTGCAGAACTGCTAGAGGTTGATGCGTTGAGTGTAACGAGGAGAGTAGGATACCCGGTTATTTTTTATTCTTCCGCTTAGTATGATATTGTGAACGGCATTTCTGGTGTTTGGAATCTGGAGTTTGGTCGATTGTCCGATTCTTGCACTCGTTATGGCGACATGGCATGTAGTGTAGGCAGCCAGTCTTGATGCTTTGGGTGAATGACAGGCCCTTACAACGTGTGAACCTCCATCATCCAAAAGTGATGCTACTATCGTTCATCATTAGTATACTTTGATGGTAGAACTCCAGCGGATTGTACCGCGCAGCCTCGAGATTGGAGTGTGGCAACGAAACGTTGAAGTAACGGTTCGGATGATAGTGCTGTGTTAAAAGACCTCCTTCCACTTCCTTAACTCCTCAAACATCTTACCCTGCAGATCCATAGGGACTAAGAAGCAACTGATACGCTTGTCAAAGGATCTTTGTCTGTCTAAAAGCTGTACAGGCTCTTGTTCTGGTCTGCACCCAAATCCTTGAGGCGTTCAAAATGCGGCTAACACAATTGCACGCGCCTTCTATCCCTATCGAAACGGAGCACATACAAACATATGTGGATAGATTTGCTAACCTGCGGCATAAAGCCCATCGTCGTCTTTGACTTTGTCCCTGGAAAGGTGCGCAGTCTGTGTCTTCGGACTTCTTGTTGGTCTAAAAACAAAATTTCAGATATCGAATGCTTGCTTGTTGGGGGCCGGGATCATAAGAGCTGGATGGCACTCCCTATAGGCCAAGAGACTCTCAAGTATAGAAATGCCGCTTTTCTGCCATAATAGTATAGATGTGAGATATCTATATTATAAAAGTGTGTCTATGAGCAGATCTATAATAGCTAGATAAGATATGTATACTAATTTGGTTACGGTGAAGGATCTCTGTCACATGACAAATTATGATGAGGGGTAGAAAATATTCTTGCACATGACTTGCTTGGCTATTTACTCGATACTACAGCACCTCTATAAGTATCAACACTACCAACTTAAGGAACTTAGATTTAAGCGAGTTATGAAATTTTTATACGCATAGGATTATTATAAGCCTCTAGGTGCTAGATGCTAAATAGTGGGTGATAAGTGAGATGACAGGGTTGATAATGATAAAGGGATAAATATCGGCACGCTATCCCTAAGCTTCAATCCACCTAGCTATTCACAGAGACCTCTCCATCAGCTATAGGACCCCTTAGCGAGCTAGTTATTATAGTAGGGATATAAAAAAAAAACGACTAAACGGTCATTTTCTACACTATTTTCTCCACACAATTTGTGTGGGAAAGAAAAGCAGAACATACCATGATAGTACAGTGAATTTGTACTATACTCGCTGTAATATCATAGTACATACGTTAGTCTATAGGGTTCATGCGCTCTCTTGTACTCGATTTCTAATTAACCGAGCTGCAGACCATGCGCTCGAATTCCACTGAGCATCTGGGATGTACGAGACTGCAAGAATATGTGCTTGCCGCGTCTGTACAGATCATGTAAAGGAGGGAGACCTGTCTGAATGTGTTTAGGGTACCTAGTGTATAAAGCATGCTTCTCCGTTACAAAACCGGCAACGCTTTGCCGTGCGGGGTGTGGTTATTGGCACGGATTGACACCCGAGAACCACAATCACTTTTTCCGTCGGCGTAAAAGCTACGTAGCTTGGAACATGTGGTTTAGACGTCTGCTGTGAGGATAAAGAGACTCATTCCTTGAGAGACAACTTTCCGCACTCTCACTCCCTATCACACTCTACAGGCTGCTTGATAGTCCTAAACGTCTCTTCGGAGTAAACCGTTCAGATATTCCCAGCATTCCCAACATCAGTATTATTCGTGCAATCCGGCCCGCAAACAAACGGATCCAAACCCTTTCGCGCCCCATCAACCCTCATCCTCCTCACCTCCCCCTTCAACACCTTTAATTCTTCATTACCCAGCCTTTCCACCGCCCTCAAAATCCTCGCCACAGTCCCTCTATCCGGACCCTCCGCAACTCTACTTAGGATATCCAAACAAGCCGGCGTATCATCCGCCAAAACAGCGATCTCGTAATTCAGCATCCACCCGTTACTATTACCATCAAAGCCCCACGCCAAGATCTGCCACCCGTTAACGAAATACGACAGTGCACCGTTGCCCACCGTGTCCCACGTATCGACCCAGCCTCGCCCGAGAGAAGCGTTGTTAATGCGGCGTGGGGTGTCGTATCCGAAAGCTGAGTACAATTTGTGCGTACCGTTCAAGGTCCATGTCGAGAGGTCGGCCAGCTGGCCGGGGTAGGTGCCGAGCGGGCATTCAGCGGGCGTTGAGTTCGACGCGAGACCGCAGGTGGGTAGAGTGGGCGAGAGGCTCCATATGAGGTTGTCCAGGGCCATGTACTTCTTGTTGGAGCTGTAGGATACGTACCAGTCGCCATAGTAGAAGCCTGGCGGCATTGGGCGGTACGGTGGCGGAGAGGTGTCGACGTTGGGGTCGAGAGCAGGTGGTAACCGTGCTTTGAAAAAGTGAGAGGACTGATAAGGGGTGCAATGAGCGTGAGTTAGGGAAGTCGAGAAGAGTAGAAGGAGAAGCTTGAGCTTGTATGCCATTGCAATTTTGTTTTGCTAGACCTGCGAGAACGTCTTAGCTTCTAGCTGAAATGTAGTATGAGCTATGCGATACTGTAACTGATGTGAATCGACGAAGCTTTTATCTTTTTCATACTACCAGGAATTGTGATCCGCTCGCAAGGCTTCGCATACGGCGGATCTAGGACATTCTCGGACAATGTGCATCCTTCGTACCAGACCCTCCATTTCGTTCACTCTGACGTTGTGTTGTCTTGAATTCCTTCTAGTCTGCGCCACGAAACACTGGGAAAAAGCTCCTGGGATAGTTAGCCACGAAGCTTGGCCGCGAGGTTGAGATAAGGGGTGGTCGTGACTCGTAGCAGGTGTATCCTAGCGCTGATACCTACCCTACTTCAGGCAAACCATAAGCTGATGCACAGCATACCATTTGTGATCATGCTATTGAAGGTCACGAGAGAAAACACAGACATGCTGCTAAATAGTTGAACACATGATTGATGTCTCAGTACTTGCATTGAGTGCGTCGGATAAGATGTCAAATTATGATTGATTAAGGGCGCCGAGGCGCACGACGACCGATGCACGAGTCGATAATTTAATTATTCCTCTATATGAGTGGGCTGCGCTGTAGTAACTTGTACTATGCTCTGCTTTTCGGAAACGAGCCCTCGTAGACGCATAGTCCACAATCAGGATTCCTCTCCGGCGCCTTCCGGGGCCCCAGCCGTCATCCTAGCCGTTTGAGACGTTGCACCGGACCCGTCAACCTTTTCTTCGACTCTCAAAATTGGATGACTCCTCAGCGCCGCATTGCGTCCTGGAGACTGTGGTGACTGCAGCAGTATCTCACGTGCAGTGTTCTGCCTCGTGCGCACAGGCGTCGTAAGCGGTGAAATGCTGACTGGTATACGACTCGGCGTAGACATATGTGGTGCTTGTCTGTGTCTGGACACAGGCTCCTGCGATTGCACATGACCAGGCGGTAAAACTTCCACAGGGTCATGCAAGGGCCACATTCCTTGCGTTGACACACGGAGTGGCGAAATGGGCGCTGAGATAGTCCGCCCATGAACCGCACTTGGTGAACTTGGAGAAGATGTGACGTTGGCCTTTAGCGCGCGAGACGATCTTCCAAAAGCGAAGGACGACCGCCGTGATAGAGTGGGCGGCGGGCTCGCTTCAGTTGCTCTAGGAGACAGCACACGGATAGGCGCCATCTTCTCTTCATCATCGCCATCTGGATCAATGTTCTCGTCAACTGTGGTCCGGATCTTACCACTGAGCTTGTACTTCATATTGCGAATCCTTCTTCTAACTCCTGTGCGTTCCTCGTCGGCTTGCTTGCTACTGCTCGCTCCATCGACTTGCACAATATCGGCAGGGTAGTCACTATCATCTTCGCATTCACCATCGTCAGACGATGCGGGGTAGCTGAGATCTTCTCCTGCGTCGGTCGCCCAAGATTCAACTCTCTTTAAGTCGCACTTTAGCTGCTTTACCGTCTGTGTCTTATTCCAGAGCTGGAAGTACTTCCCATGCTTCTCCAGAAGCTCATGGTGCGTGCCGCGCTCAGCCACGGACCCCTTGTCTAAGACAAAGATCTGGTCAGCGTGCTGCACCGTTGAAAGACGATGCGCGATTATGATGGTCGTGCGCCTCCTACATATCCTGGCGAACGACTCTTGTATCTCCGATTCGGCAACATTATCAACACTTGAAGTAGCCTCGTCGAGCACAACGATCTTTGGATTGCGAAGGAAGAGCTGGGCAATGGCCAGCCGCTGTCGTTCACCTCCGGATAGCTTCACACCTCGCTCTCCAACCACTGTGTTGTAGGCCATTGGAAACCTCATAATCTGGTCGTGGATGGCGGCATCCTTGCAAGCCGCTATGACCTCCATATCACTGGCTTCTAGCCGCGCATACCTCACGTTTTCCAATATGGTGTCGTTATTGAAGATTGGCTCCTGTCGGACGATACCAACGGTCTCTCGCAAGCTCCTTTGCGTCACGCAGCGAATGTCTTGATCGTCGATGAGGATGGCTCCTTCGGTAACGTCGTATGCGCGGAGGAGCAACTTGTCGCAAGTCGTGGTTTTTCCGCTACCGGACTGGCCGACAAAGGCGACTGTTGAACTGGGTTCGATGGTGAAAGCAAGATTGTTTATGACCGGATTATTCCCATCGTATGCGAAAGACACACCTCGGTACTCCACTTTACCTTCGCGGAAGTGGAGATCCTGGGCGCTTTCATCATCGAGCACTGTTGGCTCAGCTTGCATGAGCTGACGCAATCGCTCAACGTCGACAAGGACTTGAATCAAGGAGTGGTAAAAGTGTGCTAGCTTGAAGAGAGGATTGGTGAAAAGGTTCCAATAGAACAGGAGTGCAACAAAATTTCCCACGGCATCTTTGATGTGCGTGGTGAGATGCGCGGTGCGAAGGAGAATACCGAGGTATCCCAGAGTTACCACTAAGGTCTGACAAATTCGCATGACCATAGATAAATCGTAGTTGTAAGCCTGTTCAGCCAGTTCCTGCAGACTCAGAGTCTTGAGGCGATTGTGCTGGTAGTCTTGCCTGTTGAGATAGAAAGTCGACATCCAGTTCGCGATAGACTCATGGAGAACGTCCCATTCAACACGCGACGTCTCTCGGTACTTTCGACGAGCAGCTGCGCACAGAATCGTGCCTTTGTATGTCACTATCCCATAGAAGACGTACGTACATGAGAGTATCAATGCCACATACACGTCGAACAGATATGTGACATAAGCGAACGCGACCACAATGTCTAAGACAAGTGGAAGGGTGCTCTCGACGAAGTCGTCTACAAATTGGTTGACAACTTGACCTTGTCCGATCGCAGCTATCATTTCTCCGGTCTGCTTGTTCTCATGAAAAGCGTAGGACAAGCCGGCGACGTGTGAAGCAAGCGACAGCAGCAAGTCTAGATAGCTACCATAGAAGAGTCTGACGCTCAGCCACTTCCTTGCAGGTTCCAACACGATATCGTAAGGAACCTTGACCGCAAAGATATAGATCAGGATTTGTCGGGGGAGCGTGCTGTCATTATGGTTGTTGCTTATTGCCTGGACGATGTTGCCAAGAATCCGAGGGCCGAACAGTTGGGAGACTCTCCCGCCAACCGTGAGTATTAACATAGCTAGGGCGTAGAGTTGACGTCGTCGATCTCTGAAAGGGACAACGTATGGTAAGAGGAACCTGACCTCATGAAGGTAAGGCCACCAGCCACCGACCTTTTCGATGTGCTCCTCTTGCTCCGAAGGTCGAGTGTTGCCTTCGGCTCCGTCCTCATCACACTTGACGTCTTGGAAACCAATGATCGAGCTAGCGGAAAGGTTCGTTTGCGTTGAATGTAATAGAGGCTCCCGTTCAGCGTCTCTCGGAGGTGAGACCTCGGCTGATGCGGTCATGGAAACGCAGAGAACCACGAGCGACGCAATGCGCAGGAGGCCAATTGACAGTTTGACGAAATCAAAAGGGCAATGTCGAGCTGATTGAAATGATGAGAGCGTAATAGTGGTGTCCAGAAACATTGCGAGGATCCATGTGACCAGATTAGGGAGCCAGTATAGCCGTCTTGCGTCGGAGTGAATGAGCAAGCTGACCAGCCACAGCAAGAAGTTGAGCGTCGTATACACGACGGCATCCGGTTCAGCCGCCCAGTCAGCTTCAAAAGCCGCGCGCAAAGTTTGCAGAAGACCCTCGAGAAAGTGTAACGAGCATATTGCGACGGTGAAGTGCTTGGAAACAGCTCGTTGCGACGCGCTGAGGGTGGCTCGTTTTGACGGCGGAACAAAGCAAGCAGCAGCAATAGCAAGGAAACCGGCGCAGGTGACAATGATGAAAGGGGACGAGTAACGGAGAGTGCGGAGATAGGCGCTCGCGGAAGCCATGGTTTGCTCGTGCTATGGATTGTCCTGGGTGGGAGTTGTGGAGGGCCGGAAGGAAACAAAGGAAAGGATGAGGCTAGCTGTGGTGATCATCGCTGGCAGTTGGTGAGCGTCTGGAGAGTCCCTCTGGATAAATGAAGCGAGAAGGACGACGCGTCCGGCGCCTGTGGATGGCGGGAAGGCGTTGATCTGTTCCGGGGTGCTCTTTCTGTCGGGTCCAACGTGGAAGTCGCAGTCGATATCTCGACAATCCCGAAAGGACGGTGGGAGCTGGATGGCCGATTCGAGGAAGTACTGTACCCTCAGCCTTGTCCAAGAGAATGGTCGTGCAGGGCACCGAAGGATTGGACAATGGCTGTCCAGGCAAGGTGAGGTCAAGGCCAGTGCGAAGTCTCTAGACCGGCTAGCGACTCGGCCCGCTATCCGAGCCAATCTTCGCCGTGTTGCTGAGATGCGATCTATGCGTGCCCAAGTCTTTTGGCGGGCCTTCTTCGATGATGGCGCGTCCTTCTACATCTCGTTGCAAGGATTGGACGCACTGGGCCAATGACGCGACGGCCGGTCGATAATGCGGGTGAGCGTGGGCTGATGGGTCGGCGGCATGCTGGACGTTGGCGTGGCTGTGGATGAATCAATGAGGCGGAAACCTACGTTACACCCGCATTGCGCTCACCTCCGAAAGCGCCTCGTATTCAGTCAGCGCCCCGGGCCCGGCTTCTGCTTCTGGCGTGGCAGGGCGTGCAATCATCACAGCAGAGCGCCCAAGAGCCAACCTGCTTTTACTGCATACGATAAATATCCACGCGCTCTACAGTATACAGCATTCTCGCCTCGGACCGACCCTTGGGTACCGAGACCGGGTTTTCACATAATTGGAGCAATGTTGCAGGTTGGCGTGGGATATGTGTGTGAGCTGCAGCTGGCTTGCAGAGAGACTGGCCAACAAATCTCCGTCGTACCAACGTCCCTTGGATTACGTCTCGCGAACACGTGCTGGCCGACTGACCTCGGGACCGCAATTGGAGCCAAGCATATAAGAGAACTGCATCGAAAGGACGAAAAGTAAGACGGAGGGCTCACAGCAATTGGTCGATTCGCCAGCTTGTAGCTACTCAGTGTTGATTACATCATCAAGACTCATCATCCAATCAAAGTTCGAGTCATGTCCGCGCTCCTCACCTCTTAGTCTTCGCAGTTTCACCCGGACGTCAACAGTATTAGATGCCAGCTCCAGATCAATTCATCTGACTCAGTATACCGAGCATAGTGCCTCCGTGCGACCAGTGGCCCTAGGATCCAGATGGTAGCACATTGGCCGAATGTGCACGAGACAGGAGATGATTACTAGCACATGGCAGACAGGAGCTGTCTTAAAATCAAACCATGCCATACACATATCAACAAACGTAGCGCGAGCTATGTGCACGTCAGAGACACGTTCATGAGAAGTTCGCAATTGTATTATCTAAACGCGAGGGCTCGCAAAATAAGTGACCTTACCTTCTATGCCTACGATGGGTAAGAAAGACCAGTTTCCTGCACATTTCATCAGCCACGACTCTCGTCACTTACAGCTTTTTAACCAAGAAGCCCACATAAGCAATCATCGCACTCTAGCGCATGCTTCGCAAAAGCCTCTGCCACGGCCTCCTCCATGCCGAAAGCCACCAAGTGCCTATTTTTGCGGCACTCGTCATCCAGATGACGCGCAGCAGTGTTCCACAAGTCCTTCCACAGTGCAGCCTCAGCCTCACGCTCCTGATACGTCCCAGATTGTGCCTCCATCGAGGAGTACGACACTGCAGTCAGAAGGATTTCAGGGATGAATGACCCATGTGACACCGTCATAGGAGTCAAAGACTACACCTCAAGATAACCCCCAAGCTCACTGCCAGGGCTAACCCGCTCGAGCACATCGAAACCGTAGCCGATATCGATTGCCAGCCCAAGGACACGAGCCTGAGTCTTCGCCTTGCCCACGCTGCGAGGCGGGCAGCACAAACAGCGGACGTCGATGTCAAACTCGCTATAAGTGACATCGATGTCCATACCAAGCTCCCAAGCCCGAGTCCTGGCCTGAGTCGGCTCGATCTTCTCGAAGGACACTCCATCCAGCCATGTACCAACCTTATCTCCCTTCTCAGCAAGCAGAGAAGGGTGAATCGCCCCAATTTGCACATTCTGCTTCTTACCTGTGTTGAAAGCAGCATCGACAATCTCTTTCGCCCAACGCACCCTCAGCGCCAGCGCTTCCAGATCAGCCTCCTCATCTGTCTGCGCCTGGTGGACCAGTCGCTGTGTAGACTGCACAGCGCGCCAGGCGCGGAGGACGATGGGTTTCATTTTGCTGGGGTGGATGGTGAGAATGTTGACGAGGGCGGCAAGGTTGGTGGCCATGAGGGAAGTGAGGTCAGTGGTCATCTGAGCAGTGAGCTCTGCTTCGGTGAACATCTTTGTATTGGGGGAGATGTGCTTGGAGGGATGCTGTGGCATTGGATGGTGTATGGGAAGGATGAAACTTTGAGGGGGCTTGTGTTGCGAACTTCTGGCCTGCTGGAGGGGTCAGGCTCAAGGCTTATAATCAGTTCGATTAACAATGTATGCCAGGATTAGTGTCGACGATAGAAACATTGTGTATTTCACAAGTACGTTTGTAACATTGTGCACAACTATCTTCTATGAAGAAGTGGTATCGTTGCGCCACCCTTTTATTCTTCCTCTTTGTGTCCTTGCTTTTTCTACTGCGTGCCACTCAAACAATGCTCTCTCCAACAATCTTCAGCACCATACTACCACTACCCGGCTTACTAACAACAACGGCCTCCTCTAGCTTCTCGTTCGTGATGTCTGGGAACTTCTTCTTGTAGTACTTCTCCTCCCACGCTTGCTTAACAGCCTCGACCTTGTCCTTGGGGACCAAATGCACGCTACATCCTCCCCAACCAGCACCGGTCAGCCTGCTACCAGCAGCGCCGGCACTGCGCGCGAGATTGCACAGCTCATCTAGCTCGGGACAGCTACAGTCGTAGATGTCGCGGCATGAGGTTTGTGTCTCGTTCATAAGGTCACCCAATCCTTTTATGAACTCTTTACCATCCGGAGGTGGCGCGGACAGTAGCTGTCTGAACTTGATGACGCGGAGTGCTTCGGTGAACACGTGGAGCGCACGCTGTCGCAGCTTGAACCTGTCCGCCCGAACAGGGAACTTTGACATGTAGCGCTGGTTGAGCTCGTCTTCTGATACACCAAGCAGCGCGCAGATGTCACTTCGTGTGTAGCCCTCTTCTTGCGGCAAGTAGTCGCCTGCCAATTGGACGAGCTTGTTGAGTTGGTCTTCGAAGTCCGCGACAGAGGTCTTGGTGTTGTCTGATACGCCTTGCTTCTCTTCAAAGTATGTGTCGTGGAAGCCGCGCAGGCTGACGCCAAGCGGAGAGGAGTCTTGAGGTAGTTCTTGCTTGAGCCCGAATACTTTTGCCAGGAAAACCGCGGCGAGGGTACATTCTACTACGCGCAGGTTGTAGCATACGGGTGCGGTGACATGCTTGTCGGCAGCCACGAAGCTCTGGGCGGTGACAAACGTGAGTTCGGGGTCTGTGTGTGGGAATTCGAGAGTCGTGTAGTTGAGGGACGGCTTGAAAGAGACGTATAGCGCGGAGCCACGGAGCGAAAAGACAGATGCTGCTTGGTCCATGCTGTTCAATCGTTAGCATGTTCTAGTCATGAGCGTAAATTGCGTACCCTCCAGAGTTGACACCGACTTCTCTCTCCGAGACAATGGCCAATTCACAAAGCTCCTTCTTATCCACCTTTGTCTCTCCATTCGCTGTCAGCACAGCCAGTGCGGTTGTGCATGTGAACGATGCTGAGCTTGACAGTCCACCACCGCTCGGCACTGTACCATCGCACATGACGTCCATTCCAACGGAGACAAATTGCTTCCCTTGCTTCTTGCAAAGCATTTCTGTGACACCTTTGAGACCAGACCTGAAATAATTGGTCCATTCATGCTCAGAAGCATCTATGTCAATGGTGCCCTCGGACGGTATTTCAAATTCGCGGGAGGGGAACTTTTCGGATTGAACGTTTGCAATGCGCACTCTGTGCTTTTCTTCAGACGGCCGAACGGCTACGGCCATGACAAAGTCAGCGGTGATAGCCATGGGTAACACTTCGTATAGAGAGTAGTCGATGTGCTACGAATAGTCAGTTGAGTAATTGCTGATAGGCATGCGTCGTACACACCTCGCCGATGATATTGACCCGTCCCGGGCTTCGTGCTACAAACCCTGCAGGTCTTCCGTATGTCTCCTTGAACTTAGCCAGTATCCGTTCCCATCGCTTCGCCTGTACTGGAACCGCATCCTCGGGGTAGATGTCGTGCAATGACGTCGCCGTAGGGACCTCCATGACGGCGTCTAGAAGCGTACAGGATTCAAGAAGTTCCGGTGCACGTGTCGTTGTTTTTCAATTGAGTCTATACGGGTGGGATTAAGCTAGATCGCGAGCAAGGTATGGTTACGCTCTGTAGTCGCGATTTTGCGGTAGAGAAGAGTAGGAAGCAACGGGTATCTCCAGTCAAACAGGCCAAAAGAAGGAACGAAAAGGACGAGAGGGCAGGGCAGGTCAACGAGAATTAATATAGGTGGATAAACTATGCAAAGCGTGTGTCGTCGCGCGGCTCGGTGGTGTGCAAAATAGCGGGGGAGCTAAGGTGGGGTTGGGAGCTTTCCCGTTGAGGAATTGGATCCGGCACATCGGGCGGAAGATACAGGCGGGCTTGAGTACAACAACGAACAGGCCCCCGGAAAATTGAGCGTGATTGTGACCTTTGTAACAGTTGCAACTGCGGCTGTTCGGAATTCATAACGGGTCTACTTCCCTAAGGACACCGGTACGTCACGTGAAGTACGAACTTCCAAGTCTCTCAGATAGGTTCACACTGTATCCGTGTCTCATCCTAGGAGCCACCTAGGGCAACGTTTTCTCATCGTGGACGTTTCGATCGAAGAATGAGTTTTGGGAGGGGCATCACTTTACCAGCGCACCGCACCCACGCACCTCAACCGAGATTTACTACTATACATGTCTTGTTGTTGGCTGGATGTATCGGGACTGTGGCATCTGTTCACGAGTTGCTGTGATTGATGGAGGACATTGCGAGACGTGAGCAAGAGGGGATCCTTGTTTGGGGGTAAAGACAACGCCCCAAATCTTTGCTTTGGGTATCACCATCCATATGTTCTTTAGCTCTATCTCTGCTCGTACCCTCCCCGTCAACCCAAGCCTCTGCCCCTTCCTCGCAGACCCCGCCCAATGCCACTTCCGGCTCGATTGCTCGTTGAAATGCTGCGATTCAGCCCGCCTCTGCCGGTCTGTCCGCCAACGCCAACGTGACCCGTACTTGATGTAGATGCGCCGCGTGACCTCACACCTCCCCGTCCTCTCCCGCGCGCGCCGGGTTTCACTGTTGCTTCTGCTTTTCTGCGATCATCCTCCGATTTTCGCGCAGCTGCTTCCCGTCGCGCGTGATCTTCGGCTGCTCTTCGCTCTGCTGCCTGTTGCTTCTGCACTGCTTCCTCTTGTATATCGACGAGATCCTGGGTCGCGCCTTGCCACTGTGGATTCAGGATGAGGCGCTGGTTGTGTTCGGTCTGGGAGAGGATGCGCGTCCATGTCTGCAGGAGGGTTGTCGCGTTGTTCACGGTTTTTGAAACAGTCTGCTCTAGATCAGCGTCCACATCCCTATTGTTGTCCGAACAATACATACATCCATGTTGTTCCTGGCCTTCTGTAAACTCTCCACTACCCCCTCAATAACTTTATTGACATTGCGCACGCTTTCGAGCTCCTTGCGCAGGGCCGCCTCGCGGTCTTCCTTGGTTGAGTAGTGCGACTCCTTTGTACGCGCCTTGCCGGCGGCAGCACCTTCTTCGGCGTCAATTGCATCGTCTGGAGCGTTGGTCTTGTTCTTGCGCGCCGCGGGAGTGTCGAACAGCGCGTCCGAGTCAGAGTCAGAGAAGCTGGGACGGTGTGATTTGAGATCATTCATTGTGCGGGTATTCTGCGTCAATGGCAGGTATTGTCCCCCTCTGTGTTCAATGTTTTGGTTGGCGTGTTTGTCGTGTTTGAATGGCGGGGCTGCAGTGCTTGGCGTGTTTGTTGTTGGTGATGGCCCTTGCGCTTGCCATGCCAAGTGACGAGATGGCTGGGCCCAACCTCCTCCCTTCACCGATGCACCACCGCTCTCCACTACCCGCCGCCCGCCCCGTCGCCAGCGCTGCATCTACACTTCGCTAGACACGGTCCCTCTCCGCTATCTTCATATACCCCCATTGGTCCCGTTCGCCCACTTCAGAAAACACCACATCACCCCAGCGACCTCGACCTTGTTTTGGTGTTGGATCCAGTATTCTTGACATCCTTCCACCGCCCACAACCCCGCAAGCTCTATAGAGAGAGACTTGACCACAATGGACCGCACACCCTCACCTCCGCGCAGAGTGCGCACACCGCCAGCGCCTCTGCACGGTCCCAAGTACGACAACTACGAGCCCTTTTCACCGCGCCGGTCGAGTCGGGTGGCCGCCCAGCACAGCGATCACCTTCACCCTCACCACGAGCAAACAAGCTCGTCCCCTCGCAATCGAACTATCCGCGACGTCACACCGACCAGCTCCAGGCCGAAATCGATCAACCGCACTGCGCACTTCGCTCTTTCACCGCCCTCGTCACCTTCTTCTCCCGCCAAAACTCGCTCTCCACGCTCAACACGTCGCGTACAACACGAGACTGCTACACACGACTCTGACTCAGAACCTTTTGCACCGACGCCCGCGCGCCGCCATTTGTCCACAATGGCGCCTCACGGTATGCTCCCGACGCCCGCTAAGACGCCCCGGAAGCGCGCCCTCCATACCGAGGACTCTCTGCGCCCCACTGCGCGTGTTCTGTTTGCGAACCGCCCGTCGACCGTTGAAGACGCCATGCCCACTCCGCGTAGAGCCCACAAGAGCATGAGGAATGTGCTCGACTTGGACAGCTTCGAAGAGCAGATGAGCACCTCTACCTCCAAGATTGGCGTATACGTAGATTCGAAGGAGCGAGTTCCGGATGAGCAGGACGGGGAAAACAACCCGTTCTTGACGCGTCGTGGCAAGGGCAAGGCAAAGGCGGCTCCGAAGAAGGATCGCAAGGCGGACGAGAAGACGCGACAGATCTTCGAGGCCGCTGCTCGTGACGAGGGCATTGTCTACACACAGTATGTACTTGCTGACCTTTCAATGAACTAGACTAACTTTGTGCAGTCGCGGCAAGACTATCTTCCGCCAGTTCGACGATGTCACTCGCTCCGGTGACACAGAGGCGGGTCCATCATCTGAAGATGAGACGCGTCGCAAGGCGGATCGCAACGGTGATCGTCGTATCACGCGCTCTGCCATCAAGCCTAAGCTTCTCTTCAAGGAAGAGATTGAGCGTCTCAAGCGGGAGAATGGCGAAGAAGACGACGAGGAAGCACCCACCGATATTGAGCTTCCGATTGCCACCCCGAGCCGCAAGACGCGTCATGTCGACCCCTCAGCTTCCTCCCCCAAGGATACTGCGCCCGTGACCAAGACCGTCAAGCGACGTAAGTACTGTCGACGCACACGTAACGTATGAGCTAAACATGTCTAGAAATGTCCTTCGAATCGTGGAGCCGCGTCAAGTCCTCTTCCCGCGGTCCTAGCTCCGCTCGCGCAGGTACAAAGCGCAGTGGACCACCGCTTGAGCAGACCGCTGAGAAGCGGGCGCGGAGTGAGCATTCTTCAACCTCCTCTTTTGCTAGCGTCTAACGCGGCTCAGACCGCTGATGCAGAGCTACCAATCAATCACAACGCCACGACTTTTCCACTGCATGCCTCACCAGGTTCTTGCATACTCACTTTCTGGCGTTATCTCGGCATTCATGTTTACGAAAGCATCAACCCACTGTCTCTCTGAGCGACTATTTGTGTAATGGCACGACCAAGCGAGCGTTAGCTTGCTTGCTTATAGCTTGCTAGATACCTTTTCGCGACGGATGAACTGCGTAAGTCTTCTTCTTTTCGACTGTTTAATTTATGGTTTGGGCCCTGTCTTGCGACTGAAAGGCCGCACCTGCTCGATGATCATTCTGTATTGCATTAGACTCTACCACGGGCTGTGTGGTTTTAATTGTTGGGCTGTACGGTACATCTCGTGCCTTTTTGTAGTTAGGTCGAGCTGGGCCCTCGTTGTTCTCGGATACCCTTGCAAGGCGTTTGTGGTTTGGATGGTGGCAATCCTTGTCTGTATCCGGGCTGCGTACAGTATTCGCTATGCTGAGTGGGTTCTGAGACGCTCATTGTGTGATGAAAGCTATGAGCGCGAGGACCTGGTGAATACTTTGGGCTCGAGGTAAGGTGCACTATGCACAAGTGGTATAGCTCGCGAATCATGAATGAAGGCATCAATCACGAAAACACCACTTCTCTTGCGACGGGCAACACTCATACTCACCTGTAGGGCCGTTCTCCATGAGCGTCGCTGAAACTTTTGAAGGACAAGGTCCACGCTCCCTGAAAGCTTGGTCATGCAGGTTCTAGTCAGGAGTAAAAGGGAGGACGTGAAAGAATACATAACATGAACGGAGGGCTGGTATTTATACGTATAATCATTGGCTCGTGCGCTCAATATCGCATCACACGCATGCATCCTTCCCGTATCACCGAGATCCACTGGCGCATCGTTCTCCCTCAACGCCCCACGTGGAGTTGTGTTCTGCATCTCGTGGCATGCATCGAACGTCCGCTCTTCGCACCATTAGAACTACCGCCGGCCCAGATCGATATCCAATACTTTGACCAACCCCTTGCCGTTTCTATGACTAGCCCCGTCAGGCCCATCTGCCTCTCCACTCGTCTCGCCAAAGAAAGGTTTGATCCCCACTCTAACAACCTCAACCATCAGTCCCTCAACAACACCCTTACATTCCTCGCCAGTTTGTCGGAAGTCCGGAAACGCATTGACTTCCAACAACCACGTCCTCAGCTCCCCGTTCTTTTCGATACTGATCATAAAATCCAACCCAAAAATCTCGAATGCATTCGGCAGCGCCTGAAAGTGAATCGACATGCCGCGCGCTGCAGCTTCAAAAACTTCTCCCGTGATTGCACAAATCTGCTTGTATACTTCTTCCTTCCAATTGGCATTGGGTGGTAGCGGAGTCGAAGCTTCCTTGGCTCCGTCGGAAGACGGATTGAGGGGTTGCTCTGGTATTCTGTCGGGTAGGTTCCAGAACGAACCCACACTGCCTTCCCGATCGCCCGTCTCCTGCAAACATGTATTCGTCAAATGCGCTCTCAGTGCGTCTTCCGCGTGTCCCTCTAAGGTTGTAGATGAAGGCGGAGTGTAGGGTCTCGCGGCAAAGAGCGCAAGCATGGGGTGGTAGACGTGGATTTGAAGGGCGCCGGTTGCGAGAACGTAGGTCCGGATGTGGAATTTGTGGGTAGCGGATGGAGAGGAAGAGGAAGAGGAGGGTGGGGCGAGGAGTAGAGGCGGGTGGATGTAGGGCTGCGCGATGAAATGGCGGAGTTGGGATGTTATAATGCCGCCTCCGTCTTTCCCATCACCGCCAACCTCCTCTTTTCCAGAAGCTTCAGAAACAAATCCCGCGTCACTCCGTGTATCGTCGTCCTCTCCCTCTTCTTCCTCATCATCAGACTCAGGATCCCACCCCTCAAAAATGCGCGTCAACTCCTCCTCCGAGCTAAACAGCCTAATACCCTGTCCCCTCTCACTCATTCCCGGTTTCAATATCCACCAATCCTTTCCCCCATTTCCTTTACTGCGCCTCCAGCTCTCATGCAGCTCCCATGCCTCCACAAGCGCATCATCCAAAAACTCCGCATAATCAACTTCGAACTCCACACTCGGCTTCACATGCTTCGCGAGCACGGACTCAGGGTGCTTTACAATCCAATTCGCCACCGTGGTAGCAAGATAATGCTTCCGTATCAGCGCCTTCCTAATAACGTACGCGTTGGCTAGGCTAGTCGTCGAGTGTTGGAATACGTGCTCGAAATTGATGGATTCGTATTGCACCCACTGGAGGACGCGCGAAGATTTAGACGGAGTAGCGTTCAATTCGGAGATCAATTCTATTGTCTCTGGGGGGAAATGTTTTTGGATCGCGGCGACGATGAGGGGTTGTACATACGGATCCTCATAATTGATTAGTGCGTATATCTTGTTGTCTTCTAGTGGAGGTGCTGCAGCCATGATGAGAAGTGAAGTCGGTAGCCGTGGGTATACAGTTCCTGGTGTTATGTCTTTCTAATTTGTGTGGGGATATTCGATCTGCACGCTCGTATAAGAGGCAACACGTAGGGTAACAAGGTAAATCGAAGATGCACGAAATTGGCTAAACGTTCCTGAAGTTTTTCGGCTTTGTGTTTTGTGGGTATTAAGAAATAAAAAGGTCGTTGTCGGGCAGCTCTTGCTCGCCCAAAAAGCTGCACTTTCACTTGCTCAGTGGCCCGAGCTTCATCCAGCCAATCAGGGCAAGCCTACCTAAGCACGCCAGAACACCCCATGCGCAGCTCATCTGGGCATAAACAAAAGAAACCCTACTCGTGGATATCAGAAGCCCAGTAATCAAGCAATCCCCGGGAATCAAACAACCTCCAGATCATCATCATCATCATCCATGGCCGCAATCAGCCCAACGTCCATTGTGCCCAAGCTGTCCCTTCCTGGCTCCCTAATTCCCTTCTCCGGTAACAGTAACCTTGCTTTCTTCTTCGCGGGACTTGGTTCTCTGGTGCCGCGCATTGAAGAAGCGGGTTCCTTTTTGGGGGGAGAGAGCAGGAGGCCGCGCTTGCCGGCGCCGCCCCAACCTACAGGTTCGTTCGAAGCGGTGGATTTACCAGAGATGGCGCGCTTACGCTTCGCAGCGCCGCGATCCAGTGAAACATCTTCTGCTTTCTTGTTAAGGAGGCCGAGGACGTCGCTTGGATATGAGGTTTGTGATGGCTTGGTGACGAAGGGGTCGTCGAGCGCGGTGGCCGACCGGGTGGACTGTGATTGCATAGCTGGAGCAGAAGTCAACGCAGCGCGCTTCATATAGTCACCACCAGCACCACTACCTAGATCCCCGAGCCTTCGTGCCAGCTCGCGCTCCTTCTCTTTTTCAGCGAGCTGTTTGCGATGCTTTTCAGCGCGGTCTGTGACATGGTATGGCTGCTCGTCTCGATCTAGTAATCTCGCGGCACTACCAGCGCCAGGTGTGATATACATAGTCTCATGGAGAAAGGCGTCATGATATCTGCCTTCTCGCCTCAGCTCATCGCCTCTCCCTCTCCCTCGACCAGCACCACTGAACATCCCGCCTCGACTGGTTCCAGGTCCCTTGCCAAAGCCGGTCATAGTGTTGACTTCCATCCGGCCACGCTTGCTCTTCTCCACTTGAAGTTCAATGTGGAAGTCGCAAAACTCGGTTTTACGTCCGTCGATCCACTGCGCGCATTCTTTGCCATCTTTACGCATCGCATGGCAAAAGTCTAGATCTCGCGCTGAGCCGATCTCAAGCACAGTATCATCGGAGCTGGACAGCTTGAGAGAGAATTTCGTCGAACCGCGATCGCGCGGTGGCAGAATGTCGGGGTTCAAGATAGCGATCAGTGTCCCAGGCGTCAGTTTCCAGTATTTCGAAAACCCAGTATCGAAGAGAAACAGCTGGAGCTCCCACTTGAGATCCGTCAATGTAATGATCATGAACTTGTTCGTCGCATGCGCGTCCTCATCTTGATCGCCTGCGGATCTCTGTTTGACTGCATTCTTGGTAGCCATCGGCGATGACTTCGCTGCTATGACGCCCATGACTACATAGTCATTTTCCATGTCTGGCGGATCATACTCGGGCGCTTTGACGGTTTTCAGGAGCTGCGGTATTGTGACGACAGTCTTGCCATCTAGGGTCCGAGTCACTACATTGTGTTGCATCTCTCGAGACTTCAAGTGCAGGCCAGAGAATGATTCGAAACTGGGGGCATCCGCACTGTCTTCGCGTTGAGATATCTCCGCATACTTGGCTGCTGTAGCTGTAGAGCCGAACCCTCTTGACGATGGTCTTGAAACCGCAGATGGCGTTCGTGAAGCATCCAATTTTCCAGATGAGGTCGATCCTGGCCTGGGCGTCATGGTGTTTCGTAGCTTACTGGTATGCCGGCTTTGTGCTAGGCTTTTACCTGCAGATATAGCATTTTCTGAGCTTTTCGTTCCTGAGCTTAACGAAGAGGCTGCTCTGGAAGCCGGCCTGTCTTTAACACCCTCAATGCTCTGCAGCCCAAAACCAACACTCCTGCTCTTCTCGATCCTCGCCTGCTTCTCTTCGCGCTCTCTTTCCTTATTTCTGCTGTCCGCGATCCTCTCGCTAAAACTCTTGATCTTTGGTGCCTCTACGGCCGGAGCTGATCCTGTCCGCGAATGTCTTCCTGCCGCAGTTCTGCTCGATAGACTCGACGCTCGCTTGAGACTGACATCCCGTGCCCTCAGCCCTTTATCGATACCAAGCAACACCCTCGCAGGGCTTCTCTGTTCCTCGGGCTCCCGTCTATTCCGCGCAGGCGACACCGGAACCTGCACTTCGGATTGTGGCCTGTGAATCTCTACTCTTCTCGCACTGGCCGCCGTACCTGGTCGCGAGATTATGCGCGTGCTTTCCGTCTCTCCATCGTCGGCCGTTTTCTTCACTTTCTGCAGCCTCTTGAGCTTTAATCGCGCCTCGATGGCTTGGAGTTTGAGCTGCAGCGTCTCCTCGTCCTCCTCTTCCTCGTTGTCTGAAACTGCGGATTGAATGCGCGACATGGGGCGGCGCTTGCTGGGCGAGGGCGATGTAGAATTACGTTGACGTTGGTCTTCATACTTCCTGCGCGCAGAGGGCGACAATAGCACGGCGTGATGTGGGGATTTTGGGGGCCAATTCGGTGCCTCCTTCGGTGCTAAATCTCATCAGCTTCGAGGCCATAGCAATGCGCCAGAGTCGAATACGAACCTCTCGACTTTGGGCTCTCCCTCACGATCATAATTGTAGAGTAGGCACGCGATGCGCTCGGGGCAGCTCGCCCATATCCTTTGCCAGGACCCCACGCA